>NC_081398.1:14931127-15531127 GCF_030684315.1 Stegostoma tigrinum
CACACGCACACACACACACACACACAGACACACACAGATGTGAAAGCAACATTCTTGCAAGGAAGGTGATAAGGAGGGATGAGTGTGTTGGCTGGTTAGAGTGATGGAGGGTGACAGAAACAGTATGTAGAAGGAGATGGAGTCAGTTCACAGAGTGAACCTACTACAATCCAATTAGCTGATACTGAAATACAAGAATCATTAGATATCCTACGTTCTCATACTTAGAGAAAGGACAATGGGACAATATAGTGACGTAACTTTGGAAATTCGTAAAAATCTATAGAGGGACTAACTGCGTTTCTGACAGATCCTGTTGGCTTTGTGCACTATACTGAATGTAGCAATAGTGATGTCTGTAACCAAAACTCATAAGAAGTGTTGACCAGCCACTGTAACTTCATGCTGTTGTTCGTCTCCCATGAGGAAGTCAATGGTAGAGCCCTTTATCTTGGCCAGCAATCTTTCTTGAAGGCTTTAATTGGTGTAGAGGGGATTTCCAATTCGTTTAACCCTTCCATATGAACTTTGGATAAATCACACTCATGCCCTGTGGTATGGCATCTTGTAACAAATTCGTAAGTGGACTCTTGGGTTTTCTGCCTGGATGGCATGATTTGGAGTCTGTTAGTCCAGAAGTTGATTTGCATTTTGAACTGGTCTTCAGGTACTCGCTAGTTCTTCTTTAGTTCTTTTTCCTTAACCATCTTCAGAAGGGTATGTTAATTCTGCAAAGCCCCTCCATTCCAATAGCCAGTGAGCTTTTCTGAAGTCTGCTCTCTGGAGCAGTTATTGCTTGATCTGCAAAGTAAAGCTCCATATGTTGCTTTAATTAGAGTCATAGAGTAATACAGTGTGGAAACAGGCCCTTCAGCCCAAACTGGTCCATGCTGACCATGGTGCCCACTCAGCTAGTTCCAATTCCCCATATTTGATCCATATCCCTCTAAACCCTAACCATCCATGTACCTTTCCAAATGTTTTATAAATGTTGCTATTGGCTCCACCACTTTCTCTGGAAGCCCATTGCATATACGTGTCACTCTCTGCGTGAAGAAATTGCGCCTCAGGTTATTCTTAAATCTTTCCCGTCTCATCTTAAACCTATGCCCTCCAGTTTTCAATTTAATGGCTGTAATTCAGTGAACATGTTATTCAACTGCTCAGTCTGTAACTAAATGTTCTCCTTCAATTTCTTAAGGGCAGAGCTTGTTCCTTTCTTTCATTTGGTTTGCTTTCCTGCATTTTATTTTTCCTTCAATTGCTTCAATGTTACTTTGTTTTTCACTGTGTGGCCCCTTTAATAAATGAACGTCTTTCCCTTTTGGACTGTACCTTTCATAAATAAAGGCCAGTAGTAGCAGGTTTTAGCCACTAGATGGTGTTCATACCAAATAAAGAGTGATGGTTTCACAGAAATTCTCTCTCAGCGCTTAACTGAACAAACAAAATTGCAGAACCAACCAAACTGTGCTCAACGGTGAGCTTCTCAGTTCACAAAATCACTTTATCAGATTTTTAAAAAAAATTTTTTCGAAATAATGGGCTGTGTGCTTAAATTGAAGGTAACATCTGATTGCATTTTTAACTCTGTAAGAAGCAGGCTGATACCTTTTTTTAAATGAGATACAGATGTTTCTGAAGAACTCAACTTTCCCACTCCTCTGATGCTGACTGATCTGCTGTATTCCTCCAGCTTCAAACTGTGCTATCTCTGACTTAAGCATCTGCATTTATAACTATCCTACAGAAGTTCTGGCTGGATGGCACTTAAACTTGAAGAAAGAGCTAACACAATATGGCTCTCTGATGAAGGGTCTAGGCCCGAAGCGTCAGCTTTTGTGCTCCTGAGATGCTGCTTGGCCTGCTGTGTTCATCCAGCTCCACACTTTGTTATCCTGGATTCTCCAGCATCTGCAGCTCCCATTATCACATCTCAATATGGTGGCTCAGCGGTTAGCACTGCTGCCTCACAGCGCCAGGGACCCAGGTTCAATTCCACCCTCAGGCAATTGTCTGTGTGAATTTTGCACGTTCTCTCTGTGTCTGCATGTGTTTTCTCCGGGTGGTCCGGTTTCCTCCCACAGCCCAAGGATATACAGGCTAGGTGGATTGGCCATGCTAAATTGCCCGTAGTGTTCAGGGATGTGTAGGTGGGTTATAAGGGGATGGGTCTGGATGGGATGCTTCAAGGTTCAGTGTGGACTTGTTGGGCCGAAGGGCCTGTTTCCACACTGTGGGGATTCTATGTAATTACCTCTTGACTAATTGATGTGCAGAATTGCGGTCATCTAAATTTGCCACTGTTTATCTTCCAAATGCTTTGGAGGCTACAGCTGTCTGATTCTTCAGTGAAGACTCCAAGTGTCTGAAAACGAGATCTTGGAGTCTTCCCCACTGGTGATTTCAAGCTGCCACTGTGTTCTGATCTGTCATAGGTTCAGTGATGGGTGTTTACCTTCAGTGGGCTAAACTTTACTGTAGCATCCATAACATAAGAACTAGTTGTGGGTAATATTGTTTTAACATATTCAGTAAGCATTACAGCCCCTTGTATCACAGGCAACTGTTGTGTCTGGGCTAATATTAAAGTTTAAGCCAGTGGCTGGCTGTGGCATCACCAGACAGATTCTGAGCAGACTCACTCGCTTTCAAACAGAGAGCTGCAAGGGTTCAGAAAGTGTAGAATCAAACCTTTTAAATAAAAAACGAGTCATTTTGGTCATTTGACGGGGTTTCTGGGTGGATCATTTTAAACCGCACATGGTTGTAACAATGGATTTCCATCTTCCTAAGCAGGACAATGGTTCAATTCTATGAGATTAATAGCAAACCATTGGTACCACTTTAGGAATAATGAGTTTGCCTTTGTTAAAAGCTGGCTGGGAAGATATCTTGTTTACTGACCTTTTGGTGTTTATGGACTGCAAAGTCCACAATACAGAGGATGATGTCTAAGTTTTGTTTTGGTAATAACTGGAATACTTTCCAAAAGTTGTGGGCAATTTGCTTCATGCATGAGTTTGCAGCAGCCGTGTTTTAACCCAGCAAATATCATTTTAAAATGTAGTCACAGAAGTATAGCTTTTAAAGAGTTTATGATTGGTCTTCATGTCTCGATGACATGACCCTAGGGGTTTAGCATCCAGAGGAAGCCAGAAAATTTTATTAATGATTTTTATTCAATTCATTGCTGTCACATGTACCTAGGTGCAGTGAAAAATTTTGTTTTGCATGCAGTGCAGGCAGATAATACCAAACAAAGTTCATATAGTGATCGATCAGAGCAAGGAATACAATATTATGGCTGCAAAGAAGGTGCACAGAAAGCAAGATCAACATTAAATTTGAAACTTGGGAGGCCCATTTCAGAAATCTAATAATGCAGAGAAGAAGCTGTTCTTGAACCTGTTGGTACATGTGTTTAAACTTTTATATCTCTCTCCGATGGAAGAGGTTAAAGGAGATTATAACCAGGGTGGATGGGTGATAATGTCAGCTACTTTTCCATGGCAATGAGGAGTGTAGATGGAGTCAGTGGATGGGAGGTTGGATTGCATGATTGTCTGGGCTGTGTTCACAACTCTCTGCAGTTTTGTATGTCCTGGGCAGAGCAGTTGCTGGGCTAAATCATGGTGCATCTGGATAGATACTTTCCAAGGTGCATCTATTAAAGTTGGAAGAATTCTTACAGACATGCCAAATTTCCTTAGCCTCATGAGGAAGTACAGGTGTGTTGTACCTTCTGGACCATTGCATCAACATGGATGGTCCAGGACAGATTGTTGGTTGATCATCACTCCAAGAAACTCGACCCTGTCCACCCCAGTTCTACTGATATAGATAGGGGAGCGTGCCTTCGACCTTGCTTCCTGAAGTCAATGACCAGCTCATTAATTTCGCTGACAGTGAGGGAGAGATTGTTATCTTTACACCATGCCACCCAAGCACTCTGTCTCTTTCCCGTATTCTGTCTCATCATTGTTTGAGATCCAGCCTACAACAATGGTGTGATCAGCAAACATGTAGATGGAGTTAGGATGAAATTTGATCACAGAGCCGTGAGTGTGCAGGGAGTACACTAAGGAGCTGAATATGCAGCTTCCTAGGGCGCTGGTGTTGAGGAAAGTCATGGATACCTCGTAATGACCTCTCTGGATTATAGTTAAACTGTGACAATGGAGTTTTGAAAACAAAATTCATAAGAGGCAGAATTGTTGTTGGAGTTATTGATCAATCTATGTCATATTTATTACAGTCCAAAGAAGATTTGACTTTGGGGGAGAAGTTATTCAAATTATACTGAAAGCAGAAACCATAGAAAACAACAGAGGAGTCCTGAGAGGAGAAAACTGCAGGAGAGCAACAGAACCTACTCACTTTATAAAGTGTACGCACTTTGTGGACTTACATGAAAAGCCAATACAAGGAGTAGGTCAAACAATAGATTCTAGGACTGAGTGTTAGTGCTATGGAACAATAAAACCTCACAGGCACAGGCAATGCCTAGGTATGACAAAAGAATGCCGTAACTGTAAAGTCACAGAATGCTTCCAGAATACTTGAAGAAGTTTTTTAATATCACTTGTGATGCTAAGGTGTAGAAGGTTATAGGGCCAAGTGCCTCTCTATGACTTTTCTAATCAGGTTATAGTGGTCAATACAACAGGCAAAGAGCTCATTACCGTAGAGCAGTCACCATTGGAAAAGATACTCAAGGCATTCCTTGGGAAAATTGGTGATCCAATTAATTATAATCTTGTGGAGGCTGTATCTATCAATGGACATGTTGGTAAAACAAACAAAGGCAAGACTTATACATTTAAAAGTAGGGCCTTGGGTCATGGTGTAAAACAGAGTAGGGGTTCAGGTACATAATTCCTTGAAATTGATATCACATATAAGTAGAATGCTTGAGAAGGCAATTAGCACGCTTGCCTTCGTTGCTCAGACCTCTGAGTATAGGGGTTGGGACGTTGTGTTACAGTTGTACAGGACACTGGTGAGGCCTTTTCTGGAGCACTGTGTCCAGTTCTGGTCTCCCTGTTATAGGAAGGATGTTACTAAGCTGGAGAGAGTTCAGAAGAGATTTACCAGGATGTTGCTGGGAATGGAGGTTTGAATTATAAGGTGAGGCTGGACAGGCAGGTAATCTTTTCACTGGAGCCTAGGAGACCGAGAGTATTATACAAGCATGAGGGTATGGGTAAGGCTGGAGTCTTTTCCCTATGGTGGAGGATTTCAAGACTAGGGGGCATATTTCTGAGGTGAGAGGAGAAAGATTTAAAAAGGACATGAGGGGAAAGTTTTTTACATTGAGAGTTGTTCATGTGTGGACTGAACTTCCAGAAGAAGAGTTCGATGCAGGTACAGTTACGATGTTTAGAAGAATTTTGGTTAAGTAAATGAATAAGAAAGGTTTGGAGGGATATAGGCCAAGCATAGGCAGGTGGGGCTAGTTTATTTTGAGATTATGGTTGGCATGGACTGGTTGGGCCGAAGGGTCTGTTTCCATGCTGTAAGACTCTATTACATCCCATTAAGTTCAAGCTTGATTCAGGTGCAAGTGTCACCGTGCTATCAGATTTGACGCTCTTAGCTGAAGAAGCAGAGGTTCTAGCATACACAAGTAAGGCTATATGGTCCAAGGGGAATTAACAAACAGCATAAAAGCGTTGAGAATGTGCGCATCATTCACAATCAACAATTTCCATTTCTGACCGTACACATATACCTTAATGTCAATATCCTTAAGGTAGCAGAAGGAGTTGAGTTAGTTCCAAAAGATCAAGATGCTCAGATACAAATCATTGGTGCTCAACTGGTAAAGGGGCAGCAGTCTACAGATTATTTAATTGGTCTTCTTCAACTCCTGGTGGACCCTAGAAAAAAGGAAGTACCTGGGCATTGTTAAAACTCATCAGGGCACTTTGCAAGAATACCAATGTATCAGAAAAGCAGTAGTTATACTGTATGAGAGAGAGAAGGGTGATTTTTTTTGTTATTACTCATTCATCTGATGTGAGCATCAATGGCTAGGCCAGCATTTATTGCCCATCCCTAATGGCCCAGAGGGCAGTTAAAAGTCAACTACATTACTGTGAGTTTGAAGCCACGTGTAGACCAGACCAAGTAAGGATGGTAGTTTCCTTCCTTAAAGGATTGTAATGAACCAGATGGGGATGTTTGACAATGGTCATCCTTAGAGTCTTAATTCCAGATATTTATTGAATTCAAATTCCACCATCTGCCATGGCAGGATTCAAACCTTGGTTCCCAGAACATTACCTGAATCTCTGGATTAATATTCCAGCAATAGTACCATTAGGCCATCACCTCTCCTGATGGATTGTCCTGGCTACATTCATTGGATGGATATCGGATGTTTAACCATACGCCTTCTGTCGGTGAAGTGGCTGAGGGTCATGACCTCCTGGGTGACCATAGGTCTGCTTCAAGAACAGATGCCTCAAAACATGAATGTGGAGACTGTAGGTGATCGCTATGGCCTCTGCAGACTAATTGTTTGCTAAGTTGTTGGAAGAGGAGAGCAGAAAGAAAGAGTCCAGAGGGCCGAGAAGAGGGCCAGAGGATATAGCAAACCATGTAGCTTCTCACCTCACTGTCTTCCCCTGCAGCAGATGTAGCAGAGACAGACCCCAGCCAGAACGGGATTCCTGAGCCACCACACCAATGGACAATTAACACAGAACTGACAGCATGGTGCAAATTATTGTCCTACAGAGGGAAGACTGTCACAACAAATGCAAATATGCAACATCCATAAACATACAGCATGCACGCAAGCGTACTACAAACCATAAGTACACAATATACAAAATAGAAATATGACAGATGCTGGAGATTGGAAATAAAATCAGAAAGTGCTGGAGAAACTCAGCAGGGCTGGCAGCATCTGTGGAGAGTGAGAGGGGCAGAGAGAGTTAACGTTTCCAGTCCAGTATGATTCTTTGTCAGAATTCAGAAGCAATACTTCAGGTTCTGAAGAGGAGTCATACTGGGCTCGAAACGTTAGCTCTGCTTTCTTTGCACAGATGCTGCCAGAGCTGCTGAGCTTCTCCAGCACTTTCTGCTATAATTATGCAAGTATATAACATACAAACACAGAAGTGTATTTTGTCCTGGTTTTTCCTTTGAAGGAAGCTAGAGACAGAAGTGTCTGAGCAGTCTACTCCAAAGCCAATAAACAGTTTCTGTTGCCTTTCATAATAAAATGTGAGGCTGGATGAACACAGCAGGCCCAGCAGTATCTCAGGAGCACAAAAGCTGACGTTTCGGGCCTAGACCCTTCATCAGAGAGGGGGATGGGGTGAGGGTTCTGGAATAAATAGGGAGAGAGGGGGAGGCGGACCGAAGATGGAGAGAAAAGAAGATAGGTGGAGAGGAGAGTATAGGTGGGGAGGTAGGGAGGGGATAGGTCAGTCCAGGGAAGACGTCAGGTCAAGAAGGTGGGATGAGGTTGGTAGGTAGGAGATGGAGGTGCGGCTTGGGGTGGGAGGAAGGGATGGGTGAGAGGAAGAACAGGTTAGGGAGGCAGAGACAGGTTGGACTGGTTTTGGGATGCAGTGGGTGGAGGGGAAGAGCTGGGCTGGTTGTGTGGTGCAGTGTGGGGAGGGCACGAACTGGGCTGGTTTTGGGATGCGGTGGGGGAAGGGGAGATTTTGAAGCTGGTGAAGTCCACATTGATACCATTGGGCTGCAGGGTTCCCAAGTGGAATATGAGTTGCTGTTCCTGCAACCTTTGGGTGGCATCATTGTGGCACTGCAGGAGGCCCATGATGGACATGTCATCTAAAGAATGGGAGGGGGAGTGGAAATGGTTTGCGACTGGGAAGTACAGTTGTTTATTGCGAACCGAGCGGAGGTGTTCTGCAAAGCGGTCCCCAACCCTCCGCTTGGTTTCCCCAATGTAGAGGAAGCCACACCGGGTACAGTGGATGCTTTTTAAAGTTGGAATAATAAAAGCAGCCTGAATGGGTGGGATCAAGCTCCCACAGAACTATGATTGTAGTTTTAGTTTTTCAGTAGCAGTTGAAACTGGGGTATTGAAGCCGGATTTGGAAGTTGTTCCTATTTTTGTTACAGCTGAAAACTGGGAGTTGTTGTCCTGCAACAAGAACTGCATGTGAGACAAGCTATTTTACTGAATTTGCCTTTGCCAAGGGTGTGCTTATGGGATGTTACTAAATTAGAACAGTTACTGTTTAGTAGTTAAATAATCTATTATTCTGTAAGTTTTCCAATAGAGTTAAATTATTCCAATTCTTTCTTGGTTGTATTCCAACTATAGTGTATGAGTAAAGTGTATTTTGCTACAAGACTGGTAATATGACCAATTGTGGAATACAATGCCTGACACTTGCCTCCAGAATAAGAAAGAAAAAAGGGTCTAGTCTACCTTCTTCATATATTTTGAGGGGGTTTGGTCTTGTCCATAACAATGCATTGGGAGCAGCAATGAGGCCATTCAACCCTCTACCCACTGAACCATGTTTTGATTGTGTACTCGGCTCCACTTTCTGTCAGCACTGTGCCAGTCCCCCAGCTCCCTCACGGGTAATTGAGAGGATTCAGTCTCCCTCTTGAGGAAATAGAGGGGTTGACCTCATTGAGATCTTTAAAATGATTAAAAGGCTTTGATCAGGTGCATAGAGAAAGCAAGATCCCTCTTTTGAGGGAGAGCAGAATTTGGCGGCCAGACTGTCCCTATTAAATCCCACTGGGAATTCAAGGGAATGGTCTTCACCAAGAGAGTGGAGAGAATGTGAGACTCACTCCCACAGGGAGTGGGCACTGGGAATAATATTGATCTATTTTTAGCGAGGATAGACAATGCCACTGGAGAAAAGAGAATAGAGGGTTACAGTGATAGATTTAAATAAAGAAGGATGGGAGGAGTGAAGCATAGAAACCAGCCTGGACTGGTTGGGCCAAATGGCTTCTTTCTGTGTCCTGTATCCCTTGAATTCTGATGCGGATTACATATACTTAGATAAAGAACATACACACATACCAAATACACACATCATACACACATATATGTACTGAGCTTTTGAGAAACAATTATAACACATAAACGTGAAGAAATAAACATGCCCACACAACTATATACCGTACCCACACCGATGTAGAAAATCCTTCCCACAAATACAGCACACACTAACATACAACATATTCAAATACAAAATATAAAACTGCCATACAAATATATAATCTCTCATATAAATTCATAAACCCATATAAAAATATACAACATCCCTTACAAACATGCATCAACCATACAAATATACAATCGTAGGTACAAATATGCAATCTCCTATGCAAATAACAACACTCCATATAATTATACAATCTCCATTTTTCTTTAATTTTCCCCATGTTTGATTGGGAACTGAGAGTTGCAGTTGAGCATTGAACCTTGAACAGCAGCTTGTTTTTTTTAAGTAAGAAGGGAAAACAAGAGACTGATGTTTGCTGTTGGGAAGTGGCCTGGAAAGATAATGCAAATCCTTTACTGCTATGAGAACATTGCAGACAAATTGGCACCAAGATGTTGCTGTGCTTAAGAACTGGCAGCTGGTTGGATGTTGAACTAGTCAATCAAAGGAGGATCAGTGCCAACTACAGAGAATGTTGAAAAAGAGAGGGGCTGACTGGGCTCTGGGCAAGAAGCAGACTTGCTTTAGAAGCTGCCTGACTCGGAAGCAGTTTTTGGTTTTTGCTCTCTAGTTATTCTCCGGTTATCGATTGGTTGAAGAACTTGAATTTGTGAGAAATCATTAAAAGCCTTTGGAAGCTGTTGTCTTTGACTGCTGTCTGGTAAATCGGCAAATTGTATGCCTTTATTTTCTTTCTTATTTATCCCATAACAGTGTCTGTCTTTCTGTCGGTGTGCGACTGAGGGAGAGGTGTTAAAAAAATTGGGCATAGATTGTGGATATTTATTAGATTGCTTTGTTGTTCATCTATGTCTTGCTAAAGTTATATTATTAATAGTAAATTGTTAATTTTCGTTTAAGTTGTAAACTTGGTGTGCAAAGTTATTGTCAAGTCTAGTTAGGAAAAACTGAGCAATTTTGAGGATCATTGAATGTTTTAAATTCTTACCTTCCATGTAATTCTACAAGCTCTCATTCACATTTATAGTCTTCCATTCAAATATACAACTCCCTGTTCAAATATGCAATATCCCATACATAGTATACCTCCACTCGTGCAAATATTTGAACTTTCCATATAAACATGGATTCAGATATTCAAGCTTTAAATTTTAACATACAGCCTGACACACCATTTGTCTAATCTTTTGATCTCTCTGCGCTTGATCTTGCTGCCTATATATATTCTGTGCCTATGTGCTTCGCTCTCACTTCACCTGACAAAGGGGCTACAGTCTGAAAGCTTGTGATTTCAAATAAATCTTGTTGGAGCATAACCTGGTGTCCTGTGACTTCTGACTTTGTCCATCCCAATACAACACCAGCACCTCCACATCATCACTTACACACACACACACACACACACATTCTCCCTCGGTCGGTCACTGATAGGGAAGCAAAGCAAACATCGGCCATTAGCTCACCTCTCTCCAGCTCCAAATCCAGACACATATTCCGATGGTGACAGCACTCTGTGAACCGTGTACTGCCATATTCTTTGCCAGTAAACCAATTTATCATCATCTTCAGTGGTCCTTTCACATAGGCTAGGCCAACCAGAATTCCTGCTAGATGGCCAACGAAAGAAGATCTGAATTCAAGAGAAATAAAAGAACCAGTTCTAATTGTACAACAACCTACCCACCAGTACTCTATTCCAGTGTTCTACAGTGATAGACCTGCCCCATCAGCAATGTACGCCATTGTTAAGCAGTGACAGAAATGTTCCCACTAGTATTGTACACCAGTGTTATATAATGACAGACCTATCCCTGCCAGGATTGTGCCGCAGTTCTAGACCTGTCTCCACCAGTACTGTACTCCAATGTTATACAGTGACAGACCCGCCCCCACCGGTACTGTACCCCAGTGTTATACAGGGATAGACCCATCCCCACCGGTACTGTACCCCAATGTTATACAGCGACAGACCCGTCCCCACCGGTACTGTACCCCAGTGTTATACAGCGACAGACCTGTCCCCACCGGTACTGTACTCCAGTGCTATACAGGGATAGACCCATCCCCACCGGTACTGTCCCCCAGTGTTATACAGTGACAGACCTGTCCCCACCGGTACTGTACTCCAATGTTATACAGTGACAGACCCGCCCCCACCGGAACTGTACCCCAGTGTTATACAGGGATAGACCCATTCCCACCGGTACTCACCCCCAGTGTTATACAGCAACAGACCTGTCCCCACCGGTACTGTACTCCAGTGCTATACAGGGATAGACCCATCCCCACCGGTACTCCCCCCCAGTGTTATACAGCAACAGACCTGTCCCCACCGGTACTGTACTCCAGTGCTATACAGGGATAGACCCATCCCCACCGGTACTGTACCCCAGTGTTATACAGTGACAGACCTGTCCCCCACTGGTACTGTCCCCCAGTGTTATACAGGGATAGACCCATCCCCACCAGTACTCACCCCCAGTGTTATACAGGGATAGACCCATCCCCACCGGTACTGTACCCCAGTGTTACACAGTGACAGACCTGTCCCCACCGGTACTGTACCCCAATGTTATAAAGCGACAGACCTGTCCCCACCACTACTGTACCCCAGTGTTATACAGGGATAGACCCATCCCCACCGGTACTCACCCCCAGTGTTATACAGCAACAGACCTGTCCCCACCACTACTGTACCCCAGTGTTATACAGGGATAGACCCATCCCCACCGGTACTCACCCCCAGTGTTATACAGCAACAGACCTGTCCCCACCGGTACTGTACTCCAGTGCTATACAGGGATAGACCCATCCCCACCGGTACTCCCCCCCAGTGTTATACAGTGACAGACCTGTCCCCCACTGGTACTGTCCCCCAGTGTTATACAGGGATAGACCCATCCCCACCAGTACTCACCCCCAGTGTTATACAGGGATAGACCCATCCCCACCGGTACTGTACCCCAGTGTTACACAGTGACAGACCTGTCCCCACCGGTACTGTACCCCAATGTTATACAGCGACAGACCTGTCCCCACCACTACTGTACCCCAGTGTTATACAGGGATAGACCCATCCCCACCAGTACTCACCCCCAGTGTTATACAGCAACAGACCTGTCCCCACCGGTACTGTACCCCAGTGTTATACAGGGATAGACCCATCCCCACCGGTACTGTACCCCAGTGTTATACAGCAACAGACCTGTCCCCACCGGTACTGTACCCCAGTGTTATACAGTGACAGACCACATCCCCCACTGGTACTGTACCCCAGTGTTATACAGCGACAGACCCGTCCCTACCACTACTGTACCCCAGTGTTATACAGTGACAGACCTGTCCCCACCGGTACTGTCGCCCAGTGTTATACAGTGACAGACCTGTCCCCACCGGTACTCACCCCCAGTGTTATACAGGGATAGACCCATCCCCACCGGTACTCACCCCCAGTGTTATACAGGGATAGACCCATCCCCACCGGTACTCACCCCCAGTGCTATACAGGGATAGACCCATCCACACCGGTACTCACCCCCAGTGTTATACAGTGACAGACCTGTCCCCACCGGTACTGTACTCCAATGTTATACAGTGACAGACCCGCCCCCACCGGTACTGTACCCCAGTGTTATACAGGGATAGACCCATTCCCACCGGTACTCACCCCCAGTGTTATACAGCAACAGACCTGTCCCCACCGGTACTGTACTCCAGTGCTATACAGGGATAGACTCATCCCCACCGGTACTCCCCCCCAGTGTTATACAGTGACAGACCTGTCCCCCACTGGTACTGTCCCCCAGTGTTATACAGGGATAGACCCATCCCCACCAGTACTCACCCCCAGTGTTATACAGGGATAGACCCATCCCCACCGGTACTGTACCCCAGTGTTACACAGTGACAGACCTGTCCCCACCGGTACTGTACCCCAATGTTATACAGCGACAGACCTGTCCCCACCACTACTGTACCCCAGTGTTATACAGGGATAGACCCATCCCCACCGGTACTCACCCCCAGTGTTATACAGCAACAGACCTGTCCCCACCGGTACTGTACCCCAGTGTTATACAGTGACAGACCATATCCCCCACTGGTACTGTACCCCAGTGTTATACAGCGACAGACCCGTCCCTACCACTACTGTACTCCAGTGTTATACAGTGACAGACCTGTCCCCACCGGTACTCACCCCCAGTGTTATACAGGGATAGACCCATCCCCACCGGTACTCACCCCCAGGGTTATACAGGGATAGACCCATCCCCACCGGTACTCACCCCCAGTGCTATACAGGGATAGACCCATCCCCACCAGTAACCACCCCCAGTGTTATACAGTGACAGACCCGTCCCCACCGGTACTGTACTCCAGTGTCATATAGTGACAGACCTGTCCCCACCGGTACTGTACCCCAGTTCTGAACAGATATAGTGACACATTGGTTGATAGGATCCTCCTGTCTTTGTCCTCCATCCTACATTCCTGGCATCATACCAGTATTGAAACTCACACACTACATGGTTGATCTGTATGATTGGGAGGCTTACGATTTGCTTCAACCACAATATCCTACTGTTGGCGCACACTGTTTATTAGATTAGATTAGGTTAGATTCCCTACAGTGTGGAAACAGGCCCTTCAGCCCAACAAGTCCACACTGCCCCTTGATAGATCCCACCCAGACCCATCCCCCTATAACCCTGAATGCTACAGGCAATTTAGCATGGCCAATCCATCTAGCCTGCACATCTTTGGACTGTGGGAGGAAACCGGAGCACCTGGAGGAAACCCACGCAGATACAGGGAGAATGTGCAAACTCCGCACAGACAGTTACCCGAGGCTGGATTTGAACCTGGTTCACTGGCACTGTGAGGCTGCAGTGCTAACCACTGAGCCACCGTGCCGCCCCATGTGGGGAGAGTGCAGGGAAGTGGAGTGAAATGTCCATCAGCCATGATTAAATAGCGGAGTGAACTTGATGGACCAAATGGCCTTACTTCCACTCCTATGTCTTATGGACTTATTGTCTATGTGGCTGTTGCGTTGTGACTACTAGCATCACCTGCTTGACATCCCTGTGAGATAGATTACCCCTTCCTTTGTAATTCCAAGTACACTGGATCTTTTCAGGACCCGTGAAGATGGTCTTAGACTTGTATGTGAGACATACAGTGGGATAGGAAATGAACAAAGTGGCCCTTATCCTTCAGGACCGCTGTGATATGACCCCTTCAGCATCAAGCTCACTCAGTGACAAAGTGTCTAGGTCTCTATAGACAAGATTCCTGGTAAGTTCACTCATATAGCACATGGGTCAGTAGGAATCACAAATGGTATACTGACCATCAAGGTAGAATTCTGGTAAACAGTGGGGAAGAACCCCCATTGTGGATTCACAGCATTCAGAACGCACAGCACAGACTCCCGGTCTGTCACCAAATAACACTGGGTTACAGTAATAGTGGGGACAGATCTGTCACCGAATAATACTGGGGTAGAGTACCGGTGAGGATGGGTCTGTCACTGTATAACACTGGGGTACAGTAATAGTGGGGACAGATCTGTCACTGTATAACACTGGGGCACAGTACCGGTGGGGACAGGTCTTTCACTGTATAACACTGGGGCACAGTACCGGTGGGGACGGGTCTGTCACTGTGTAACACTGGGGTACAGTACCGGTGGGGGACAGGTCTTTCACTGTATAACACTGGGGCACAGTACCGGTGGGGACGGGTCTGTTGCTGTGTAACACTGGGGTACAGTACCGGTGGGGACGGGTCTGTCACTGTGTAACACTGGGGTACAGTACCGGTGGGGACGGGTCTGTTGCTGTGTAACACTGGGGTACAGTACCGTTGGGGACGGGTCTGTCACTGTATAACACTGGGGTACAGTACCAGTGGGGGACGGGTCTGTCCCTGTATAACACTGGGGTACAGTACCGGTGGGGGACGGGTCTGTCCCTGTATAACACTGGGGTACAGTACCGGTGGGGACGGGTCTGTCCCTGTATAACACTGGGGTACAGTACCGGTGGGGAACGGGTCTGTCACTGTATAACACTGGGGTACAGTACCGGTGGGGACGGGTCTGTCACTGTGTAACACTGGGGTACAGTACCGGTGGGGACAGGTCTGTCACTGTATAACTCTGGGGTACAGTACCAGTGGGGGACGGGTCTGTCCCTGTATAACACTGGGGTACAGTACCGGTGGGGGACGGGTCTGTCCCTGTATAACACTGGGGTACAGTACCGGTGGGGACGGGTCTGTCCCTGTATAACACTGGGGTACAGTACCGGTGGGGAACGGGTCTGTCACTGTATAACACTGGGGTACAGTACCGGTGGGGACGGGTCTGTCACTGTGTAACACTGGGGTACAGTACCGGTGGGGACAGGTCTGTCACTGTATAACTCTGGGGTACAGTACCGGTGGGGGACAGGTCTATCACTGTATAACACTGGGGTACAGTACCGGTGGGGACGGGTCTGTCACTGTGTAACACTGGGGTACAGTACCGGTGGGGACGGGTCTGTCGCTGTGTAACACTGGGGTACAGTACCGGAGTGGACAGGTCTGTCACTGTATAACACTGGGTTACAGATGGTTGGGACATGCCTGTCAGTGTATGACACTGGGGTACTGTACCGGTGGTGATTGGTTTGCCTCTGTATAACATTGGAGTACTGTACTGGTGGGGACACATCTGTCACTGTACAACACTGCGGTACAGTACCGGTGAGGACGTGTCTGTCAATGTGTAACACTGGGGTGTAATACTGGGGGGGCATGTCTGTCCATATCCTTCCATTTCCTGCCTATTCACATGCTTATCTAAAATTCCCTTTAATGCCCCTATCGTATCTGCCTCCATCACCACCCATGGCAGTGCGTTCCAGACTCCTACCACTCTGTGTAAAAAAGCTTGCCTCTCACATTTCCTTTGAGATCCCCCTCCACCCCTCAATTTGAATACATGTCCCCTAGTTTTAGATATTTCTACTCTGGGAAAAAGATTTTGACTATCAACCCTATCTACGCATTTCAAGTCTGCTCTCCACCTCCACAGCTCCAGAGAACACAATCTGAGTGTTTCTAGCCTCTCCTTATAGCTTATGCCCTATTATCCAGGCAGCATCCTGGTAAACCTTTTCTGCACCCTCTCCAAAGCCTCTAAATCCTTCCTGTATTGTTGCGACCAGAATTAAATGCAATACGCAAAGTGCGGCCTAACCAAAGTCTTACAAAGCTGCAACATGATATCCTGATTCTTATGCTCAGTTTCCTGACCAATGAAGGCAAGCTAGACATATGTCTTCTTTAACACCCTATCTACATGCATAACCACTTTCAGGGAGCTATGGACTTGAATCCCACATTTCCTCCATGCATCAATGCCATTCAGAGTCCTGTCATTAACTGTATAATTTTCCTTAACACTTGAACTTCTAAAGTGCAGCATCTCACACTTAGTTAGATTAAACTCCATCTGCCATTTCTCCACCCACATCTGCAACTGATCTATATCCCGCTGTATCCTTTGACAATCTTCTGCACTACCCACAACACCAGCTATCTTTGTACCATCTGCAAACTTATTAACACACCCATCTACATTTTCATCCAAGTCATTTACATATATCAGAAACAGCAGAGATCCCCGCATGGATCCTTGAGGAACACAGACCTCCAGCCTGAAAAACAACCTTCCACAACTACCCTCTCCCTTCTATGGACAAGCCAATTCTGCATCCACGTGGCCAAGTCACCATGGATCCAATGTATCTTAATCTCCTGGATGAGCCTACCATGAGGGACCTTGTCGAAAGCCTTACTAAAATCCATGCAGACAACACCTACTGCATGACACTCAATGATCACCTTCATTACCTCCTTGAAAAATTCAGTCAGGTTAGTAAGACATGACCTGCCCTGCACAAACCCATGCTGACTGTCCCTAATTAGGTCATGTTCTTCAAATGAGTGTAAATCCTGTCCCTAAGAATCTTCTCCAATAGCTTCCCAGCCATAGATGTGCAACTCATCGGTCTGTAGTTTCCTGGATTATCCTTATTTCCCTTCTTGAACAGAGGAACAACATTAGCTACTCACCAGTCCTCCAGTGGCTAATGAGGATATAAAGATCTCAGTCAAGGTCTCAGTAATCTTCCCTCTTGCCTCTATCAATAACCTGGGATAGATACCATCAGGCCCTAGGGATTTGTCCACCTTAATGCTCCTCAGCAGACCCTATACCACTTCTTTCTTGACATCAATTCACACTGGATTTTACAATCGTCAATGGTGAGTCTGAGGAAGGTAATGTTAATACTCTAGGGCATGTCAATGTGAAAAAGGAGGTGGTGATTTGTGTTTCAAAAAGCATTAAGGTAGGCAAGTCCACAGGACCTGCTGTGACCGATCCAGATTGCTGAGGGAAGCAGGTGAGGAAATTGTTGGGGCCTTGTATGAAATATTTGTGTCCTTTTCAGTCACATATGAGGACCCAGTGGACTGGAGAATAGCCAATGTTGTTCCTTAGTTCAAGAAGGACAACAGGAAAATTCAGGAGATTACAAACTGGTGAGCCTGAGGGGTGGCACTGTGGCTCAGTGGTCAGTACTGCTGCCTACCACATCAGGGACCCTGGTTCGATTCCAACCTTGGGTGAACGTCTGCGTGGAGTTCACCCACTTTCTTGCTGTATATGTGGCTTTCTACCGAGAGCTCCAGTTTCCTCCCAAAGTCCATTGATGTGTAGCTTAAGTGGATTGGCCAAGCTAAATTGCTCTTAGTGTCCAGGGATATGCTGGTTAGGTGGAGGGGCAATGGATGTTCTTCAGAGGGTCAGTATGGACTCAATAGGCCAAACAGCCTGCTTTCACACTGCAGGGATTCTATTCTACAGAGCCTTACACCAGTGGTAGGGAAATTATTGGAGAAGGTTCGAAGGGATATGATTTACTCTCATTTGGATAAATATGGACTTATTACCGTTAGGCAGCATGGCTTTGTGCAGGGGAAGTTCATGTCTTGATTGAGCTTTTCGAGGAAGTGACAAAGATGATTGATGGGGGCAGGGTGGTCGATGTTGCCTATAAGGACTTCAGCAAAGCCTTTGACAAGGTTTCTCATGGCAGGCTGATTCAAAGGTGAGCTTACATGGGATTCACATTGAGCTGGTAAGATGGATACAAAACTGTCTTAGTTATAAAAGCGAGTATTACTGGAAGGGTCTCTTTTCTGACTGGAGACCTGTGACCAGCAGTAATCTGCAGGGATCACCCGCTGGGACCCCTGATGTTTGTAGTATATATATATAGATATAAATGATTTGGAGGAGAATATAGGGGGCCTGATTAGTAAGCTTACAAATAACACAAAGATTGGGGGAGCTGCAGATTTTGAGGAGGGTTACCAGAGGATACACAAGGATATAGATAGGCTAGAAAGCTGGGAGGAGAAATGGCAGATGTATTTTAATCTGGACAAATATGAGGTGATGCATTTTGGAAAATCTAACGCAGGAGGGAAGTGTACAGTAAATGGCAGAGCCCTTAGTAATATCAACGCACAGAAGGATCTAGGTGTACAGGTCTACAGTTTCCTGAAAGTGGCAACACGAGTGGGTAATATGGTCAAAAAAGCATATTTGCCTTCGTCAGTCGGAGCATAAAGTGTAAAAATTGGTACGTCTTGTTGCAGTTGTGTAGAACTTTAGATCAGCCACATGTGGAACATACAATTCTGGTTGCCACTCTACCAGAAGGATGTGGCAGCTTTGGAGAGGGTAGGGAAACAGTTTACAGGATGTTGCCTAGTTCCAAGGGGATTAGCTATAAGGAGACATTGAACAAATTTGCTGTGTTTTCAGTTGAACTTCAAAGGATGAGGGGAAACCTCATCGAAGTTTCAAAATTACGAGAGGCATGGATGGAATAGATAGCTGGAGATAATGAGAAGTGCAGATGCTGGAGAATCTGAGATAACAAAGTGTGGAGCTGGATGAACACAACAGACCAAGCAGCATCTTAGGAGCACAAAAGCTGACGTTTCAGGCCTAGACCCTTCCTCAGAAAAGGGGGATGGGAGAAGGGATCTGAAATAAATAGGGAGAGGGGGGAGGCGGATAGAAGATGGATAGACAAGAAGATAGGTGAAGAGGAGACAGACAAGTTAAAGGGGCAGGGATGGACCCTGTAGAGGTGAGTGTAGGTGGGGAGGTTGGGAGGGGATAGGTCAGTCCGGGAAGGACAGACAGGTCAAGGGGGCGGGATGAGGTTAGGAGGTAGGAAATGGAGGTGCGGCTTGAGGTGGGAGGAGGGGATAGGTGAGAGGAAGAACAGGTTAGGGAGGTGGGTATGAGCTGGGCTGGTTTGGGATGCAGTGGGGAAGGGGAAGATTTTGAAGCTTGTGAAATCCACATTGATACCATTGGGCTGCAGGGCTCCTAAGTGTTGCCTATGAGTTGCTGTCCTGCAACCTTTGGGTGGCATCATTGTGGCACTGCAGGAGGCCCAGGATGGACATGTCGTCTGAGGAATGGGAGGGGGAGTTGAAATGGTTTGCGACTGGGAGGTGCAGTTGTTTGTTGCGAACCGAGCGGAGGTGCTCTGCAAAGCGGTCCCCAAGCCTCCGCTTGGTTTCCCCAGTGTAGAGGAAGTTACACCGGGTACAGCGGATGCAGTATACCACATTGGCAGATGTGCAGGTGAACATCTGCTTAACATGGAAAGTCATCTTGGTGTCTGGGATAGGGGTGAGGGGGGAGGTGTGGGGGCAAGTGTAGCACTTCCTGTGGTTGCAGGGGAAGGTGCCCGGTGTGGTGGAGTTGGTAGGGAGCGAGGAGTGGACAAGGGAGTCATGGAGAGCATGGTCCCTCCAGAAAGCAGACAAGGGTGGGGAGGGAAAAATGTCTTTGGGTTGGGGTCGGATCGTAGATGGTGGAAGTGTTGGACGATGTTGTGTTGTATCCAGAGGTTGGTGGGGTGATATGTGAGGATGAAGGGGATTCTCTTTTAGCAGTTATTGCGGGGACAGGGTGTGAGGGATGTGTTGCAGGAAATGCGGGAGACACGGTCGAGGGCGTTGTCGACCTCTGCCGGGGGGTAAGTTGCAGTCCTTGAAGAGCAAGGACATCTAGGATGTACGGGAGTGGAATGCCATATCCTGGGAGCAGATGCAGCGGAGGCGGAGGAATTGGTAATAGGGCATGGAATTTTTGCAGGAGGGAGGGTGGGAGGAAGTGTATTCCAGATAGCTGTGGGAGTCGGTGGGCTTGAAATGGACATCGGTTTGTGGGTGGTTGCCTGAGATGGAGACAGAGAGATCCAGGAAGGGGAGGGATATGTTGGAGATGGTCCAGGTGAACTTGAGGTTGGGGTGGAAGGTGTTGGTGAAGTGGATGAACTGTTTGAGCTCCTCTTGGGAGCAAGAGGCGGCACCGATACAGTCATCGATGTAATGGAGGAAGAGGTGGGGCTTGGGGCCAGTGTAGGTGCGGAAGAGGGACTGTTCCATGTAACGTACAAAGAGGCAGGCATAGCTGGGGCCCATGTGGGTACCCATGGCCACCCCCTTTGTCTGTAGAAAGTGGGAGGAATCGAAAGAGAAGTTGTTGAGGGTGAGGACGAGTTTGTCTAAGCAGATGAGGGAGTCGGTGGAGGGGGACTGGTCAGACCTGCGGGACAGGAAGAAGCGGAGGGCTTTTAGGCCATCTGCATGAGGAATACAGGTGTATAGGGACTGGACGTCCATGGTGAAAATGTGGTGTTGGGGCCTGGGGAATTGGAAGTTCTGGAGGAGTGGAGGGCGTGGGTGGTGTCATGGATGTAGTTAGGGAGTTCCTGGACCAAGGGGGAGAAAATGGAGTCCAGATAGGTGGAGATGACTTCGGTGGGGCAGGAGCAGGCGGAGACATTGGGTCGACCCGGGCAGGCGGGTTTGTGGATTTTGGGAAGGAGATAGAAGCAGGCGGTGCGGGTTTGGGGAACAATGAGGTTGGAGGCTGTGGGTGGGAGGTCACCTGAGGTGATGAGGCCATGGATGGTATTGGAGATGATGGTTTGGTGCTCGGGGGTGAGGTTATGATCCAGGGGGCGGTAGGAGGAGGTGTCGGAGAGTTGGCGTCTGGCCTCAGCGATGTAGAGGTCAGTGTGCCATACCACAACTGCGCCTCTTTTTCTGAGGATAGAAATGTCAATAGGCAGAGAATGGAGGGATATGGTCCACGTCGAGGCAACAGGTTTTTAGTTTAAGAAGGCATCATGTGTCAGCACAGTTTTGGTGGGCTGAGGGGTCTGTTCCAGTCCTGCATTGTTCTTTAATCTTTGTTCTTTGTTCTCTTGGAGCTGCTAGTGGACAGTTGGACGGCCTGTACTGAGAGAGTACTGCAGTGTTGGAGGTTCAGTGCTGAGGCAGTGCTGCACTTTCGGAGGGTCAGTGCTGACGGAGCACCACACTGTCTGAGGGTCAGTCTGAGGGACTGATGGAGTGTTGGAGGTATGTAGGTATGTGGTGCTACCCGTTTAAGAGAATGGATTATGTGACCTGCATGGGAGCTCAAGGGCCAGTCTAGGACCAACTATGGAGTTAGAGGACACATAGTAAAGTGGAGATAACAAGGTGTAGTGCTGGATGAACGCAGCATTAGAGGCTTTTCCTTGTTATCTCAGATTCTCCAGCATCTGCAGTTCCTACTGTCTCTGAAACATAGTAAAGTATTCAATGTTCTAGTTTACCCTCCATTTACCTTGTGTCTAATTATAGTTCTAGTCAACCACAACTATAACAGGTGGGTCAGTACTTAGGGAGTGCCGTACTGTCAGAGGGTCAGTACTGAGGGAGTGCTGCACTGTTGGAGCATCAACACTGAGGGAGCACTGCACTGTCAGATGGTCAGTGCTGAGGGAGTGCTGCACTGTTTGCTGCGTCAGTGCTGAGGGAGTGCCACACTGTTGGAGGGTCAGTGCTGAGGGAGCGCTGCATTGTTGGAGGGTCAATGCTGACAGAATACTGCACTGTCTGAGGTGTGATCTCTTGATTGACTCAATGTATTGAGGTAGCATGTTAACTTTCCAGTGTGTATAAAAGATCCCATCAGAAGGACTGGAAGCAAGGAATGTGGTAGTGATCCTTCCTGATTGGCACAAGGCCAATATTGATCCCTCAGTTAATAATGCTGAGAAATCACATTATTAGGTCTCGACAATATGATCGGTAATGGGATCCTGCTGTGCATGGAAAGACAGCCTGTGTTTCTGGCACTACCTCACTGACTGCAAGGTCTTCTTTGGATACTCAGAGCTTTGGATTAGTCTGAGGTTGTGGAAGTTGCTATTGATATGAAGTTCTCTCTGATAACAGCTTTCATCAAACTATCCCTTTTCCACCCACCCCTCCCCACTTTACAAAGGTAAGTGGGTCAGAGTTCCATTCCTCATGTGAAAGGGCACCAGGTAGGATTGCTAGCTCCTCAAAACGACACTGTACCCTCCCACCTACCTTACATTCCCAACCTGCACTCACTGTCACTTGCAGGGTTGGGAATGCCTTCTCTCTCAGTGACTGGTGCATCATGTGAATGCTCAGTGCCCAATATTTCTGAGTCCCACAGTGATGCCCAGTTCACCTGGTCAATAAGGGGTACAGAGGAAGGGCTCATGTGGTGCAATGGTAATGTCCCTACCTCTGAGCCAAGAGGTCTGGATTCAAGTCCCACCTGCCCCAAAGAGAGACAACTGGTTGCTAGATTAATCTGGCCGTTACCAGACAACAGGTTGAGAAAGAGGATCCTGCATGGTAACCTCAGCCAGTGTGGGAAGTGAACCCAAGCTGCTGGTGTTATTCTGCTCTGCTAATCTGCCATCGTGCACACTCTGTCTCTCCCTCACACTCACACTCTGTCCCTCTCTCTCTCATGCACACAGTCTCTCTCACACACAGTCTCTCTCACACACAAGTTCATGCTCACACACATGCATACACACTGACATGTGCACAGACATGCACTCTGCCTGTCACATGGACTCACACACGTACACATGCATGCACATACGCACTCTCTTACACATGCACATACATACGCACACACAAACACATATGCATGCACACAGACACCCATACTCTCTCACACATGTGCACACACACACATACACATACACACACAAGTGAAATCACGCACAGTTTCACACACACACACACACACACACTCTCTCACACATACACATACTCTCAGACACATGCACGCATGTGCACATACATTCTGTCTCACACATTCTGTCTGACACACACACACACACTCTCTCACACATACACATACTCTCAGACACATGCATGCATGTGCACATACATTCTGTCTCACACATTCTGTCTGACACACACATACACACATGAGCACACAAGCATTCTTTCTCTTACGCTCTCTCTCACTCACTCTCACACACACACACACACACACACACACACACACACACACACACACACACACACATACACATGTGCGCACATGCGCACACACACCCACACACATGCACTCTGCCTCGCTCAGATGGACACACAAATTCTCACACACATACACATGCATGTACACACACACTTTCTCTCTTACACATGCACACACATACACACACACAAACACACGTACACGCACACGTACCCATACACTCTTGCACATGTGCACGCGCACACATAAACGTACATGCACAACACACACATGTGTATTCAGACACACAGTACACTCTCTTTGGGTGGCATGGTGGCTCAGTGGTTAGCACTGCAGCCTCACAGCACTAGGGACCCGGGTTCAATTCCAGCCTCAGGTAACTGTCTGTGTGGAGTTTGCATATTCTCCCCATGTCTGCGTGGGTTTCCTCCGGTTTCCTCCCACAGTCCAAAGATGTGCAGGCTAATTGGATTGGCCATGCTAAATTGCCCGTAGTGTTCGGGGCTGTGTGGGTTATAGGGGGATGGGTCTGGGTGGGATGCTCCAAGAGGCGGTGTGGCCTTGTTGGGCCAAAGGGCCTGTTTCCACACTGTAGGGAATCTAATTTAATCTCTCTCCAGACAAATGCACTCTCTCAGAACATGCAGAGATGTGCACACAATCTCTCTCTCACACACACACACACAGACACTCTCTCTCAGACTCAGACACTCTCTTGCTCTCTCTCTCACACACACACACACACACACATACACTCTCTCTCTCAGACTCAGACACTCTCTTGCTCTCTCTCACTCTCTCTCTCACACACACACACACAGCATGTGACAGCCAAGCATTAGGGAATATTTTACCTTGGGGAGAGAAGGTGAATGAGGACAAGTTCAGCCCAGCAGGCATCCCGTTTTTTTATTTTGAATGGCCCGGGAATCTCTCCATCAGCGCTGTGCCCGTTGTTGATCACTTTAAGGGCGAACAAAACGCCTAATAGGTGGGAGACAGGGACAGAGAGACACAGAGAGCCACACAATGAAATGTTAATGCCAGACTCAGTTTCTTTCTCTCACCTACAATTTTTTACAAACAGGGTTAATTTTATGTACATTTGATTCAGATCTATTTGCTGGAACGCCTCACTGTTTCTTTCCCTGCATGCTGAGTCTGTCTCTCCCCCATTCCCCCCACTGCATTAATGTAATTGGAATGACACCCGTGTACCCCACTGTGTGTTCCCCACTCACTAATACCCCCCGTTCCCCACACACTGTCTCTCCGTGCTCCCCACTCACTAACACCCCCGTGCTCCCCATGTACTGTCTCTCCATGCTCCCACACACTAATACCCCGTGCTCCCCATGTACTGTCTCTCCGTGCTCCCCACTCACTAATACCCCGTGCTCCCCACACACTATCTCCCTGTGCTCCCCACTCACTAATACCCCGTGCTCCCCACACACTGTCTCCCCGTGCTCCCCACTCACCAATACCCCGTGCTCCCCACTCACTAATACCCCCTGTTCCCCACTGCCTCCCCGTGCTCCCCACTCTGTAATACCCCGTGCTCCCCAAGTACTGTCTCCCCGTGCTCCCCACTCACTAATACCTGTGCTCCCCACACAGTCTCTCCGTGCTCCCACACACTAATACCCCATGCTCCCCACGTACTGTCTCCCCGTGCTCCCCACTCACTAATACCCCCTGTTCCCCACTCACTGTCTCCCCATGCTCCCCACTCACTAATACCCTCTGTTTCCCACACACTGTCTCCCCGTGCTCCCCACTCACTAATACCCCCTGCTCCCCACCCACTGTCTCCCTGTGCTTCCCACTCACTAATACCCTCTGTTCCCCATGTACTGTCTCCCTGTGCTCCCCTCTCACTAATACCCCCTGCTCCCCACCCACTGTCTCCCTGTGCTTCCCACTCACTAATACCCCCTGTTCCCCACCCACTGTCTCCCCATGCTCCCCACTCACTAATACCCTCTGCTCCCCACGTACTGTCTCCCTGTGCTTCCCAATCACTAATATCCCCTGTTCCCCACACACTGTCTCTCCGTGCTCCCCACTCACTAATACCCCCTGTTCCCCACACGCTGTCTCCCTGTGCTCCCCACTCACTAATACCCCATGGTCCCCACACACTATCTCTCCATGCTGTCCGCTCACTAATACCCTCTGTTTCCCACTCACTGTCTCTCTGTGCTCTCCACTGACTAATGCCCCCTGTTCCCCACTCTGTCACTCTGTGTTCCCCACTCTTATAACATGCGCACCCTACTCATTGACACCCCGTGTTACTTACACTCTAATAGCACATTTTCCCCACTCTCTAATACCCCATTTTACACAGTCTCTAATGCCTCTTTGACATCCTGTGTTATCCACTCTCTGATGCCCCTTGTCCCACACTCTCTGACAAGCTGTATTCCCAACTCACTGACACTTTATGTTTACCACTCTCTAATACCCACTGTTCTCCACTCTCGGACTTCCCGTGTTCCCCTCTCTCTAACATACCGTGTTCCTCTCTCTTTAATTTCCCGTGTTCTCCACTCTCTAATGCACCATGTTCCTCAGTCTCTAATACCCTGCGTTCCCCATGCAATAACGGCCCATGTATGCCACCACTGACACCCTGTGTTCCCCACTCACTGTTACTTCATGTTCCCCACTGTTTGACACTCCGTGCTCCCCACTCTTGAAGACCCCATGTTCCCCATTCACTGACACCCTGTGTTCCCCACTCACTGACATCCTGTGTGTCTCAGTCTCTAATGCTCCATGTTCCCCACTCTCTAATATCCCCGTTTTCCTCAATCTCTCACACCCTGTGTTCCTGACTCTCTGACATCCCATCTTGCCCACTGAATATTATCCCTTATTCGCCGCTCACTGACATCTCACGTTCCTTGTTCTCTAATGCACCATGTTCTCCACTCTCTAATATCCCATGCTTCCCATTCTCTGACAGCCTGTGTTCCCCCTCTCTAATATCTTATGTTCTCTAATGCCTCTAATACTCCACTACCCAATAACCCTCATTCCTGACTGTCTGATAACCCTGTACCTCACCCTCTGACATCCCCCATTTCCCTCCACTGACACCCCAAGACCCACTCTCCCATAACCTCCCAGTATTTCAGTATCCAACGCTACTCATTTCCCCTCATTAATACCCGAAGCTTCACTCTCTGATCCCCTGTACCTGCTTCTTCGATGCGCCGTGTGTCCTGTTCTCTAATATCCCTGTACGCCTCCCTCCTCAACTCACTGTGCACCCCCACTCTCCAAAATCCCTGTACCTCCGTTCCACAGCCTGTGCACCCCCCTGCTCACTGAACACCCATGGGGCCTGATACCTGAGAAGCCCACAGCGCAGTCCATGTTGAATCTCTCAGTCAGAAGGAAGGCGAGGGCAGCCTTGATGGACAGGTAGGTGATGCCCGTCAAGATGCCAAAGATGCAGGTAGAGAACATGAAGCGGGCGCTGCCCACACGCCTCTCCATCTTACTGCCCTTCCAGACGAGCGATGCCATGTTGAAGCCAAGATGGTCAACATCGATATGGTGCAGGGGGGCCAGGAGGAGGCGCTGCCATTCACAGCCGATGAAAGTCGTGTTGACACTGAGACAGACCTCAGCCACATCGAGCTCAGGGGCAAGGAATATAAACATGTTGAGGATGATGATGGCAAGTGTGACAGGGGGGATTCCCTTGGTTTCAATGAAAAGGAGGATGATAAATATTATGTAGCTGCCCAATAACTCCTCCATTGAACATTTTTTAATGCTGATCTCTGCCGGAGTGGTCAGATAATACTTTGCCAGTGTCTTTTTAATTGGTCCAGAGTCTGCAGAGAGGAAACGATCCATTCATTAGTTTGAGGAAGATGATGAGGAGCTAAAGCAACTATCTCATGGGTGAGAGCGAAATAGAGAGACAGACAGACACAGACAGAGTGAGGCAGCATGAGAGAATGTGGGAGTGATAGAGAGTGAGTGAGAGAAAAATCAAGAGAGAGAGAGAGAGTTCCTCCCCGTTTCCTTCCCTGTGAAGTGGAACACAATCAATTCCTTTTACAGGCACCATGATGGCACAGTGGTGAGCATCGCTGTCTCACAGCACCAGGGACCCAGGTCCATATCCAGCCTTGCGTGGTTGTGTACGGTTGTACGTTCTCCTGGTGGCTGCATGGGTTTATGCTGGGTGCTCCAAGTTTCTTCCTACAGTCCAAAGATGTGTAGGTTAGGTGGATTCGCCATGGTAAATTTGGGGCTTATAGGGATAGGGTGAAATGCTTCTTGGAGTCTGTTGGTGCAGATGTGATGAGACAAATGGTTTCTTTCTGCACTGTGGGGATTCTGTCTAAGAGAGGGAGACAGGGGTAGACAGAATATATGAAGAAACATCCAAACCAGAAGTATGAGTAGGCTATTTGGCCTTTTGGACCTTGTCCTCCCTACAAAAGAGTGTATGGATGATCTGATTGAGGCCTCAATTCCATGTTCCTCCCAACAATCCAGATCAATTCCAGGTGGGATATATTAGACTTGGGTGAAGGGCAGGTCTCCATCTCCTTCTGCTTACCCAGGCTTGGACTGAAGTGGGAGGTAAAATGCATGCCAAGCAATGACCACTTTGCACTCTGGTGAGAATCTAATCATTATCCCTTGATATTCAATGGTATTAACATCTCTGATTTCCCCCTACTATCAACATCCTGAGGGTCACCATTGACCAGAAACTGAACTGGAACAGCCAGACAAATACAGTGGATACAAGAGCAGGTCAGAGGCTGGGAATCCTGCAGCGAGTAACTCACCTCCTGACTCTCTAAAGCCTATCCACCATGGCACAAGTTAGGAGTGTGACAGAATACTCTTCACTTGCCTGGATGCCTGCAGCTCTGTGATGCTCACATCCCATGAATGAATAAATAAAACTTAACTTTTCCAAAAGAGGAGTTTCTTCTCTCAGAGGGTAGTGAATCTGTGGAATTCTTTACTGCAAAGGACCGTCAAGACAGGCTTGTTAAGTATATTCAAGCCTGAGGTTGACAGATTTTTAAGCAGTGAGGGAATTAATGGTTATGACAGATGGCTAAATGTGAATTTAGTAAAGACCTGGTATAGGGAGCTTGTCTGGTGGGGACCACGTAGCCTCTATCAATTGTTGTAAAAACTCATAACGTTCACTAGTATCCTTTACGGAAGGAAATCTGCTGTCTGTACTTGGTCTGGCCCACATGGCACTCCAGATCCACAGCAACATGGTTGACTCAGAACTGCCGTCTGAATTGGTCAAACAAGCAATTCAGCTGCAGGGCACTTAGGGATGGGCAACAAATGCCAGCCTCATACAAATTATGCCCTCATCCTATGAAGGAATAAAGGAAAAGGACTGGCCATCGCAGCTCCCCCCGCAACTAGGTTCATCATTTGCTCCGCACAGATTGGACACATCCACACCTCTTAGCTGGAGCAATTCTCTGCCTTTGTGTCTCTCTTCCAGCCACGCTGCCCTTTGACATCAAAATGGTTTGCTGGTCCCATTCTAAACGTTCACCCGTATAACCCTCTCTCTGTAAGGTCTTGCATTAACTGTGCCTGTCAGGCTCAGGCCAAGCAATTTGTGGGGTGTGCTCATATCCACACAACGAGTGATAGATCTAAGAATGAACAAGAACTGATTTTACCCAAGCTGACCCAAGAGAGGAAAAGTCAGTCATTTCGGGATGGCTTTCCCCAACTGACCTTCTTGAAAGGAGAAAAAAAGCCAGGAAATTACAAGCATCTGGCCCCCTAGCAACAAGGTCACAGCCCACCTCAGGTTGCCATCCCACAGCATCACTGGCAGCCTTTTTGTGGCCTTAAAGGGCCAGAGTGCCTTAAAAGTGCAGGTCTGCCTCAGCGGAAGGTGGGCTTCCCTGCATCCCCTTATGCTAATCCGATAGAAATGACCTAGAATTGAACGCACCCTTGATATCACACAGTTTGTCACACAACATGGTGCTCACATCATAATACAGCAGCACATCCTCGACTCATCGAGTGCGCTGCCAGGGATGGTCAGTCAGTGGAGAGGTTGTTCCAGGTTCCTGACGCTCCCTATTGTCTTGGGTTAATTAACTCCTGGGCTTGTGAAGGTCTGAAAGATATGGTATTATTACCTTGAATCACTTCTGGAAATTATGACTTCATTGGGAACAATTGAATACCTCCCCTACATCTAGATCTCTGTTGCATCTGCTCATACAGTTTGAACATGGCCAACTCCCCAGTACAACGAGGTAGCACAATGGAGGATGACCTCATCTGTTTGTTAGCTCACTTATGATGCTTCATGAAGTATTTTGCCTTTCCTTCCTCTCTCTAATTCTGGCCTCTTGCTTTTCCTCTCTGATTCCCACTCCTCTGTCATTGGCAGGTGGGCTTCCAAGGTGCCTGGGTCCCCTGAGTTCAGGAATGCTCTTACCTCTTTTCACAACTCTCTCTCTGTAAACCTTCACTATTTTGACTCAGCTTTTGGACAGCCATCTTCCTCCTGGGTCTTGGGGTTTGACTGTCTGTTTGAGAATCACTGTGGTCTGAGAAACGCCTTGGGATGGTGCAGGTGCTATGTAAAGGCATGCTATTGTTGCCGGGAAGATGCATTCTCTCAGGTGTGTCACCAGGGCCCTCAGGGACTGATAGTTGAATGGGAACTTAAGTTTCCACATTCGGACACGCCACAGAGATGCACAGCTGGAAAACTGTGAGCAGTTCTGGGCCCCTTATCCAAGGAAAGATACACTGGCATTGGAGGCAGTTCAAGAAGGTTCACTAGGCTGATCCTGAATATGCACAGGCTGTCTAATGAGGAGATGTTGAGTACGTTGGGTATGTATTCATTGGAGTTTAGAAGAATGAGAGGCCATTTCACTGAAATATATAGAATTCTACGGGGACTTGACAGGTTTGTTGTGGACAGGTTTCCACTTGTAAGGGAGTCTAGGACTAGAGCCATAATCTCAGAAAAAAAGGTCACCCATTTAAGGTGAAGATGAGGAAGAGTTTCTTCTCTCCTATGGATTGTGAATTTAAGGAATTTTTCATCGCAGAGGCTTGTCGAATCTGGGTCATTCAGTATATTCAAGGTTGAGATAGACAGATTCGGGGAATCAAGAGTTATGGTGAAAAGGCAGGAAAGTGGAGTTGAGGATTATCAGATCGGCCACGATCTCATTGAATAGTGCAGCAGACTTGATGGGCTGAATGGCCTACTTCTGCTCCTATGTCTCATGTTCTCATGCTGCAGTGTCCGAGTGGAGAGGCCAGCTTTATCTTTGAGATTTGAACAACTTTGACAGAATGACTGAAATGCATCTTTCCTCTTAATCAAACCCATTGCACACTCTTCTTGATTTTTGACACTTCGACTCAATGCAAGTTGGAATTACATAGCTCAAGAGGAGGCCATTCAGCCCAATATGCCTCTGTATGGTTTTTGTGAAAGACCTTCCATCCCTCCTCTGTCCTTTTCCCCTCACATCTGCAGACAATGCCCTCACAGTATTTCTATCATTACACGTTTGCAAGTTGAATCTGCCTCTACTCCCCTTTCTCAGCTGAAGATCCTTATTCCTGAAATTATTCGGTCCTTTCAGGCAGTGCATTCCAGACCATAACATAGTGTCAAAAATATGTCCCACTCCTTCGGTCATTTTCCTGATTCTTTTCAATCTGCGTCCTGCACAGTGATTGACCCTCCAGTCACTGGAAACAGTATCCCCCTATTCATTTGGACAAACACAACTTATGATTCTGACCACCCTGATTAAATCACCCTCCAACCCTCTCAAAGTCATTGAGTCAGAAGCTGGTTACAGGAGGCCATTTGGCCCAACAAGTTACAAAGTTATGGAGTTGTACAGCACGAAAACAGATTGTTCAGTCCAATTTGTTCATGCCAACCAGATATCCTAAATAAATCTAGTCCAATTTGCCAGCATTTGCCCATATTGCTCGAAACCCTTCCTATTCACACATCCATCCAGATGCCTTTGAAATGTTGTAACTGTACCAGCCTCCACCATTTCCTCTGGCAGCTCATTCCATGCACAAATTGCCCTTTACATGGAAACATTTCTCCTTAGGTCCCTTTTAAATCTTTCCCCTCTTATCTTAAACTATGCCCTCTTGTTTTGGACTCCCCTATCCTGGGAAAAAGATCTTGGCTATTCACCCTATCCATGCTCCTCATAATTTTATAAACCTCTACAAGGTCACCCACTCTGATGCTCCAAGGAAAATAGCACCAGCTTCTCTCTATTGCTCAAACCTGGCAAATTTCTTTTAAATCTTTTCTTAGGTCTTTCATGTTTAACATCATTTTTCCTACAGCAGTATTCCAAAAGTGGTCTAACCAATGTCCTGCACAACCACATGACCTCCCAACTTCTATACTCAATGCACTGACCAATAAAGGCAACTGTTCCAAACGCCTTATTTTCTACCCTATCTATCTGTAACTCCACTGTCAAGGAATTATGATCCTGCACTCCAAGGTCTTTTTGTTCGGCAACACTCCCCAGGACTGTACCATTAACTGTATATGTCTTGCCTGCCGCTTTGGCTTACCAAAATGCACACTTCACATTTATCTAAATTAAAATGCGTCTGCCACTCCTTGGTCCATTACCCCATCTGATCAAAGTCCCTTTGTACACTGAGGCAGGGTGGCTCAGTGGTTAGTACTGCTGCCCCACAGCTTCAGGGATTCAGGTTCCATTCCACCCTCAGGCGACTGAGTATGTGGAGTTTGCGTGTTCTCCCTGTGTCTGTGTGGATTTCCTCCAGATGCTCCTGTTTCCTCTCACAATCCAAAGATGTGCAGATTTGGTGTGGTATGGTGTGATGGATCTGGGTGGGATGCTCTGAGGGTTGGTGTGGACTTGGTGTGGTGTTGGACCGAAGGGATTCTACGATAACCTTCTACAATATCCACTACACTACCAATTTTGGTGTCATGTGCAAACTCCTATATTCACATCCAAATCATTTATATAAATTACAAAAAGCAGTGCACACAGAACCAATAGAACCTAGTAGAAGACTCCCACCACTCCATTCACTCCACCCAAGAATTCCTGAACACCATCAAAGACACCAAGATAGAAGAGGATGAAATAATGGTCTCCTTTGATTCTGCAAGTTGAATCTGCCTCTACTCCCCTTTCTCAGCCCTGTTCACATCCGTCAGCATCAACCTGGCCAAAGAAACACTGACTACACTATTAGAAGAACCGAAGACACATACACCAGACACCACCAACCTCATCAGCAGGGACAACATCATCAAGCTAGTGGACCTATGCCTCACCACCCACTTCACTTTCAATAACAAAACCTACAGACAAACCAACGGTACACCCATGGGATCTCCGATATCAGGGTTCTTAGCAGAGGCAGTAATGCAGAGACTCGAACAAACAGCTCTGCCAATCATCCAACCCAAACTTTGAGTCCGCTATGTGGATGACACCTTTGTCATCACTAAACAAAACAAATTAGAGGAAACATTCAAGACCATCAATAATACCCTTTACTGGCATAACATTCACAAAAGAGGAGGAAAACAACAGCAAACTGCCATTCCTAGATGTCACAGTAGAGCGAACAGCCAATGGGGAACTTCAAACCAGCGTCTACAGGAAAACAACACATACGGACCAAATACTGAACTACAGGAGCAACCATCCCAACACCCACAAACAAAGCTGCATTAGAACATTATTCCAACGAGCCACCACACACTGCAGCACAGAGGAACTACGCAGAGCAGAGGAAAATCACCTATACAGCGTATTCAAAAAGAATGGGTACCCTATGAACACAGTCCGCCGATTCCTCAGCAATAAACCCAAACAAACAGACAAAACGGGCTCCGAAACCATAACCACTCTCCCCTACATCAAAGACATTTCCGAAATGACTGCCAGACTACTCGGACGTCTTGGCATCAGGGTAGCCCACAAACCCACCAACACACTAAAACAGCAGCTAATGAACTTAAAAGACCCTATACAGACAACAAATAAAATGAACGTCATCTACAAAATACCTTGCAAGAACTGTGACAAACACTACATTGGACAAACTGGCTGAAGGCTAGCCACCAGGATACATGAACATCAACTAGCCACAAAACGACATGACCCACTATCACTCGTATCCTTACATACAGATAAGGAGGGACACCACTTTGATTGGGACAACACATCCATCCTAGGACAAGCCAAACAGAGACACGCACGAGAATTCCTAGAAGAATGGCATTCCAACCGGAACTCCATCAACAAACACATTGATTTGGAGCCAATCTACCATCCCCTGAGAAAAAGAACAGGAAATGACATCACCAACGCAGGAAATGACATCACCAATCCAAGGAAACCTAACCAGATAAATAGAAAGCGGGACATAACACCAGCGCTTCGTCGGAGGCTCACTGATGATGTTACCTAGAATGGTGACGAAACGTCTGAAAACTAACCTTCCAGCTCAGCAAGCAAACTCACATCCAGAACACAGAACCAATCCTTGTGGCCCACTGCTGGTCACAGACCTCCAGTCCAGGAAGCAGCCCTCCACCACCACCCTTTGTCTCCTATCTTCAAACCCATTCTGTATCTAAATGGCTAGCTCTGCCTGGATTCCATAGGCTCTAACCTTGCTAATCAGCCCACCATTGTCAAACACCTTGCGGAAGTCCATATTGACAACATCCACCGCCCTGCCTTCATCAATCTTCTTCATCACCATCAAAAATCTTAACCAAGTTATTGAGACATGACTTCCCTGTATTGAGTACTGGGTCTCTGCATGAGCAGCTTACTTTGTGCCAATCCCTTGTAGCCAGACCCCAACTACCCTTCCCACCAAATGACCGCTCTTCACAAATGCCGAATCCCTTTCAAAAAAGAGATAACAAGGTGTAGAGCTGGATGAACACAGCAGGTCAAGCAGCATCAGAGGAGCAGGAAAGCTGACATTTCAGGCCTTGACCCTTCTTCAGAAGTGGGGAAAGGGAAGGGGGTTCTGAAAAAAATAGGGAGAGAAGGGGAGGCGGATAGAAGATGGGCAGAGAGGAAGATAGGTGGAGAGGAGACATATAAGTTAAAGAGGCGGGGATGGAGTCAGTAAGGGTGTGTGTAGGTGGGGATTTAGGGAGGAGATAGGCCAGTCCAGGGAGGACAGACAGGTCAAGGGGGCAGGATGAGGTTAGTAGGTAGGAAATGGGGGTGCAGCTTGAAGTAGGAGGAGGGGATAGGTGGGAGGAAGGACAGGTTAGGGAGGCTGGGACAAGATGGGCTGGTTGTGGGATGCGGTGGTGGGAGGAGAGATTTTGAAGCTTGTGAAATCCACATTGATACCATTGGGCTGCAGGGTTCCCAAGTGGAATATGAGTTGCTGTTCCTGAAAAACTTCGAGTAGCATCGTTGTGGCACTGCAGGAGGCCCAAGATGGACATGTCGCCTGAGGAATGGGAGGGGGAGTTGAAATGGTTCGTGACTGGGTGGTGCAGTTCTTTAGTGCGAACTGAGTGTAGGTGTTCTGCAAAGTGGTCCCCAAGCCTCCGCTTGGTTTCCCCGATGTAGAGGAGGCCACAATGGGTATAGCGGATGCAGTATACCACATTGGCAGATGTTCAGGTGAGCATCTGCTTGATGTGGAAAATCTTCTTGGGGCCTGGGATGGGGGTGAGGGAGGAGGTGTAGGGGCAGGTGTAGCACTTATTGCAGTTGCAGGGAAAAGTGTCGGGTTTGATGGGGCTGGAGGGGAGTGTGGAGCGGACAAGGGAGTCCTAGAGAGAGTGGTCCCTCTGGAAAGCAGATAAGGGGGAAGGGGGGAGGGAAAAATGTCTTTGGTGGTGGGGTTGGATCCCAGATGACAGAAGTGTCAGAGGATGATGTGTTGGACGAAACTTCAGCCTTCCTGCTCCTCTGATGCTGCTTGGCCTGCTGTGTTCATCCAGCTCTACACCTTGTGATCTCCGATTCTCCAGCATCTGCAGTTCCTACTATTTCTCCTGTTCAAAAAACTTCAATTGACTGGTCCTTCTCTGTTTTCTTAGACAGCACGTTCTAGATCCCTGACCATTCACAGCACGAAGACATTTCCTTTGCCAAACACCTTAAATCTGTATCCCCTTCACTCTCAATTCTTCCTCCAGTGGGAACAGGATCTCCCTCTTGACTCTGTCCAGACCCCTCATGATTGTGAACATTTCAATCTGTAACTCCTCTCCAGCTCTTCTGTTCCGACTTCACAAAGTCTTACACACATCACTGAAGCTCCTCGTCCTTGGAACCATGCTCCTGAATCTTTCCTGTAACCCATCCATTGCCTTTATGTCCTTCCTAAAAAACAACTAGAGACAGTGCTCCAGCTGAGGGCAAAATATTGTTTATTCAATTCTTGCAAGAGCTGTTCTGGCAAAATCTTGCATGCACCCACTCCAACGTTGGCAATTTGGTACCAGGAGGGTGGTAAAATTACACGTGGTGATATCTCTCGAGAATTGTTTCCATGCTGTATAACCCTGTGACTGTATAATTGAGTAGTTTAGACTGCGGGCAATTGAGACTCTTGTAAATCCAAGCAGAGAACCAGCTGCAAGTTTGCTGCAGACCACCAGGTGGCACGATCGAGTGTTGAATGGGGGATGTGTGGTTCTTTGAAGGAGAGAGGGGATTTGGCAGCCAGGTAAAGATGGACAGCAGTAAAACATTCACAAAACCGCCAGCATTTAATTCACAGGGTGTTTGATTATGCAGGAGGATATAAGGAGGTTACACAAATTCCTGTTTCACTGTATTCTCCACTCTCTGACACACCTAGACTTCCAGCCTGGCAATGCCTCAATTTGTAAACCCTCATTGTGTCCTGGCCTCTCCCTATCTCTGTACTTTCCTGTAGCCCCTACACCCCTCGCTATCTCTGTAACCTCCTCCAGCCCCTATATCCCTCCATGTCTCTGTAACCTCCTCCAGCCCCTACACCCCTCCCTATCTTTGTAACCTCCTCCAGCCCCTACACCCCTCCCTATCTCTGTAACCTCCTCCAGCCCCTACACCCCTCCCTATCTCTGTAACATCCTCCAGCTCCTATCCCCTCTGTATCTCTGTAACCTCCTCCAATTCAAAGGGAAGCCCCTCATGCCCATTGGATCCTAATTATTGTACAACAGGAGATCCTGGGATGTAGTCCCCTAAAGCACAATCCTGGAGTATTCTTCCCAATGACTTTGCTGAAGAGAATCTGTCTTACGTGGAACTTTAAATCTCTCTATTTCACCTCATTCTGGGGTTAATTCTCCAATATCTGGCATTGGGATGTAATCCCATGATATATATTGTGAGAACTTCTTACTAATTGCAACAAATTACCTCTGGATTATCTTAACCTAGGGTGTATTCCCACGCTGAGCGCCGTGGAGACAATTCTTCCAAAATAGGCCAGGTGATCTCCAACAATAAGTGGTCGTGAGGTCAATTTCCAATGACTGAAGGGAGATTACCTGATAGTTTGAATTGGAATCTCTCCCAATTTTAGATGTTTGTTTTTTTTGCCCCAAGGACTGTGCTGGAGAATATTGCTGTAACCCTACCCAGAAATCTTTCCTACTGTAAGCTTCTTGGATGCATTCCCTAGTTAATCGTACAGGAGGTTTACTTCTTGATTGAGACGGGGTATCTTCGTCTGTTTTTCCCAGGCACTATTCTCTTAATTAACGTGCTTTGTGGGTCAGGGAAGTGGGAATAGGAATTGACCAATATATTAGTGGTGGGAATTATCTGTCTTCTGGAGCTGAGCTGCATTCACCCTGTAACTATTCCTGGATTGTATTCCCGAAGATGTTGGGTTTTCCTGTAATTTCTGTGATGGTGAATCTCCCATAATCCCCAGTACTGCTATGTACTCCCTCAGTGCCTGACTGGAGGAAGAATTCTGTCACCCTGGTACTGTGGACCTGTCCCAATATCTGGGTCTGGAATCTATTCCACCTTGGCAATAACACAGTGAAGGAATTCCCTTCTCCACTGCTGCAGTATAACTGTCCATTAGCATGTCCTGGTTTGTATTTCCCTAGTGAATTGTTTTCTGCAAATTCCATTCTATGTTGAAATCCCGTCCAATATCTGGTACTTGGGTCATCTTCTGGCACAAAATGAACGCGGGATGTAGTCTCCCAATCTGGTCCTGGAATCTAGTCACCAAATGACAGACTTGGAGTGATACAGCCTGACATGGGTTTGGGACTGAATCACACTCAGTGGTCCTGTGATGATTTTGCCTCGTGACAACACTGAGAAGATTGTCTTGTATGTACAAACATGGAATCTCACTCAATTCCTCAATTTTCAATATTTGTCCTTCAGGCATATTCACTGAACTGGTGAGACTTCCCCAGACATGGAAATTTTGTTCTACATTCCAGCCCAACATCCGAGATTGGATTGAATCTGCTTTGAAGGAATTTGCAAGTTAGCAGCATGGTGGCTCAGTGGTTAGCACAGTTGCCTCATAGTGCCTGGGGCAAGGGTTCGATTCCACTCTCAGGCAACTGTTTGTGTGGAGTTTGCACATTCTCCGCCTATATGCATGGGTTTCCTCTGGGTGCTTGGGTTTCCTCACACAGTCCAAAGATGTGCAGGTTAGATGGATTGGCCATGGTGTTCAGGGATGTGTAGATTAAGTGGATTATAGGTGGGATGCTCTGAGGGTTGGTCTGGACTGGCTGGGCTGAAGGGCCTGTTTCCACACTGTAGGGATTCTAATTCCAGCCTCACCCCTATTCCCATCACTCTATCATTGGTGGACACACCTTCAGTTGCCTGGGCACTGTGCTCTGTAATTCCTTCCCTCTGCCTCACCCTCTCTCTCCTCCATTTACATTGTTCTTAAAACCGCTCTGCTTAAATGAGCTGTTTGTCATCTCACCCTTCATGGTGTCAAGTTTTGCTTTAAAACAGTTGGGTGATTTGACTGATCAAAAGTGCTGTAAAAAGGCAGTGTTTTTTGTTGCACTCCCATGGATTGTAATGGTCTCCCCAGACCCCCCAGCCCCACAAGAGGAAATAGTTTCTCCCTATTGAACCTTTTAATTAACATAAGATGGATTTTCCTGATACCTGGGGAGCTCAGAAACAAGGGTCCTGCCTTAAGGCCATTTTAGCCTGAGATTAGGAGAAATGTCTTCACGTAGAGAGTGATGAACCTGTGGAATTCTCTGCCACAGAAAGCTATTGAGGCCAAAATATTGAAAGGTCTTTTGAGAAGGAGTTAGAAATTAGCTCCAAAGGGAATGAGGAGAGAGAGAACGAATAGGGTATTGAGTTGGATGATCTGCCATGACCATACTGATTGAAGGAGCAGGCACAAAGGGTGAGTGGCCTAGAATCATAGAACTCCTACAGCGCAGATAGAGGTTACTTGAGCCATTGAGCTTACATGGTTGACTCACGTCACCTGCACATGCCTGGACACTGTGGGCAATTTAGCATGACCAATCCAGCCTAACCTGCGCAGCTTTGGACTATGGGAGGAAATCAGAGTACCTGGCAGAAACCCACGCAGACACTGGGGGAATGTGCAAACTTCACACAGACAGTCACCCAAGGCTGGCATTGAAACCAGGTCCCTGGTGCCAAGAGGCAGCAATACTAACCACTGCACCACCAAGCCTGCACCTGCTCCTATTTTCTACCTTTCTGAAACCACCTAAATTTCACCAATAAGGTTTCCTCAAGCTCAGTCATGTACCCAGTGGCATTCTGGAGGCTGGAGCATGGACTCCCATGGGTGCATTGCTCTAGCCACCAGCAAGCTGTGTAGATGGCACACCCTGACACGATGTCACTGAAACCTGGGAGACAGTCCGTGATGGATGTGTCCATGCTGGAGGGTGAAGAGAGGGAGACCGACCTGGGAAGAGGAAGGGAGAAGTAGAAAGCCCAGGGCATTGGGAAGGGCCCAGGGGAATCAGAGGTCCATGGAAGGCGGAGCTCCTCAGACGAGCACCAGAGGGTGCAGCCTGCCCTGACAATGAGGACCTTTCCTGAGACAATCTCACACACACGGCTGGCAGCAATGAAACCATCAGCTCAAAGAAACAGGAGGCGGCTGAGGGGAAACTGGCGTAGGGGGAGGGGTGATGGTGGTAGAGAGGCTGAGATTTCCTCCCTGCCTTGGAATTTAACTCTTTCAGCCCAGGAGTAATTCTTGTCAATGTTTCCTGCTCCCTTTCCAAGGCTAATATCTCAGGCTTGATCTGGGACAACCAGAACAGAATGCCGTTCACCCACCCAATGGAATCTAAATGTACCCTCATAAAATGTCCAGCCCATTTACAATGTTCCCTGTCCCCAGCAGTACTGCATCCCAGTGAGGTACAATGACAGATTGGATCCAACAGTGTTGCAACCCAGTCTTATACACTGATAGACCTGTTCCCATGAGTACTGTACTCCAGTTTCATATGCTGACAGACCTGGCTCCACCACTACTGCACCCCAGTGTTGTACAGTGACAGACCTGTGCCCACCGGTACTGTATCCCAGTGTTATACAGCGACAGACCCGTCCCCACCGGTACTGTACTCCAGTGTTATACAGGGACAGACCTGTCCCCCACTGGTACTGTCCCCCAGTGTTATACAGTGACAGACCCATCCCCACCGGTACTGTACTCCAGTGTTATACAGTGACAGACCTGTCCCCACCACTACTGTACCCCAATGTTATACAGCAACAGACCTGTCCCCACCACTACTGTACCCCAATGTTATACAGCAACAGACCTGGCCCCACCACTACTGTACCGCAGTGTTATACAGCGACAGACCCGTCCCCACCGGTACTGTACCCCAGTGTTATACAGTGACCGACCCGTCCCCACCGATACTGTACCCCAGTGTTATACAGTGACAGACCTGTCCCCCACCGGTACTGTACCCCAGTGTTATACAGTGACAGACCTGTCCCCACCGGTACTGTACTCCAGTGTTAGACAGCGATAGACCTGTCTCCACCGGTACTGCACCCCAATGTTATACAGCGACAGACCTGTCCCCACCGATACTGTACCCCAGTGCTATAAAGCAACAGACCTGTCCCCACCGGTACTGTACCCCAGTGTTATACAGCAACAGACCTGTTCCCACCGGTACTGTACCCCAGTGTTATACAGTGACAGACCTGTCCCCACCGGTACTGTGCCCCAGTGTTATACAGTGACAGACCCGTCCCCCACCGGTACTGTACCCCAGTGTTATACAGTGACAGACCTATCCCCACTGGTACTGGGCCCCAGTGTTACACAGTGACAGACCTGTCCCCACTGGTACTGTACCCCAATGTTATACAGCGACAGACCTGTCTCCACCGGTTCTGTACTCCAGTTTTAGACAGCAACAGACTGTCTCCACTGGTACTATACCCTAGTGTTATACAGTGACAGACTTGTCCCCACCATTACTGTGCCCCAGTGTTATACAGTGACAGACCCGTCCCCCACCGGTACTGTACCCCAGTGTTATACAGTGACAGACTTGTCCCCACTGGTACTGTGCCCCAGTGTTATACAGTGACAGACCTGTCCCCCACTGGTACTGTACTCCAGTGTTATACAGTGAAAGACCTGTCCCCACTGGTACTGGGCCCCAGTGTTATACAGTGACAGACCTGTCCCCATCGGTACTGTACCCCCGTGTTATACAGTGACAGACCTGTCCCCACTGGTACTGTCCCCCAGTGTTATACAGTGACAGACCTGTCCCCCACCGGTACTATACCCCAGTGTTATACAGTGACAGACCTGTCCCCCACCGGTACTATACCCCAGTGTTATACAGTGACAGACCTGTCCCCACTGGTACTGTACCCCAGTGTTATACAGTGACAGACCTGTTCCCACTGGTACAGTACCCCAGTGTTAGACTGACTGTCCAGTCCCTACCAGTACTGTACCCCAGTGTTATATAGTGTTGGACCTGTCTCTGTCAGAACTGTACTCTAGTGTTACACAGTGATGCACCTGTCCCCACCACTACTGTACCCTTGTGTTATACAGTTACAGACCCGTCACCACCAGTACTGTACCCCAGTTTTATTTATTTTTATTTTAAAAATACACCTTACTCATAAAAATATCTAGAGTCACAAATGCAGTTTGGTTCTGTATAGTAACAGAGCAAGGAAACAAACAAATGTTGGAGTTTGACTCTATCCAACAAAAAAATTAAACGTACTTGTACAATCTTATATTGACATGCCATTGAGGTACAGGGAGGGAGCAGTATCTAAACGGACTCCCATCTAACTTCAGTGAAAAGACCTCAGTCTTTTCCCATGACATGTTGGTGGCAAGTTCCCCAAGCTTTAGTGTGTCCCTCTGCACATAGAGCTGGACCTTGGAATGTGCCAGTCTGCAACATTCGATCAGGAGCAATTCCTTATTCTGGAAGACCAACAAGTTTCAGGCAGACAAAAGAGCATCTTTCACTGAGTCAATGGTCTTCCAGGCACAGCTGATCTTTGTCACACTAAGCGTCCTGGGGAATAGAACATAGAGTCCTGTGTCACAGATCATCATGGGATGAACCTCGACAAAATACACCGCATCTTTCTCCAGATCTCCTTTGCAAAGGCACATTCCAGAAAGAAATGTGTGACAGTCTCAATCCCCCTGCAGCTGCTTGAAGGCAGTGTGCGACAGCGCAGACTGACTGGTCATATGAGAAGGATCTCACACGTACTGCCCTTCTCACCACCAGCCAAGCGATGTCTTGGTGCTTAATGGAAAATTCTGGTGATGAGACATTCTGCCAAATGGCTTTGACAATCTGTTAAGAGAACCACGTGACAGGATGAGCCCTCTCCTTTCACAGGGTCTTGAGGATGCTACATGCTGACCATTTCCTGATGGACTTGTGATCAGAAGTCTTCCTCTTTGCAAATTTCTCTATGAAAGATAGGTGATACGGAGTAGTCCAGCTACTTGGAGCATTCCGCGGCAGCGAGGCCAGTTCCATCCTTCACAACACTGAGGACAAGCAGAACCTCAGCACAAGTGACACATGGTGTTTGCGTATTGAGGGTCTATGCACAACTTGATGCAGCTGCATGCAAATGTAACCATCAGGGTGAGGGCAACATTGGGTACATTCTTCCCCTCTGTCCATCCAGAGGTTTGTACATGGAGACCCTGTGACCCGATCTTTCTTAGGCTTCCAGGTGAAATGGAAGATGGCTCAGGTGACTGAAACAGCGCAGTTCTGCGGGATGAGCCAAACTTGCGCCACGTACAGCAGCTGAGAAAATGCTTCACACCTGATGACCAGGTTTTTACTAGGGAGCGGTCCTCGCAAAGGACCAGTTTCTGCTTCGCTTTGGCGATGCGTTCCTCCCAAGAATGTCTGCACGCCCCAGACCCTCTGAACCATATTCCCAGTACCTTCAGGTAATCCATCCTGACGGTGAAGGGAATGAAGGTTGGCCCAGTTCCCACATGAGCTCACTTTTGCCTCGAATTACTTTGGCTTCCAAGGCCAGTTCGAACTGTTTGCAGATGCTCATGAGTGTACACACTGACAACAGATTTGCGCAGAAAATGTCAGCATCATCCATATACAGGGAGGATTTGACCTGCCGGACCCTGCTGCCTGGATTAGATGCCCTTCTCAGTCTCACATCTTTCCTGATGGACTCAGCAAAGGGCTCAATACAACACACAAACAAGGCAGGAGGCAGTGGGCAGTCCTGCCTGATGGAGAAGCTTTTTGATTCCCACTTGTTGATAGAGACTGTGCTAACAATGTTAGTGTAGAGCAGTCGGATCCAATTGCAGATCCCCTTGTGAAGGCCTGTTTTGGAGAGCACATCCCACATGTCTGTTTGTGATACCCCGTCAAAGGCTTCCTCCTGGTTCAGGCTGATGAGGCAAGCAGCTACCCCAATGTCCTGCAGGTGGGCAATCATATTCCTGGGGAGCATGAGGTTGTCAGAGATGGTGCTGCCAGGAACAGCACAGGTTTGGTCAGGGTGATTCACCAATCCCACAGCAGACCTGACCTGGGTTGGTAATGACCTTCAACAAAATTTTCTAGTCTGCATTCAGCAATAATTTTGACCTCCAGTTTCAAATTTCCTCCCTCTCCCCCTTCCGCTTGTAGATGAGGGTGATGATTCCTCGTGGAATCGCTTATGGTACCTGCCAGAAACATATTGTCGTACACTTCCACCAGGTCCTGACCAATCAAGTCCCACAAAGCCAAATACAAGTCGTTGATCCAGGAGTTTCATTCTTTTCTAAGAACTCCAGGGACTTGATCAGCTCATTTAGAGGTAATGACTGTTCCAGCCTCTCCTACGTACTGCAGTCCTAAGACCGCCTTGCTAGAGGACAGGAACTAGTGGGAGGTCACGCTGTCTGTGAAGACTTCGTGCACTCTTTTCTCTATTTCAAAAATTTACTTTCTCCATAAAAGAAACTTTGCGTCTATATACATTGATACAAAAGCAGTTCTGTTCTGCAGAGTTGCGTATCAAGTAAACACAAAACATTGGAGTTTGACTATACACAAACATCTCTTACACATATGATACTAATATTTACATGTATTTCATACACTAGGAAGGTCCGAGAACTGAATGAACTCCCATTTATCTTCAGCAGGAAGACCAAGAGCGGTCTTCCCTGACTGCATGTTAGCAGCAGCCGCCCCAGGCTTTATTGCGTCTCTCAGTACGTTGTCCTGTACGTTGGAATGTGACAGTCTGCAAAACTTATTTGGGGTCAACTCCTTGTTCTGGAAGATCACCAAGGATCGGGTCGACCAAAGAGCGTCTTTCACCGAGTTGATGGTCCTCCAGGCGCAGTTGATGTTTGTCTTGGTGCACATCCCATGGAACAGACCATACACACACCTCAGTGCCCCCGCCCCCGAACCATATTCCCAGCACTAACTGTGTGATATACAGTGACGGACCTGTCCCCACCAGTACTGTACACCTATTGTTATACAGTGACAGACCGATCCCTTCCAGTATTCTACCCCAGTGTCACAAAGTGACAGACGTTGAGCCATATTACGTATTAAGTGGCTGAAATTAAAAGTTTGTTTAAAATCACTTCCCCAAACCTCTGTGAGTAGATTTCCTGAGGACAGCTGCCATTGGCTCAGACTTTGACCAAATCAGATTGCAGCAATGATATTGATTGGCTGAGAGAGGCACAGCCCTGCTTGTAGTAGGCTGGACAGTGTGAGACCCCTGGGTCCTAGTGCTTGAAAATGTGTAGTCACTTGCCCACTGGATGAGGAGGCAGCAGCACAGGAGGAATGGCCAGAGTGAGAGATGTACTACTGAGAGGGAGTGCCTAGTCGGAACCAGAGAAAGAGAGTGGGGGTAAAACAACTCTTCATCCTTTCGAACCCAGCCTCCAATCAATGGGGTTGAAATGGGTTACACAGTTCTGAACAGTTTCTGGGGTGACCTGTTGCTGGCTGTATACTACTGGAGCCTAGTGGGAGAGTTCCCATATGAGTTGACACACTGGGGCTATCAACAATAACTTATGATTGTTTTGCACCTTATCAGAGGGTAGGATGGTCCAGTTGGCAGGACAGCTGGTTTGCAATGCAGCTGTCTCTCCAATGAGCTAATGGCAGTATGGCAACTTTACCTTCATCATGGCAATTCACAACAAAGTCCCCAAATCTTGCTTTACCCAGACCATCTGTCACCTAAAGCATATTCTGTACTTTTACAGCCCCCCATCTCCCTTCCCAACCCTTCCACACCACCATTTCTCCCAGACCCATGCCTCGTGTGTGTAACCTGTGTAACCACTCCTTCCTCCACCCAGCAATGCTTTTGTTCATGGGGACAGAGATTAACGGTTCAGTCTAATCGAGGTGTTTTAGATAATTAAAGGATTGGATCGGGTCAATAGTGAGGAATTATTACCTCTGAAAGAGAAGTGGGAATTGAGGAGAGTCTGGGTGAGTTGTGGGACACAGTGGTGAGTCAATAAGTAATTGGGGGAGTGGGTGATTGGCATGTGTGGGGGTGTGGAGTTGAAGTTGCGAGAGAGCAAGTTGGGGGTTGGAGTCTACACTGAGGGGGAAGAACCTTAAAATTCAACTCAAGGTCCTCTGGGGGAGTTTGGTGGGGGTGGAGGTTTGACATCAGAATAAGCTTCCTTGTACGAAGGGGGTGGAAATTTGGAACTCTTTCACTTCCCCACCAAACATAACTTGTAGAGATTGAGAATGTTCATGTGGAAATTTTAAATCAGTGTTTGATCAGTTATGAGAGATAGTAGGAACAGCAGATGCAGGAGAATCCGAGATAACAAGGTGTAGAGCTGGATGAACACAGCAGGCCAAGCAGCATCTTAGGAGCAGGAAGGCTGACATTTCGAGCATATCTGAAATGGCCACTGCCAAAAGAAAAGCGGCTTCTCATGAGTGTCTTGGAAGAGGAGGGAGGGGGCAGAATCCCCGAGTTCAGAGCCCAGGTATCTGACAGAAATGAAGAGGGTAGAATTGAAGGCAGCAGAGGTCTGGCAGGATGGCAGGGCTGGAAATGAGTTACAGGGAATGGGGTGGAAGAGCTGGGGGCAGGAGGGCACTAGAGGAATTTGCACGAGACTTGGTCCCAGTCGGGATTTAGAAAGTAGACTCTTTGGGACTTGTAGTGCTTAAAGAACTAGTAATCCAGCTCAGTTGGTTGGACAGTTGGCTTACAATGCAGATTCATACGAATAGCATAGATTCAATTCCTGCACTGAGGTTACCATAAAGACTCTCCCTCACCTGAGATGTGGTGACTCTCAGGTTAAGCAACCTTATGAGAGAATAGCTTTATGGTGTGATAGTGCCTGGTTACTACTGTGACATTACCTTTCACACAAATCCACATTGCTGGAGACATGGGTTTGAATCCATTGTGGCTGAGGGTGAATTTGAATGGGATATAATTTGGCCAGAATGGTGACCATCTTGGCTGTCCTTGGAAAAACAATCCAATATGGTTTGGCAATCCATTTTATGCTGTTTTGACCCAGTATGAAGCCTACATGTGTCTCCAGACCCCCCGTGCTCCACAGACCATTTGGACTGGTCAATAAATGTAGAACGAAGTCTTGCTTTACTTTGAACCTTAGTGAGCTGAGACTTCGTCCAGAACCCCCTCCCCCTCTCAGTTTACCCATGTTTGGGACAATCTCAGTGGGAGTGAGGGCCCCTTCCTGAGGGAAGGCTCCGAAACCCTCTGAGAGACGGGAAGGTGTGCCTGAGGCGTGGGAGTAGAGTGAACGACCCCTCCCCACTCACCCACCTACACTCTTCCAGTGTCTCTTGCCCACGTCTTGGGAGCAATCTCGGACCCCAATGCACCCGGAAGGACGAGAGTGAACCTCAGTCTCAGCTTGTGAGAGGGAGGGCAGTGGGTGCAGGGATCCTCAGGTCGCAGGGGTACCCCAGACTTCCTCAAGACTGGGTGTGCACGCCTCTGCAGCAGAGCGCGCTAGGACCCAAGGAGCTGAGCCACTCCCTCTCCGTCTGTCTGTCTTGGGCTCCCTATTTAGAAATGCAAACCCTCGCCGGAGCTTTAAGAAAAAATCCACATGCACTGATACACAGTGTATACGTGTGTGTGTATACATGCACACACCTCTCCGCCAGAAGCGGCGGCGCTTTAACAGGACGGCAACCAGACAACCTGGAGGAGGAGATTTCTCCTTTTGCAAAACAAGGGGAGATTATTGCAAAGTTTTATTTGCAGCAGCTGGGAGTGTGTGCAAAGCGGAATTTCTGCAAAGGCTGGGAGGGAGCGGTACGGGAGGCCGGAGACCGCAAGGGGGTGGGGGGAAATGCAGCGGGCATAAGGAGCGGCGGAGGGCCAACGGCAGCGGGTTTTTCTTTTGCATTCGGTGCGGCCGGTTGGAATGGCGGAGCCGAGCCCGGAATCGGACGTGAGGAAGTGCGGGGTGCTGCGGAAATGGAAGAGCCTGCACCGGCGGTACTGCGTGCTGCGGGCGGACAGCGACAGCGGCCCGGCGCGCCTCGAGCTCTACGACAGCGAGAAGAAGTTCCGCAGCCGGGGCGCGGGCCCACGCCGCGCGCTCCCGCTCAGCGCCTGCTTCACCGTCAACAAGCGGCGCGACGCGCGCTCCCGCTACCTACTCTGCGTGTACACGCGCAGCGAGAGCGTGTGCCTGGCGGCGGCGGGCCCTGAGGAGCAGGAGAGCTGGTACCGGGCACTCACCCTGCTGCTGGGTACGGCACTGTGGCACCCTGTCTGTCCCTGTGCCCCTCACCCTTCCTGCCCCTCACCGTGTCTGTCCCTGTTCCCTGTGCCCCCCACCGTGTCTGTCCTTGTCCCTCTCACCCTTCCTGCCCCTCATCCCCATCTGCCCAATCTGACCCTGTGCCCTTCACTGGACTACCTCACACTCCACTACCCTCCAACCGAATACTTCCATCCTTCACATCCTCTCCATCTTCCAGAGAGCTGGTTTTGGACAATCACCCTGCTTTTGGGTATAGCACTGTGGCACTTACTCAGTAGCTCTCCTACTCATTCCTCCACCCTTCCCTTATACCTCACACTCCTCTGCTCTTATCACTAAAACCTGAATATTTTCACACTCCACTCCCAATACTGTCACACTCTGAGGAGAGCTGAGCCAATTCCTGTTGTCCAGTTGGGGCTTCATCCCCTATACTTGCTCAGTCACCCTCATTCCATCCTTTATACCTTCACTTGTTGCACTCCCACTGTAACATTCACTCCATCCACAGGACAGCTTGTGCCACGCAATGAGCCAACTGTTGCTGTCTGGAACAGGCTACTACATTCACTCCATCCCCTATGTCTCCACTTTCACACTCACTCCATCCTTTATGACTCCACTCTCTCACTCAGTCTGCCCTCAGGAGAGCTGGTGTAGGGCACTGAACCAAATCCATCGTTACCAAACAACATTGGATTTAAGAGAAAAGCATGAGGTTCTGCAACAAGAAATTAGGGAACTAGTTCGCAGATTGTAAAACAGAAGCTCTAAAAGGTTATAATCTCTGTATTAGTCTTATATGCCATGTGCCCATGAGTATGGGAATAAGTGGATAGAGTAGATAAATGTTTTGCTGAAAATTTGGAGCAGGAGGGAGGGTTTTAGATTCCTGGATCACCAAAGTATTTCTGGGGAAGGTGGGACCTGTATAAAGCCAATGGGTTGCAGCTGAGCAGAACTGAACCAGTGTCCTTGTGGGAATATAGGGTGTTTGCTAGTTCAAATGATTTGGCAGGTGAATGGGATACAGAGTGGAGGAACAATGGGGGAGGATGTGCAGACAGAAATAACAAGTCAGTTTGGAAGGCAGAGTATTATATATTGTCAAGTCACAAGGGAACTTGGCAAGATTGGAAGGCATTTATTTTACTGCAATGAATCGTGTGAGTAAAGGTGTTTGATTAAAGTATGGGGATGTACAGAGACAGGGTTAAGGGAGAGACCAAACAGGCAGCTCTGTAGTTTGGGGATAGACCCTTCAGTTGAGACTAGAGGGAGTATAAGTAGGATCTGGCGTTGCAATATGATTACTGTGTCAATTACTGCAGTCAGGAGGGATGATATCTTGGAAGGTTTTATTTTCAGTTGAGGCAGTAGTGCTTACAAACAAAAAGGAGCAGTCACATTGTTAGGAATATACAATATACTCCACAAACAGGGAGAGATAAAAAGACAGATATGAAGCAAATGCTTAAAGGAGTGCAAAAATAATTGGGTAATAATAATTGGATTTCAATTAGCCCAATATTGACTGAGACAGACAAAGTGTGGCAGGCTTAGAGGGGACAGAATTCTTAATGTGTCCAGAGGTAGAGTTTTAAAGTCCAAAAATGTGCAGGTTAGAGTGGATTGGCCATGCTAAATTGCCCATAATGTCCAGGGATGTGCAGGCTAGGTGGATTAGCCATATGCATTGCAAGTTTACAGGAATAGGAAGGGGGGGGCGGCGCGGTGGTTGGGTTTGACTGGGATACTCTTCAGAAGGTTGGTGTGAACTTGATGGTCTGAATTGCCCACTTCCACATCCTAAGGATTCAATAATGTTGAAACTTCAAGGGGATATTGCTTTACCTAACTTTAGGGAACGAAGCTAGGCGTTTTGCGTAGTGGCCATAATTTAGTAAAGTTTAAGCTAATTATAGATAGGGACAAAGATGGACCAGAAATAAAAGTTTTGAAATCAGGGAAAGACTAATTGTAAGAGGATAAAACTGGATCTAGCGAAAGTAAGCTGGAAGCAGCTACTTCATGAAAATCTACAGTGGAAGACATTCAAAAAGGAAATGGTGAGAGTGCAGGGCCAACATGTTCCTGTAAAAGTGAAGGGTGGGATCGACAAGACTAAAGAACCTTGAATGTTGAGAATTGTACGTGATTGGATATGGGAGAAAAATGGAAGCTTATTGTAGAGATGGAGGGCTCAGGAACCTGGGAGGTGTACAGAAAGTGCATGGAGTTATTCTACAAAGACATCAGGTGAGGGGCGTGAGAAAATTCTGGTCGGATAAAATAAAGGAAATTTCACTGGCTCCATCCCCAATACCTCCATTTTCACATTCACTTCATCATTATGCTTCCATTCACACTCACTCCATCCTCAAAGAGAAGGTACCTAGGAATGAGGCAACTCATCCTCTCTGATGCATCCTGTTACACATTCTCCATATTCCACACTTCCACACTCACACTCCAGCTCGGCCAACTGCTGTTTTCTGGTATGGAATCCCACATCACTCCATCCCCCACACCTCCACTCAATCTGTCACACGTCCTCCATCTCAGGAAAGCTGGCACTGTGCCTTGATCCTGACTCATCTTTGCTATGGCTGCCACACTTGCACCTTCCTGAAACATAATCTCACACTCACTCCATCTATCATTCAGCTGCTGAAGTTCAGCCGCGACTTTCTCACGCACTGTCTCCATAAAGTACAGGAGCAGAATTAGACCGTTCAGCTTATTGAATCACCTCTACAATGGCTGATATGTTTCTCATCCCCATTCTCCTGCCTTTTTCCCGTAATCCTTGAAATCCTCTCACGTCCCCTTACTCCTTATACCTGTTCTTTTTCACACCATGCAACCTCTACATGTCTCTTGCACTCACTGTATTCTCCCTGGTTCCTCCGCCTTTTCCCCTTTCTCTCTACTTCCTGTTCTGTCTCTCTTTTGCTGGTTTTTCCTTTACTTTCTTTGCATTCACCCTTCTTCCTGCTTGTTTGATTAATGTGTGTATATCTCTTTCTCTTCAGTCACTTTGCCCTTTATTGTCATTCCTCAAATTGTTGTTGTTCACTTCAAGATCCTTGTTCTCATTTTCATCTCCCCCCTCTGTCTCTGTCCTGTGCTCCCATTTGTGCCCTTTCACCTAGCTCCGAGCTCATCCTTCTTGTCTACTCGTTCAGCTTTTTGTTTATATAAAATTATAGTTTGGGTTTTCATGTCTTGATATGGAGAAAGCAAGAGAGGTTGTAGGAGATATCAGCCTTTGTATATTTGTTGAGAAAATGGAGAACCATGCTCCTGTTTGGAAAGCTTTGTATTTTTTTTTTAAAAAGCATAGCGTTTTGAAATTGTTCGTCACCTCCACTTCCATCGCATCCCCCTCTCCCACCCCGTATTTTTGCCCCAAAATCTTACGTTACCCTTTTACCAACACATTTTGTTTGAGTACAGGAGTAGTGAAGTCTTGTTTGAATTATGCAAGAGCTTGGTTTACTGCACCTGGAGTACTGTGTGTGCATTTGGATCTTCTTATCCCCAGAAAGATATTGCTATAGAGGCAGTGTAGTTAAGATTCACCAGACTTGTTCCCAGAATGGTGGGACTGGCCAATGAAGAGAGATTGGGCAAACTGGGTCCATACACTCTAGAGTTTTGAAGAATGAGAGGTGATCTCATCAAAACTCACAACATATTTAAAGGGATAGACACAGTAGATGCAGGAAAGATGTTTCCTTCGGTTGGGGAGTCTAGAACCGTGGGAGGTACCATGTAAAAATAATGGGGAGGGTACTTTTAGGCCCAAGATGAGCAAAGTTTTTTCTTTTACTTGGAGGTTGTGAATCTATGGAATTTTCTACCAGAGAGAGATATGGAAGCTCAGTTTTTGAGCATGTTTGAGATAAAAATGAAGAAATTCTCAGTGGTGTACGGGGTTTTGAGGATCCAGTGAATAAAAGGCAGTAAAGTGATTGATCGGCCATGATCATATTGAATAGCAGGATGTTTGAGGCTGAATGGCCTGCTCCTGTTCCTAGTTCATGCACCTCAATCAAATCTCCCCTCATTCACTTTTTCTCAGAGGAAAACAAGCCCAGCTTCTCGTCACTGATGCCCCCTCATCCCTGGAACCATCTGGGGAAATCTCCTTCACCCTCTCTTTCAGACCCTTGTGCATTGTTCCTATTGTATGGGGACCAGTCAAGGCTGTAGTTGGAGCCAAACCAAAGCTCAAGATTCCATGTGTTTTGCTAATCCTTCTCCCAATATGAATGGCCACGTTCAAAGATTGGTGGATACGTTGATGTAGGACAGGTTTTGTGTGTGTGTGTGTGTGTGTGTGTGTGTGTGTGTGTGTGTGTGTGTGTGTGTGTGTGTGTGTGTGTGTGTGAGAGAGAGAGATGGAAGAACAAGCTATAGTCTGTAAAATGACGAGTGAAATTCTCCGGTTAGAACCAGGCTATTTGATGTCAACAAGACTTGTGTTTGCAGAACAAAGTTGGAGATGGGTTGCTGCACTCCAGAAATAGTTGAAAAATTATCAAAGAACATAAGGACCTGGATAGGTGGCAGAAGTGATTTATAGGGATAGTCAACACGGTTTTGTGAAGGGTAGGTAATGCCTCGCAAACCTTATTGTGTTCTTTGAGAAGGTTACCAAACAGGTGGATGAGGGTAAAGCCATTGATGTGGTATATATGGATTTCAGTACAGCGTTTGAAAAGGCTCCCCATGGTAGACTAGTGCATAAAGTACGGAGGCATGGGATTGAGGGTGATTTAGCGGTTTGGACCAGAAATTGACTAGCTGTAAGAAGACAGAGGCTGGTGGTTGATGGGAAACGTTCATCCTGGATTTCAGTTACTGGTGGTGTGTAGCGCAAGGATCTGTTTTGGGGCCACAGCTGTTTGTCATTTATAAAAATGACCTGGATGAAGGCGTAGAAGGGTGGGTTAATAACCTTGGAGATGACGCTAAAGTCGGTGGAGTTGTGGATAGTGCGGAAGGAACATAAATAAGCTGCAGAGCTGGGCTGACAGGTGGCAAATGGAGTTTAATGTGGAAAAGTGTGAGGTGATTCACTTTGGGAGGAGTAACAGGAATGCAGAGCACTGGGCTAATGGTAAGATTCTTGGTAGTGTGGATGAGCAGAGAGATCTCGGTGTCTATGTACATAGATCCCTGAAAGTTACCCAGGTTGGTAGGGTTGTTAAGAAGGCATACGGTGTGTTAGGTTTTATTGGTAGAGGGATTGAGTTGCAGAGCCATGAGGTCATGTTGCAGCTGTACAAAACTCTGGTGCGGCTGCATTTGGAGTATTGTGTACAGTTCTGGTCGCCGCATTATAGGAAGGATGTGGAAGCATTGAAAAGGGTGCAGAGGGCATTTATCAGGATGTTGCCTGGTATGGTTTTATGAGGAAAGGCTGAGGGACTTGAGGCTGTTTTCGTTAGAGAGCAGGTTAAGAGGTGACCTAATAGAGACATACAAGATGATCAGAGGATAAGATAGGGTGGACAGTGAGAGCTTTTTTCCTTGGATGGTGATGGCTAGCATGAGGGGACATAGCTTTAAATTGAGGAGTGATAGATGTAGGACAGATGTCAGAGGTAGGTTCTTTACTCTGAGAGTAGTAAGGGTGTGGAATGCCCTGCCTGCAACAGTAGTAGACTTGCCAACTTTAACTTGGATAAACATATGGATGATGATGGAATAATGTAAGTTAGATGGACTTCAGTTTGGTTTCACAGGTCGGCGCAACATCGAGGACCGAAGGGCCTGTACTGCGCTGTAATGTTCTATGTTCTATGTTCTTCTTGCTGTAAAATGGCTGGTCAGGCTAGTTTCTATCCAGTGATAATGGGAACTGCAGATGCTGGAGAATCCAAGATAACAAAATGTGGAGCTAGATGAACACAGTAGGCCAAGCAGCATCTCAGGAGCACAAAAGCTGATGTTTCGGGCCTAGACCCTTCATCGGAGAGCTCTCTGATGAAGGGTCTAGGCCCGAAACGTCAGCTTTTGTGCTCCTGAGATGCTGCTTGGCCTGCTGTGTTCATCCAGCTCCACACTTTGTTATCTTAGTTTCTATCCAGGCTTGCTTGGAAATGTGGAGACAGAGACACGTGGCTAGCAGTTCTCAACAAGAAAATGTAGCGGTGCTTCGGGAGCTAAATGTGCTCTTCAAAAGTTACACCCAGAAAGGAATGTGTCAGTCTGACAGGGATGTGATCAGAGCTGAGAACTGACAGAGATCTCACTGAGAGGTCAGACTGGTGAGTAGCAGGATGAGGGCTTGACCCGGAGGGTAGCTGGGTACCACAAGGCGCTCGTGGGTGAGCTAAAGTGGATGGGTGAGGAGATGGCAGGTTTCCCACAAATCACTACCAGCAACAACCTCTTCTGCCCTCCCAAACTGCCCCCTGACCTCCCAGACTGCGGACCTCTCCCCATTCTTCCCCAAGAACTCTTCAAGGGGTACTACTGACGACAGGCTGACGCCTCAACCACATATTCAGCTCATCGCCCAGTTGGCTTCTTCCACCCCCATTAGATCACCCGGATTCACCTTGCCCCTATCTCAGCTCATTCTCTGCCGAAGCCCTTGTCTGAGCCTGCTGTCGCTACCAAACCCATACTCACCAGCCTGTCTCATATTCTCCCCTCCATAAACATCTCTGTGTGCTCACTTACAACAGAGTCCCATTACCTTGAACTGGTTTGGCATCCAGAATGTTTTGACATCCAAACAGTATCTGTATCCTCACCCAGCCCCTCCATCCCTCCCAATCTCCATAACCTCCCCCAGCCCCTCTGCCCCTTTTGATCTCTGTAACCTCCTCCAGCCCTTCCACCCCTCCTGACCTCTGTAACCTCCCCAGCCCCTCTGCCCCTCCTGATCTCCGTAATGTCCTCCAATTCCTGTTGAACATCCCCTGATTCCTATCACTTCTGCACTGATGACCATGCCTTTAACTGCCTGGGCCCAGAACTCTGAATTTTCCTCACTCAATCTCTCCGCCTTTGGTTTCCTCCTTTCAGATGCTTCTGAAAAACAGGCCTTTGATCAAATGCAATATGAGATCCTCCTTTAGTTCAGTGTCATGTGTTCTCCTTAGTTTTAATGCATTACATGAGGCTCCATTTTTGTGGATAACCAAATAGATTCCAGGTTTCAGTCTGTATTTTTTGGAAACTGCAGTAATGTTAGTTGGAATTGTTGGGTGAATCTTGCAGTCGGTGTACTCTCATGATTGATCCAATCTTACTGCACTGTATGAGCTGACTATTGACTAGCTGTCGCCTGCTGTCCTCTGGCTGTTTGTGTCTCCATGCCAACTTATCTGCATTCAGACTGCAAATTGCAACGGCTCTGCCCAGCCAAGTCCCAGGAGCTGAGAGCGAAGAGACTGATGGTCATTCATAATGTCCCCATTTAGGAAGTGTGCAATGGAGAAGGAGTTGTGCTCGGTATCTAATCATGTGCTACCCCTGTCCTGGAAGTGCTTGAAGGGGTCAGTGAAGCTTTACTTTCTGTTTAAAAGAGGAGGTGAAGTTTTAGTCTCTGACCCCATACTGGACCAGTCCTGGGGTTGTTTGATGAGGGCAATGAAGAGACAACTTTACTATCAGATTAAAAGAGCAAAAGCAATTATACTGTGCACCTAACTCTGTGCTGTCTATGTCCTGGGGGTCGAGGAAGCTTTACTTTGCATTCTGAAGAAGGGTCACTGCACTCGAAATATTAACTTTGATTTCTCATTGCAAGTCATGCCAGACCTGCTGAGTGTTTTGGAGCAATTTATGTTCTTGTTTCTGATTTCCAGCATCTGCAATTCCTTAATTTTTTGATAAGTTTTCATTTATTTTCAGTTTAAAAGAGCAGAGGAAGCTTTACTCTGCATCCAGCCCTGTGCTGTCCTTGTCCGAGGAGTGTTTGATGGCTGCAGTATTGAGGAACATTGACTTTTTGTTTAAAAGAATAGGGAAACTCCACTGTGTCTAACTGTGTGCTGTTCCTGGTGTGAGAGCAATGGGGTTGATGTAGAGGTAGTTTTACTTAAAATTTACAAGAGCAGAAGGAGCTCTGCTCTCTATCTAACGCCATGCTGCACTTGTCCAGGAGGTGTTTGATTGGAGTGTGTTTGATCGGATAATGTTGTGGGACCTTTACTCTGTCTCCAATTCTATGCTGTACTTGCTCTAGAAGTGTTTGGGGACAGTGTAGAGGAGCAGATGGGAACAAACCTGTGTTTTGAGGATAATGGGAGCATTGGTTTCCAGCGATCTACGTTCATATACGTATATTGTACCCCTTGGAGCTGATAAGCCCCAGTTTCTATCTGCTCGTCTCTGAAATTCTGGATGGGTCACCACTGACTGCCCAGAAGCCCAGCGGAATTAAACATTTAGCTAATGACAGTAGTTCTGATTTGCCCGTGTACTAACTTTCTGTCGCTGGCAATTTTCAGCCAGTGAGCGGACAGGAGGAGCTTTGCACTTTGATAGCACCATCACTGGCCCTGTTGCGACGTTGAGCTTCAGCCTGTCTGATGCCTGCCCCATGGCTTTGTGAGGTGAGGGGCGAGGGTGTACAGTAACCTGCCTGAAAGGGCAGACAAATTGTTGTTTCTGATATGCCAACATCCCTATCTTCAGAGTCATGACCAAAATCATTGATAGCAGAAGGGGAAAAACCCAGCTGCACTGTGGGCAGTCGAGCGTTTTGGAATATGTGCATTTATCTTGTGCATGCTAAAGAGCTGCCTTAGGGGTGGCACGGTGGCACACTGCTGACTCACCTGGGTTCGATTCCAACTGTCTGTGTGGAGTTTGCATATCCTCCCCGTGTCTGCATGGGTTTCCTCTGGGTGCTCCAGTTTCTTCCCACAGTCCAAAGATGTGTGCGTTACGGGGATTGGCCATGCTAAAGTGCCCACAGTGTTCAGGGAGATGTAGATGAAGTGCGTTATAAGGGGATGGGTCTGGGTGGGATGTTCTGAGGGTCAGTGTGGAGTTGTTGGGCCAAGGGGCCTGTTTCCACTCTGTAGGGACTCTGATCTATGAGCTGGAGAAAGCAGTATTGTGGGGGTGCGGCAGAGCCACTACTGGCGAGCAGATGTTTTTGCTGTGTGACCTGTTCACATACGTGTTTACCTTTGGGAAATTAGACTAACACTTTCTGGGGTTTTTAACCAACAGGAGTGCTCTACTTGCTCTTTTAGAATTTTAAAGTGTTTTTTTGCTTAAATTCAGAAATTAGGAGGAAAGAAAATCACTATCTTGATTGACCAAAGCAAGTCATCTACCAGTAAAAAAAATTTGCCAGTAGGTTATGCATAGGTCACTTTGTGTTCACAGTATCGCTGTGATATTTTACTACCAAGTTGAATGTATGTTTAAAACCATGACTAGCATAATGCATGACACAAACAGCTTCATTCGAGGGTCAGCCAGAAATTAATTGTGGCAAAGCGAGGCTCCTGTTTATTGGCAGTTCAGCCAGCCTTTGAACAGAAGCTGGTTATCAATATGCATGAGAGAGTGCAGTGAAAACTGGCTCTTGTTTATTTATAACACATCAGCTCTTGACTGTTGAAGATTAAAGGATGATCTGATCGAGGGGTTTGAGATCACAGATTTGTTAGGGTGCAACAGAGGCCACTCAGCCCATTGTGCCTGGACTAGCACCATCTCCTGCCTTATCCCATAGCCCTGCAAATTGTTTCTGTTTCAATACCTTTATCGAACCTGCTTTCAGCACGTTACCAGGCATTGTATTAGAGACCCAGACCACTCGCTGAGCGATACAAGTTCTTACTCTCACCTCACGTTTGCCTGTTTTTGGAAATGCTGTTAAATGGTGCCTTCTGGTTCTTGACCCTTTTACAAGCAGGAACAGTTTTTCCCAACAGAAACAGAAATTGCTGAAAAAACTCAGCAGCTTTTCCCCTTTCTACTTTATCCAGCCAACTTGTGATTTCAAACACCTCAATCAGATTGCTTCTCAGACTTCTGCTTTCTAAGGAGAACAGTTCCAATTTCTTCAGTCACTAAAGCTTCTCATCCCTGGAACCATTCTCCTAAATCTTGTCTACACTCCATCGCTTTTGCATCTTTCCTATAATGATACACCCAGAACTCCAGCTGAGATCAAACAAGTGTCTCATACATGATTCAAGGATTTGATAGAGAAACTGGTTCCTCTAGAGTGGACAGCCCATGCTTTTCAACTGTAAAATCTGAGCCAGGCCTTTCAGCGTGATGTTGAGAAATATGTCCCCTCACGAAGGGGAGCAGGAATCTCCCCTTACTCACTGAGGCTGGGGAGGGGAGTTAAGGTCGGTTAGTCAATCAGAATTTGCAAAACCGAGATTCAGACTTGTAGGCAGAGAGAGTTAAAATGCAGATTAGTCCCCAATCTAATTGGGTACTTGGGTGAGGGGTTATTATGTCTCCTGTTGTTCTGAAGTCACTAAACTTGCGCCACTTTGTATAAAGCCTTGAGAGAAGTGTAGAAGTATCAATGAGCTCCCACGCTACACAGATGTTGAGCCAGGGTCAAGCTGTTTCTCTTATCAATATTTCTTGTTGTGTCTTCCAATACGTCCGAAAAAAATACAACAGGTTGTGAGTGTGAACATTTCTGTTTGCTTGGTGTCTGTGTGTCTTTGTATGTATACGTTTGTATGTGTGTGAGTGCACGTGTGTGCACATTCTGTGCTTTACATCTGTACACATCTGTATCTGTGTTTGTGATCATGTGTCTGTGTATGCTTTGGGATGTATGTGAATGTGTATATATATATGTGACCATGCAGCTTGATGGATGCTAGGATTGAGTGATTTTAGTTGTTTTAAGGTACTGGAGAATCTGGGGTTGACCTCCTTGGAACAGCTTAGGTTAAGGGGAAGTGATGGCTAACACTATGACTGCTGGGAACGTGAAATGCAAACAGGACAACACTGGGAGTACTTGCAGCCTCTGTGGAGAGAACCAGATTTAATGTTTCAGGTTGGGTGACCTTGGCCCAGAGTTTTTGAAATCTACCTGAAGTAATTCAAATTGTAATGTAGAAACATGCCAGGACTGGAGGGTTTTAGTTGTAAGGAGAGGTTGGATAGGCTGGGACTTCTTTCATTGGAGCATAGGAGGTTGAGGGGGTGACCTGGTAGAGATTTATAAAGTCCTGGATGTGAGTTTGCTCGCTGAGCTGGAAGGTTAGTTTTCAGACGTTTTGTCACCATTCTAGGTAACATAATCAGTGAGCCTCCGACGAAGCGCTGGTGTTATGTTCCGCTTTCTATTTATCTGGTTACATCACCAACCCAAGGAAACCTAACCAGATAAGTAGAAAGCGGGACATAACACCAGCGCTTTGTCGGAGGCTCACTGATGATGTTACCTAGAATGGTGACGAAACATCTGAAAACTAACCTTCCAGCTCAGTGAGCAAACTCACATCCAGAACCTCAACCTGAGCTACAAATCTTCTCAAAACTCGCTATTTATAAAGTCATAAAGGATATAAATAAGGTGAATAGCAAAGATCATTTACTAGAGTGTGGGAGTTCAAAACTAGGGGGTATTTTTCAGGGGAGTGGAGAAAGATTTAAAATGGACCTGAGTAGTAACTTTTCCACACAGTAATTGGTTTGTTATCGGAAGGAACTATCAAAGGAAGTGGTAGATGCAGATATACTTACAACATTTGGACAGGTACATGATTAGGAAAAGTTTTAAGGGAAATGGGCCAAATGATGACAAAAGGGACTATTTTGATTTGGGAAACTTGGTCAGCATGGATAAGTTGGACCGAAGGGTCTGTTTCTGTGCCGTATGACTCTGTGACTCCAAGACTGTACAAACTAAGAGCACCAGTAGGCCATTGGGCTCTTCAAGCTTGTTCTGGCATTCAGTAAAATCATGTCTGACCATCTAACTCAGTATCCTGTTCTGCTTTCTCCCCCATACCTTTTAGCTCATCTAAATGTATCTTAACTCCTTCTTGAAATTATTTCATGTTTTAAACGCAACCACTTTCTATGCAAGAGAATTCCACAGGCTCACCACTTTCCGGGTGAAGACATTTTTCCTACTCTCAGTCTTAAATGAACTTCCCCCTATCCTTAGACTTTGACCCCTGGTTCTGGACTCCCTGGTCATCGGAAGCATCCTCGCTGGGTTTACTCTGTCTAATCCAGGTAGGATTTTACAGGTTTCTATGAGATCCCACCTCATTCTTCTGAACTCCACTGAATAAAACCCCAGGTGATCCAGTCTCCCTTCATACATTGGTCCAACCATCCCAGGAATCAGCCTGGTAAATCTTCATTGTTCTCCATTCATAGCCAGAACATCCTTTCTTCGATAAGGAGACCAAAACTGCAAATGGTACTCCAGGTGAGGTCTCACCAATGTTCTGTGTAATTGCAGCATCCTGAAACATATTTCCTGTAAAGGCGTAGAAGAGAGACCCCAAGAAGAGAGACTTAGAAGTAACTTCTAAAAAGGGTTTTAGAAGGGGGTTGTATTTACAGAGCCGCAGAATGGTGGTGGGATTACTGTATTTAGACAGTTCATTCTGAGAAATAATTAGCCCAAATAGTCGGCTCCCCTGTGATGGACAATTGTTCTCAAAAGCAACAGTAAACGGGGACCAAACCAGTCCCCGAAGCAGCCATTTGACCTTCCCTTAAACACTGTGCTGGAGCTTGATAAAGAGTAGCTTGGCAGGGCTAAGGAAAAGAGGTGTTGTGGGACTAATTGGAGAGCTCCAACCCAGAACCAAGGCACTCACAATGGGCTGGATGGCTTCTTCCTAGCCAACGCAACGGGGTTTCATTCATGAGATGTGGGTGTTGCTGTCTGGGCCAACATTTATTGCGCTTGCCTAGTTAACCTGGAGAAGGTGGGAATGAGCTGCCTTCTTGAACAGGTGCAGTCTGTGGCCTGAGGATTAACTTCCTCAAGAACTCCCCCAGAATACTGTACTCGCTGGAAAGTATTAGAACAGAGTGAAGTTTTTGTGTTGTGAAGTGCCTAGGAGTTAAGATGTTGATTTAAAAATAGATGCTTGATACAAAAGCACAATGTGTTGGAGAAACTCAGCAGGTCTGGCAGCTTCTGAGGAGAGAGAAACAGTTCTGAGTTCAGTGGCCCTTCATCAGAACTGGATGCTTGATGACTAGCATGGGTATGATGGAACGAAAGGCTATTTTCTGCATTGTAAAGCCCCCATATGACTCTATGACTTTGAGCTGTGTTGTACTGGGGTGGTGGATTGGGTTGGCAGTGCTGTCTTTATTGTATCTTAAATGAAGAGATTGGGGCAAAGGGGTTAAAAGAGCACATTTTGAATATCAGGAAAGATGTGGCATCCAACATTGCTGAAGTCAACTGAGAAAGATTATTCACACAAGTCTGTTAGTTTTGAAGGGAGTCAGGTTTTAAGTTGTCACAAGTGGAGCATTATATTTCTATCATTTTTTTATTTTCCTTTCTCCTACTTCTAACTGCAGGTAAATCTCATGTAGAAAATGGGGACTCGAATTACACCATGGTGCCTGGACCACCTTTTAAGGAGGTCTGGCAGGTTAACCTTCGACCCCGGGGCCTGGGCCAGACGCGGAACATGAGCGGTATTTACCGGCTGTGCCTGACAGATAAGACGGTCAACCTGGTGAAGCTGAACTCTGATGCTGCAGCTGTAGTGCTGCAGCTGATGAACATCCGTCGGTGCGGGCACTCGGAGAATTTCTTCTTTGTGGAGGTGGGGCGCTCGGCGGTGACCGGCCCTGGGGAGTTCTGGATGCAAGTGGATGACTCGGTGCTGGCCCAGAACATGCACGAGACCATACTGGATGCCATGAAGGCCATGAGCGAGGAGTTCCGGCTGCGCAGCAAGAGCCAGTCATCGGGCTCCAACCCCATCTCGGTGCCATCCCGCAGGCATCACCAGCTTCCGTCCAACCCGCCCCCTAGCCGGGTGGGCTTCACCATGAGGCGGGGAGTGCCCACCTCACCCGGGCAGCGATCCAGTTTCGCCCGGGCGCGGACACCCAGCGACGGCAGCGGCGCTGCCTCCTCCTCTTCCTCCCGCCCCCCCTCTGCTGACGAGTCACCTTCCAGCCCTCCACCTCGCCAAGGAACGCCTGGGGCCCAACCTCCCCCGGTTCCGTCCCGCTCAATCTCTGACCCGGCCTCCAGCCCTCTCGGCCTCCCCCATGGTGGCTTCTCCTCTTCCTCCTCGTTGCCCTCCTCCTCCCCCTCCTCCTGCTCCTCCTCCGATGGTGAGGGTTACGAGTCCAGCCCTGGCTCGCCAGCTGCGGGTGGACGGAGCCCACTCCATGACTATGTGGCCATGGGGTGCGGCCTGGGCTTGGCGGGGCACCGGCAGTCGCAGTGCCAGCGGCGTTTGCTGAGGAGGGCTGGCAGCCGTGGAGAGGAGGAGGAAGAGGCCGACAGGGGCCTCAGCAAGCAGGCCTGGCCAGCCAGAGTTCTCCCTGAGCCCACTGAGAGAGGCCACAGTCAGGCAGCAGACCAAGGTTATGTGGCCATGCTGCCTGGGGTGGTGCCACCAGGAGATGGTGATGACAATGACTACATGGCCATGACCCCCAAAGGCCCTTCTGCCCCTCGGCGGATTGAGAGCCCGGGGTCAGCAGCTCTCACGGGAGGCTACGTGCTGATGTCACCCAGCGGGAGCTGCTCGCCAGATGGCTGGGCCCGGCCCCTAGGGGGCGGCAGTGGTATGGGAGGGGTGGGTGGTGACTACATGAACATGTCACCTGCTAGCTGCTCAGCCTCCAGCACCACCCCCTCCTGCCACCAACGTTGCACCCCCAGGCCTCGCAAGGTTGGCCCCACTCCCCCTGACCACCACCCCCACTGCTACCATTCCCTGCCCCGCTCCTACAAGCAGCTTGACCCGGCTCTCTCTGCTGCCTCGGGACACCTCATAGCCTCCTCCTCCTCAGGCTGCCTTGCACCCTGCACCTCGGGCCACTTTGCACCTTCCTCCTCTACCTCCTCCTCCTCCCCAGGGCGCCTTGCGCCCTCTTCCTCCTCAGGACGCCTCACCCTCTCTTCCTCCTCCTCAACAGGCAGCAGTGAGAGCTTGACAGAGGTTGAAAGTGGGCAGCACCTTACCTGCCGCCAGCCTGGACCGTCCCTTGACCTGGTGAGGGCCACCACCCTGCCTCGGCGGAGAGAGTGCTCGCTCCCTGCTGAGCCCCAGAGCCCGGGCGAGTACGTCAGTATCGAGTTCCGGGCCCCACCGGGTACCGCCTGCTCCCCAGCTGGGCTTGCCCCATCCGTGGGAGGACCTCGAGTGACTCTCTCTGAGTACATCAACATGGATTTCAGGCCTGAGGCCCATCCTCCACTTGGCCTGGTGAAGAGCTCCCGTGGGGCCCCGGCCCAGACCAGGCGGAGGCTAGGCAGTCCAGTTCCTGGTGACTCAGCCTGCCCCCTGGTGGCAGCCTTGCCAGAGGTGGCCCTGGACTCCACTGAGGAAGCGGGTCCTGGACCCCACTCTGGAGTCCGGGGTATTTGTGCCGAGCCCCAGCGACGCCGCCGTCATTGCTCCGAGACCCTCTTGACTACCCCCCATGACTCTGGGCCCTCAGCGCCCTGCTCCCATCTCCCTAGACGCAGGGGCTCTACCTCCTTCGAGGGCGCCGATGATGGAGATGTAGCCACAGAGGCTCCGTGTGCCGGAATGTCGCGACACATGTCCATTGGCTTTGAGAATGGCCTGAACTACATCGACCTGGACCTGGGAACGGACAGCGTCTGTGCTGATATGTGTGCCTCGCAGCCGAGACTTTACACCCAAACCAATGGGAGTGGCACCTTGAACACATATGCCAGCATCGACTTTCATAAATCTGAAGAATTGAGAAGCCATAAAAGGAACAAAGACGGTGAGTGGACTCTGTGTTACCTGGTTTCTATCAGTCAGTCATGTTTGTTGTAAACCCCAATGAGGATGGATTTGTATGTAAACGTGTGCTGTAATATTATGGTATGTAATGTTAGAATGCCCTCTGAATTTATCTACGCTATTATAATCTCATAATCATCTGAGCAAAGGGCTAGCAGATGCATATGTTTTGAATTGGGATATAAAGTGAAGTTGTTGAATTTGAAACAAGAATTCTAAACCTTATCAAAAGAAACAACAAACCCGTACGCACCGATGGACTGCATTACCATTTAAAGGCATGAGAGTATATTTACAATAGATAATATTTTAAGGCATGCACATCCACTGCAAAAATTCTGCAATCCATCATGACACAGCAAGAAATGTGGTCCAGCCATGGCTAACAAAATATAATAGTAGATACAAGGGTAGTAGTACATAGTTGCTCTGAAATGTAGCATGTAAGAAACCTAAAAGTAGACTGCAAGAGCTTGTTTAAATGTATTGAAAGAAAATAAGTTTTGTGTAGACAAATGTAAAGCTGAAATGAGAATTTATAATGGAGAATTAGGAAATGGCAGGGAAATTAAATAACTATTTTACAATTTCTTCCTGGAAATGTTGGGAAAGCAAGGGTTTTTGGGAAGGACGAATTGAAGGAACTTAATGAAAAAAATATGCTAGAGATGATGAATGCTAGTTAATGAATCCCAAAGCCTGATAATCTAAATCCAAGGATACTAAAAGAAGTGGCAATGAAAACGTGGATGTGTTGGTTGTCATCTTTCAAAATTCTGTCAATTCTGTTACAGTTGTAGCTGATTGAAGGGTGGCAAATATGACTCTACTATTTAATAAAGGAAGCAGAAAAGAAGAAATTACAGACCAGTTTGTCTACTATCTCTCGGAGGAAAATGTTAGTGTCTGTTGAAAATAATGTGATAACGGAATGCTTCGAATGAACTTATACATTCAAAGTCAATTTGGATTTATGAAATGGAGCTTGTGTTTGACTGCAGTTTTTTGAGTATTTAACCTAGGATCGATAGGGGAGAACCAGTGGATGTGGTGTATAGGGATTTTCAGAAAGATTTTGATAAAGTCCCACATGAGGAGAGGTTTTGCTCAACATCAGAGCAGTTGGGATTGGTGATAGAATAGATGGAGAATTGGTTAGCAGACGAAAAGCTGTGGAGGCTGAGTCACTGAGTATATTTCAGAGAGAAAAAAATCAATGATTTCTAGAGGCTAAAGGTGTTAAACAGTATAGGGAGACAGGGTAATGGTATTGAGACAGAGGATCAGCCATGATCATGTTGAATGGTGGAACAGGCTCAGTGGGATGAATGGCCAGTTTCTGCTGCCATTTTCATTTTTTCTTAGCTTAATTATGCCTTTTGTGAAGTATTTTGTGATACTGTTGCTTCATTAAGGGATTTACATAGCAGTGAGTTGTAGTTAGCTTAGTTGCATATCTTTGTTGCACTGATGATTGAGGAGCCCCTGACAGGATTGTGTGTGTGTGTGTGTATGTATATGTACGTGTGTGTCAGTGTGCCTGCTATGCACTTGTGCGTGTGTGTCCGTGTCTGTCTTGCTATGTGTGTCTCAGTGCGTTGGTAGCAAAACATTGGTGTAAATGTGGTTAGTGATGTGTGGTGCCATGTGTGAAATCCTGTCTCCTGTCTGTGGAAAGATAATTTGAGAGAGTGGCTGAAGGACACAGGCACCTGTAAATCCAGCGACCTAACCCGAGCCAGGACTGACTGGAGAGAGAGGAAACCACACATGCTCCATTCTGCTGGAAGAGAATGAGTTAAGTTTCCTTGCACACAGATGAGCTTCAATTCCTGCATGTCCTTCACAGCTTTTTCTCTCCCTCATCACATCTTAAAGAGAGAATAGCATGTTTTATGAAGTAGCTGTGAGTGCAAATGAGTGAAAAAGCATTTAACGCAGCCCATGTCTGTCACTGCTCAGATCTCTCACAACACAACAACAATGAATGACTCAGTGAGACTAACGTGACGCATAGTGTCTGTGAGAAATTAAACAGGCGCAGGGCAAAACAGTCAGCACTGGTGGGCTCAAATGGGTACTGATTTTTGCCTTTAGTAAACGTGGCACAGCCCACACAGGATGTCTGCCTTCACCGTCAGTATCACTCAGTGAGTCACTGTCTCGTCATTAGCAATCAGAGACTGATTGATTCAAGCCCTAATCGGGTAACTGCATGTTGTACTTCAGACCAAAATAAATCTGAGACCGAGTACAGGACATGCTGCATTGCCTGAGAAACTTTTTTATTTAAACGGAGGCCATGCCTGCTGTCTCGGACTGTACAAAGTAGTGCAGGTGTTGCTGTTTGAGTGAGCTGGAGTAACATCAGTAGAGACATAGTCAGTAGCACTGGGGGGTGAGGGGTGACTGAGTGATACTGTGAGGGTGCTTCAGTAGTGATATAGTCAGTAACACAGTGGCATGCTGAACTGTTTAGTAGTTTTAGAATGCACCTGTGTTGGCCTTCTTGTCAAAGGCAATTAAGCAATGATGGGACAGGACTAAATTTCTTAAGCAACAGTTATCTTCAGAATATTGAACGAAAGCTGCAATGCACATTCTGCTCAATTTCCTGAAACACGTTCAATCCAGAGAGAGGTGCGTGTGCTCCAAAACCATCTGGGACTGACTTGTGCCTTCATTATCTGGTGATGTCTTAACCAACACTCCCAAATATATGCAGGTTAGGTGGATTGGCCATGCTGAATTGCCCGTAGTGTTCAGGGATATGTAAATTAGATAGGTTTTGAGGGAATGGTCTGGGTGGGATACTGTGAGGGGCAGTGTGGACTTGTTGGGTCAAAGGGCCTGTTTCCACACTGTAGCAATTCTCTGATCTTCTATGTTTTTATGAAAACTCCCCATCACCACCACTACCCCGTGCAAAGCTCTGCAGGAATACCTGACAAGTGCGAACGTCATTCCCAGTGATCTTCCAGTTTCCACCCAGCATTGGATCCTTCCTCCGGAGAGCTCAAAGCTCGGTGCAGATACACAGTGGGGGGTGGTTGGGGGTGTTGGAGGGGGGCGCAGGTATCCAGGACGGGGACTTGCCTTTGGCTCGGGACAAGGGATTCAAAGTGGATTTGTTGGGTTGGTTTGCGCCGGGTGCTTTCCATTATCAAATACCCCAACCCCTCCCTAGTAGTCATAAGAGGCCGTTGGTTTGTTTGGAGCTAGTACATGCGATAAGTGGACGGTTAGCTCTGTGTTAGGGGGTGCATGCAAAAGTCATTTTTTAAAAAAACAGTTATTTCCATTCTGTACATTGTTTTTTTTACCTGAGACTGTGTACTCATTCACCCAAGCACTGAAGCCAAATGCAAACACAGTAATGGGAGCTGTCAAACACACATTGTACACAGACAAGATAAGAGCTGTTGTGGTCTTGTCTTCAGGTACAATTAGCCTGTGATTAGCCATGCTGTAATCAGCTGAGTATTAAAACAAGCAGATTACTCTTTAAATGTGTGCTTAGAGCTCTAATTATATCATGGGATACTATCTATGCTAGCCTTTACAAAGCGCATCCCCTTGTCAGTCCCACTCCCCATTTGTCTCCGGTGAGTTCTCCAGATGTGATAGGGATGTTGTAGTATAGGGGGAATGTTACTCAGCTAGCAATCCTGAGGCTACAGCAATTACTCTGGGGACACAGTTTTAAATCCCATCTCAGCAGCTGGTGGAATTTAAATTCAATTAATAAATCTGGAATTGAAGTTAGTCTCAGTGGTGGTCACCATGACAACCACCAGTGATTGTCAGAAATATCCATCTGGTTCTTTAGGGAAGGAAATCTGCTGTTCTGACCCAATTTGGGCCTACCTGTGACTTGAAGCCTGCAGTCAATGTGGTTTCTTTTTATCTTCCCTCCGAAATAACCATGTGAGCCCCTCGGTTTGAGGGCAATAAGAATGGGCCACAAATGGTATAAAAAGAATTATGCCACATGAGTACTGAGGGAGTGCCGCACTGTCAGAGGGTCGGCACTGACGGAGTGCCACAGTTTTGGAGGGTCAGTGCTGAGGGACTGTGTTCTGACAACAAGATTTTCTCTGTCACTGTTCCAGGGAGAGTTCTCCCTTGTGCCCTAAACACAACTCATCTGTCATCAAACTTTGCTGAGACCCAGAAGAACCCATAAAGACTTCGGTAACATAGAACATTACAGCGCAATACAGGCCCTTTAGCTCTTGATGTTGTGCCGACCTGTCGTACCGATCTCAAGCCCATCTAACCAACACTATTCCATGTACGTCCATATGCGTTTCCAATGACGACTTAAATGCACCTAAAGTTGGCGAATCTACTACTGTTGCAGGCAAATCGTTCCATTCCCTTACTACTCTCTGAGTAAAAAAACTACCTCTGACATCTGTCCTATATATTTCACCCCACAATTTAAAGCTATGTCCCCTCCTGCTAGCCATCTCCATCCAAGGAAAAAGGCTCTCACTGTTTACCTTATCTAATCCTCTGATCATCTTGTATGTCTATTAAGTCACCTCTTAACCTTCTCTCTAATGAAAACAGCCTCAAGTGCCTCAGCCTTTCCTTGAAAGACCCTCCCTCCGTACCAGGCAACATCCTGGTAAATCTCCTCTGCATCCTTTCCAGTGCTTCCACATCCTTCCTATAAAGCAGCGACCAGAACTGTATGCAATACTCCAAGTGCGGCTGCACCAGAGTTTTGTACGGCTGCAACATGACCTCATGACTCCGAAACTCATCCCTCTACCAATAAAACCTAACACACTGTACACCACCTTAACAACCCTATCAACCTGGGTGGCAACTTTCAGGGATCTATGCATATGGACATCGAGATCACTCTGCTCATCTACACTACCAAGAATCTTTCCATTAGCCCATTATTCTCTCGACGTCCTGGTATGTTGATGGTGTCTTCCACTTTGAAAACTGATGCAAGGTACCGATTCAGTTTCTCTATAATTTCTTTGTGCCCTAGCATTACTTCTCCAGCCCCCTTTTTCAGTGCTCCAGTGTCCACTCTTGCCTCTCTGTAACCTTTTAGATAGCAAAATGGGTATCAGCTTCTTTTATATTACTAGCTAGCTTACTCTCATATTTCATCTTATCCCCCTTTTTTATTCAGTTACTGAAGGTTTCACACTCTTGTGGCTTCCACAAATCTTCACTACATGTTATGCTTTATCAGAGAGACTAAATTCAGGTGTTGGATGATCAGTGGCCTCTGTCTGGACAAACATACTTCCAGCATTTCAGCTTCGCCAGTGTTTATCTGTGAATGACTGATGACTGCTCTGACACTTACGGTCTTATGGCAGGGCAGTTGTGTTACTATGTAAATTTAAGCTTCTAAAGATCCAAGTCCAGGAGGTTAACTTCAAACATAGTGTACAGGACAAGCTCCAGAACTGATTAAAAACTCAAAGGAACCGTGGATGCTGTAAATCAGGAACAAAAACAAAGTTAACAAAGTGTGGAGCTGGATGAACACAGGAGAAGAAAAGCTGACATTTCGGGCCTAGACCCTTCATCAGAAATGGGGGAGGGGGAGAGGGTTCTGAAATAAATAGGGAGAGACGGGGAGGCCGACTGAAGATGGATAGAGGAGAAGATAGGTGGAGAGGAGACAGACAAGTTAAAGAGGTGGGGATGGAGCCAGTAGAGGTGAGTGTAGGTGGGGAGGTAGGGAGGGGATAGGTCAGTCTGGGGAGGATGGACAGGTCAAGGGGGCGGGATGAAGTTAGGAGGTAGGAAATAGGGGTGCGGTTTGAGGTGGGAGGAGGGGATAGGTGAGAGGAAGAACAGGTTAGGGAGACGGGGATGAGCGGTGCTGGTTTTGGGATGCAGTAGGGGGAGGGGAGATTTTGAAGCTTGTCAAATCCAAATTGATACCACTGGCCTTCAGGGTTCCCAAGCGCAATATGAGTTGCTGTTCCTACAGTCTTCAGGTGGCATTGTTGTGGCACTGCAGGAGGCCCATGTTGGACTTGTCATCTCAGAAATGGGAGGGGAAGTTGAAATGATTCTCGGCTGGGTGGTGCAGTTTATTGAGATCTGAGCATAGGTGTTCTGCAAAGCGGTCCCCCAAGCCTCCGCTTGGATTCTCCAATGTAGAGGAGGTCTCATTGGGTACAGCGGATGCAGTACACCACATTGGCAGATGTGCAGGTGAACATCTGCTTGATATGGAAAGTCATCTTGGGGCCTGGGATGGGGGTGAGGGAGGAGGTGTGGGGGCAAGTGTAGCACTTCCTGCAGTTGCAAGGGAAAGTGCCTAGTGTGGTGGAGTTTTTGCAGGAAGGTGGGTGGGAGGAGGTGTATTCTAGGTAGTTTTGGGAGTCGGTGGGCTAGAAATTGATTTGGTTTCTAGGTGGTTGCCTGAGATGGAGACAGAGAGGTCCAGGAAGGGGAGGGAGTTATTAGAGATAGTCCAGGTGAACTTGAGGTTGGGGTGGAATTTGTTGGTGAAGTGGATGAACTGTTCGAGCTACTCTCGGGAACCATCCATCGTGGTGAACCATCCACAACCTCATCACTTCAGGTGACCTCCCACCCGCAGCCTCCAACCTCATTATTCCCCAACACCGCACCGCACCGCCCGCTTCTATCTCCTTCCCAAAACCCACAATCCTGCCTGCCCTGGTTGACCCATGGTCTCCTCCTGCTCCTGCCCCACCGAACTCATCTCCACTTAGCTGGACTCCATTTTCTACCCCTTGGTCCAGGAACTCCCTATCTATGTCCGTGACACCACCCACAACCTCCACCTCCTCCAGAGCTTCCAATTCCCCGCTCCCCAACACCACATTTTCACCAAGGACGTCCAGACCCTATACACCTGCATTCCCCATACAGATGGCCTAAAGGCCCTCCGCTTCTTCCTATCCCGCAGGCCCAACCAGTCCCCTTCCACCGACACCCTCATCCGCTTAGCCAAACTCGTCCTCACCCTCAACAATGTCTCTTTCGATTCCTCCCACTTCCTACAGACAAAGGGGGTGACCATGGGTACCCGCACGGGCCCAAACTACACCTGCCTCTTTGTTCGTTACGTGGAACAGTCCCTCTTCCGCACTACGCTGGCCCCAAACCCCACCTCTTCCTCCGTAACCTCGATGACTGTATCGGCGCTGCCTCGTGCCCCCATGAGGAGCTCAAACAGTTCATCCGCTTCGCCAACACCTTCCACCCCAACCTCAAGTTCACCTGGACTATCTGTAACACCTTCCTCACCTTCCTGGACCTCTCTGTCTCCATCTCAGGCAACCACCTAGAAACCAATATTCATTTCAAGCCCACCGACTCCAACAGCTAGCTGGAATACACCTCCTCCCAACGACCTTCCTCCAAAAATGCCATCCCCTATTCCCAATTCCTTCGCCTCCGCCACATCTGCTCCCAGGATGAGGAATTCCATTCCCATATATCTCAGATGTCCTCGTTTTTCAAGGACCGCAGCATCCCCACGCAGTAGATGCGAACGCCCTCGATCACGTCTCCCGCTTTTCCCGCAACTCATCCCTCACACACCTTCCCCGCAAAAACAACCTAAAGAGAATCCCCCTCGTCCTCACTTATCGCCCCACCAACCTCCGGATCCAATGCATCATCCTCCGACATTTCTGCCAGCTGCAATCTGGCCCCACCGCCAAAGACATTTTTCCCTCCTCCGCACCCCCCCTCCCCCTTATCTGCTTTCCGGAGGGACTACTCTCTCCATGACTCCCTTGTCTGCTCCACGCTCCCTCCAACCCCTCCACACCCGGCACTTTCCCCTACAACCACAGGAAGTGCTACACCTGCCCCCATACCTCCTCCCTCACCCCATCCCAGGCCCCAAGAAGACTTTCCACGTCAAGCAGATGGTCACCTGCACATCTGCCAATGCGGTATACTGCATCCGCTGTACCCGTTGTGGCCTCCTCTACATCGGGGAAACCACGTGGAGTCTTGGTGACTGCTTCGCAGAACACCTACACTCAGTTCACAATAAACTGCACCTCCCAGTCGCGAATCATTTCAACTCCCCCTCCCAATCCTCAGACGACATGTCCATCCTGGGCCTCCTGCAGTGCCACAACAATGCCACCCGAAGGTTGCAGGAACAGCAACTCATTGCGCTTGGGAACCCTGCAGCCCAATGGTATCAATGTGGATTTCCAAGCTTCAAAATCTCCCCTCCCCCCCACTGCATCCCAAAACCAGCCCAGCTTGTCCCCACCTCCCTTACCTGTTTTTCCTCTCACCTATCCCCTCCTCCCACCTCCAGCCGCACCCCCATTTCCTATCTACTAACCTCATCTCACCCCCTTGACCTGTCCCGGACTGACCTATCCCCTCCCTACCTCCCACCCACACTCACCTCTACTGGCTCCATCCCCACCTCTTTAACTTGTCTGTCTCCTCTCCACCTATCTTCTCCTCTATCCATCTTGCCCATTTCTCCCTGTTTATTTCAGAACCCTCTCCCCGTCTCCCACTTCTCTTGAAGGGTCTGGGCCTGAAACGTTAGCCTTCCTGCTCCTGAGATGCTGCTTGGCCTGGTGTGTTCATCTAGCTTTACACTTTGTCATCTCGGATTCTTCAGCATCTGCAGTTCCTATTATCTCTCATACAAAAACAAAGTTGCTGGATTCTGAGGGTGAGTCACTGGACCCGAAACCTGAACTGTTTTTTCCTTCACAGATGCTGCCAGACCTGCTGGGCTTTTCCAGCAGCTAGTGTTTTTGTTCCAAGCTCTAGAGCTTCTGCAGTGCACTTGTTTGTGGCTCTCATTTTCTGTTGCCTTTGGAAATGATTGCCCACCACAGGAGATGACCATTTAGGTCCATTGTCTTTCTGAATGAAGTGTCTAATACAGTAATCCCACCGTCACTGGTTCCTTTATGGCCCCGCAAATAGTACCTCTCCATTCCCTATTTCTGATATTTGCACAAGGATTACGCAAATGTCGAACTCCAGTCAGCACATGGCCTTGTTGGGCAATCAGCTGATTACATTTGATAAATTATTCACCATTTGAAAGGTTTCTCCTGCCCACCCCAGCTGGGTATCTCTCCAGGAGGTAGTGTTCTCTGCAGTTTGTAAAGGAGTGGAAGGGTCTGAAATATTGCCCTAACATCACAATTCTCGATGATGAGAAGGTGCCAAATAACTTGCAGTGTAGTATTCTGCTCTAAAATGTCCTTACTGCTCTCTTCCTCACCTTCATTCTCTTGCCTTTACTCTGTCTGTCTCTGCTTCTCTCTCACTTGCCAGAACTAGCACAGCATTTCCTGGCAATTGGTGGCAGTCGACTTGAATTTGTCCAGAATATTCTAGAAGGTTGAAGGTTAGCTAAAGAGCTAGCTCTGTGTAATTAAATACCTTTTCTGCAACCTTTTGTTGATACAAAGTCAAACTTTCAACCAGTGTGTATTAGACAGGAGAACCATGAAAAGTAAGAGCAGAAGGAGGCTGTTCAGCCCATTTGAGGCTGCCCCGTTCTTCAATGAGATCATTGCTGATCTGATAATCCTCAACTCCATTTTCTTGCTTTTCCCCATAACCCTTGATTCTCCGACTGATTAAAAATCTGCCTGAATATACTTAATGACCCAGCCTCTGTGCTAAAGAATTACACTGATTCTCTGCTCTGAGAGAAGAGTTCAAGGGTTCTGGGTTTAACTCCCCTCACCTCCCCCTCACCCCCACCCTCCCCATGCCCAGATCCTTGAGCACAAAGTCCCAGCACGCAACCCTCAGTGACGTGCCGTCTTTCAGAGAAGACTTCCACCTTGGGTCCTCCTTGTCTTCTCAGGTGGACATTAAAAATAGATTGAAATCACGATATGCTGAATGGCAGGGATCTCACCCACTGTCCATGTAACCCTGCATTTACCATGGCTAATCCATGGCTTCTGTCTTCTATAGGAGGTAGGCAAGGTGGCCGCGTCAGTAACCCAATTGCTCTACACCATGTTATCTCTTTGCTAAAAATATGCAGTGTTTAACAAGAAACACACACACAAATAGAAACAGCAATTCGGTGAATAAGTGAAAATGTCTGCTTTTTTCAGTCTACAATGACCTGACCCAGTGCTGGAAAAGACATTGAAAAACATTGGGAGTCAGTTCTGGGAAAGCTCAGCAATCTCCTTCTGCTTGGTGTACCATTTCTGGGCAGGTGCAATGCAGTCCCCCAAGCTGTCAGCACAGTCAGACAACTTTCCCGTATGTTTGTGCTGAGCCAACAAAGCAGTAATATTCTCCGGGTCATTGGATACCTCTGTTGAAGAATGCGCTGCATCTACTGGTGCAAAACACTTGTCAGACCTCAGCTGGAGTATTGTGTACATCTGTGGATGCCACTTTACAGGAAAGATGTGAATGTATTTGAAAGAGTGCAGAAAAGATTTACAAGAATGGTCCCAGGGATGAGAAACATCTGTGATTAGGATAGATTGAGGAAGTTGGTGCAGTTTTTGGAGAGAAGACTAAGAGGAGATTTGAAGATACAGGTAAGAAGGACCTGAATTTGAAGTTGCGTGATGATAATGAGCAGGCAATCTGTGTTAGCATCGCTAAAGCAGAAGGTCACAGGTCTGAATTCCACCCTAGAGACCTGAGCCGGTCATCACGGTTCATGTCTGTTTATTGCTGCACAAAGGGAAAGCTGCTGACTTTCATAGGATCCCTACAGTGTGGAAGCAGGCCATTCAGCCTGTCAAGTCTGCACTGACCCTCCAAAGTGCTTCTCACCTAGACCCAACCCCCTACCCTATCCCTGTAACCCGGCATTTACTGTGGCCAATCCACCTAGCCTGCCCACTCTCAGCAATTTAGCATGGACAGTCCACCTAACCTGCATGCCTTTGGACCAGAGCACCCGGAGGAAACCTACGCAGACATGGGGAGAATGTGCAGACTCCACACAGTCGCCCAAGGCCGGAATTGAACCCGGGTCCCTAGTGCTGTGAGGCAGCAGTGCTAACCACTGAGCCACTGTGCTGCCTCTGTGTCTGACCTGAAACTGAAGGCACTTTAGTGCTATCAACAGGACGATAGAACCCATAACCAGTGTGTTGTTGAAGAGTAGGCAATTCTAATGCCAAATTCATCCTTCAGCGGATGCAAACTGAACTAAAAACAGGATAACTGGTTGCTTATCCTGCCTGCTGTTCATGGCATCTTGCTGTGCTCAAATTGGCTGTCATGTTTGTGAGATCAGAATGATATTTACATTTGAGGAATGTGTTCCATTGTCTGGAAAACATTTGGACCGTTCTGAAGATGTGAAAAGGAATTGAATTATGAAAAGACTTGTTCCTGCTGGTTGATGTTGTTAAGAAAATGTCAAAGGCATCTGTGGTGGGTAATTTGGCACTGAAACCATCAACCAGCAATTCTGGGAAGCCTTGGTAGTTCTTTGAAAGCCTGTATCCTGCTCTGCAATAAATATAGACAGAGGGGCCCACCAGCCTTTGGTAGCAGCATGAGCTTAGAGTGAGGGATGGTTCCTAGAAGGAGGTTTCCAAGTTTCAGGAAGCTTGACCATCCTGTTGTGGTCAGAGTCAGCCAGGAGAGGGGTTAGCACATTCCGATTCTCTGAAATGACTGAACAGGGAGAGAGATTACTGCTAGGGATTTGAACTCTTTGAAACTGGTGTCTGCATCAAACACTCCTGGCTTTATAAACACCATGCTGTCTCTACCCTTAAACTGAAGTAAGCTTCCCTGACACTGTCCCCAAAAAACATTGCAGGACATGGGCAGTACAGGGTTAAATGCAGAGTAAAGTTTCCTCCTCCTCTTTTAAGCTGAAAGTAAAGCTCTGGGTGAAGAGTTTTGTCCCTATCACAGTCCTAAATGGACTGTCCCTATCCTTAGACTGTGATCCCGAGTTCTGGACTTCCTGGTCATTGGAAACAATCTTCCTGTGTTTACACTGTCTAGCCCTGTTTGAATTATATAGGTTTCAAGAAATTCCCCCTCATTTTTCTAAACTCCGGTGAATATAGTTCTACCTGATCCAGTCTCCCTTCATAAGTCACTTCTGCCATCCGAGGAATCTGTCTGGTAAGCCTTTGTTGCACTTCCCTCATAGCTAGACCATCTTTGCTCAGATAAGACCAAAACTCCATACAGTACTTCAGCTCCAGAATAAGGATTGGAATGAAGGAGCAGATAATCTAACCACAAATGTAATTGCATCTTGACAACCATTTCCTTCCAAAGCTACAGAACCCTTTGCTACCTGACTAAAACTCAACTCCACGCCATGTGAGGTTAACGTCTTTTGAGGAGGGGTGAAAGAGGTGGGAATTCACGGAGAGAATTCCAAAGGGCTTGATTTGAAGGCATGGCTGCCAGAGATGGGACGATGGGAATTGGAGGATGTGAGTGGGCTGAGGGACAGATTTGAAGATGTGCAGATATTGGTGAGCATTGTTGGAGGGAGTTGCTGCACTGCCAAGTGTATTCCATTTTGTTGGAGGTAGGGGTAAGTAAAGAGGGCCCCTCCTGTTTCTGGGATGGAGAATGTTCTGTGTTGATGGCCGGGACCATTGCTGTGCGCATGCATTTTCCAGGCAGATTCCGAGAGGTTGGGGGGGGTGGGGTGGTAGTGGCTGCGGGAGGCAGGTGTGGAGTTTCTCAATTTGCAGCTCATTAACACCTCTTGCTCCGTCTGTTTCAGATGTCCATTTATGGTAGTGGTGTGAAAGGCAGCAAATCCAGGTCAGGTGGAGTTAACCCTTTCCTGTGTGTGTGTGTGTGTGTGTGTGTGTGTGTGTGTGTGTGTGTGTGTGTGTGTGTGTATGTGTATGTGTGCGCGCGCGCACTTGCTTGCGTGTAACAGGAGCTGTGAGATGCACATTCACAGGGCTGTATAGTACCAGACAGGAATGAATCATTCCCTTTTACACACTGTTGAACACATGTACCCAGTTGCTTCATAAATAGACTGGAATAGATTGGCGGTGAACTCAGGATAGTTGAAAATTTCCTATCCAAGCTCTCAACAGGATGATCACTTACAAAGCTGACTTGGAGCTATAGAGATAGTAAGAACCACCGATGCTGGAGTCAGAGATAACAGGGTGGAGATACACCCCCCACATCCCTCCTAGTTGGAAAGGTAAATTAATAGACGTTGACAGGGAGATATTGATAGTTTAAGTCAGTGGGAAAAACGTGGCAAATATGGAAAAAGGTATAGCCGTTCCTTTTGGAAGGGGCAGTAGATGACAAGTTTTATTTAAATGGAGCAAAACTGCAGAAAGTTGCAATGCAAATTGACTTGGGCGTCTTTATGCACTAAACGTAGAAAGCTAACACACAGCGGCAACACAGGTAATCAAAGGCTAATGGAATGTTGGCTCTTATTTCAAGGATGTTGGATTACAAGAAGAGGGAAGTCTTGCTGCAACTGTACAAGGTGCTAGTGAGACCACATCTGTAATAGTCCCCTTATTTAAGGAAAGATTGAAAGCTGTTCGGAGAATGCTCACTAGGATGATCCCTGATGTAGAGGGATTGTTTTATTGAGCAAAGTTTAAACAGGTTGAGACTCTACTCACTGGAATCTAGAAGAATGAGAGGTTTGATAGGGTAAGTACTAAGAGGTTTTTCTCCCTCATGGGAGAGTCTCAGAATAAAGAAGCACCAATTTAAGACTGAGATGAGGAGGAATTTCTTCTGACGGTTGAGAGTCTTTGGAATGCCTTACCACAGACAGCTGTGGGAGCAGAGTCTGTGAATTTTTAAGGCTGAGAGAGAGATTCCAGTGATTCCAGCGTTACAGGGAAAGGGCAGGAAAGTGAACATGAGGAATGTCAGATCAGCCATAATCCTATTGAAAGACACAGCAGGCTGAAGGGGCTGAACAGCCGACAACTGTTCTAATTTCTTCTGGTCTTATTGTCTATCTCTGTATTCCCCCACCAGCTCTGACATCCCTCCATATCTCTGTAAACTCCTCCAGCCCCTCATGGTGTGTGTGTGTGTGTCTGTGTGTGTGTGTGTCTGTGTCTGTGTCTGTGTCTGTGTCTGTGTCTGTGTCTGTGTCTGTGTCTGTGTCTGTGTCTGTGTGTGTGTCTGTGTCTGTGTGTGTGTGTGTGTCTGTGTGTGTGTGTCTGTGTGTGTGTGTCTGTGTGTGTGTGTCTGTGTGTGTGTGTCTGTCTGTGTCTGTGTCTGTGTCTGTGTCTGTGTCTGTCTGTGTCTGTGTCTGTGTCTGTGTGTGTGTGTGTGTGGAGGGAGTGGGAATGGAAAACGTAAGCAGCCGTTTTATTATGTACATATAACCACCGAAGGTCTAAGTACAGGAGATTGATTCTGAACAATGTCAGTCCAGATTCTCTAATCGATGAGTCATTCGTCAAATTGTTTGTGTACCTTGTTTTTGTGTTTGATTCATAGAATCACCTGATGTGAGGGGTGGAGGTTGGTGACAGCTGGGAGAGCACAATCCAGTTTTATCCACTCCCCATCCCACCAATTTCTGCTCCCACTTATGGTACCACTTAAAATTTAATCTTTTTGAAAGTTCTTGTTGAATCTGCTCCCACTGCTCTCTTGGGCAGTGGTTCCAGATCACAACAACTCACTGCATTGAAGCTAGAAAATCTCATTTCAACTTCAGCTTCATTGACAAATCAGCAAAAATCTCTGTCCTTTTGTTATCACCTAATGGGTCCAGTTTCTGGTCTATATCATTCTCTCCTTCCTCTCTGTGTAACATACTGCCACAGTCTGACCCAGTAAATTTGACAATCGAATATGTGACAGTTTTCCACAAATTGAAGACTATTTAATCTTAGACTCACAAAGGTGAAAGGTCAGTCTTCCAGTAAAATCTCGCCTAGGCTACCCCAATTAAAAAGAACCTTCTTTTAAGTCATTAACAGGATGAGGGTGTCGCTGGCTAGGCAGTATTTATTACCTGTTCCCAGGGGGCAGTTCAGAGTCAACCCATAAATAACCACTGGCAGATGTGCAAGAGAAGTTCACCCTGGTATCTTGGCACCAGTGTTTACCCTACTCTCCCCTCCCCTCACCCAACATCACCTGCAAAAACACTGATGTGGTTCAGTCACATATTGCTGCTTGTGGGTTATTGCTGTGCACAAGTGACAAGTGAGGCCACAGAGGGCTACGAGGAGATCAGACTGAGGCTTTGAACATCACGAGAGTGTTACAAGCTGTCGAATGAACTGATTCCATTGGCAAGAGGGTCAATCACCAGAAGGGACACAGATTGAGGAGAATTGGGAAATGGGCCTGTAGAGGAGGTGAGAATACTTCTTGATGCAGCATGTTGTTCTGGTCTAGAACAGGCTGCACGAGGGGGCACTTGGACCAGATTCAAGAGCGATTTTCATAGAAGCATAACAGCTAGGAGCAGGAGGCGGCAGTGACCTAGTGGTGTTACTGCTGGACTGTTAATCCAGAGACTCAGATAACATTCTGGGTACCCAGGTTCAAATCCCGCCACAGCAGATGGTGGAATTTGAATTCGATAAAATACCTGGAATTAAGGACCTAATGATGATCACGAACCCATTGCCAATTGTCGGAAAAATCCAGCTGGTTCACTAATGTCCTTTAGGGAAGGAAACTGCCATCCTTACCTGGTCTGGCCTCCATGTGACCCACATCAATATGGTTGAGTCTTAACATTTAGGGTGGGCAATAAATTCTGCCTGGTCAGCGACGCCCTCATCCTGTGAATGAATTAAAAGGAAAGTAAAAAAGAGTAGACCAATCAGCTGTTTGAGCTGATTCCACCATTCAGTATGATTGTGGTTGATCATCCAACTCGGTGTGCTGTTCCCACTTCCTCTCTTTACCCTTTTAATTCATTTGGCTTAAAGAACTATATCTAACACCTTCTGGAAAACATATAGTCTTTTGGCCTCAATTGCTCTCTGTGACAGAGAATCCCTTTCAAAAGGGAAATTAGAGAAACAGTGGAAGGGGAAGAGTCCTTGAATACTGCATGCAGTTTCATCTCCTTTTTTAAGGAACAATGTAATTGCTTTGGAGGCAGTTCAGAGGAATTGGAATGAGAGGCTTATGTTATAAAGAACAGTCAGAGAAACTGGGCTTGTTTTCACTGGAGTTTGGAAGAGTGAGTGATTGAAGGGTATAAGATCCTGAACAGTCCTGACAAGATGGACATGAAAAGGATATTTCCTGTTGTGGGTCAGTGCAGAATTAGGCGACACTGTTTTAAAGTTAGGGGTCACCCTTTCAGGACAGAGATGTGGAGAATTTTTTTCAGAGAATCAAGTGACTTTGGAACTCTGCCTCAGTGGCTTGGATATTTTTAAGACAAGGTGTGTCATGATTGTAACGTGGTCAGCCATGTGGCCATATAGAATACAGGTTCCCTGAATGGGGCTGTTAATCAGGGAGCCCTGGCTGACAAAGAAGAACAGGAGCATCAGACAATCAGTTCACTCTGAGAGCTGGCTCTGAGGGAGCTGGATCAGTGTCAGGGACTCTCCATATATAAATAATGGTTGACTTGCTGATGTGATACCGGCCTCTGTGGAATTATTTCAGTGGTGATGAGAGAAAACAAGAAATTCACTGTAATTTGTTTGGGACCAGTCTTCAACAGCAGGATCAATTTGTGGAAACAATATGTCATCTTTTCTGGGCAAATGACATTGGGGCAGATGAGGAGCAACGAATAATTATCCTGACAGCTTGTGGACCCACAGCTTTTTCAGCTGCTAGGAACCTAACTTGGCCCAGGGCACCAGATACTAAAACTTCCAAAGAATTGACGGATTTAGAATCATAGAATCCCTATAGTGTGGAAGCAGGCCATTCTGCCCATCAGGTCTGCACTGATCCTCAAGAGCATTTCACCCAGATCCAACCACCTATCCTGGCTAACCTACACATCCCTGGACACTGGGCAATTTAACATGGCCAATCCACCTAACCTTCACCTCTTTGGACTGAGAGAGGAAACTGGAGCACCCGGAGGAGGAAACCCACGCAGGCACAGGAGAATGTGCAAACTCCACACATCTGGAGGCTGGAATCGAATGTGGGTCCCTGGTACTGTGAGGCAACTGAACTAACGAAGGCATATTAGTGACTCCAAATTTCCTCTAATTCTGAGACACTATCAGTTTTACTCAGCAATTCGAGAAAGAGGGAAATTCTTTCCCTTGGGATTTTTGACCAGGTTAAGACAGCTGCCAGAGGCATCTGACTTTCGTTTAACCCTTCATGAGATGCTGAGAGACCGTTTGGTACGTGGAACTAATGATATAACCATGCAAAACCAGCCAGCTGAAACTGAATTGGACTTCAAACAGGCACTGCAGTTGGTTTTATTGTTGGAAAATGCAGCAAGTAGACCATGAGAGTCACGGGTATGCTGATCGAAGTGGACACCCTCGCCAAGCTGACTGAGCTTGGGGAACACCACTTGAGTGAAGGCAATTGTATAGCCTCACTCAGGACATATCCTGAGCAGAGGGACTCTGGATCAGCCCACAATAAAACCACAAAACAAAGTCAAGCCTTGGCCAATTGGTGGAAACTTTCTCCAGGATCTGTGCCAGCAGGCAGTTGTAGTTGCTGCCAGTATGAGGACTTGAGACAGCAAAAAGTCCCACTAGACCTAAATTGAATAAGAGAACACACAGGCTAGAATCCAGAATAAAATGGGAACAGATGCTGTCAGGGAAGAGCACTGTGTAGAAATGAGGAGATTGTTTAAGGAATGCATACTGTGTGTGCTCGATGTGTTTGTCCCTAGCAGGCATGGAAGATGCGGTCGAGTGAGGGAGCCTTGGTTCTCGAGAGGTCGAACGATTAGTTAAGAGGAAGAAGGATGCTTATATAAGGTTTAGGAAACAAAGATCGGAAAAGGCTCTAGAGGGATACAAGTTAGCCAGGAAAGAGCTGAAGAACGGGCTTAGGGGAGCTATAAGGGGGCATGAGAAAACCTTGGCAGATAGGATCAAGGAAAACCTCAAGGCTTTCAACAAGCACCTGAGGAATAAGAGAATGATCAGAGAAAGGGTAGGGCTGATCAAGAAATTTGTGTGCAGAGCCCAAAGAGATAGGAGAGGCCCTTAATGAATACTTTTCTTTGGTATTCACAACTGAGAGGGACCTAGTTGAAGGGGAGGACAGTGTGAACCTGGTTTGGCCACATCTGGAGTATTGTGTCCAGTTATGGTCACCTCATTACAGGAAAGATGTGGAAGTGTTGGAAAAGGTGCAGAGGAGACTTACCAGGATGTTGCCTGGAATGGAGGGAAATTCTTACGAGTGAAGGTTGAGAGAGCTAGGGCTTTTCTGTTTAGAACGACGAAGGATGAGAGGTGACTTGATAGAGGTGTACAAAATGATCCAAGGTATAGACATAGCCAGAGACTTGTTCCTAGCTATTATGAGGGGGCATAGTTTTAAAGTAAGTGGAGGTAGATAAGGGGGAGACATCAGAGGTAGGCTCTTTTACTCAGAGAGTGGTAGGGGCTTGGAATGCATTGCTGGAGAAGGCAGTGAGGTCAGCCTCATTAGAGGGCATTTATGTAGCAATTAGATAAGCATATGGATGATTGTATAAGGTAGGGGTGGGTGTTAGATAGACCTTAGGTTTCGGGTAAAAGTTCGGCACAACATTGTGGGCTGGAGGGCCTGTACTGTGCTGTACAGTTCTATGTCTGTGTCTAATCCAGGAGAGTGCACAGCCTGGATGGTTCATCTACGTCTGGTTTGGAACAGTTAAATTGTTTAGCATAATCCAAATCAGAACCAATCAAAGTAATTGTCTAGTTAAATTGTCACCCAGTTCTAATGGAGTTTGATACCGGTGATTGCAGAACCAGGCTTCAACAAAATTCACTCTGGACTCCATGACTTAACTTTGTGCAAGGCCTTGGTGAGACTTTACAGATTAAGGGTACAACTTCAGTTCTGGTCTTGGCAAAACTGAAATAGCTGGTAATGATGGGGGAAGCCAAAAGGCCATCACAACCATAATTGAGACCTTTTCAGAATTGGAGAGACCCAGATCACAGGAGAGGACGGCATATTATTATGGGGTGCAAGGATGATTGTCCCAAGCAAAGTTCACCACCGGATACTGGCTGAACTCCACCAGAGTCATCCAGGGCTTTCCAAAATGAGATGTTGGTGAGACGTTATGTTTGGTGGTCAGGATTGGATGCAGACATAGCTACATTGGTGGGGCAGGGCCCAAAGTGCCAACAAGGACAAAAATTACCTCCAGCAACTCCCCCTCATTCATGGGAATGGCCGGGTAAACCAGGACTTGGTTAAACTTCGACAGTGCAAGCACGTTTGTGGGCTCAATGTTCCTAGTAGTTGTAGATGCCCCCTCAAAGTGGCTGGACATGCATGGAATTCATTTGTAAAACGCAGGGGGGACGACAGAAAAACTACAAGCGTCTTTTGCAGTACATGGACTCCAGGCAGCATTGGTTATCGATAATGGACCATTGTTTACCAGTGGGAATTTTGAGTATTTTCTAAAATCGAATGGTATTTGACATAAGGGCAGTCCCATACAATCTATCATCCAATGGTCTGGCAGGAAAAGCAGCCCAAACTTTGAAGGCAGTTTTAAAGAAACTGCCTACAGCTTCACTAGATACCAAACCATCCTGGTTCCTATTTGATTACAGAACCACCCCTCATGCTGGGATAACCACAGCAGAGTTGCTACTGAGGAGAAGACTCCACATCAAGTTAAATCTGATTTTCCTGGACCTGAGGGGAGAGCGAAACGACATCAGGAATGCCAGTGCCGGACACGAGAGACATTTACTTCAGGGGATGAAGTTTGGTGTAGGATCCACGAGGATGGCCCTGCATGGGTCAGCGACTTGGCCAACGAAAGCCAGGTTCAGTTACATATAAAGTTTGGGTAAATGTGATGGTCTTGAACAAGAATGTGGACCATGTGAAAGCTGCAAACTCGCAAACAGTACGGGAGCAAAATGTGCCCAATTCCTCAACGGCCATTCCCACTTTTCTAGAACCCGTGGGTCCTCCCTTTCCATTGAGCGTTGAAACTACTGTGGAATCTGAGATAGTCACAACAGATATTGCTGCTACGATGCCTTTGCTGCTTGAAGAAGAGAATGAATTAAACTATCCGGGAACAAGAGACAAGCTATTGTGCATTACACGGCCCATATCAGAGCTTTTCCAGCAATTTCTGTTCTTGTGTCAGAGGTTCCGCTCAGAGCTGACTCTGAAGGAGCTCGATCAGTGTCAAGGGCTTTCCACATGTAAAAAGAGGATGACACGGTGATGGGATACCGGCCTCTGTGGAGTTGTTTCGAGGTGGATAGATTCTTGTCAGATGGGGAATGAAGAGTTATTGTCGGGCAATGTATAAAATGCAAACATATCAGACATAATCTTATTGAATGGAGGAGCAGAATCAAAGGGTGAAGTTTCTGCTCCTAATTTACATGCTCGTAACTCTACCAGATCTTTGCCTCCCTTGAGCTCTGGCTTCGATTTTCAAATCGCCATTGACTTCAGCTCCTAGTACCCATAACTTTGGTATTCCCTCTCTGCTATGCTCCTTTAAGACACTCTTCTTAAAAACAAACCTCGACTAGTAAGCCAAGTAATATTAGGGCCAGTCAAGGACAGTAGTGGGAAGTTATGCTTGGAGTCCGAAGAGATAGGAGAGGTGCTAAATTAATATTTTTCGTTAGTGTTCACACAGGAAAAAGACAGTGTTGTCGAGGAGAATACTGAGATAAAGGCTATTAGACTAGATGGGATTAAGGTTCACAAGGAGGAGGTGTTATCAATTCTGGAAAGTGTGAAAATAGATAGGTCCCCTGGACCAGATGGGATCTATCCTAGGATTCTCTGGGATGCTAGGGAGGAGATTGCAGAGCCTTTGGCTTTGATCTTTATGTTGTCATTATCTTCAGGAATAGTGCCAGAAGACTGGAGGATAGCAAACGTTGTCCCCTTGTTCAAGAAGGGGAGGAGGCCAATCCTGGTAATTATAGACCAGTGAGCCTTACTTCGGTTGTGGGTAAAATGTTGGAAAGGATTATAAGAGATAGGATTTATCATCTGGAAAGGAATAATTTGATTAGGGATAGTCAACATGGTCTCGTGAAGGGTAGGTCGTGCCTCACAAACCTTATTGAGTTCTTTTGAGAAGGTGACCAAACAGGTGGATGAGGGTAAAGCGGTTGATGTGGTGTATATTGTTTTCAGTAAAGCGTTTGATAAGGTTCCTTATGGTAGGCTATTGCATAAAATACGGAGGCATGGGATTGAGGGTGATTTAGCGGAGTGGATCAGAAATTGGCTAGCTGTAGGAAGACAGAGGGTGGTGGTTGATGGGAAATGTTCATCCTGGAGATCAGTTACTAGTGGTATACTGCGAGGATCTGTTTTGGGGCCACTGCTATTTATTATTTTTATAAATGACCTGGGTGAGGGCGTAGAAGAATAGGTTAGTAATTTGCGGATGACAGTAAAGCGGTGGAGTTGTGGATAGTGCGGAAGAATGTTGCGGGCTACAGAGGGACATAAATAAGCTACAGAGATGGGCTGATAGGTGGCAAATGGAGTTTAATGCGGAAAAGTGAGGTGATTCACTTTGGAAGAAGTAACAGGAATACAGAGTATTGGGCTAATGGTAAGATTCTTCATAGTGGGGATGAGCAGAGAGATCTCGATGTCTATGTACATAGCTCCCTGAAAGTTGCCACCCAGGTTAATAGGGTTGTTAAGAAGGTGCACGGTATGTTAGGTTTTATAGGTAGAGGGATTGAGTTTCGGAGCCATGAGGTCCTGTTGCAGCTGTCCAAAACTCTGGTGTGGCCACACTTGGAGTATTGCGTACTGTTGTGGTCGCTGCATTATAGGAAGGATGTGGAAGCATTGGAAAGCGTGCAGAGGAGATTTACCAGGATGTTGCCTGGTATGGAGTGAAGGTCATATGAGGAAAGGCTGAGGGACTTGAGGCTGGTTTTGTTAGAGAGAAGTAGGTTAAGAGGTGACCTAATAGAGACATACAAGATGATCAGAGGATTTAGATAGGGTGGACAGTGAGAGCCTTTTTCCTCGGATGGTGATGGCTAGCATGAGGGGCATAGCTTTAAATTGAGGGGTGATAGATATAGGACACATGTCAGAGATAGGTTCTTTTCTGAGAGAGTAGTAAGGGCGTGGAATGCCCTGCCTGCAACAGTAGTAGACTCGATGACTTTAAGAGCATTTTAATGGTCATTGGATAAACATATGGATAATAATGTAAGTTAGACGGGCTTTAGTTTGGTTTCACAGGTCGGTGCCACATCGAGGTCCGAAAGGCCTGTACAACGCTGTAGTGTTGTATGTTCTATGTTCTATGACTGTCTGCCCTGGTATCCCCCTCCACCACCAATTTCTGAGGTGGCTCGGTGTCAGATTTTTGATAACATTCCCTTGCAATCCTGTAGGACTTTACACTTGTTTCAATAGGCTACGTATGTGGCTGTTAGTAACGCTGGCTTCTAAATGGAAACCATGTTAAACAGTCAAGGAACGTGGGAGATGGTTTATTTTCACACCAGAAGATGTGCAGAGACAAAATACAGTCAGTTCTGATATAAAGCAGTAATTGTGTTCTTGTGCGATCTCGCCTTAAAGCGAATACAGTCAAGGAAAGTTTCTGTTCTACAAATAGTGGTCTAAATTATTCAACCGCATTAAAGCCAATTCACATTGAAGAAACAATTTGTAAAGGTGGCCCAGTAGCAGACTGCACCAATTGTTGGAGTTAACAAGACAGTTTAAAAATGCAATAATAAAGATTACAGATTTTTGGGCTTTATAAATTGAGGCATACAGAGCAAAGCGAAAAAAAAAGTTCAACCTTTACAAACCCCATGTTGAGCCTCAGCTGATACACTGCTTCCAGTTCTGAGACTTGCACTTTAAGAAAAGTGTAAAGGTATCAGGGAGACTGCTGAAAAAGTCTGTTAGTCACACCTGGCAAGTTTCAGGATGTTTCTGATGCTATGTAAATGCAATTTGCTATTGTTACAAAGGCCAGATTTAAGAGAGGAAGAAAGAAGTCCTGCAAATGTACCCTTGACCTCTGAAGGTGAGAGAATCAACCCGGGTCATGTGACTGTGGTGATTCTTTTGGTATTTGGGGTTTGTGAAGTGTGGGTGAGAGAGAAAAAAATTCATGTTAAAATAATAGTGATAATTGCCATTTCTCAGAGAAACATTACTCAGCATCAAGAGAAACCTGTTCCAGAGACCCCAGTTATATTTGCCCTGTTGCTTTAATGGCTTCTAGCCCCTACAAGTTCAAATCTCATGACAGCCATAGGCTTTATTGAGAATTAAAGGGATTCCTGAAGTAGATGTTGGGACTTAAAGTGGGTTTTCAAGCAGAAATCTTTGGGTCACAAACTCTGGGCAGCATTGACCATTTGCAGAACTCAATTCGAGAGGTTCCCCCACCACCCCAAAAGTCTTCACCGAGGGGCTGTGACAATTTTGAAGATTTGAAATGGGGTCAGTCAGGAAAAAATTTGGGAAGCTTTGAATTTGAGGCCAACGAAATGATTTGAGAGAGGCAGGAGAGGAGATTGCTGGGGCCTTCATCAAGATCTTTATATCCTCTGTAGGCACTGGAGGGCCCTGGAGGACTGGTGAGTAGCTAATGTTGTTTCTCCATTCAAGAAGGGAAATAGCGATAATCCAGGAAACTACAGACCAGTGAGTCTCACATGGTTGATTGGGAAACTATTAGATAGAATCATTAGTGATTTTCAGGCATTTGGAAAAGCATGGCCTAATCAGAGACAGTCAGCTTGGCTTTTTGTGGGGCAGACCACGTCTTACTAACTTGATTGAATTTTTTGAGGAGGTGACAAAGGTAGAGCAGTGGATGTTGGTTTATGCTAATTTTAGTAAGGCATTTGAAGAGGTCCATCACAGAAGGCTCACCCAAAAGATTAAGATGCATGGGATCCATGGTGTTTTGGCTATGTGGATTCAGAATTCCTCCCATAGAAGGCAGAGGGTAGTTGTGGAAGGGTACTTTTCTGGCTGGAGGCCTGTGAGTAGTGGTGTTCCACAGGGATCCATCCATACTGGGCCCTCCTGCTGTTTGTGATATCTATAAATTGCTTGGATGAAAGTGTGGATGGGTTAGTAAGCTTGCAGACAGTGCAGAGATCGGTGGTGTTGTGGATAGTGTAGAAGGTTGTCAAAGGATACAGTGAGGTATAGGTTAGTTGCAGATATGGAGGAGAAATATGTAGGAAGTTCATCTGGGTACATGTGAGGTGCTGCACTTTAGAAGATCAAATGTTAGGGAAAAATATACAGTTAATGGCAGGAATCAATAGCATTGATGTACAGAAGGAACTTGGGGTTCAAGTTCATATATCCCTGAAAATTGCCATGCAAGTAGATAGGGTGGTAAAGAAGATGTATGGCATGCTTGCCTTTATTACTGGGGGAATTGAGTACAAGAGTCAGGATATCATGTTGCAGCTTTATAAGAATTTGGTTAGGGTTTTGAGTATTGCATTCAATTCTGGTTGCCACAATACAGGAAGGACGTGGAGGCTTTGGAGAGGGTGCAGAAGAGGTTTACCAGGATGCTGCCTGGATTAGAGGATATGAGCTATAAGAAGAGGCTAGAAAAACTTGGGTTGTTTTCTCTGTAGCAACAGAGGGGATGGGAGCCTAGACAGAAGCCATTGAAATATTGAAATGCATAGATAGGTTTGATAGTCAGAATATTTTTTCCAGAGTTGAAATGTCTAATGCTAGGGGGCATGCAGTTAAGCTGAGAGGGGAAAAATTCAAGGGAGATGTTAGGAGCAAGTTTTTTTTTGGAATGGTAGGAATCTGGAATGCACTGCAATGGATGCATTTAAGTTTAAGAGACTTTTAGATAAGCACGTGAATATGCAAGGATTGGAGGGATACAGACCAACGGCAGGCAAAAGGAATTTGTTTAATTTGGCATCCTATTTGGCACAACATTGTGGGCTGAAGGGCCTGTTACTTTGCTGCAGCTTCTGTGTTCTATTTTGCTACGTCTATGGAACTGGCACAGACCCAATGGGCCCAGTGGCCTTTCTCTGCATGATATGATTGTGTGAACAGTTGCATGTGAGCATTTAATGAAGAGTTCATGGTTTACTGATGAAAGCGGAGGCAGAGTGGGCCTCAGGCCTACCCCAATCCATACAGCCTAGCAACCGGCCTTCACTACATGCTGGCTATAGAGATTCCAATGGCAAAGTCTCACACACTCCCAGAGCACACAGGACAGCTTCGGACTGAACGAGAAGAAAGAGAGAAACATTCTTTAAAATTCCCTGCAATTTTGTCACAAGTAAAACCCATCTGTTTGACTGAAGTAACTAACACTCCATCTCATTCCTACCTGTCTGCAAATTTCATATTAACACATTCAGAGGTGTTTCATTGGCAATGAAATTAATGGATGAAGGTTTTCCCAGAGGCTTGGTTTCCCAGGAGAATATTAAGTGTTACTCAACATTCCCAGATTCTAGATTTGTTTGTGACTTGGGCCTTCTCTTCAGAGCTTGGCTGAGTTGAGAGGAACAGACTGATGCTAGGCTGGCATCCATCTTAATGCTCCCTAAACATATCCTTGGCTCAAGCACTGTGGCCTTCTCAACCAGACAACTTCAGTCCTCGCTCTCAAGACTTCAACCTCTAGGTAAAGGTTTGCTTCATGATCAGAGCTATGGTCTTTATGATGTAACTTCAGCTAACCTTCCAGCAGAGGCGGTTAATCAAAGATCCCATGGGACTATTTCAACAGTCTCTCAAATACCTTTGCTCCATTGGGAGTTTGGCATAATGCACTTGCACTTGTAATTTCAGAGTCCCAGACTAATGCCCTGGAGGGGTTTGGGGGTGGGGGAAGGGGGTATTGTTGAGGTAGCTGTCAAAGGAGCTTTGGTGAGCTTCTGTAGCTCATCTTGTAGATAGTATTGCTGCTGCTGAGCATCAGTAGTGGATATGGCATTAATCAAGCAGGCTGCTTTAGCCTCGATGCTGTCAAGCGTCTTGAGTGTTGTTGGAGCTGCATCCATCCCTTGTAGATGGTGGACAGGCTTTGGAATGTAAGGAAGTGAGTTACTTGCTGAAGGATTCCTAGCCTCAGTAGCCCCTGTGTCTGTGTGATATGTCACGTTGAGTTTCTGGTAACTTCAGGATGTTGATTGTGGGAGGGATTCAGTGTTACTAAGGAGCAATGATTAGATTGTCTCTCATTAGAGAAGGTAATTGCCTTGCTTTTGTGCGGCATGAATGTTAAGCATCTTTTTAAAATTCATTCATGGGATGTGGGTGTTGCTGGCTAAATTTATGGCCCATCCCTAATTGCCCAGAGGGCAGTTGAGAGTCAACCAAATTGCTGTGGGTCTGGAGTCGGATGTAGGCCAGACTGGGCAAAGATGGCAGATTTCCTTCACTAAAGGGCTTTAGTGAGCCAGAGATAATGGGAACTGCAGATGCTGGAGAATCCAAGATAACAAAGTGTGGGGCTGGATGAACACAGCAGGCCAAGCAGCATCTTAGGAGCACAAAAGCTGATGTTTCGGGCCTAGACCCTTCATCAGAAAAGGTTTAGTGAACCAGATTGGTTTTTACAACGGTCCTCAACTTTGTCATCGCCTGGGACCCTCCAAAACTCAATAGAGGACTCATCAGGTCCAGACTTTTATTAAATTCAGATTTCATTATTTAACATGCTGGTATTTGAACCCATGTCCCAAAACATTAGCCTGGGATTCTGGTTTACAGCCAATGACACTACCACTACACCCCTTCTGTAGAGTCCTGTGTAAATTCACTGCCGCTGGGCTACCTGTCCTCACCAAAAGCAAATCAAACAGCCACTTCCATCATTCTTAAATGTTGGTCAAGTAATCTTTCTAATCCACAGATTCCTCATTGTGGGCTTTGTTGGCAAGCTCTTCCCAAGAGCCAGGAGCTGTAGCATATAGAGTTTGATGTAGGCGAGTTTGAGGTTGTTCATTTTAGATTCATAAAGGATAGGTCAGGGTACTTTCCAGATGGAACGAAGTTAAATATGGTAGATGTCTGAAGACACTTGGGAGTTTAGATTAGATTCCCTAGAGTGTGGAAACAGGCCCTTCACCCCAACAAGTCCGCATCACCCCTTGGAGCATCCCACTCAGACCCATTCCCCCGAAAACCCACACACACCTGAACACTACAGGCAATTTAGCATGGCCGATCCACCTAGCCTGCACATCTTTGGACTGTGGGAGGAAACTGCAGCACCCGGAGGAAACCCATGCAGGCACGGGGAGAATGCGCAAACTCCACACAGGCAGTGTGCAAGAAATCGAACTTTGGTCCCTGGTGCTGAGAGGCAGCAGTGCTAACCACTGAGCCACTGTGCCGCCCCCAAGTTCAGTGGTTAGATCTTTAAAGTGTCATAAAAGGGTGCTAAAAATCATCAAGAATGCTAATAGAATGCTGGCCTTTTTATTTGGAGGACTGGAGTGCAAGGACTTGTGCAGCAGTTATTACAAAACCCTGGTTAGATCCTTCTTGGAGAATTGAGTAGATCTGGACACCACATCTTAGGAATGATATATTGGCTTAGAACAGAGTACTGTGTAGGTTTGCAAAAATGATACCTGAACTTCAGGAGTTAAGTTTTGCAGAAAGGTTACACAAATTAGGCCTGTTTCTCTAGAATTTAGAAGGTGAAAGGATGATTTGATCGAAGTCTTCAAGACTAGGTTGGCACTGCTGCCTTGCTGTGCCTGGCACCCGAGTTTGACTCCACCTTGGGAGATGGTCTGTGTGGAGTTTGCACATTTTCCCTGTGTCTACATGGGTTTCCTTGGGTGCTCCGGCTTCCTCCCACAGTCCAAAGATGTTCAGGATAGGTGATTGGCCATGCTAAGTTGCCCATAGCGTTCGGAGATGTGCAGGCTAGGTGGGGAGCCATGGGAATTGCAGGATTAAGGAATGGGATGGGGTTGGGTCTGGGTGGGATGCTCTTTGGAGGATTGGTGTGCACTCAATGGGCCAAATGGCCTGCTTCCACACTCTAAGGATACAGTGATTCCAATGATATTAACAGGAAAGATTTCTACTGTTTGGGGATTCTAGATCTAGGGTACATAGTCTGACAATTAGGGCCAGACTGTTCAGGAGAGATTTTAGGAGGTATTTCAACACACAAAAGGTAGTAGAAGTTTGGAACGCTCGTCCACAAATGGTGGTTCATGCTAGATCAGTCTGGGATAGATAAATTCTTGTAAACAGAAGTATTAAGGGCATTTGGACCAAAGGCAGCAATGTGGAGGTCAGCCACAAATTAGTAATGTGGAGGTCAGCCACAAATTGCTTTCCGGAGAGACCACTCTCTCCGTGACTCCCTTGTTCGCTCCACACTGCCCTCCAAACCCACCACACCCGGCACCTTCCCCTGCAACCGCAGGAAATGCTACACTTGCCCCCACACCTCCTCCCTCACCCCTATCCCAGGCCCCAAGATGACATTCCACATTAAGCAGAGGTTCACCTGCACATCTGCCAATGTGGTATACTGCATCCACTGTACCCGGTGTGGCTTCCTCTACATTGGGGAAACCAAGCGGAGGCTTGGAGACCGCTTTGCAGAACACCTCCGCTCAGTTCGCAACAAACAACTGCACCTCCCAGTCGCAAACCATTTCCACTCCCCCTCCCATTCTTTAGATGACATGTCCATCATGGGCCTCCTGCAGTGCCACAATGATGCCACCCGAAGGTTGCAGGAACAGCAACTCCTATTCCGCCTGGAAACCCTGCAGCCTAACGGTATCAATGTGGACTTCACCAGTTTCAAAATCTCCCCTTCCCCTACTGCATCCCTAAACCAGCCCAGTTCGTCCCCTCCCCCCACTGCACCACACAACCAGCCCAGCTCTTCCCCCCCACCCACTGCATCCCAAAACCAGTCCAACCTGTCTCTGCCTCCCTAACCGATTCTTCCTCTCACCCATCCCTTCCTCCCACCCCAAGCCGCACCCCCATCTACCTACTAACCTCATCCCACCTCCTTGACCTGTCCGTCTTCCCTGGACTGACCTATCCCCTCCCTACCTCCCCACCGAGACTCTCTCCACCTATCTTTACTCTCCATCTTCGGCCCGCCTCCCCCTCTCTCCCTATTTATTCCAGTTCCCTCTCCCCATCCCCCTTTCTGATGAAGGGTCTAGGCCCGAAACGTCAGCTTTTGTGCTTCTGAGATGCTGCTTGGCCTGCTGTGTTCATCCAGCCTCACATTTTATTATCTTGGAATTCTCCAGCATCTGCAGTTCCCATTATCTCTGACACAAATTAGCTGTGATCTCTTTGAATGGTGGAACAGGCTCGAGGGACTGAATAGCCTACTTTTGTTCCTTTAAGAATGAGTACAGATCAGATAGTTCAAATGGCTGGTGTCTTTTGTCTGTGATTCCACAGAAGAGAGTGCTGGAGGTGAGTGAGATGCCCTGCAGGTTGCTGGAGATCTGAAATCAAAACAAATTGCTGGAGAAACTCAGTGTCTGTGGACAGAGAAACACTTAACATTTCAAGCAGGTATAACTCCTCAGAACTTGCATACCAGACTTGATGCATTAACTATGTTCTTGTCCCTCCACAGAAGCTGCTAGACCTGCTGAGTTTCTCCAGCATTCTCTGTGTTTCAGATTTCTGGTACTCTCAGTGTTGTGTCTTCTAGTACAGGGACTCTGTAAGATGTGGGTTATGCAATGAATAGACCCTGTTGTTTGCTCAGGGAAATGGAGAAGGATGCATTAAGGCAAAACATCCGCCGGTGAAAGAAAAAAGCCTCGGAGTTTTGTTTTACAACTTCCATGATCTTCATGCATTCTCACACACACTCATAGATTCACACACACACTCTCACACACAGACTCTCATAAACACAAACGTGCACATGCAGGCGCGCGTGTGCGCTCACACACAGATACACTAACACACACATGCATGAACACACGCACGCAGACACAATCTAAAACTTACTCTCACAAATACACTCACTCACACAAACACACAGAGACAAACACAGACACGCAGTACCTCCCCTTCCTCCACTCTTTTCCCTTTCTCTTGCTCTCAATAGTTCTCTGTTGTGGAACATTGGCTCCAGAGTCAGGGGAGGGGGCTTTAGGGAGGGAGGGCTAAGGTTGAGCTGTTGGGTTTAAACCATTTCACTTGGCAGGGTGACAGCAGCTCTGTGCAGCCATCACAATCCTGGCCCCCTCTTGCTCTTTCATTGCCGGAATGCCTGGCAGCGTTACAGCCTGCACCATGCACAATGTGTCCCCTTGTCCTGCTCTGCTCGCTTGCATTTTATTCAGTCCCCCCACCTCCCATTCCTTCAAATTCACATTTTGTTTTAATTGGACTTTGATTTGCTTGAAATGGGGTGGTGTAAGTGAGGGTAGTTTGTGAATGCAAACCACTGGGACCCTGATTGGAGCTGTGAGCAATCATTTCCAGTCAGGGTCTTGTGCAGCCAAGAATATATCACAACCAGAAGCACAGGCAGGATTATATGAATCCATTGGGACTAATGTTCTCAGCAGATTCCCGCGAACAGAGGAACAGTGACTTCCCAGCACTGACTGAGAAACCATGTTAATTTTATAATATAAATGGATACATGAAATCCATGACAAGCAGTGTGTTATGTCACATACTTAAGCACCGTATAATTATTAGAATATGTATGGTATTATACCATGATGCCGACAAATGTTGTAATATCCGGTGTGTTATTATATAATGCATACTGTGCATTACTGGGTGTAGCACTATGTTACATAATACATACAGTCCACACCCACGAATGCAAGGTGTGTTTTAAGTAAGATATACAGTAGTCAAGGCAGATTGATAGCATTCTATGTATTTATGTGAGGCTTTGTGACGGTTACATCGAACATAGAACATAGAACAGTACAGCACAGAACAGGCCCTTCAGCCCACAATGTTGTGCCGACCATTGATCCTCATGTATGCACCCTCAAATTTCTGTGACCATATACATGTCCAGCAGTCTCTTAAATGATCCCAATGACCTTGCTTCCACAACTGCTGCTGGCAACGCATTCCATGCTCTCACAACTCTCTGCGTAAAGAACCTGCCTCTGACATCCCCTCTATACTTTCCACCAACCAGCTTAAAACTATGACCCCTCGTGCGAGCCATTTCTGCCCTGGGAAATAGTCTCTGGCTATCAACTCTATCTATGCGTCTCATTATCTTGTATACCTCAGTTAGGCCCCCTCTCCTCCTCCTTTTCTCCAATGAAAAGAGACCGAGCTCAGTCAACCTCTCTTCACAAGATAAGCCCTCCAGTCCAGGCAGCATCCTGGTAAACCTCCTCTGAACCCTCTCCAAAGCATCCACATCTTTCCTATAATAGGGCGCCCAGAACTGGACGCAGTATTCCAAGTGCGGTCTAACCAAAGTTTTATAGAGCTGCAACAAGATCTCACGACTCTTAAACTCAGTCCCCCTGTTAATGAAAGCCAAAACACCATATGCTTTCTTAACAACCCTGTTCACTTGGGTGGCCATTTTAAGGGATCTATGTATCTGCACACCAAGATCCCTCTGTTCCTCCACGCTGCCAAGAATCCTATCCTTAATCCTGTACTCAGCTTTCAAATTCGACCTTCCAAAATGCATCACCTCGCATTTATCCAGGTTGAACTCCATCTGCCACCTCTCAGCCCATCTCTGCATCCTGTCAATGTCCCGCTGCAGCCTACAACAGCCCTCTACACTGTCAACGACACCTCCGACCTTTGTGTCGTCTGCAAACTTGCTGACCCATCCTTCAATTCCCTCGTCCAAGTCATTAACAAAAATTACAAACAGTAGAGGCCCAAGGACAGAGCCCTGTGGAACTCCACTCACCACTGACTTCCAGGCAGAATATTTTCCTTCTACTACCACTCGCTGTCTTCTGTTGGCCAGCCAATTCTGTATCCAAGCAGCTAAGTTCCCCTGTATCCCATTCCTCCTGACCTTCTGAATGAGCCTACCATGGGGAACCTTATCAAATGCCTTACTGAAGTTCATATACACCACATCCACAGCTCGACCCTCATCAACTTTTCTAGTCACATCCTCAAAAAACTCGATAAGGTTTGTAAGGCATGACCTACCCCTCACAAAGCCGTGTTGACTGTATTTGATCAAGCCATGCTCTTCCAGATGGTCATAAACCTTATCCCTCAGAATCCTTTCTAACACCTTGCAGACGACAGACGTGAGACTTACCGGTCTATAATTGCCGGGGATTTCCCTATTTCCTTTCTTGAAGAGAGGAATTACATTTGCCTCTCTCCAGTCCTCAGGTACGACTCCAGTGGAGAGCGAGGATGCAAAGATCTTCGCAAGTGGCGAAGCAATTGCATTTCTAGCTTCCCAAAGCAGCCGAGGACAAATGTGATCCGGGCCTGGCGACTTGTCAATCTTAATGTTTGACAAAATTTTCAGCACATCAGCTTCGTCTATCTCTATCCATTCCAGCATGCACACCTGCTCTTCAAAGGGTTTCATTCACTACAAAGTTCATTTCTTTCATAAAGACAGAAGCAAAAAACTCATTTAGGGCTTCCCCTACCTCCTCAGGCTCCACACACAAGTTCCCTATGCTATCCCTGATCGGCCCTACTCTTTCTTTGATCATTCTCTTATTCCTCACGTAAGTGTAAAATGCCTTTGTGTTTTCCCGGATTCCTTCTGCCAAGCCTTTCTCGTGCCCCCTCCTGGCTCTCCTCAGACCATTTTTGAGCTCCTTCCTTGCCTGCATGTAATCCTCTCTAGCTGAACTTGACCCTAGCTTCCTCCACCTTATGTAAGCTACCTTCTTCCTTTTCACTAGAAGCTCCACCGCTCTCGTCATCCAAGGTTCCTTAATCTTACCCCTTCTTGCCTGTCTCAGAGGGACATATTTACTCATCACTCCCAACAACTGTTCCTTAAACCGTCTCCACATGTCTATAGTTCCCTTACCATGGAACAACTGCTCCCAGTCCATGCTTCCTAACTCATGTCTAATCGCATCATAGTTTCCTCTTCCCCAATTAAATATCCTCCCATTTTGCCTAATCCTCTCCTTCTCCATAGCTATGTAGAATGTGAGGCAGTTATGGTCACTATCACCAAAATGCTCTCCCACCACAAGATCTGATACCTGCCCCGGCTCGTTTCCGAGCACCAAGTCTAGAATGGCCTCTCCCCTCGTCGGCCTGTCAACGTACTGCGTTAGGAAACCCTCCTGAACACACCTTACAAAAACAGCTCCATTCAAATCTTCTGCTCGAAGGAGGTTCCAATCAATATTAGGAAAGTTAAAGTCACCCATTACAACAACCCTACTGCGTGCACACTTTTCCAAAATCTGTCGACCTATGCTTTCTACAATCTCCCTGCTGCTATTGGGGGGCCTGTAGTAAACCCCTAACGAGGTGACTACTCCCTTGCTGTTCCTAATTTCCACCCATACTGACTCAGTAGGCAGATCTTCCTCGAGAAAGGAAGCTTCTGTAGCTGTGATACCCTCTCTGATTAGTAGTGCTACACCCCCTCCTCTTTTTCCCCCCTCCCTATTCTTTTTAAATGTTCTAAACCCTGGAAGATCCAGCAACCATTCCTGCCCATGAGAAACCCATGTCTCTGTTATGGCCACAACATCATAGCACCAGGTACTGATCCATGCTCTAAGTTCATCACTTTTATTCCTGATACTCCTTGCATTAAAGCAAACACACTTTAACCGATCCCTTGGTTCCTTCCCAGGAAAATCCTTCCCACTAGCTGGTCTACCTCTTGCTACTGCCTCACCTGCATCAACGCTCACCTCTGGTATACAGCTCAGGTTCCCACCCCCCTGCCATACTAGTTTAAACCCTCTCGAACTACTCGAGCAAACCTTCCACCCAGGACATTGGTCCCCTTCCAGTTCAGATGCAACCCGTCCTTCTTGTACAGGTCCCACCTTCCCCAGAAGGCATCCCAATTATCAACATATCTGAAGCCCTCCCTCCTACACCAGCTGCGTAGCCACGTGTTCAGCTGCGCCCGCTCCCTGTTTCTCACCTCGCTATCTCGTGGCTTTACTTAGACATGATTTTTCTGAATGGCAGACCAGACTCGATAGGCTGAATGGCCTAACCTTAGTTGTATTTCCACACAACATAATATTAAATAATGAACTCAGTTTTATACTCAGTAAAACGTGTTATTCAATATTACACCCAGTTAGAGATCTGCTGTACAATATACAGTAATAGCACCCGGTCATACACAATGTGGCCACTTTTTTTAACCGTGGTTCAATATGTCAGGAATATGGAAACAGGCCATTCAGTTCAATAAGTCCACATCACCCATCCAAAGAGCATCCCACCCAGATCCATCCCATTCCCCTACCCTTTCCCTGTATCCCTGCATTTCCCATATCTAATCTACCTAAGTTACACACCCCTCGAACACTATGGGCAATTTGGCGTGGCCAATCCACGTAACATCCACATCATTGGACTGTGGGAGGAAACCGGAGCACCCAGAGGAAACCCACGCAGACACAGGGAGAACGCGCAAACTCCACACAGACAGTCACCTGAGTGTGGGATCGAACCCAAGTCCCTGGCGCTGAGGCAGCAATGCTAACCTCTGAGCCACCATACCACCATATAATCAAACATGTGTGATATATTGTGTAAGAGAATGTGATAACCTGCTATGTAATATGTACAAGAGTATGATAACTTGCTATAATATGTACAGGAGTGTGATACCTGACTATATAGTGTGTACAGGAGTGTGATACCTGACTATATAGTGTGTACAGGAGCGTGAGAACCTGCTACATAATGTGTACTGGAGCACAGTACCCGGCTACGCAATACATACAGGCACGCGGTACACAGCTACGTGATATGCACAAGAATATGATACCCAGCTATATAATGAATGCCGTGGTATGATAACCTTCTGTACAATGTGTACAGGCATGTTACTCTTCTTTGGCCTTATACAATAACTAAAGAATGATATTGTAACAGGTGTTTACAATTTCCAGTAAAATGTGTTGCATTAGATTGGAGATCTTTCAGTTCTCTTCTGTATTGCCTTTATTTAATAATGGTTATTCTGCTTGTGCCAAGGATTAACTGTGTGTGGTGTTATTGAATGGGGAATACATTCTAATGCAGTATCGAAGTTGCGTGAGATTTGAGGAAATTGGTGTCCGTTGCATTCTAGGACAGATCATCAACTTGTTGCTCCAGTATGTATTAATGCCTCTTATTTATCCAGACCTTGATTTGCTCAGCATTTTAGTTGCCTGCCGTTTTGACATGAATTGTTCTTAAAGCGCGGCGATATTCTGTGTCTAAGGCTGCTCAGTCTCTTTATTGCAAACCATGAAAGATAAGCCCTGCTGCTGTTGTATGGAGCCTTGGTGAGACCAAAGCTAGAATACGCTGTAGTTTCAGTTGTTGTATTGGAGCAAGGATATACTTGAATTGGAAGGGGGTTTTGTGATCCCTACCTCTGGGCCAGGAGACTGAAGCTCAAATCCCCCTGCTCCAGAGCTGTTTGTAATGTTATGCCTGGATGGGTTGATTAAAGATACCTGTGCTTGCACTGAGAGGCAGCTTGACAACAGTTTCTCAAAATTGGTTGCAGGAATGGGAGGGGTTGTCCTGCATTGAATTGGGTCAATAATCTCTGAAGTTTTGAAGAATGTATAGTGACTGTATTGAAACGGGTTTGACCTTGTCTGCCTTCCGGAGAGACCACTCTCTCCGTGACTCCCTTGTTCGTTCCACACTGCCTTCCAACCCCACCACACCCGGCACCTTCCCCTGCAACCGCAGGAAGTGCTACACTTGCCCTCACACCTCCTCCCTCACCCCCATCCCAGGCCCCAAGATGTCTTTCCATATTAAGCAGAGGTTCACTTGCACATCTGCCAATGTGGTATACTGTATCCATTGTACCCGGTGTGGCTTCCTCTACATTGGGGAAACCAAGCGGAGGCTTGGGGACCGCTTTGCAGAACACCGCCGCTCGGTTCGCAATAAACAACTGCACCTCCCAGTCGCGAACCATTTTAACTCCCCCTCCCATTCTTTAGACGACATGGCCATCATGGGCCTCCTGCAGTGCCACAATGATGCCACCTGAAGGTTGCAGGAACAGCAACTCATATTCCGCTTGGGAACCCTGCAGCCCAATGGTATCAATGTGGACTTCACCAGCTTCAAAATCTCCCCTTCCCCCACCGCATCCCTAAACCAGCCCAGTTCATCCCCTCCCCCCACTGCATCCCAAAACCAGCCCAGCCTGTTTCTGCCTCCCTAACCTGTTCTTCCTCTCACCTATCCCTTCCTCCCACCTCAAGCCACACCTCCATTTCCTCCCTACTAACCTCACCCCACCTCCTTGACCTGTTCGTCTTCCCTGGACTGACCTATCCCCTCCCTACCTCCCCACCTATACTCTCCTCTCCACCTATCTTCTTTTCTCTCCATATTCGGTCCGCCTCCCCCTCTCTCCCTATTTATTCCAGAACCCTCACCCCATCCCCCTCTCTGATGAAGGGTCTAGGCCTGAAACGTCAGCTTTTGTGCTCCTGAGATGCTGCTTGGCCTGCTGTGTTCATCCAGCTTCACACTTTATTATCTACGACAGAGTGGACATTGAGAGATTCTTTTCCCCTCAGGGCTGGATAATTGCAGGATAAGGAGTTGGCCATTTTGGGTTGAGACAAGGAGAAACATCTTCTCTCGGAGGGTTGTTTATCTTTGAAAATCTCTCCCCTGGGGGTTTGGAGTTTGCAACATTGAATATATTGAAGGCTGGAACCGACGGATTTTTGGTTTCTTGCGGAATTGATGGGAAATGGGCAGCAGATGGAAAATGGAGTTGAATCTGCAGATCAGCCATGATCATGTTGAATGGTGACGCAGGCTTGATGGGCCAGATTGAATGCTTATGGTCCTATTCTTCATGTTTTTGAGGCTTTGTGCCCCAATTAATGCCCCATCAAGTTTCCCTGACCTGCATCACATGTAGTCCCCTCCACCAGAGCAGAGGTTCAGTGTACAACTGAAGGCCTTGCCACATCGGAGGACATTTACTGTCAAGCAAACTCCCAGAAACAGCACTGTAATAAGGATAAGAATGTGTTTGGTAGGGTTGTCAACAGATAGATATTTGCGCCAGTACACTACTGTGAACCTGCCTGCCCCCTCCTCCCCCCAACCACCAACTCTACCTTGAGATGTTACTGTGCCTTTTTTAACATCCACCAAGAATGTATGACTAAAATGGTACTTCTTGACAGCACAGAATCAGCTTTTTGCTGCACAACCCACGGCAGTAACTTTATTCATCATAGAATTGGCCATAGAATGCAGATTGATTGACATTAGTTTGGGATTTGAAGGCATGATCTTAGTGGTTGAGGATTATCATATTGGCTTTGACCTCACTATATTGCAGAACAGACTTGATGGACTAAAGGCCTTTGTCTGTCATATGGCCTGCCCAGTATCTAAATGATGCAACAACCTGCATTCATACAGTGTCTCAAAAGCAGTGCACAAAATGTTTCTCTTGAAAGCCCTGATTACACACCTCTCGGTCCCAATATTGACAGCTCTGTCCAAATGCCAATTAAACCATTTGATTTGTATTACATTAAAAATGTGCACCTGATTGCTTAATATCCCTGGGTTTCATTTAGTGTCTCTGTGCTTCTTTTATGCAACTAGGATGGTTACGGCTCACTGCCTAGGATGTGTCCTCTTTTATGAGGCTATCTCTCTGCCTCTGAGGTTCCCAATTCCAGCTGGCCAAATCCATGGAGGTTCCTGAATAAGTTTTACTAAAGGCTTCCATCCTCTTTTAAGACTCTTAGTTGAAGTCCTGTCCTCTGTGCCCCCATTTTTAACAAACTGCTCTTTAATTCATTTGTGGACATTGCTTGCTTTTATTGCACATTCCTAATTGTCCAGAGCACAATTAAGAGTCAATCTCTTTGCTGTGGGTCTGGAGTCATGTATAGATCCAGACCGGGTAAGGTCAGCAGATTTTCTTCTCTAAAGGACATGAGTGAACCCAATGGGTTTTTACAACAGCTGGTGTGGTCACTATTAAGTCAAGCTCTTTTTCCCAAAAGTCCAAATATATCCCCCTGCATTTCACCCTCAGCCATGGTAGGATTTGAGCCCCTGTGGATCAATTCAGCAATCTGAATTACTTGCCCCATGACGATACCACTACAGCACCACCTCCTCAGGCTTTAGCTGTCATGCTGTGACACAGAAATGCCAATAACATTGGAACGCCAGGAGGGTAGCTCTGAATAATGACTCAGGTTGGTTAGAGCAACTTTCAACATTGCTTCAATACTTCACTACTGATGTTCTGGCAATGAGTAACTCCATCAGTTCTGACCCTCTGACAGTGCTGTAATAACTCAGGCGTGACCATCTAATCGTGTGGCACTCGGTCAGTTCTAACCCTTTGACGATGACGCAAGCACGAGCTTCTGGAGGGGTTAAGTCAGAGGATGACATTCTAATGTATTCATTCAGCCCATTTTCTCTGTACTGGTGTTTCTGCTTCACATGAGCTTCCTCCCACTGCTCGTCAGCATGTCCTCTGATTCTTTTCTCTGCCTTTGCCTTGTCAATGTAGCAGTACTATTCCCATCACTCATTCCTTGTGGGAACAAGTTCCCCATTCTCCCCATTTTAGGTGAAGATGTTTTGCTTGTATTTGCCGCGCTATTCATTAGGGACTTAATGCATGCGAAGGCACTAAGTTTTGCACAATTGTATTTCCTACAAAAAATCTAAAATCTTTTTAATGTTAATCTTTCAGTAATGTGACATCAGTAGAGATACAGTCATTAACACTTGGCACTGGCCAGAGAGGGGTCACTGAGTGATAGCATGAAGGAGTTGGATTAGCATCAGTAACACAGGGTGCTAGGGGAAAGAGGGATTACTGCGCAACAGTGTGAGGGAGCTGTATTAACAGCATTGGAGATACAGTCTGGAACATGGAGCACTGTGCAGATGACCATTACTTCTCTCAGGGGTTTCTGATGGTGTTGTATTCCTTCCTGAAAATCGCGTACACGCTCCTTTGGCTGATGGCCCCCTCAGTCATTGATTGAAGAGATCACGGTTCTGAATAAATGCTGCAGCTGAGGGTAACATCCCCCGGCCCCCCAAACTGAAATTACGACACTGGTGCACTGAAGTGTCTTGAGGCTTGCTGGACAGTCCAGCAAGAAACCCCAGAGAATGCCAGCAAGGTCAAGCTGCTTCACTTAAATCCTTCACTGAAAGAAGTTTTGTATTTAATTCACTCGTGAGATCTGGGCATTGCTGGCTGGGCCAGCATTTATTGTCTGTCCCTATTTTCCCTTGAGAAGGTGGTGGTGAGCTGCCTTCTTGAACCACTGTAGTTCATTTGCTGTAGATAGACCCACAGTGTCTTTAGGGAGGGAATTCCAGGATTTTGACCCAGTGACACTGAAGGAACATCATCCAAGTCAGGATGGTATGTGGCTTGGAGGAGAACTTGCAGGTGTGGTTTTCCCATGTATCTGCTGCTCTTGTCCTTCTCGATGGAAGTGGTTGTGCTGTCAGAGAAGCCTTGTTGAATTTTTGTAGTGCATTTTGTAGATCGTACACATTCCTGCAACCAAAGTAGCTGTTTAAATATTCTGTTACCATGGCATCTCCAAAAACATCAGGAACATGGCAAGGAGAGGGGGGCAGGGGGTGTGAGTAGTTGCTGTGGGACACTACAGTTCCCCTCCTTTGAACTACAGAATCAAACAGTACAGCTCTCAAGCAGGCCTTCCAGCTCACCAAACCTATGTCGTTACATGACTAAGTATGTACCTAAAGTAAAACCCTTTTGCTTTTATGTGTCCATATCCCTCTATGCCAGTTCATATATCTGTCAAGATGCCTCTTAAACATTATTATTATATCTGCTTCTACTACCTCTTCTGCCAGTGCGTTTCAGGCACTCACCATCCTCTGTGCAAAACAAAAATACTGCTTCTCACATCTCCTTTTAATCTTACCCCCTGTTTACCTTAAACCTGTGCCTCCTAGTAATTGACATTTCTACTTTGAGAAAAAGACTGACTATCCATTCTATCCACGTCTCTCATAATTTTGTAAACTTCTGTCAGGTCACCCCTCGGCCTCTGATATTCGAGTGAAAACAAACCATGTTTGTCCAATGCTTCCTCATTGGCAATACCCTTCAAACCAGGCCACAGCCACCTGGTAAACTGTTTCTGTACCCTCTCGTAGTTCATTCGGTTTGACTGGTCTGCTTCACACTACTTCACTTCATGGGCTGGAAGCGTCAAAAGCCCATCTCCTGTGCTGCACTGTCTGTCCCTATCAAGCGAGAAGTGGGCACAGTTACATCTCCGTCTTGTCTTCGAGGGCTGTAAACAGCCTCATTTGACCCAACAAACTGAGGGAATGCTGCATTGTCAGATGTACCAGCTTTTAGAGGAAGCATTAAATTGAGTCCCCTTCAGCCACCTTTCAAGACTGAACCATCCCAAAATATGACTTGTGGATGAACAAGAGTGTTTTCCTTGACGTCCTGTGTCAGTGTGATGTCCTGATCAAAATCAGTAAAACCAGCCAATCTGGTAATTATCGTGTTGTTTGTGGGATCTTTCTCTGCACAATTTGGCTACTACATTTCCTATATTGCAGTGGTGACGTCACATAAACTGTAATGCATTGGCTGTAAAACACTGAATGTCATGGTGCAAATGCAAGTTCTATACTTTCTTAATTAGATCTGACTAAACACAAAAGTCTATTTCATTAGAGCAGGAACTCAGTTCCATTTTAACAGTGCCCTGATTCCCCAGTCTAGCTCAAGCTCCTTTCCATGGATTGTTGAGAGTTAACATCAAATCCCATCTCCCCCACTGGGCAGAGTGGGTCATCTGTTGAACCGCATAATCTAGATCTTTGCACATTTGGAAGGGGCAGGCTGGAAGTGAAGGTGAGAGCTGGGAGTGGAGCTCCACTCTGAGGGAGAGGCTGGATTCATGTTGCTGATAAACTTTTGCGCCCCAGAAATTGTCATGTATTGCTATGATCTCCATCATGAATGAATATATTGCCAATGTGCCAGGAAGTGTCACACTTGTATGGGACTATACACAAACCAGGTTTCCTGTGAGCTGCAGATTAAAAATAGCTCAGTTTGGATCCCACAGCCTATTTAATGCTTCATTCCATAACTCAACTCAAACAGAACCGGCAAAACAAATAATAAGTTTATAGCATGTTGGATTGATAGTTCCTCACCACAGAATGTGAACAATGTTTGTAGTCAGAGAATTGAGCAGAGCATAGGTTTTGATGTGCATTCCAAATGGGTGAGAGTGAAAGGGGTTTTGGCCCATTGACAATCCCCACAGCGTGGATGCAGGCTAGTTGGCCCTTTTGAGTACATCGACCCTCCAAAGAACATCCCATCAAGACCCACCCCCTACCTATCCTGGCATTTCCCACCCTAGACACTATGGGCAATTTATTGTGGCCAGTCCACCTAGCCTGCACATCTTTGGACTGTGGGAAGAAACCGGAGCACCCAATGGAAACCCACAGGGACACAAGGAGATAACAAGGCGTAGAGCTGGATGAACACAGCAGGCCAAGCAGCACCAGAGCAGCAGGAAAGTTGAAGTTTCAGGCCTAGAAAAGGGTCTAGGCCTGAAACATCAGCTTTCCTGCTCCTCTGATGCTGCTTGTCCTGCTTTGTTCATCCAGCTCCACACCTCGTTATCTCAGATCCTCCAGCATCTGCAGTTCCTACTATCTCTGAGACTCTGTGTGGAGTTTGTACATTCCCCCTATCAGTCGCCTGAGGGTGGAATCAAAACCGGGTCCCTGGTGCTGTGAGGAAGCAGTGCTAACCACTGAGCCACCGTACAATTAGTTTAAGATGGACAGGGTTTAATCCATTGAACTTCAATGCAATGGGAAGGAGTTTGAGTTTGTTGGCATTATACACAATGGAAGTGGTTTACTTTAGTGTGATATTTAATTTTTTGGAATCAGTGAATAAGGATGTAGTTTCTGTTTACTATATACTGGGGCTTGGGGCAAGAGGATTATCTGTATTTTGTCTGATGGACCTTACAGAAGTGCCTGGCAAGAATTATTCGGTGCAGGGCCCAGTGAGCATAGGAAGCTCCAAGTGCCCTAAGTTCAAAAAATTATTACTGACTGTCTTTGGGAGCACCATCAATGGTAGGTGAAAGGGCAAGGGTCATAGTGCAAATACTTTTAAGCTAGAACTGAGAGAAGATTCACTGGATAAAACCTGTTGGTTAGAACACATATATTTGGAGTTGAAACGCCAGCTAACTCTTAGGAATGTGGAGAGAGGTCAGAAAGGTTTTGAGAGCCTATTTGAAGAGCACATGTAGGGTAGTAGATGGTGTAAGTGTCTTCATTCCAAAACTGTGAGGAAATTGAGAGTGCTAACCCTCCTGTCTTCACCTGTAGTTTTGGAGGACTAAAGTTAAGTTGCTAAGACCAGAGTGTTGAAAGCTGTTGAACCTTTTCAGTCTAACTCAAAGACACTTGTATTTTCATTAACAGCAGAAAGATTTCTTGGTACTGTCTCCCTCATGTAAACAGACCATCAACACTCAGGAATGGTTCCAGCTGATGTGTAAACTCTGGATGTCAAGGAGAGATTCATAAAATAAGAATGTGGAGTTACTGAGCATTTAGAGCCAGGGAGAGGGAGCGAACACTCTGGTTGAGAGCTGGGAGAGGATTGGTTACCTCAGGTTGGTCAAAGTGTACAGATTGGATTAGATTGTTTCTAAGGTGAATTAAGTTCCACATTCCCAAGGGGATTCTTACTTGACCTGTTTACATGGTCCATGAAGTAGCATTCCCAAGGTACTCGCTTCCTGTCCATATTCCTTGCTTCCTGTACCCATTTTTCAGAGTCATGCTTTACTGCCACCGTTCACTTCATTCTAACATTGCTAAGTCAATATCAGGTTGTCAAATTCTGAAGTCTGTTCGCACACTTCCCTATCTGGAGCACCATTTTATAGGGAGGCACAAGTGCGGTAATAATGTCACAAACCTAGTAAGCCAGAACCTAAGCAGATATTCTGGGGACATGGGTTCAATCCACCATGACAGATGGTGACATTGAAATTCAGTATGTTAAAAACATTGACTTGTCTATTGGTGCCATGTAACCAATATTAATTGTCATAAAAACACATCTGGTTCACTAATATCCTTTGCGGAAGGAAATCTGCCATCCTGAGCTGGTCCGACCTTATAAGTTCATAAGATATAGAGGCAGAATTAGGCCACTTGGCCCCTTGAAGTCTGCCATTTGATCATGGTGATAAGCTCCTCACCCCCATTTTTCCTGCCTTATCTCCATAACCCTTCAACCCATTACCAATTAAAAATCTACTCCTTAAATTTGCTCACTGTCCCAACATCCACCACACTTTGGGGTAGCAAATTCAACAAATTCACAATCCTTTGGGAGAAGCAGTTTCTCCTCAACTGTGTTTTAAATTTGCTACCCCTATCCTGAGACTATGACCGCTCGTCCTAGAATGCCCCATGAAAGGAAGCATCCTCTCCATGCCTATTTCATCATCTTGAATACTTCAACTTGATCTCCCCTCTTCTAAATTCCAGAGAGTGTAGGCCAAAACTATTCAATCTCTTTTCATGTCACAAGCCCCCCAATCTCTGAAATCAATCTAGTGAACCTCCTCCGAACTGCTTCCAATGATACTACATATTTCCTCAAATTAGGGGACTAAAACCACACAATACAGGTGCCCACACACGATCCAGACCCATAGCAATGTACTTGACTCTTAAGTGTCCCCCTGAGCTATTAGGGATGGGCAATAAATGTTGATCCAACCAGTGACAGCTATATCCAGTAAATTTATGAAAAAGCCTAATAGGTGTGTCAAAGTGGATTTTTTGCAAATTTTATGCACCATCATTGAGATTTTGCTGAGAGAGATATTGTTCTCTACTCTTATGTTCCATTTGGAGAATTTTATCTGCATACTTAGTTTTGATTGAGGATGTATTATCAGTGATTAATTGGCAAGGTCTGTGATTAACAATTCATATAGCAAGTCACCTTTGGTTCAAAAGGTCATGCTTATGCCTCTGCATCAATTAATCCAAACTCCTTCCCATTCACTCTCATTGTGCGCCATCCAAATGGACCCAATCCCATCCCATTCGCTCCTATTTTACACATCTCAATGGACCTAAAACTCTTCCCGTTCATTCCCATTGTACCTAATTCCAATGGATCCAAATGCCTTCTCATTCACTCCCATTGTACACCATCCTAATCGACCCAATCCCTCCTATTCAGTCCCATTATACACAACTCTATGGGTCCAAAACCAATGGAACCAAACTTCTTCGCATGCACTCTCATTCGACACCATCCTAATGGACCCAAATCCCTTCCCGTTCACTTTCATTGTACACCATCCAAATGAAACCCAAACTCCTTCACATTCACTCCCATTGCATACGATCCCAATTTATCCGAACCCCTTCTCATCCACTTCCATTGTGCACAATCCCAAGGGAACCAGACTCCTTCCTGTTCACTCCCACTGTACACAGTCTCCGTGGACCAACTCCTTCCTTTTTGCTCACATTGTACACAAGCATCAATGTGCCAACCACCTTCCCAACTACTTCCATTGTATGTAATTCCAGTGGAACTAAATCCCTTCCCATTTGCTACCATTGTACGCAATCCTAATTGACCTGGGCACGATGACAGAGTAACAGCCTAACATTCAGCCTCCTGAGCACAGAAGCCTGGAGTTTGTTCACTTTGTCCTCTTTTCCCTTTAAATTTCTTTCTCTTTTTTTTTAAAAACTTTAACCTTCCTTATGTCTTGAGGAGAGATTGAACGGCAACAGGGTGTCCAGTGTGACAAAAGCCAAGGTCTGTTCCCATAGGCGGTGGAAGGACACACGTTTGGGCCCGGTGCCAGGTACCGGACCTGGCAGCTTCAGCTTTAGTTACATTTCCATGATCATCCAAGCCCGGTCTCGTGGTGGCAACATTGTCAGTAGAGGCAAAATAGTGCCGAAGAATGGCCACACGGTTCTGTGGCGGTGACGCAGTGAAGGGACTTAAGGCTGGCCAACTGCTTTGTGCTGATGTAGGTCTCAGCTTTGGGGTGGATGAGCCCGGATCCAAGCCCATAGCTAAGCACTTAATAAGGGTACAGTGGCTCAGTGGTTAGCACTGCTACCTCACAGTGCCAGGGACCTGTGTTCGATTTTGTCCTCAAGTGACTGTTTTTGTGGAGTTTGCGTATTCTCCCCATGTTTGCATGCGTTTCCTCCGGGTGCTCTGGTTTCCCCCTACAATCCAAAGGAATGCAGCTTAGGTGGATTCGTCATGCTAAATTGCCCATAGTGTCCAGGGATGTGCAGGCTAGGTGAATTAGCCATGGGAAATGCAAGGTTACAGGACTAGATTAGGGGAGCAAGTCTGGGTGGGATGCTCTTGAGAGATTCAGTGTGGACTCGATGGGCCGAATGGCCTGCTTCCACACTAGGGATTCAGTGATTCTGTGAAGGACTGTAGTGTTGAACTTTTAACATTATTTCTTTATTTTTCTACCATTGTACTCTGGTTTATTTCTGTGTTTTAAAATGGCTCCGGAGAGTGGCAACATTGTACTACGCTTTTTACTGTATTTGTAACAAATATACAAAACAATCAATCAATCAAATCCTTCCCATTCACTCCCATTGGACACAACGTCATTGGATCCAACCCCTTTCTATTTGCTCCCATTGTACATGATTACAATGGACCTATGCCACACATTGGCTCCCATTGTGCACAATCCCAAAGAATACACATCACTTCTCATACTCACGTTGTACACAATCCCAATGTATCCAAATCCATTTCCATTCTTTCCCGTTGTACACAATCCCAATGGACACAGATCCCTTCCCAATCACTCCCATTGTACGCAATATCAATGTATCCAAACCCCCTCCTATTCATTCCCATTGCAAACAATATCAATGCATCCAAACCCCTTCTTATTCGTTCCCATTACACACAATCCCAATGTAACCAAACCTCTTCCCATTAACTCCCATTATACACGATGTCAATGCATCCAAACCCATTTCCTTCCGTGACATTATATACCATCCCAGAGGAACTAAACCCCTTCTCATTCACTCCTAGTGGATGCACTCTTGTTAGAGTGAAATTCTTACCTATTAGTCTGAATATTTAGAATTCTTGATTCTTGTAAAAAGCATGGTACATTGTCTCAGTGTTGGTTGTTGAACACATTTTGAACCTGATGACTTGATTTGGGCAGAAAGGAGCCAGCTCATTTCAAACCTGATTTGTTTGGGCTTAAAGTTTCTGGTTGTTGCTCAGTTTTCCAGAACTCTGTTTAAGTGGTCAGCTGCCTTTGAAGATTTACTGATGCTGACAGGATAAGAGCTAGAGATTTCTTTTGAATTCACCAGTGCTTACCAGGGTGCCACTGTTTCAGCACCCATCCCCTCCCGGTGTGACCGCCTTTGATACCCCCAGGTGTCTGTCACACACAGCAAAGTAATGTTGACTATGTTTCAGTGCCAGCTCCAGCAGCTGGCTGTGCCTTTTGATGTTTGGCAGGTCGATAGTGGTGTGCATTTACATGTCTCAGTTTGAATGCATACAAATGTATCTATGTATGTATGTAAATGTACACCCTAAAAGTACTGTGAGCAGTTTTGGACCCTTTATGTAAGGAAAGATATTATTTCATTGGAGGCAGTTCATAGAATCTTCATGAGGGTGATTCCTGGTATAGAGGAATTAAGACCATAAGACATAGGAGTGGAAGTAAGGCCATTGGGCCCATCGAGTCCACTCCGCCATTTAATCATGGCTGTTGGGCATTTCAACTCCACTTCTCTGCACTCTCCCCATAGCCCTTGATTCCTTGTGAGATCAAGAACTTATCAATCTCCTCCTTGAAGACTTTAATGTCCCGGCCTCCACTGCGCTCGGTGGCAATGAATTCCACAGGTCCACCAGTCTCTGGGTGAAGAAATGTCTCCTCATTTCCGTTTTAAATTTACCCCCTCTAATTCTAAGGCTGTGCCCATGGGCCCTAGACTCCCCACCTAACAGAAACAACTTACCAGCGTCCACCCTTTCTAATTGTTTTGAGCAACAGTTAAAACAGTTTGGGACTGTACTCACTGGAGTTTAGATGGATGAGAGGATGTTTCCCCTCATGGGAGAGTCTAGGACCAGAGTCAGAGAGACAAACAGAACAGAGGCGACTCTTTGGTCCAACTCATCCAAGCTGACCAGATATCCCAAACTTAACTTGTCCCATTTAGCCTATATCCCTCTAAACCTCTCCTAGTTGTGTACCTGTCTAAATGAGGGCATAGGTCTCAGAATAAAGGGGTACCAATTTAAGACAGATGAGGAGGAATTTCACCTCTCAGAGAGATAGTGAGAACTGCTGATGTTGGAGTCTGAGACAACACAGTGTGGAGCTGGAGGAACACTGTCTTTGGAACTCCGTGCTACAGAGTAATTGTGAGGGCAGAGCCTTTGGGTGTATTTAAGGCTCTGAGAGATTGTGATCAGTAGGGGAATCAGCAGTTACAGAGAAAAGACAGGAAGGTGGACATTAGGAATGTCAGATCAGCCATGCTCCTATTGAATGACAAGCAGCCTTGAGGAGTCAAACAACCTTTTCCGATTTCTGTGGTTGTAAGGTGATGTGTATGAACATGTGACACAAAATTGTGCACTGACATGACTTACACAATATATAGAGATATGTATGTTAATTTATCTATGGCCCACTCACTCAGTGCATGCTGGACTTCTTTGTTGATCAAAAATCTGTATGTCTCAGCCATGAATATTTCCAGTGCTCTCTGGGAGAGAGATGAATGACACTCTGAGAGAATAAATTTCTCCTCATCTCTGTCTTCAACTTTACTTTGAAACTACTCCCCCACGTGGAAACATCCTTTTAGAATATATTGGTTTGTTTTTGCTGTGACTGTGTATGTATCTGCAGATGTGATGTATGGACATCGGAAATGGGATTAGGAACAGGACATTCAGCCTTTAAAGCTTGAATGATAAGATTGGGGTTGACCTGATTGTGGTCTTCAACTCCGCTTTAATGTCTATCCACTGACTACCTTGTCAGTCAAGAATCTATCTACTGCTGTCCTGAAAATATTCCATGAGCTAGCCTCCTGTTTGGGACTGTGTACATGCCTACGTGTGTGTGATATTCATGTAGAGTTGTCAGGTACATGTGATGTGTGTGTATGTAATTGTATTTTCTTTCAGTGTTGCGTGATACTTTGCTATTTATTGCTCATCCCAGTGAGGAAACATTCCCAATTGTAGGCCCTCAAGGCAGAGTACAGAACGAGCGTAAGTGAGAGTGAGCTGGTGTGGCTACAGGATTCAGATGTCTCGGAGGTTTTTACAGTCCATGAGATACGTTTAAATGGTGGCCATTGCAGCAAGGCTGCAAAAGCTGCAAGTTCCTATAAACAACACATCCAGATAATCTTGTTCCGTTGGATAACTAGAGGAAGCAACTATTGTGAGAGAGGGCATTCCTGCAGCCCACAATTACCCCTTTACCCCACAAGCACTTTTCTAACCTTGTGCGTCCTGTTGTGGGAGTATTTGATGGGGACAGCATAGAGGAAGCTTTACTGTGCATCTAACCCTGTCCTTGGAATGTTTGATGGGGACTGTGGTGGACATTCAGTGCAGTGCTGCCTTGCAGTGTTGTGTTGCTGTTTGGGAGCTGAGCTCCAGCTGCTCTGGGCTCTGAGCCCAGTTGCACATTAACACCTGTCATTTCCATCAGCTGGAAAGGTCACACAAACTGAATCCCTCTTCACATTGAGTGCAATTTGTAGCTGAGTTATCTGTTGGTCTGACCCACTTGCCCACGTTCTTCAAATGAAAAGTGTCTAAAAGCTACTTAAAGCCTGACCTTAAAAGTAGCGTTATGCTGAGGGATTTGATTTAAGGGTAAATCTGTCTTTCTGTCCATTTTGAATGTGATTCAGTCGAACCCAAAGCAGCCGGGGTGTGGTTTATATCGGTCAGCGGTTTGGTCCAGACCCTTTCTCATCCACTTCCGGCGCTCCACACATGGGAGACGAATGTCGTGGAACTGTCACCAAGCTGAAAATCCAGAGGCCAGTGCTTTGGGGACATGGGTTCAAATCACAGCACTGGTGCAATTTAAATCCAGCTCATCAGTATGGAGCTGGAAGCTCAATCCCATGGCAGTAATTGTGACAACTGTCACTGCTGTAAAAAAACGACCTGGTTCTCCTTGTAGAAGGAAGGCCCTTCCAAGTGACTTGAGACCCTTAATGGTGGGCTTGACTGTTAACTTCTCTCGAAATAGCCGAACAAGCCGCTCAGTTCAAAGGGCAATTGAGGACAGCCTTACCAGTGATGCTCACATCCTATGGGAGAATAAACAGAAAGTCCCTTTGTATCCAGGAATTGAGCTTGGCCAAAATGCCTATTGTCCTCCCCAGCCGACACCCCTTTTCACACACACCACTAGCGTGTGCAACTCGAGGGGGTATCCCCATATCATCTGTCACCACAACCCCCGTCCAGCCCCATCACCCATTTACTTTCTGACATTATAACCCCAACAGCACCAGAAAACACGCCACAGGCCAGTTATAATACACATGTGAATAATCCTTAGCACCTTCATCTGAAACGTGACCCATGTCTGTGCTCCCCACTCCCATCCAGAGCCACTCGAGGAGATAGGCAACTACAAGCTCAGTTGGAGAATTTGGCTTTAAGGAGCCTCTTCAAAGAGGAGAGAGAGAGAAAACATGAGTTGGAGAGGTTTGAGGAGGGAATTCCAGATCTCGAGACCGAGACAGCTGAAGGCATGACCTGCAATGGTGGAGAAATGGGAATGGGGGAAGCCAGAATTGGAGGAGTGCAGAGCTCTTGGTGGGTTACTGAGATAGAGAGGGGGGGTGGAGGCAAAGTTACAAAGGGCGCGGCAGCACAAGGCAGTGAGGCCGTGAGAAACGGAGGAACTGGGAGATGATACAAAAGTGAATCATACATAGACAATCACTTTTGGAGCCGATTAGACCCTGGCTAGATATGCTGCCTCTCAAAAGTCAGCGACGAGTTAGCCCAGTGCCTAGTTACCACTATGAAGCTGTATGCTGGCACGTTAGACTGTACCAAGGAAAGGACACACAAGTTGACAGTAATATGGAGTGCAGGAGATGGCATTGGAAAGCATAGGGTGCTGGGCATGGCAGTTGCAGAGTTGAGGGGTCTGGTGGGAACCTGCTCCACACTGCTGCTCTGTTCACTAGCCCACAGCTCACCTTCTGTATACGCCACCCAGTCTGTATGATCAGATTACAAAATGTTTTTTATCGAGAGAAAGTCAGTCGCCCTGGCCTGTAATTCTCAGAATTCGAAAGCGATGGGGCCCACAGTGAGGGTGGCTGAGAGACAAAATTTGTATGCCAGAGTGTTCCAGTAGCAATGTCTCTTGCGAGTCGGCATCCTTTCAAGATCCCCAATCTCCCTGCAACCCATTTCGTATTAACCCATTCCAGTCCTTCCTCGGCTCCTGTTTGAACAGCGACCAGCTCTTTCTCTGACAGACAGTCACCTATCTCTTTTTGTGTCATTCAGTCAGAAGGTGGATTCGAGTCCCTGGGCCCTGAGATTTGCACACAACGTCTAGCCAGCTACTTGGAGGGTGCACCGTGCCAATTGGAGGTGCCGTCTCCCCTTTCCCCTCTCCCTGGGGGAGATAGAGAGTTTTGAAAAATAGAATCGTACAGTCACTGTTGCGAAAAGAGCTCTCCCTAGTGTTGCTGGAGGCTAATATTTATCCCCTAACCCACCCCATCATTGACAAAGCAGATAATAAGGTAGTTGTGGGATCTTGCTATGTGCACATTGACTGTCAGTTTCCTGCAAGTCATTAATTCTTCTGGTTGTCAGGGTGGCAAGTGTCAGAAAGCACACGGGGGTGTGGGATGGGGTGGGGGGCTGTTGTGGCCATCAGGGAGGTACAGTGGAGGCCCCTCGGCCTCGGGGTCTGGACCAGTGCCTCAGCAGTACTGCATTAGTCTGCTAGCCGCTTTGGGACGTTCTGTGGCTGAGGTGGACGCTACAGGAATGGATGTTATCAAGGCGTTCGATGTGATCGAAGGGAGTTGTGGAGAAATTACCTTTTGTCTGGGGCAGAACAAGAAGGGGCACACATTCCACCTTTCATTTAAAAATTCAAGATATAAGGTACAGTTGAGTTCAGACAAATCTGAAGCAAAGTTAGATATCTGGAGTTAAAGTACAAGCTGAAATCTGCCAGGCTGAATGGCCGTCTCCTGTTCCTATCTCAGTCTTTTGCTCATTTTGCCTTGGAGAGAGGGAGAAACGGCAGAACATCGAGGGCCGAAGGGCCTGTACTGTGCTGTAATGTTCTATGTTCTATGTTCTATGTTGAGAGAGAGCCAATGAGAGAGACTCATGGGGGTGTGAGAGAGAGAAATCATAGAATGCCATACAGAGAGAAATTCATAGGGAAGAAGAGAGAGAGACTGTCAAAGAGAATCAGAATAGAGTAATAGAATCCCTACAGTGTGGACACAGGCCATTCGGCCCATCAAGTCCACACGGACCCTCCAAACAGCATCCCACCCAGACCTACCCTGCTACCGCATTCCTGTAATCCTGCATTTCTCATGCCTGATCCACCTATCCTACATATCCCTGGACACGATGGGAAATTTAGCCATTTCACCTAACCTGCACATCTTTGGACTGTGGGAAGATACCGGTGCACCTGGAGGAAATCCACACAGACACAGGGAAAGTGTGCAAACCCTACTCAGATGGATGACGAAAGCTGGAATCGAACCTGGGTCCCTGGCTCTGTGAGACAGCTAACCTAATAGAGAGAGTGACAGAGTGTGTCATAAAGAAAATGTTGTAGAGGGAGAGAATCATAGGGAGGAAGAGAGAGTCATAGAAAGAGTGAATGTTAGAGATAGAGAGATTCAGAGAGACAGCCCTAGAGAGATGGGTGTAGAGAGTGTCATAGAGAGATGAAGGGAACATCACAGAGAGAGAAAGAGGCATAATGAAAGACTCACGGAGTGATAGAGTGCTAATGAGAGGGAGCCGTAGAAGATGGCATCTTAAAAAGGGGGTCATGCTGACAGAGATGCATAGAGATACGGGAGTCATGGAGAGTCGGAGAAATGGAGAGAGAGACAGATGTTCAGAGACAGGCAAAGAGAGAGAAGCCGTAGGAGTGTCATAGAAAGAGATGGAAAGACAATCCGAGAGAAGGACTTGGGGATGGAAGAGCCATAGAGAGAAAGATCCAGAGAGAAAAAGAGAGGGGAGAGTCACACAGATCAGAGGACGAAGAGAAAGAAAAATTCAGAGAGAGAGAACATTGTAGAGGGGGTTGAAAGAGTGTCATGGGGAGAGGGATAGAAGAGTCATAGAGAGAGAGGGAGAGAGAGAGTCACAAAGAATCATGGCCAGAGAGAGGCCAAGAGAAAGATAGTTATGTAGAGAGAGTGAGTTGTGGAGAGAGAGAGACAGAAGGAGAGAGAGTGTCAGAGGGACAGAATGTCATTCAGTGCAGAAGAAACCCTTCAGCCTATCGAGTCTGTGCTGCCCTATCTCAATTTATCCCACTTTCTAGCACTTAGCCCATAGTCTTGAATGTTATCAAGGGCAGAAAGCAGTCTTGTGGTGTTATTGCTAGGCTATTAATACAGAAACACTCAGGTAATGTTCTAGGGACCTGGGATTTGAATCCCACCAGGGCAGAAGGTGAAATTTGAATTAAATAAATAGCTTGAATTAGGAGTCTAACAATGACGATAAGATCATTGTTGATTGTCAGGAAAAGTCATCTTCTTCACTGATGTCCTTTAGGGAAGGAAATGGACACCCTTACCTGGTCTGGCCTACATGTGACTCCAGACCCACAATAATGTGGTTGACTCTTAACAGCCCTCTGGATGGTTAGGGATGGGCAATAAATGCTGGCTTAGCCCGTCTATGACTGAATCAAAAAATGTACTTTCCAAGGTTGAAAAGAAAGAGTGCACAAGTGGGAGAGGAGACATTAGTTGAGATGATGAGTATTGATACATTAGGTATAAATGCATGAGGGACAAAGGAATAGGAGTATATACTGATAGGGAGAAATGGTGAGAGGATGGGAACAAGCTTATGTGGAGCCACTAGCACAGAGGATGACAATGGAATAGACTTTAATGTGCTGGAAGCTCATCTGGCGAGCCAGAGGAATGGCACAGTGGCTCAGTGGTTAGCACCGCTGCATCACAGCACCAGGGTCCTGGGTTCGATTCTACCCTCGGGCGACTGTCTGTGTGGAGTTTTCATGTTCTCCCTGTGTCTGTGTGGGTTTCTTCCAGGTGCTCCGTTTTCCTCCCACAGTCCAAAGATGTGCAGACTTATTGGATTGGCCATGCTAAATTGTCCATAGTGTTCAGGGATGTGTAGATTAGGTGGGTTATAGGGGGAAACGGTCGGGGTGGGATGCTGTGAGGGTCGGTGTGGACTTGTTGGGCCGAAGGGCCTGTTTCCACACTGTAGGGATTCTATGATTCAAGGTGAAACTTAGAGAGGTGGCCCAGAGTTCAGTGAAGAGTGGCTGCAGAGGGCTCTGGGGAAACCCTGAGGCCCAGGATCTGGTGGAGAGGAGAGCAAATGATGACATTGAATTTGGCAGTTGCCATGTGTGCTTGCAGAGCATCCTTCTCTGGTTGGATTTCATCCTGGAGGGTCAATGAGATGCCCCTACCAGCATAAACCTGCCTTTTGTCTCCTGGCAACACCCATCCTGCTGTGCCCACCTCCAGTCAGAAAAGGAACAGAGAGGCCTAGTTTTTCGGATGGACAGTTCCTAACTGTATTGAACGGATCAAGTCCAATCAAGGTCACCGAAGGCTAACAAAGCCTCCTTACACTTTTTCACTTCTCCTGTCTTTACTCACCAGTATCCCCCTCCCCAATCCCCACCCAGATTTGACAATTTTTTTTAATCCCTGGGGGTTTCTTTGGGCCATTCCCAGGGGTTTGGTTCCTCCCTTCCGCACCCCCACCACCATCCAGACCCATGCAGATTGCCCGAGAGCAGGTTGTGCATCAGAGAAGCAGAAATGGACAAAACCTTCAGTAGGCCCGAGCTATTTCACAGGCCCGAGTAAGGAATCCTGAATATGCCCATTAACCCAAGACAGAAATTATGACTCATATTCCAAACATCCCATAATTCAGGGCCTTGTGTCAGATAGTGTTTCATTCATGTGGCAAACGTATGTCTGTCAGTTTAACTGCAGGCCCCACTTTCCATGAATCATTTACAGATTTAGCTTTGGTGGGGTGGGATGTACTTGATGGATTTATATATAAACTTCTATGTCCCTTTCAGCGCAGTGCCTATTTTAATGTCAGTCATGCTTGAAATCAGGACGGTTCAAGTCTTACTTGGAAGACTTGAGGGCAAAATGCATTCCCAGTGCCAGAGTTCACTTTTAGAGCCAGGATTTTGGATGGGGCATTTAAAACGAGACCTCCTCCTATCCTATTCACTGTTGCTGGGTCAAATCCATTAGTCTCAGTCAGTCCCTAATAAATCCCAATGGAAATTCAGGACAAATGACTTTACCTATAGGGTGGGGAGAAAATGCGATTCAATCCCACGGGGAGTGGGGAGCACGTGGGCCTCGATCCCACGGGGAGTGGGGAGCACGTGGGCCTCGATCCCACGGGGAGTGGGGAGCACGTGGGCCTCGATCCCACGGGGAGTGGGGAGCACGTGGGCCTCGATCCCACGGGGAGTGGGGAGCACGTGGGCCTCGATCCCACGGGGAGTGGGGAGCACGTGGGCCTCGATCCCACGGGGAGTGGGGAGCACGTGGGCCTCGATCCCACGGGGAGTGGGGAGCACGTGGGCCTCGATACATGGAAGCTGAATAAACACAGGGAGGAAAGAATAGGAGGATATGCTAAGAGGGGGAGGAGGCTTGTTCAGAGCAGACAGCAGTACAGAGCAGATGTGCTGAATGGCCTGTTACTTTCTTGGTAGTGGAGTGTTGGAAAAAAAAAGACATATTTATATAGCACGTTTCTTCACTTCAGGTGGACTTAAGTTACAACGTTTTGCACAGTTGTAATGAGCAGAGGGTGGGCTACCCTTGACCAGATACTTACCCAACAATACTATAATAAGAAGCTTATTACACGTTAATGCACATGTAAGTGTGTATGTGAATGTATATCTGTGTGATGGCCTGTGCATGTACATGTGTGTGTTTACGCACTTGCATGTGAGCGTATGTATGTGTGTGTGTGTGTGTGTGTGTGAATGTGCATGTATGTGCGTGTGTCTGACTATGTATGTATGTTATGTAGGCATGTACATTATTGTATGGTTGTATGTGTGTACACTGCATACACGTGTACTTGGGTGAGTCTGTGTGTGTTTGTGCATGTGTCTGTGTGAGTTTGTGTGAGTCTGTGTGCATGTGAGAGTTTGTGTGACTGTGTGTTAAGTTTGTGCGTATATGAGAGTTCGTGTGTGTGTGTTTCGCTGAAAAGAACATTTGCTCAAATCATGTTAAAGTATTTTCTTTAGAAAGCAGCTGCAGACCAGGACATCAGTGTAGACGGAATGTGGTTCCATTAGGGTAATATTTCATAATTCCTGCTGAACTGTTTTTGGATTATAGTTTGGGGCTGAAGATGTGAAGAATGAGAGGCTGGTCATAGTGTTTGTCAGCTGCTGGGAAGACATGGTCAGGGCACTGGACAATGGCCCAATTTGACTGGGGAAGCTGACACCACATGGTGTACCAGATTTTAATTAATAAATGCTGGTCGCAAGCTTGTGCCAGAGAACTGAGGGCTGAGGCAGCGTACAGAGCCTGAAAATTAAATCAATACAACAAGGACATTTTACACCTTGATAATGTGTTACTGCAGAAAACCTGTCAAAACAAGAGAGGTAGAGCTGGATGAACACAGCAGGCCAAGCAGCATCAGGAGATTCTCCAGCATCTGTAGGTCCTGCTATCTCTAAAACAAGAGAGGAACTGCCATCCATTTGGTCCTTTCATGTTAATGCAACTCTACTTCAAAATGTCTCATTCTCTTCTTCAGCTCACTCCGGTGCCTCATCCCCTCCCTATTTCAGTACTCTCCTCTAGACCCTACACCCCTCCTTAGCTCTGTAATCACCCTCCCTATCTCGATAATCCCCTCCGGACCCTATACCCTCCCTAATTCTGTAACCTCCTCCAGCTTCAACATCTTTATCTCTTTAATCTTCTCCAACTCCACACCCCTCCCTATCTCTATACCCTACATCCTGCCTTAACTGTTCAACTTCCTGCAGTCCCTACACCCCTCTCCATCTCCATATCCTCCTCCTGCCCCTGCACCCTCTTCCCAATCTCTGTAACAACCCCAGTCTAAACCCCACCCTAACTCTGTAACCTCCTCCAGACCCCTACACTCCTCCCTATCTCTGTTACCTCCTCCAGCCCCACAGCCCTCCCTGTCTCTCTTGCCTCCTATAACTCCAACCGCTTGAGCATTACCGTTGCTTTCCCCTGTCTTCTCATTCTTCAAGACCCTCCTCAGAAAATATTTCTTCACTCATCTGGGATCTCCTTACAGGACTTGGTGTCTGTTTTCATCCAGTTATAATCTGCCATTTGTACCGTTGGTCAAGGGGGCATGACGTGGTTTGAAGTTGTAGCGATAAAAATGCTCATAGGATCATACAGTCCAGAAGAGGCTCTTCTGCTCATCAAGTCTGCCACCACCAGATTCTTTGACCTGAAGCAGTACCTGCTTTAAACCCGCTATATTAAGATCCAAAAAAGGGGTCAGTCCCATTGCCCACTTCCTCGTTTGACAAGAGCCCAAAATGGTTCTGCTGAGCTCACTGTCATGCCCATGTCTGTGTTTTGTCCAGTAGCGGGAGTTCTGTCACTTGGGTTGATCCATTCTGGGGAATCTCCTCATGGGATCTCTCACTGATCCAACCTTCCTTTCCCATGATCAATGCTACAGACATCTGCAAAGGGATCAGAGGCCTGTGTAACTGGATTGATTGTTTCTTGAAAATCCCTCCCCCACTCCGACCCAATCAAAGATGTTTTGGGTTTTTAATAACTTATACACTTTATACAACTAACAAGGTGTTGAGGGAAATTGAGGTGAATACAGTTAAATTGAGTGCGGGTTTACGGACATGAGAGGAAGGGGTTCGGCATTCCATGAACTTTCATGGGGGAGGGTTTGCCATTGGCCAGGTCTGGTGTCCGCTGTTCCCCCACTGTGCCAGGGCTGGGGGGTTTTGCAGAAGGGTGAGGTTTTAAAGGGGAGAAAGGAGGGAGAAGGAAGGGGTCTACAAAGGAGAAAGAACAATTTCAAACCCTTTAACAAAGCAATGCTCAACCACCTGGGAGCCAGGAAAACTTGAGAACTACTGAGATAATTATTGAAGGCGAATGTGGAATCTCTAGCTTGAGGCTGCCTAAGTTCAGAAGTTACAATAGATGGAAACAAAATTGTCATGAATGCTGTCAGATTAGTCAGGTGACTAGAAGTTATAATTGGATTAGTAATAACCAAATGAATCAGCGAAGGTACTTTAAATATATCATTATATTCAATCATGAAATGTTAGTTTCTAACTGACCCTACAATGTAATTCTAATGAACACTATATCAATTATTAAATTTAAATCTGAGATTGAATTCAGAGGTGCATTAAAAATGTTAAAATGTTTCAGATTTGTGGACGTATCGTGGAAATGCATGAGCTGTGACCTCACCAGCCTGTGGAGGAAGAGTTTAGCAGATGGATTCTTTTAAATGCAGAAGTGTCTATTAGCTATTTTTTTAAAATTTTTTTCCCCTAACTTTGGACAATTATCTTGTGCCAATTAAATACTGTATTATCTAGGAAATTAATTATTTCCTTGTATGTTGCAGTTTTTAAGTTTAATGAAGGATTGATAATTATTAAGAATCCTGGTGAATTCTTCTAATTCTGCTTTTGTGTGAATCCAAATACCCTGTGTGACAATTCAAAAGAAATTGTTACAACCTGACTGCAGAAGTGAATAAATAAGTGCATGAGAATAAAACAGGAACCCTTGAAAACCAAAGAAGCAGCTTTTTAACATTTTCTGAAGAAAGGTCTTAACCCGAAACGTCAACTTTCCTGCTACTCTGATGCTCCTTGGCCTGCTGTGTTCATCCAGCTACGTGCCGTGATATATTCAGCTTTTTAATATAATTGTTTTGTTGTAGGGTCATGTTCAAAGGAGGGAACCTGTTTGCATAAGATGAACAACCAAGTAGTGTTTAATTGTCTGACAAAGCTATGGTTATAAAGAATATCACTAAGCTATCAATTGCTTCATAAACAGTGGCGGAGAGTAGAAAGAAGCAAAGATATTTTGCTGAGCATGTCTAAAATTATTGAATCCCATTGAGCCTGTGGCTCCCAATTCTGCGCACCCGACTGTTGTGAAGGCCTTGCTGAGGGTTCAGAAGTGATATACTAGAATTGCTTCAGGAATGAGGGATTACAGAAAAGCTAGGAACGTTGTCCTTGGAACAAAGAAGCTTGATGGAATTTTATGAAATTTGAGACTGTCTTGAATGGTTGGAGAGTTGGTAATCCATTCTATAGGTGCCCAGTGGAGCTTGACAAAGAGAGAGGATGTTGGGTCTGGAGAACGGTAGTGTATAGGTAATATTACTGGGTTAGTAATCTCGTGGTGCAGGAGTTCGAATCCCACCTTACCAGCTGATGTAATTGAAAATTAATATCAAGTATAAATTAAGCAACCAGCAGTGGTGCCATCAAACTAACATTGATCCATTGCTAAAACTCATCTAGTTCCCCTTGCCGGGCCATGAAGAGCCAACCATGTTGCTGTGGAGTAGATTTCCTTTCTCAAAGGGCATTAGCGACATTGATGACAAATTTCATCATCATTGAGACTAACTTCAATTACAAATTTTATTAGTTGTATTTAAATTACACCATTCACTTCCCCCCAGCCTCAGACTATTAGCCCAGATTACTAGCCCAGTGACATTATCACTACACCACCACCTCAGTTTGATGCAATGGGATCCAACTTTGAAATATGCACTGTTAATTTGTTTTATGTTTGGCTTGCTTTAAGATTAGATTGCCTTCAGAAGCGGACAAGACTTCAATCATATCGATGTGTAAAAAGAGGGCCGGCTGTACCTAGCTAACTTTTGGGTTGCAGCCTGAAGCGTAGCTGATGCTGGTGCTCGGACACAGTTCACAATGTTGTTATCTTAACAAGCATTGTTTGATTAATCAATCAGATATCCATTGTTGACTGCTATTTTGCTAGGGCAGTGGTTTCTGCTACAATTGGCAAGCCTGTTGCCAAGGTAACTACAAAGTTAAGGCCCTGTCTAAATTTGTTGTTCTTCTTCTCCTTCAGATTGTTGATTTGGGCCGCTCCCTTGCTTTCTGAAGCACTGAAGGAACATTCTTCAGCTGAGCAACCACTCTCACCTACGTTCCCTCACCCTCAACCAGCCAAACAAACCTCATACGACCCACACTTACCCCCAACGAACAGTCTTCAGCCATTTCAAGCTACAGCCAACTCACCTCAGGAGCTGGACTTCACAAATAACGTAATACTTTAACCCTGTACATCAGGATATTGTGTGTTACAGACTTACCCACTTCCTGTTTTGAACTGCCTCTTGAAAGTGGACAAGTGGATAATTGGAGGAGTTTGAGGGGTTGTGGAGGGAAAGTAGTGAGAATAAATAAGGTGGCCTCGCCAATCTTCAAAGCCACAAATTACCCATCATTCGGGAACTGGACCAGCTTCCTTTGTTGATTCCTCTGTGCCTGGTTACAGGCTGAGATAACAATGTGTAGGGACATGTGCAGGAAGCCATGCCATTTGAAGTAGAGAAATGACCCACACTACAACAGCTGAATGTTTTGCAAACTACCCTTGCCTAACTTGAGAATGTTGCCGTTGTGACTGTCTTTGATGCTTTTCTTTAACGTTGCCTGTTAATCTTCTCAAAACTCGTTGCCTGTTAAGTCAGCTGCAGTCGGCTTGTTACGCCTTTTGTGTATAGGGAGAGCAGGTGCAAATCGATCAGTTTGAACTTTAGAACTCATGCCCTCCCTCTACCTACCATCCGCAACCAATCACAAGAGAATCTGGAAGAGATGCAGTGCTGAAGAGGTGACACTCCTGGTGCCTTCTGAATTCAGCTTTTCTTGGACGAAGATGGCCACTTGCCTGGACTGGCAAGGGCCTGCTTCAGTTACCAGCTCAAACTTCACCAGCACCCAGTGACTTCGCCAGCCAGTGCCCTTTGGCGTCATGCACCCTGCACACAGAATCTGACCCCCCTACCAAGGGGTGTTTGGAGTGCGTGCCTGTGTGTGTGTGTGTGTGTGTGTGTGTGTGTGTGTGTGTTAGGGTTTCATAAAGAGCAGCATTGTGCGCTTTTCCGCTGGGCAGCGGGTTCTCACCACAACCAAAGGGACCTACACCAAGTGTCGCCAACACTCACTTGGCCATATTCTTGGCAGTTTCACCATAAAATGACCTCCAAATGTTGTGCTTTCCTGCCATTGGTCACCCAGCATGTTCATCCTTGTAACACCCTGATTCCCTTGCTGATTGGTTAATTAGCAGAGTCTCAGCTGATTGAATGATGGTTGACAGTGATCCCTTTTATCCCGATATTCCTATATATTCACACAATTAATAAATGTTAAGTTGAATAATTAAATGAATCACTTCTTTTCAAGCTGCCCTGATTTTTTTTTTTGCCACTCGTTAGAGGGAAGCTGCTTTGTGGAAATGAATGACTGACTCCTGGCCCTTCAGACACAGTACTATACCCAGGAGCCACTGAGTTAGTGCCTAGTTAGCAGGAAGACATGGTAGAAGGGTGTAAACACAGCAGAGGATGTTTTTACAAAGGATTAATGCTGTCCACCTGAAGCTGTATTATTTTGCCACAGCTAAATCGACATTTTACTAAAGAACTGTGAATGCAGACGATCTGAAACAAAAACAGAAATTGCTGGAGAAAGTCAGCAGATCTGTCAGCATCAGTGGAGAGAGAAACAGAGTTATAACATTTCAAACCCAGTGACCCTTTTTCACAAGGTTCTGGAGAAACTAAACTCAAAACGTTAGCTCTGTTATAACAAAGTGTAGAGCTGGATGAATACAACAGGCCAAGCAGCATCAGAAAATCTGATGAAGGGTCTAGGCCCGAAACGTCAGCTTTTGTGCTCCTAAGATGCTGCTTAGCCTGCTGTGTTCATCCAGCTCCACACTTTGTTATCTCAGATTCTCGGGTATCTGCAGTTCCCATTATCTCTGATACAACGTTAGCTTTGTTTCTATCTTCACAGATACTACCAGACCTGTTGAGTTTCTCCAGTAATTTGTTTAAGTTTCAATTCTTTTTTTGTAACTGTGCTAGGAGTATTTATTGGCAAAATATCTAAACGGCAGCTACATGGGATGTATTATATCAAAGGGTTTATCCTCAGTGTCCATTAACATTCTCTGCAGCCATTCAGTGAGTCATGGTAGCTTGATGTACTGGGCTAGGCCATCCCTAATTGCCCAGAGGGCACTTAAGAGTCAACCATATTGCCGTGCTCTGGAGTCACATGTAGGCCAGGTAAGGATGATAGAGTTCCTTCCCTGAAGGACATCAGTGAACCTGATTGTGATATTTACAACAATTAACAAGGTTTGCCATTAATCTGACTTCATTCCTGATTTTTAGTGAATTCAGATTTCATCATCTGCCATGGTAGGATTCAAACCCCTGTCGCCAGAACATTAGCCTGGGGTTCTGGATTAACTGGGTCCGATGACAATAACATTGCGCGACAGCCTCCCCATCCATTGGCAGCCAATAGCCCCACAGTTGGAGGCAATGGCATTTATCAACTATCACCTTTTGCATCCCATTCTAAAGCTAATCACGTTTTTTGGAATAGAGACTGTGTTAGTTTTACCAATGTACATTTAATTGCTGGGTTAATCTAACCAGTAATGTAGCTGAAGAGCATTTTAGGTTGTTTGTTGGCAACTATTCCCATCATTACTCAATCCCATTCGGACACTGCTCATCCATGCTCACCTCCTTTGCTCAAAATATTGTCTCTTTCTGGGCTACAGATTTAAATGAGTGCTAGCCCCCCTATCACCAGATGACTGCACCTCAACCTTTCGTGTTGAAAGTGGGCATTGGGTTTTGATGAGCAGTTTGCCCACGATGGGAGGAGTCTGTCCAGATTTTGAAGTGTCTTTCAAATGTTCCCATGCTTCTAGCTGGTGTAGAAACTGTCGAATGGGGAGTTTACTCTGGCTGATTCACCTCCCTCCCCAGAGCAAGGGCACAACAATATGTTGTACTGTACCACCAATACTAGCTAATTTTATATCAGCTTGTGTACACGAGCTCCATAAAGTTCACAGGAACAGACTGCTGCTGGGGACTCAAGCTAACGTCCTGATGTAAGACACTGCGTCCACGATGGTGCTGTTTAACCTACAGTGCTTTCCACAGTGCCTTCTTTGCCTCTTTCTGAAAGGCTTTGATCACTCACGACAAAAGTAGTCTTAAAATCATCTATGCTGCTACTGCTCATTTCAAAATTCATTTATGGGATTTGTGTGTTGCTAGCTAAGCTCAGCATTTACTGCCCATCTCTAATTGCCCTGAGGGCACTTAAGAGTCTACCACATCTCTGTGGGTCTGGAGTAATGTGTAGACCAGTTCGGATTTCCTTCCCTAAAGGACATTAGTAAACCAGATGGATATTTATAACATTTGCCAATGTTAAGCATACTTTTTAATTCCAGAATAATGTTGATTTCAGATTTTATCAACTGGGATTCTCCATAACATTAGCCTGGAGTTCTGGATTTGTAGTCCAGTGACATTATCACTATGCCAGAAGCGCCCCCAGTTTACTCACCCAGTCAGTCTTAAATCATAAGCTTCAACTAAGTCCACTGACCAGTCGTAGGAGTCTCTCCAGCTGACATTTATCTTTTTTTAACCACCAAGTCTCCCCCCCGACCCACCCACCCGAGGCAGCCCCATCATTTGTGTTACGTTGGCGACGGGTGCCACATTTTCTTCATATCCATAACACCAGAGGATATGAGAGCAGAAGGAGGCCATTTGGTCCATTGAGTCTGCACTGGTATTCAGTGAGATCATGGCTGACCTGATAATCCTCAACTCCATTTTCCTGTCTTTTCCCCATAACCCTCTGTCCCCTTCCTGATTAAAAATCTGTTCATCCCAACCTATCTTCATCAGAGTCACTATTGGATGCATCCTAGAGCACGCAGGCAGCCATTGGGGCTGTTTGTCACATGACCCTCTCCCCTTCTCCTATTGGTAGCCCAATACATTTATCACCATTTAACCCTGCTGCTGATTGGGCAGCAAACTGAGCCTTCACTCCTGATTGATTGCTACAATGGCAGTCAGTCAAACCGCCATTTTGGCCATGTGCCAATCTTTGACACTTGTATATAAGCACAGAGGAAATATTAAAAAGAATAAAAACAACAGTTGGATTGTACGACTTCTCTCTCAGTTTGTTAGCTGCAGCAGAAGGTCTGCCCACTATCCCTGGAGGTTGGGAAGCCTTATCAACAATCCACCTCCTTCCTCGCAACCTTACGAAGACAGTTTCCCAATTCGAATCCAGTAAGCTTTTCTCAAAATAGGAAGAAGCTTAACCAAAATCCTTCACCCTCTGAGCATCACATTAGCCTGTGGCCTACCCAACATGTATTCATGCGACTGAGAAAGCAAAAACAAATTCAACAGAGTCTCAAAAGTGCCTATCTGGAGGACCACAGTGAATACATACATGTACATTTTCCTTATCTCATCCTTTCTGCTAGACTCTGATGTAAAAATGGATTCAGGGTCTATATGGGGCGTTTGGTTTCTCCTCATCCAGCTCCATCCCACTCTGCCTAGTCAAAAACTGTGTATACCCGACATGTCAAAAAGTTAGTCATGTGAGCCTGGATTCTTACTGGCTGAATGACTCCTAATGCATCTTGTGCTTCTTATTGTACAGATACCTGGAGTGAAGTATATAACCGTTTCTTTTTTGTCCCTTAAAAAAATTGCATTTAAATGTTTGGGGAGAAATGCGAATATCTGATTTTTGGGCAGATTTCCATAAAGATGTGGTCAATGCTTGGAGCAAGATACTTTATGTTTTAAATCTTGTTGATGTCACCAATGCTGTTTGGCAATAAAGTTTTCTCTGTATTACTGGCATTGTTTGGCTCTGTGTCTTTTTTTGTCTTAGCCTATTCATCAGTAAGCCTATGCATAGAAGTTGCAGAAACAAAATGACCATTCTGCCCATCTACTGTGTCCTGGATGCACATGAGCGTCCTTCCTCCCCACCTCTTCCAGCATATCCTCCTATTCCTTTCTTCCTTATGTGTTTATGTGCCTTCTCTCTTCCAGTTTATTAACACTCAAGAAGCTTGACACAATCCAAGACAAAGCAACCCACTTGATTGGCACCACATCCACAAAATCCACTCCCTCCACCACTGACACTTGGTAGTGGCAGTGTGTATTATCTACAAGATGTGCTACAGAAATTCACCAAGGCTCCTCAGACGGCACCTTACAACGTTTACCATCTAGAAGGACAGGGGCAGCAGATACATGGGAACACCACCCCCTGCAAGTTCCCCTCCAAGCTACTCACCATTCTGGCTCGGAAATGTTTTGCCTTCACGGTTGCTGGGTCAAAATCCTGGAATTTCCTTCCTAACTGTATTGTGGGTGTTGCTATAATCCACAGAACTGCAACAGTTCAAGAAGGCAGCTAATCACTAACTTCTCAAGGGGCAATTAAGATGAACGATGCACACATCCCAAGAGTGAGTAACATAAAAATTATGATTCCCCTGGTCCGCAGTGTGGTACAAGTATTCTGTGAAATTTAGAGTGAGACATTCGCAATTCCGAAGGATGAGCAATGAGGAAATGTTTTGGTGTGTCTAATCACAGTCACAGGATATGGAACTGATTATTTACATAAACAATGGGAACAGAGTAGGACATTCGGTCCCTCATAGACTGCTTCCCCTTTCCCACTGTCAAGTATTGATGTGCTTCTCTCGTGACCCCTTTAATAACACTTTTCTTCCTGCTCAGGATTGCCCTGATTTGACAGAGGGTTTAGGACCTCTCCTTTGATTCTCCATCTTTAGTGGAGGCTTTCAGAACTGAAGAATTGTTTTTAAACAAATTTGAGGAGAGATTGATGATCCTGTGAGAATCCATCCTGTTCAAACCAGGTCACCACACCAACCACAAACTCCACAAGATGTCAGGAAGAGGGAATGACACATGCCCACTGATCCTGGGAATATTTCTGGTTATAGAACATAGAGCAATACAGCACAGAACAGGTCCTTTGCCCCTCAATGTTGCGCCGACCTTTGAGCTAATCTAAGCCTGCCCCCCTACACTATCCCATCATCATCCATATGCTTATCCAAGGACTGTTTAAATGTCCCTATTGTGGCTGAGTTAACTACATTGGCAGGCAGGGCATTCCGCGCCCATACCACTCTCTGAGTAAAGAACCTGCCTCTATTATCTGTCTTATATCTATCACCCCTCAATTTGTAGCTATGCCCCCTTGTACAAGCTGAAGTCATTCTGCTCGGAAAAAGACTCCACCCTATCTAATCCTCTGATCATCTTGTATGTCTCTATTAAATTCCCTCTTAGCCTTCTTCTCTCCAATGAGAACAGACCCAAGTCCCTCAGCCTTTCTTCATAAGGCCTTCGTTCCAGACAAGACAATTATTGAGTTCTTTGAGGATGTGATCTAACAGGTGGATGAGGGTAAAGAGGTTGATGTGATGTATATGGATTTCAGTAAAACATTTGATAAGGTTCCACGTGATAGGCTATTGTGGAAAATACAGAGTCATGGGATTGAGGGTGATTTAGCGGTTTGGATCAGAAATTGGCTAGCTGTAATAAGACAGGGTGATGGTTGATGGGAAATGTTCATCCTGGAGTTCCATTACTAGTGGTGTACCGCAAAGATCTGTCTGGGGCCACTGCTGTTTGTCATTTTTATAAATTGCCTGGATAAGGGTGTAGAAGGATAGGTTAATAAATTTGCAGATGACACTAAAGTCAATGGAGTTGTGGATAGTGAGGAAGGATGTTGCAGATTACAGAGGGACATAAATAAGCTGCAGAGCTGGGCTAAGAGGTGGCAAATGAAGTTTAATGCAGAAAAGTGTGAGGTGATTCACTTTAGAAGGAGTAACAGGAATACAGAATTCTGGGCTAATGGTAACATTCTTGGTAGTGGGGATGAGCAGAGAGATCTCGGTGTCCATGCACATGGGTCCCTGAAAGTTGCCACCCAGGTTGATAGGGCTGTTAAGAAGGCGTGCAGCGTGTTTGGTTTTATTGGTAGAGGGATTGAGTTGCAGAGCCATGAGGTCATGTTGCAGCTGTACAAAACTCTGGTGTGGCCGCACTTGGAGTATTGCGTACTGTTCTGGTTGCTGCATTACAGGAAGGATGTGGAAGCTTTGGAAAGGGTGCAGAGGAGATTTACCAGGATGTTGCCTGGTATGGAGGGAAGGTCTAATGAGGAAAGGCTGAGGGACTTGAGGCTGTTTTCATTAGAGAGAAGAAGGCTGAGAGGTGACTTAATTGAAACATTTAAAATAATCAGAGCATTAGATAGCGTGGATAGGGAGAGGCTTTTTCCTAGGATGGTGACGGCGAGCACAAGGGGGCATAGCTTTAAATTGAGGGGTGAAAGATACAGGACAGATGTCAGAGGTGGTTTCTTTACTCAGAGAGTAGTAAGGGTATGGAACGCTTTGCCTGCAACGGTAGTAGATTTGCCAACTTTAGGTACATTTAAGTCGTCATTGGATAAGCACATGGACGTACATGGAATAGTGTAGGTTAGATGGGCTTCAGATCGGTACGACAGGTCGGCACAACATTGAGGGCCGAAGGGCCTGCACTGCACTGTAATGTTCTATGTTCTATGTTGTATGTAGGGGCTGGAGGAGGTGACAGAGAGAGGGCTGCATAGAATTTCAAAGATGGTGAGGGATGTCGGGATGAGAAGGTTACAGGGATAGGGAATAGTGCAGGAATGGGAAGGTGTTACAGAGACAGGAGGTGTGCAGTGGCCTTGAGGAGTTTACAGACGTAGGGAGGGGCGTAGGGACTTGGAGGAGGTTACAGAGATATGAAACGTGAGGTTTTCTACCTCAACTCCCCTCCCAAATAGTGCATTCCAGAACCTTCTACCCTCTGGGTGAAATAACTTTTCCTCAAATCCCCTCTAAACTTCTTCCCTTTCACTTTAAAATTATAATCCTTTGTTATTGACCCTTTTCCTAAGGGGATCACCTCCATTAAGTCTCCCTCAAACTTGTGCGCTCCAAAGAAAACAACCTGAGCTTATCTAGCCTCTCTTCAGTCCAGGCAACATCATGGCGAACCTCCTTCCGAGCAATCACATCTTTCCCATAGATGACTAGAACCACACACAGTACTCGAGCTGTGACCCGACCAGAGCTCTGTCCGGCTCCAACATAACCGCACTGCTCCACTAATGTACACCACAACTGACAAGGCAAACGTGTGCATGGCTTTAACCAACCATCTCACCAACCTGCCTAATTCCTTCGGTCCTGATGTCAGCAGTCTCCATTCCTCTCTGCCCGTGCAAACTACCCCAGAGCCTCAAACCGCTCACGATCTCTGCTCTCCTCCGATTTCAGCCTTGATTTCTATTGAGCCACCGTTGGCAACTGTGCCTTCAACTGCTTGTGGTCCTGAATTTTGGCGTGCTCTCCCTCTTTGTCTCTCTCTCTCAGTCTGCTTCTCTTTCCGTCTCTCTCTTTCTGTATCTTTGTTGTCTTTCAGTCTGCCTTGCTGTCTTTCTCTCTTTCTGTGACGGTCTTTCAGTCTGCTTCGCTGTCAGTCTGTGCCTCTCTTTCTGTGTGTCTCTCTCTCTCTCCTCATTTCAGATGCTCCTTTAATCTGACCTCTATTGGTCATTTGTCCTAAAATCTCCTTAAGTGTCAAAATGAGTTTGACAATGTCTCCTGGGAAATTGGCCCCGAGGCTTTACACTGTTAGTGGAACTAGATAAACACGAGTATTTTTTCTGTAGATAATAAAATGTGAGGCTGGATGAACACAGCAGGTCCAGCAGCATCTCAGGAGCACAAAAGCTGACGTTTCGGGCCTAGACCCTTCATCTTTTTCTGTGCCGTCTTTAGAGGGATTAAAAGTTTATAAACTCCCATCTAAACGTAAACAGTATCCCACATGAAGCAGCACTTTTTGTTTAGAGAAATTGAGAACAATGGTAGGATCAACTCAAGAATTATAAAAGGAAATTTATTGACACCCAACAGGCTTCCTGAATTTCAACAAGAAGGAAGCAATTCAAATCCCAAAGGCAATTCAAGGGAAAACCGGAACATGTTCAAAGCTTTTGAGCTTGATCTCCCAGCCAACTCAGCTTCCCCTTTCACTCGTGAACTTATGGCGTGGAGGTGCTGGCGTTGGACTGCGATAGACAAGGTCAGAAATCACGCGACACCAGGTTATAGTTCGACAGGTTTGTTTGAAAACAAGCTTTTGAAGCTTCGCTCCTTTACAGGTTTTAGTGAGAGAGGTGATATCCGACGCAGATCAAAAGGTCACACCATTGATGAGGATGTATTAAATGCTGTTAAATCTTAAATCAGTTGGAAGGTTTTAATTGATTAATATGTATGCATGATTTCTGACCTGGTAAACTTAGACGTACAGGTTTTAAATGAGAGAAGCAGAAAAAATGGATTCCAACTTTTATTACCTTTTAAGAGATCATTTTCCAAGAGTTTGAGTTCACAGCTACAGTAAAAGGTTCAGCATTTGGGAGTGAAACAAACTTCAGACACAAACACAGTCAGCGCAGTGCACAGGACGGTGTTAACTAAGAGTAAACCTCTGCCTAATCTTCAGCTGAAAGTAAAGCTCCCTGTTCTCTTTTTCATTGGAAATACAGCTTTCTTTACACTGTCCCTATTAAACAATCCCAGCACAGGAAATCAGAAGATTTGCAAATGCTGGAAACTAGAAATAAAATAGAGATTGCTGTAAAGACTCTGCAGGCTGAGCAACATCTGTGGAGAAAAAATTGGGTCCAGTGACCCTTCTTCAGAACTGATGGTAGCTAGGAAAAAATTGGTATTTTGCAGAAGATGAGGTGGGGGAAGGTGGGAGGAGTTAACAATAGGTAGGCAAAGAGCTTAAAGGGAGAGAAAAACAGCTGGACAGACCAAGTACTGGGAGAATGTTAATAGGGACTATTAGCAACTAACAATGGGTAGTATGTGATGACAAGGCCTGGTGTATGGGTTTTGGGGTAAGGACGTGGGAGAACGTGCTCAAGCCCTAAAATTGTACTACTCAAGATTGAGTCTAGAAGGCTGCAGATTTCTCAAGTGGAAAATGAGATGCCGTACTTCCACCTTGTGTTGAGTTTTGCTGGAGCACTGCAGTAAGCTTGAGATAGTGATGTTGGCCAGTGTTGCGTTGCAGTGGCAGGTAATGTGAAGCTCAAGGTCATTTTTTGTAGCCAGAATGCACATGTTCTGCCAAGCAGTTACCCAGTCTGTGCTTCATCTTCCCTATGTAGAGCAGACCTCTACCTCTCAGGACAGGAACAGCCCACCAAACATTCCTAGAATGGGATAGCAAGGTGTGGAACTGGATGAACACAGCAGGCCAAGCAACATCAGGTGAGCAGGAAGAGCTGAAGTTTCATGCCTAGACCCTTGGCCTGAAATGTCAGCTTTCTTGCTCCTCTGATGCTGCTTGACCCTGCTGTGTCCATCCAGCTCTACACCTCGTTATCTCAGATTCTCCAGCATCTGCAGTTCCTATTATCTCCCTCAAATAACAGTCGGATTGCTGCCTTCTTACTCTGTTTAATCAAGTCCTGGAATGCTATCAGGACAATGACGCCATTCACCCCATCAACTCTCTTGTCATTCCTTTGTAATGCTATCAAATTATTCCCACAGTTTATTTTTCGCCAATGGGAAAGGTTACTTGTCTTCACCAACAGGTGGTTGGCCTCAGTTTTTCTACTTGAGTAACTCCAGATGTAGCAAGCGTCTTCGTCAAAGCAAGATTTTAAAGAGCAGGGGAAGTATGGGCGGGGGGAAGTGGAGGGCAGCTGGTAGATTAAACTGCAGCAAGATTTCACCTTTATTATAATTGAGGCTCCGTTGGAATTGTGCACAATAGGAGTGATTGGGAAGGGGTCGGCTCCATTGGGATTGTGCACAATGGGAGTGATTGGGAAGGGGTCGGCTCCATTGGGATTGTGCACAATGGGAGTGATTGGGAAGGGGGTCGGCTCTATTGGGATTGTGCACAATGGGAGTGATTGGGAAGGGGGATGGGTCCGTTGGGATTGTGCACAATGGGAGTGAATATGAGGGCGCTTGATCATGACAAAATATAATGCTCACACTGTGCTGCTCTCAGTATCTGTTGATCTGTCTCCAGCAGTTGGAGAATTATTGGCAGCTTATGTTGGTAATTAATGAGTTAACAACTGCCGTGCTGCGCATATTTGTGGTCTTAAAAATGATACCAAAACACGGGCTTGGCTCACAACCTTGCATAGCTGGTGTGTAACCCAATATCAGGGCAGAAGAGCTGACAAAGCATCTGTGCCAGCAAATGAGAAATCCAGCCGTTTGTGAGCTCCAGTTGAACATTGACAAATCCAACTGAAGGCAGTGAACTTTTCAAAAGCTGCTGTACATTACCTACTTCCATTATTAAAGGGACAAAATCCTCCCTTCATTTCTTTTCATTATTTCCTCCAAACTATTTAGCTTTCCGATTCCCACATCCTCTCTGTCTAAACATTTGCATTTCCCTCCTTCAGATAGCCTCCACCCTGGCATGTGCCCCAGTCATTTCACTGCCGTGATCCTTTGTCCACCCTCATGCCTGACACCGAGTGACTTAAGCTCGTCACCTGTGGAAGGGAGATCTGATTCAAACCAGGAGCCTGCCCTTGGCAAGTCATTTCTCAGACAATTGGATAATGGTTGGGCTTGGGAATTTCTGGCAGTTCCCATTTTCCTTTCCACGTCCCTACTGTACAGATCGAGGTTCACCCTCTCACTAATCATTCTGCATTCTGTTCAAACCTCTGACCTCAAAGGATTCCCACTCTCTTCAGCCCGTCCCTAACATTAGCATTAGTTCTGTTGGTAGGGTGCCGCTGATATTAGTGTTTAATTGGCCACTACCTTATGCCCAGGTGCCAACTTGTCTGATATCTTTTCCTTCTATTCTCTCAATCTAACTCCACATCATCTAATCATTTCGCAGACTGCCTCACCTTCATCTTAGTGAACGCCTGCCTTTGACACCTTCAATCTTATTGCTCCTCCCCATTTCCAAGAATCTAGAAACTCCATCTCAGATCCTTAGGCACAGAAGCTGTCCATGTCCAAGTGCAATAGAACCTCGAAAATATCCAGGCTTGGGCTGACAGTTGGCAAATAACATTTAGATTAGATTAGATTCCCCACAGTGTGGAAACAGGCCATTCGGCCCAACAAGTCCACACTGCCCCTTGAAGCATCCCACCCAGACCCATTCACCTATAACCCACACACCCTGAACACGACTGGCAATTTAGCATGGCCGATCCACCTAGCCTGCACATCTTTGGACTGTGGGAGGAAACTGGAGCACCCGGAGGAAACCCACGCAGACACAAAGAGAATGTGCAAACTCCACACAGACAGTTGCCTGAGGCTGGAATCGAACCCGGTCCCTGGAGCTGTGAGGCTACAGTGCTCACCACCGAGCCACCGTGCCGCCCCTAATACCAGGCCATGACTGTCTCTTGTTGGAGACAACCTAACCACTGTTCTTAACATTCAATTGTGGCCTGATCACTGAAACCCCTACTTAAAACATCCTTGGGATTACAATTGACCACAAACTGGAGTGGACTTACCATAGGGCTCATCCTTGGTAGTATAGGCGGCGTTCTCGGTAGTATAGTGGTTAGTATCCCCGCGTGTTACACAGGAGACTGGGTTCAATTCCCTATTGGGAGGCTCTAGACGTTTAGTGGTAGTGCGGTCGAGTGGTCTAAGGTGCTGGATTTAAGTTCCAGTCTCTATTGAATCGTATGTTTGAATTCCACTGTTACCAGAGTTGCGTGTGATGTACCTTAGACAGGAGCTCACAAAGTCAAGTTCGTAACATCTACTTAGGGGGTGGCACGGTGGTTCAGTGGTTAGCACTGCTGCCTCACAGTGCCAGGGAGCCGGGATGAATTCCATCTGCAGGTGACTGTCTGTGTGAAGTTCATACATTTTCCCGGTGTCAGTATAGGCTTCCTCCGGGTGCTCCAGTTTCCTCCCACAGTCCAAAGATGTGCAGGCTAGGAGGATTGGCCAGGCTAAATTTCCCATGGTGTTCAGGAATGTGCCGATTCAGTGGGTTATGAGGGATGAGTCTGAGTGGCAAGATCTGAAGGGCAGTGTGGTCCTGGGGCCGAATGGCCTGTTTCTACACTGTAGGGAATTCTATGATATAAATACAGCTACAACAGAATGGAATAAAATAGAAATTTGTTGCCTTATCATGGCACCTATATCAAGAGCAGGTCAGAGGGGAAGCCTCCTGACTTCCCAGAGCTTGACCATTATCTACAGGGTCATAGAACATAGAACATAGAACATAGAAAAGTACAGCACAGTACAGGCCCTTCGGCCCACGATGTTGTGCCGTGGAATAATCCTAATCCAAAAATAAAATAACCTAACCTACATTCCCCTCAATTCATTGCTGTCCATGTGCATGTCCAGCAGTCGCTTAAATGTCACTAATGTTGCCGCTTCCACGACTACCACCGGCAAACTATTCCATGCGCTCACAACTCTCTGGGTGAAGAACCTCCCTCTGACGTCTCCTCTAAACCTTCCCCCTAACACCTTAAAACTATGACCCCTCGTGGCAGTCACTCCTGCCCTGGGGAAAAGTCTCTGGCTATCGACTCTATCCATGCCTCTCATTACCTTGTACACCTCGATCAGGACACCTCTCTTCCTCCTTCTCTCTAGAGAGAAAAGTCCGAGCTCAGTCAACCTTTCATCGTAAGACAAGCCCTCCAGTCCTGGTAAACCTCCTTTGCACCCTCTCCAAAGCCTCCACATCTTTCCTATAATAGGGCGACAGAACTGGACACAATATTCCAAGTGTGGTCTCACCAGGGTTTTATAGAGCTGCAACATAACCTCGCAGCTCTTAAACTCGATCCCCCTGTTAATGAAAGCCAAAACACTATATGCTTTCTTAACAACCTTATCCACCTGGTTGGCAACTTTGAGGGAGCTATGCACTTGAACACCAAGATCCCGCTGTTCCTCCACATTGCCAAGAATCCTGCCTTTAATCCTATATTCAGCATTTAAGTTCGACCTTCCAAAATGCATCACTTCGCATTTATCCCGGTTGAACTCCATCTGCCATTTCTCAGCCCAGCTCTGCATTCTGTCAATGTCTCACTGAAGCCTGCAATAGCCCTCGATACTATCAACGGCACCTCCAACCTTTGTGTCATCAGCAAACATACTAACCCACCCCTCAACCTCCTCATCCAAGTCATTTATAAAAACTACAAAGAGCAGAGGCCCAAGAACAGAGCCCTGCGGGACACCACTCAGCAGTGACCTCCAGGCAGAATACTTACCATCTACAACCACTCTCTGCCTCCTGTCAGCCAATCAATTCTGAAACCAGACAGCCAAATCACCCTGTATCCCATGCCTCCTGACTTTATGAATGAACCTGCCGGGGGGAACCTTATCAAATGCCTTGCTGAAGTCCATGTACACCACATCCACTGCTCGACTCTCTTCAACCTATCTTGTGACCTCCTCAATGAACTCAATAAGATTTGTAAGGCATGACCTGCCCCTCACAAAGCCATGCTGACTCCCTTTAATCAAACTATGCTTTTCCAAATAGTCATAAATCCTATCCCTCAGAATTCTTTCCAAAACCTTGCTGACCACAGATGTAAGACTGACTGGTCTGTAATTTCCAGGGATTTCCCCATTCCCTTTCTTGCAAAGAGCAACAACATTTGCCTCCCTCCAAACTTCCAGTACGACTCCCGTGGAGAGTGAGGAAGCAAAGATCTTCACCAGCGGCTTAGCAACCTCCTTTCTCGCTTCCCGGAGCAACCTAGGATAAATCTGGTCTGGCCCTGGGAACTCATCAATCTTAATGTATGTCAAAATTTCCAGCACATCAACTTCCTCAATCTTGACCTGTTCAAGACCTGTTTTCCTGCTCCTCAAAGTTCTCAATCACAACAAGGTCCCTTTCCTTAGTGAAAACTGAAGCAAAAAACTCATTTAGGGCTTCCCCTATCTGCTCAGACTCCACGCACAAGTTCCCTACGCGATCCCTGATCGGCCCTACCTTCTCCCTGATCATTCTCTTATTCCTCATGTATGAGTAAAATGCCTTCGGGTTCTCCCTAATCCTTCCTGCCAAGCCTTTTTTGTGCGCCCTCTTGGCCCTCCTCAGTCCACTTTTGAGCTCCTTCTGAGCAAGCCTGTAATCCTCTAAAGCAGTGCTAGTCCTTGCTTTCTCCACCTTACGAATGCTGCCTTTTGCTTTTTGATGAAAAGCACCTCTGTTCCCGTCATCCAAGTCTTCTTAATCTTACCCCTTCTTACCTGTCTCAGAGGAACAAATTTATGCATCACTCAATACAGTTAGCGATTGCAGCTTAACACGTGGCTGCGCAGCTGGTGCAGGAGGGAGGGCTTCACATACTTAGACCATTGGGATGCCTTCTGGGGAAGGTGGGTCCTGTACATGAAGGACGGGTTGCACATGAACTGGAGGGGCTCAAATGTCCTGGGTGGGAGATTTGCTCGAGTGGTTGGGGAGTGTTTAAACTAGTTTGGTGGGGGGGCAGTGGTGGTGGGAACCAGAGCTACACATCTGAGGGGGGAGGGGGCGTAGTAGTAGATGAGGCAGTGGCAGGATGCAGTGAATGTACCGAGAAGGTTTTTCATGTGATGGAATAAAGGGATCGGCTAAAATGTGTCTGCTTTAATGCAAGGAGTGTCAGAAATAAGAGTGACAAACTTAGAGCATGGATCAGTACTTGGGACTATGATGTTGTGGCCATAACAGAGACGTGGGTTTCACAGGAGCAGGAATGGTTGCGAGATGTTCCAGGGTTTAGAACATTTAAAAGGAACAGGGAGGGGGATAAAGAGGAGGGGGTGTAGCGTTGCTAATCAGAGAGTGCATCACAGCAAGAGAAATGAAGGTCGCCGAGGAAGGTTTATCGACTGAGTCAGTATGGGTGGAAGTTAGGAACAGCGAGGGAGCAGTCACCTCATTGGGGGTTTTCTACAGACCCCAAATAGCAGTAGGGAGATCAAAGAACTCATAGGGTCGGGGGTGGGGGCTTGCAGGAAACTCACCAGTCCTAGGAGAGTTAAAAAGAAAGACTTGCTCTCTCTCTATACCCTAATACTGTCACTTGCCAAACAGTGAAATGCTTTTAGACATATTGTCTGCAAACTTACTAAGCAAGCGTCCAACATTCAAGTCTAAATCATTCATATAATCCACAAGCAGCAAGGGTCCCACCTGGAATGCCACTGGACAGTGGCTTCCAGTCACAAACATACCTCTCAACCATCACCCTCTGCTTCCTGCCACTCAGACAATTGCCGATCCAATTCCTCCTTGGCCTCTTATCTTTCCTGTCAATCGCCCGTGTGGAACCTGATTAAAAGCCTTGCCAAAGTACAATGACAATGCCTAAAACACATTTGGATGGATGCATGAGTAGGGAAGGTTTGGAGGGATATTGGCCAGCAGCAGGTAGTTGGGAATAGTTCAGTTTGGGATTATGTTTAGCATGGGCTGGTTGGACAGAAGAGTTTGTTTTCATGGTTTGTGTCTCTATGAGACAGCATCAAAAATATTACCTGAAATTTTATCAATTCCAGTTTTGAATATTCTCAATGATGCAACATTGCTAGCCCCAACCTCAGGGTAGAGAATTCCAAAGATCTACAACACACCAAGTGAAGAAATGCCTCCTCATCTTGGTCTGAAATGACTAAATCCCTTATCCTGAGGCTTAAATAATATGACTTTAATTTCCTCATTGTCAAGGGGTCGATGGAGAGGATGGTGTGGTGGATGAGGGTTGAGTGTAATCCCTCAGTATCTGTCCTCAATAGTGAATCTGTTCTTCCGAACAATATCAGTGGACGACAATAAACTGCATCGAGTAGCAGCTGGAAGCACAAGTTGTTCCAAGTAATATTTGCCGATAAACAAGGGATGTTTATGGTAAATGTTGCACTGAATGTGTCTGTGTTGGAACTTGTCGCAAACCGTGTTTAAACAGAAAACAGAACAGAGAAAAATACAAACCAAAGGCAGTGACACAGGAGCTCAAAGTCAAGTCTATTACATCCTTGAAAGCAGAGATTGGTGGGTGGAAAGTAAGGACAAGGGGAGCCCTAGCTCTTTTCTCAGAGGGAGGGAGGGGGTGAGAGCAGAAGTGTGGGAGATGAATTGGACATGGCTAAAGGAGCTGTCAATCATGGCAGAAGGGAATCTTCATTTGAGGTAAAATGTAGACATTTCAGACACTGATAGTGCAGCACTTCCTCAGTGCCGACCTTTCAAAAGTGCAGAACTCCCTCAGCACTGACCCTTTGACAGAGTGACCATCCTTCGGCACTGACTCTCCAACAGTGCAGCATTCCCTCAACACTAACCCTCAGTACTGACACTCCAACAGTGCAGCATTCCCTTAACACTAACCCTCAGTACTGACACAGCAATCCCTCAACGCTGACCCTCTGACAATGTAGCACCTCATTAGCACTGACCCTCCAACAGAGCAGCAGCCTTTTATCACTGACCTTCTGACAGAGCAGTAATCTCTCAGCACCGACCCTCTGACAGCACGGCATTCTCTCAGCACTGACCCGCCGATAGCATAGTGCTCTTTCATTTCACCACACGAAGGAGCAGTGCTCCGAAACCTTTAGATTTCAAATAAACCTATTGGGCTATAACCTGGTGTTGTGTGACTTCTGACTTTGTCCTGAGGTTAGAGTTGACAACAAGAGATGTGCAATGGAGATGCTTGGGTACATCCCTGAGAAATGAGAATGGGAACAAAGATTAAGAATTAAGGATAGTGCTTTTAGGAATTAAAAGGAAAGCTTTTGTTATAAACATGTATCTTATTTAATCAGGCACCCTGTTTGAGTTATGTCCCCCAGTAGGACAAAAAGGGGCCTCCTTAGTGGTATCCACTGCATGCAATCATCTTGTGGAGTCATAAATATTGCTGAAATCTGTATCGAGTTTTCTGGTCTGAGTGAATGTTGATAATGTTCACTAGGACTATTTTGTAATCACATTAGCGGCCTCTATTCAGGCAACATGGTGTTGTTATTCAAGTCACTTTGTTGTTCTAGTTTACATGGACTTTGTTGCCTAAGGGTGAGTAGAAAGTTGTCATGACCAAGGATAGGGAGGAATCTGTGGTCACTGCCAATCACACAAGCCACCCGTGTCAACAGGTCATCCCATAATTTCACAGTGAACAATCACGTACGGTGTTTGATGTGGACAGTATAGAGGAAACTTTACCCTGTATCTAATCCCTGTCTTGGGAGTGTTTGATGTGCACAAGGTAAAAGTGAGTATCTAACCCCATACTGTCCCTGCCCCATCAAAGCTCCCAGGATAATGTCAAGGTGACTTTTATTTCAAGTTAAAACAGAGCAGGAGTTTTCCACCTTATGTGGCCACTTGAAAATCAAATAAATTTTGTAACAGAAGCAGAAGTTGCTGGAGAAACTCAGCAGGATCTGGCAGTATCAGTGAGGAGAAAGCAGAGTTACATTTCGAGTCCAGTCACTTGATCAGAAATCTGGACTTAAGGCATTAACTCCAATTCTCTCTTCACAGTTCTTGGTTTGACTACATTTTTTCTGTGCAACGTTAAGCATATGACCTAAAAGAAATGGCAGTTAATGAAGGCCACATTATCCAGTGGTTACACAGGCTGCGAAGCTTCTCTATTGGGAGAGGATGGGAACTTTGATTTCAGCACACTGCCCCGTTCCTCCTTACAATTATGACTACACTTGTTTATGAACACCTTGGGAGTTTAGAGGGCCTTTGGATTTACAGTTACGTTATTCATGATATCTTAACAATGAACTTAAAAAAGTAGAGGATGATCAGATCAAATATGGGTTTTGTCCTGGAGAAGTCCTGTTAGCCTGAAAACTGAGTGTCTCTGAGTAGGTAACTAGCAGAATAGAGAAGAAGAAGCTGGTAAATATGTTGGATTGGTTTTCTAAAAAGACTAAACTCAATCCTCCCATCTCTGTACCTCCGTCCCCTACACCTTACTCTTTTTCTGAATAACTCGCTACAAGCCTTATATCCCTCCCCATCTCACTAAGCTTCACCAGTCCCTTCAGACCACTGTATCTCTGTAACCTCCTCCAGTCCCTACATCTCTCCCTGTCTCTGTCACCTCCTCTAACCTCTACATTCCTCCCTATCTCTGAAGGTGGCATGCAGGTGTAGCAGGCAGTGAAGAAACCTATTGTTATTCTCTTCTTCATAGCAATGAGATTTGAGCCTAGGAGTAGGGGTGCCTTGCTGCAGTTATATAGGGCCTTAGTGAGGCCACACCTTGAATATTGTGTGCAGCTTTGGTCTTCTCGTCTGAGGAAAGACATTCTTACTATTGAGGGAGTCCGGTGAAGGTGCATCAGACTGATGCCCAGGATGGCTGGATTGACAGATAAAGAAAGATTAGATGAATTGGGCTTGTACTCATTGGAAATTAGAAGAATGAGGGGGATCTCATTGAAACATAAAATCCTGATGGGACTGGGCAGGCTAGCTGTGGAAAGAATGTTCCCGTGTTGGGAAAGTCCAGAACTAGGGGTCACAATCTAAGTATAAGGGGTAAATCATCTTGGATTGAGATGAGGAAGAATTTCTTCACTCAGAGTTGTGAACTTGTAGAATTCTCTACCACAGAAAGCTGTTGGGCCATTTTGCTCAATAAATTCAAGACAGAGTTGGTTGTGGCCCTTATGGCTAAAGGGATCAAGGGCTATGGAGAGAAAGCTGGAGGAAGAAACAGAAATTGCATGGTCATATTGAATGGTCGTACAGGCTCCGGATGTCCTATTCCTGCAACTATTTTCTATATTTCTATCCTTCTTAAGTGTGGTGCCCAGAACCACTCACAGTACTCTTAAGTGGGGTCCAACCAGGATTTCGCACAAATGCAGCACAAGTTCTGTATCCTTGTGCTCCTGTCCTCTAGAGATAAAGGCCAATATTCCATTAGTTTTCTTAACAATTTCCTGCACGTGAATCCCAAGTCTCTTTGGGCATCCATTGGATTTAACTTTGTACCCTCTAGAAAGTACCCTGATCTATCCTTTTACAGTCCAAAAGGATAACCTCACACTTTCTTACAGTGAACTCCGTCTGCCACAGTTTTGTGCATTGACCTCATCAATCAATATCCCTTTGTAATTTTAACCTGGCATCTACACTATCCATAGTGCTACTGTACATTGTCTCAGCATCTTCAGCTGCGAAGCTACCATTCAGCCCAATTTGAGAATGGTATTCCAGGCTGAAGTGCTCAGTGCAGAGAGCACCGCTCTTTCGGAAGACCAGTGCTAAGGGAATGGGCACTGGCAGAGTGTCAGTGCTGGGGTCGGGGAAGGGAAATATAAATAAGAACCTGCAATTGGTTTAAATGTTCTCTCAAGCAATGAATGGCCACTGAGGAGTGTGGCAGAGAGTGTGTCTTGATGGGCAGAGTGGTGGAGATTGAACTCAGCCTTTATTGAACCTTGGCAGGGATGAAAATGTATGGTTAAAACTTGAATCCCAAGTTGACTTCCCACAACTTGAGTGAGTCAGAACAAGAGGGAGACGTCTGTTTTGTGTTTCATTTTATTGTGGCTTAGCTGGAAAATGGGCTAACTCGATTTTTTTTCATACCATTCCAGTAAATGTGCTGTTCACAATCAGGCAAGAGAGACTAATAACCTAGCTTTGAATGGCACCAATGTCCGCACTAGGAGCCAATCTGCACTGGGATCACACTGCATTGCGGATTGAATGCGCTGAGGACAGTCTGCACTAAGATGCAGACAGTATGGAGGGCAGGCTGCACTGAGAGCACACTGCACTATGGATAGGCAGCAATGGGGGTAGTCTGCACTGGGGAAAGACCACATTTGGGGCAATCTGCATTGGGAGGTAGACCAGACTGGGGGCAGTCTGCACCAGGGGTAGTAGACAATGGGGACAGGCCATACTAGGGACAAACAGCTCTGAAATGGGTCACATTGTCAAAGAACTGCACTGGCACAGAGTACACTAGCTTTGTATGGTACAGCGACCCCCTCTGGTCATCAGGGCCAATGACACGATATAACTAAAGGTGAAACAACTCATAAAAACATGGCTCCCCCTTGGTGCAGGCGTGTTTCTGCAGCGGATGTGTTATGGGCTGACTACAAGATGGGACAATTGGAGGGAGGCCATTCAATCAAACTGAACCCATCTGGAAATGTCCCACAGCGTTCTGGCCTCTGACAGCAAATAACAACTGTTGCACCATACCTTGCCTCTACATTCACACAGAGTGAATTACACTCGGCTATGAAGCCCCTCTGAGTTGAGCATCCCACAGGCAGGTCTGGCAGCAAGTGTCATTGCAGGAAGCTGTCCCACTGACTTGTCAGTTAAGTTGAATGTTGGAGAGGGGCGAGAAGGAAAGCTAGTGGATTCAGGAAGTTTTCAACAACACGGAAAGAGGCCATTCAGCCCATCCATTCCATGGTGGTCATCAAACATCCATCCAATCAAAGCCCATTTCCAGCATTTGGCTCATAGCCTCGAATGCCTTGGCATTGCAAGAGCACATCTAAATATGTCTTCAATGCTCTGAGGGTTCCGGCATCTGCCACCATTCCGACCACTGTCTGGTTGAAAACATTTCTCCTGGCATCTTCTTTAAACCTGCTGCACCTTCCCTTAAATACATACCCCATAGATATTGAGCCCCTTCGCCATGGGGAAAAGTTTCTTCCTGTCTACACCATCTCTGCCACTCATAATTTCATACAGCTCAATTATCTCCCTTATAAATCTCCTCTGCTCTAAGGTATACAATCCCAATCTGTCTAATCCCACTTCACAATTAAAACTCTCCGGCTCAGGCAACATCTTGGCTAATCTCCTCTGCACCCTCTGCAGTGCTGTTGCGTCCCTCCTTTAATGTGGATTTCAGAACTGCACACAACACTCTAGCTGTGGTTTAACTAATGTTTTATACACTTCCAGCATCACCTCCTCACTTCACAAACGGGCTACTCGCACAGCCAGCCTTTGAGAAATGGCTTCTAGTTGTAAATCGGCAGAAAACTGAAGTGCGGGAATTAGGGGGAGTGGGGAAGGGGGTAGGATCAGGGTTGAGATGAGGTTGAATTGGGATTCAACCCTACAGCTGACAACAGCATCTCTGACAATGCACTGCCCACCCTCAGTCCTACCTGGGAAAGTCCATTTAGAATTTGTGCTCATGTCCTCACAGGGTTTGAAATGTAAAATTAGGTTCAGGTCAGTAATCAAAGAAGTCAGAGATTCAAGAGAATTGATGCATGAACCTAAGTGGGCTGATGAGGAGAATGTTATTTTGATGCAGGCAGCTGTGATCTGGAAGCAGGTTCAACAGGTGATTTGAAATGGGAAACTATAGAAATATTTGAAGGGATAAATTAGGAAGGCACTGAGCAATTATAGCACATATTTCTTCAATGGGATGGCAGCTGCAAAGTGGGATGAAAGGTCTCCTCCTGTACTGAATCATTCCTTGATGGAAGAATAAGGGTTTAGATTTATTATCTTTAACTACTGAGGACACAGTGTTACAGAGACAGCATCATCTAGACTCTCCACATTCCAGTCCCTGGGGTGACCCAGAACAGCGCAGTTTAGTATGTGCAATATGGCATTATCTCACGTTGGTCTGTTACTTACTGTCTACATCAAATCCTTTCAGGGAAGCATGGGATGGGATAGAGAGTAAAGTTTCTTTTACACTGTCTCCAATAAACACTCCCAGGACAGGTACAGAAAGAGGTTCAATACAGAGTAAACCTTCCTCTACACTGTTCCCATCAAACATTCCAAGGATAGAATAGCATGAGGTTAGATACAAAGAGGAGCTTCCTGTACCGTGCGCCCATCAAATATTTCCCGAACAGAGATAGCGTGGGGATAGATACAGAGTAAAACATCCTCTATATTTTAAAACTGGCCTCTACTGTTTTAAACGGAATGTAAAGCTTCCTCTATATTCTGTCTCAACCCAGGACAGGGATAGCACAGGTTTAGACAGAATGAATTATCCTGTACGCTTTTAAACTGAATGTAAAGGTTCCTCTAATCTATGAAAGTAAAACCTCCCTCTACTCTTTTAATCTCAGTAAAGCTCTCTCTATGTTATCTCCATCAAACATTCCCAGGACAGGTACGGCATGAGGTTAGATGCATTGTGAAGCTCACTCTCCACTGATTCACTCTGACTGTTACACAGCACCACCTACTGTCTCAGTGCTCTGTGCTGCCAGCTCTGCGTACCTTGGACTCCACTCTATTTCTTGGCTTCATGTGCAGCTGGATGTTCAAACTCTTCATGATGTTGCATTCATGCCGATCATTCGATCGTTCCTCACCCCCTTTCATGGGGGGGGGGGGGCATCTTTGCCTGAGAGGACCTCTGCAATGTGAGAATTCTGGCCTCATTAGCACATTCTCAATTGCAATTTCTCCATCAGCAGTTGCCATGCTCAGCCACACTCTCCTTCTCAATGACATTCCTGAAACCATCCCCCTTTGGTAAATCTCCCAGCCACTTGCTTTCTGTGTTTCCTGAAGAGGGACAATTTTCAATTTATGTGTCCTGGTCAATCCTCCTGGGAAATCTTTCTGCCATATTACAACTGACAATCGTTAGATCAATTAATATGAGCAGCTAGGGATGGAAATAAATAGCAGAACCAAAAGGGTAATCAGCTCTGGATCACTACCTGAGCTACAAACTAATTGACAAGTAGTAAAATAAATTAAAGAGGTAACTGCGTGGCTTAAAGATTGCTATGGGAGAAATTGGTTTGATTTCATGCAACATTGTGAAGGAGGTAGCTGCTCTTATGGACAGGCTCTACCTGAAGCATACTGTGACCATAATAACTAGACCTGTGGGTAGGACCTTGAACCAAAGAGTGGAGCTGTGAATTCAGTTGAATGGAAAATTACAGAAAAAGTTAAAGTGGGTGGGGATTTTTTGGGAGGAGTGCTCGCCAGAGATTTCCAGAGAAAATAACAGGACAGGGAATATGGAAGGGCTCAAGAATCTAACTTCAGGCACAGCAGGTAAAAGGCTAACTATGAGAAGCGGGCAGTCAATGCATGATGAAACAACAGGCAGGGGGCAAGAGAGCCAGGTCACGAAGAAATGAAATTGATGGCAAGAAGTGATGAAGAATCGGATGGTACAGAATCTGTATGGGTGGAGTTGAGGACACACAGAGGAGAAAAGACACTGATGGGAATTGTGTACAGGTCTCCCAACAATACTCAGGATGTGGGGCAGAAGGTAAATCAGGAGATATCATGGAGGACTTGAGTATGTAAGTGAACTGGGAATATCAGATTGGTAGTGGGCTCTAAGGAAAGGAATTCATGGAATATCTATGCAACGGTTTTGTGGTGTAGCTTGTGGTAGATCCCATCAGGGAACAGGTAGTTTTGGATATGCTTAAGATGAAGGATGCCCTATGGGACAGTGTCAAAAATATGATAGAGAACACCCTGCAGCTTGACAGGAAGAGGCTTGAATCAGATGTAATGCTATTATAATTGAGTACAGATAACAAAAACACAAGAGGTAGGAGCTGCCCCAGTTGATTGGAAGGGAAGCCCAGCAGAGAAGATAATGGAGCAGCAATAGCAAAGGTTTCAGGGTGTAATTTGGGAGGCAAAACAGAAATTCAACCCAGGGAAGAAAAAAAACATTAAGGGGAGTATGACGCAAATATAGCTGACAGGGATAGCCTAAAAGCAAATAAAAAAGCATAAAATCTGGTGAAGATTAGTGGGAAGCCAGATTGAGAAGCCTTTAAAAAACAAATAACTAAAAAAGGCAACGTTGGGGTGGGGGGAGGGGGGATGAGATGAGAGCAAGCTAGCTAGTAACATTAGAGAAGATCCAAGAGTTTTTTAAAGATATATAAAAGGTAAGAGAGAGGCAAGAGTGGACATTAGGCTGCTGGTGAATGAGGCTGAAGAAGTAGTGATGGGGAACAAAGAAATAGCAGGGGAACCAAGTAGGAACTGTGTATCAGTTTTCACAGTGGAAGACACAAAGAGTATACTAGAACTTCAAGAGAGTTAGGGGGCAGAGGTGACTGCAGTGGCCTTCTCTAAGGAGGAGGTGCTGGGAAAATTGAAAGATCCTAAGGTGGCTAGTGACTCAGACTAGGCAGACTACAGGAAGGATGTGGAAGCATTGGAAAAGGTGCAGAGGAGATTTACCAGGATGTTGCCTGGCCTGGAGCGAAGGTTTTATGAGGAAAGGCTGAGGGACTTGGGTCTGTTCTCATTGGAGAGAAGAAAGCTAAGAGGGATTTAATAGAGACATACAAGACAATCAGAGAATTAGATAGGGTGGGCAGTGAGAGTCTTTTTCCGAGGATGATGACTTCAGCTTGTACAAGGGGGAATAGCTTCAAATTGAGGGGTAATAGATTTAAGACAGATGTCAGAGGCAGGTTCTTTACTCAGAGAGTGGTAAGGGCGTGGAATGCCCTGCCTGCCAATGTAGTTAACTCAGCCACATTCGGGGCATTTAAACAGTCCTTGGATAAGCATATGGATGATGATGGGATAGTGTGGGGGATGGGCTTAGATTAGTTCACAGGTCAGTGCAACATTGAGGGCCGAAGGGCCTGTTCTGCGCTGTGTTGTTCTATGTTCTATGTTCTAGAACATAGAATGCCCCAGAGCTCTGAAGGAGATAGCTAAGGAGATTGTAGAGATGTTGGTAGTGATCTTCAGGAACCATTGGAGACTGGATGGCCCTAGAAGCACTGGAAAATAGCTAATGTAACATCCCTATTTAAAGTAGAGGGGGAGGCAGAAGATTGGAAGTTAAAGGCTGGTTAGCTTGACCTTGGTTGTTGCTAAGGTTTTAGAGTCCATTATAAAAGATGAAATTATGATGCAGGTTAGCATCATAAAATAGGGCTGAGTCAGCATGGCTTCATCAAAAGGAGGTCATGCTGGACAAATCTGCTGGAATTCTTTGAGGAGATAATGACAAGTTAGATGAAGGAATCCAGTGCATGTCATCTATTGGATTTCCAGAAGGCCTTTGACAAGGTATCACATAGGAGGCTGCTAAATAAGGTTTCAGAGGCAAAGTACTGGCAAGGATAGAGGATTGATTGACTGGCAGAAGGCAAAGAGAGAAAGGGGTCTTTTTCAGAATGGCAGCCAGTGACTAGTGGAATTCCACAGGGGTCAGAGTTGGGACCAACAGTGATTCCTGAATTAATTTACGATCTTTATAAAAGATCTGAGGGCATTGTTGCTAAGTTTCGTGGAGGGGCAGGTGGTGTTGAGGAAGCAAAGACCATGCAGAAGGACCTGGACTGGTTAGGAAAGTGGGTGAAGATGTAGAAAATGGGAAAGTGTAAGGTTATGGTGTTTTGGTAGGTAAAAGAGGCTTGGGATTATTTTCTAAACAGGGTAAGAATTTGGAAATATGATGCACAAAAGGATTTGGGAGTCCTGTTCAGGATTCTCTTAAGGTTAACAGGTAGATTTAGTTGGTAGTTAGGAAGGCAATGTTAGCATTCATTTTACTAGAATACAAGAGCTGAGATGTATTACTGAGACTGTGTTAGGCTCTGGTCAGACGGTATTTGGAATATTGAGAGGTTCTGGGCCCCATATAAAAGAAAGCATCTGCTGGCATTGGAATGTGTCCAGAGGAGGTTAGCAGGAATGATCCCGGAGATGAAGGGCTTGTCATATGAGGAGCGCTTGAAGACTCTGGGTTTGTACTCAATGGAGGTTGGAAGGATTAAGGGGGATTTCATTGAAATTGATAGAATAATGAGAGATCTGGATAGAGTGGACATGAAGAAGATGTTTCCACTAGTAGGCCAGATTAGGACCCAAGGCACAGCCTCAGACTGAAGGGATGAACTTAGAGCTTAGAAGAGGAGGAAGAGGGTGGTTAATCTCTGGAACTCATTGTGCAGAAGGGTGTATAGGCCAAGTCATTGAGTGTACTTAAGACAGAGATAGATAGGTTATTGATTAGTAAGAGGATCAAGAGTTATGGGGAGAAGGCAGGGAAATGGTTTGGAGAAATATATCAACAATGATCGAATGGTGGAGTAGACTCAATGGGCTGAATGGCCTAATTTGGCTCCTATATCTTATGGTTTTATAAATGCAAGTTGCTGTTGGGACTGGTAATCCAATGTCCATTGGCTGTTCCCTCATGGCATTTGGTGGTGGGGATGGGGGTTGGGGAGCATCAGGTCTGCACATCAGCTGACATTACAGAATTTGAAAGGTTATCTTTTGGTCTCTTAAGCCCACATTCCTGGCCTCAACCTCCCTCCCATCACCCCCTTCCCACAAGTTCAGGACTCAAGTTGGCATCACCCACAACTGATTTTGGTTAAGTAGCAGCTTAGTGCCTGCTGTTGCCAAGGTGAAGCTCAAAGTTGAACCATAATGGAAAACCTTAGTGTCATTCCTGACTCCCTCTCTCCCCAATCTTGCACAGGGAGTGAAATCAGCAAACACAAAGGAGCTGGGGAAATGATTTGTAAAAACACCGACATCATATACACAAGGATGTGGAGAGGGCAGGATTGCTATCTAGGGATGGGCCGCCACAGCCTCAGATACCAAATGTGGTCACATGTATTCTTGGAGTCTGCATCACATGACTGTCAATTGCTAGAAGCAAGGAACAGGAGTAGGTCATTCCATCCATTGCGTCTGCTCCACCATTCAACATGATCATGGCTGATCCTCCATCTCACACCATATTCCAGCATTCTCTCTGTATCCCTCATTGCCTTTAAAATTGAAACTTACATGTTTCTTTCTTGAATATTATATAGAATTCTTACAGTGTGGAAGCTGGCCATTTAGCGAGCATTCCCACTCCCTACCCCATCACTAATCCACCTAGCATCCCTGGACACTATGAGCAATTTAGCACAACCAATCCATCTAACCTGCCCTAGGGTGGAATCGAACCTGGGTCCCTGGCACCATGAAGCAACAATGCCACCCACCGAGCCACTGTGCTGCCCCAGAAGATATTCAGTGACTTGGCCTTCAGAATTTTCTCTGGAAGAGAATTCCACAGGTTGACCACCCTCTGAGTGAAGAAATGTTTCCTCATCTCAGTCTTAAATGGTCTTCCCTATATCCTGAGACAGTGTCCCCTGGTTCTGGATTCCCCAAATGGGGGAACATCTGTCTCTCCAGCCCTGTAAGAATGTCATACATTTCAATCAGATTCCCTTTCACCCTTCTACACTCTCATGAGTCTAGACCAGATCAAACTAATCTCTCCTCACAGGACAGTCTTACCATTTCCAGCATTAGCCTCGATTCATTCTGAACTGTCATTGATCAGCTAGCTCCAACATTCCTGTGCCAATTGGAGAAAAGGAGGAGGAGAGGGGACCTAACTGAGGTATACAAGATAATGAGAGGCATAGATAGAGTTGATAGCCAGAGACTATTTCCCAGGGCAGAAATAGCTAACACGAGGGGTCATAGTTTTAAGCTGGTTGGAGGAAAGCATAGAGGGGATGTCAGAGGCAGGTTCTTTACACAGAGAGTTGTGAGAGCATGGAATGCGTTGCCAGCAGCAGTTGTGGAAGCAAGGTCATTGGGGCCATTTAAGAGACTGCTGGACATGCATATGGTCACAGAAATTTGAGGGTGCATACATGAGGATCAATGGTTGGCACAACATCGTTGGCTGAAGGGCCTGTTCTGTGCTGTACTGTTCTATGTTCTATATGGAAAGCCAACTTGTCTCTTCCTGACATGTCAAGTCAAACATTCCTCTCCCCCATTTCCAATACTTCACAAACACTGCACACCCACACATGGCTGACTGACATAAATCCCATGAGCTGGTTCAAACTACCCATGCTTTATTTCAATTGTGCCATCTTCTACCTTGGCACTCCTCTCCCTAACCTCCCTTAGCTAGTTCTCTCAGTATATATCCTTTGTATGCTCAGTATTAAGGAATGGGGAACAGAGGAAGTCTGGCAAGCCCCATTTGCCAAATGGCATGATTCAATATGCCATGGTGAGAGTAGTCCTTCCTCAACAGGTAGAGGACAGACCAGGGCATCTACACAAAATAAAAACCAAAAGAACTGCAGATACTTAAAATCAGAAACAAAAACAGAAGTTGCTGGAAAAGCTCAGCAGGCGTGGCGTCAATTGTGAAGAAAAAAAAATCAGAGTTAACGTTTCAGGTTCGGTGATCCTTCCTCAGAACTGGCATTTATCCCCACAAATGGGACCTCACTACAAACTCTTACACATTTCACAGAATTGTTATGGTGCAGTAGGAGGCCATTCAGTCCATTGTGCAAACGCTGGCTCTTCAACCATCATCATTACCTCACGTCAATCTTCAGCCTTTTCCCCATATCCCTGCATACCATTTCTATCCAAATAATCCTCTGATACCCTCTTGAATGTCTCAGTTGAACCTGCCTCCACCAGATCTCCAAGTGTTCCAGGCCCTAACTACTTGCCATGCAAGAGATTTTTTTCTCACTTGATTTGCACATCACTGTAAATCTATGTCCCTCTCACTCTTGTTCCTTTTACAAATGGGAACAGCTTCTCCTGACTTACTTTATCTAGCTTGCTCATGACCCTCTCAGCTTTCTCCTCTCCAAGGAGAACAGTTCTAACTTCTTCACTGAAGTTTCTCATTGCTGTGAATACTTCTGCATTCTCTCCAATGCATTCATGTCCTTCCTATAATGTGGCATGCATTACTGTACAAAACACTCCAGCTGAGCTGTAACAAGTTTCTTGTACAAGTTCAACATCACCTCCTTGTTCTTGTATTCTTGTTCCACTGTTTAAAAGGGGTAACAGGGCCATACAGGCCTGTGAGCTTCATGTCAGTGGCAAGGAAATTATTGGAAAAGATTCTCAGACACAAGATCTATAATCATTGAGAAGCAAATGGACTGATTAGCTGTAGTCAGCATGGTTTTGTGCAGGGGAGGTCGTGACTCACTAACTTGATTGTGTTTTTTGAAGAGGTGACAAAGATGATTGATAAATGAAAAGCAGTTGATGTTATCTACATGGACTTCAGTAAAGCCTCATGAAAATCCCTCGTGACAAACTGGTACAAAAGATGAAGTCACATGATATCAGGGGTGAGCTGGCAAGATAGACACAGAACTTCCATTTCTGGTTGCAGCAGCAGCGCTAGCGGGAGCTTGGAGCAGGATCCTGTCGATGAGTCGGTGAGTCACTGTTTTTGAATCTTTAAAAAGCTTACCTCGTGAATAGGCGGAGGTACGCTGAGCAGTGCCGACACGGGACCGGTGAGTGAGTGAGGTAATATATTTGCGTGGTTGCGGGATCATTCGGGAGGCAGAGGGGGTTATTGAGAGGAGTTATAGGGAGGTAGTCACTCCTCAAGTACAGGAAAAAGGCAGCTGGGTTATGGTCGGGGATGGAAAGGGAACCAGCAGGCAGTGCAGGGATCCCCTGTGGCCATTCCCCTCAACAATAAGTATACCGTTTTGGACACTGTTGGTGGGGATGACTTACCAGGGGAAAGCAGTGGGACACAGGTCTCTGGCACAGAGTCTGTCCCTGCTGCTCAGAAGGGAAGGGGGAATAGGAGCAGAGCATTAGTTATTGGGTTCTCCATAGTTAGGGGGACAGATAGGAGGTTCTGTGGGGACGAGAGAGACTCACGGTTGGTGTGTTGCCTCCCAGGGGCCAGGGTGCGTGATGTCTCTGATCATGTTTTTGGGATCCTTAAGGGGGAGGGGGAGCAGCCCCAAGTCGCGGTCCACATTGGCACCAATGACATAGGTAGGAAGAGAGATGGGGATTTAAGGCAGAAATTCAGGGAGCTAGGATGGGAGCTGAGAGCTAGGACGAACAGAGTTGTTGTCTCTGGTTTGCTGCCCGTGCCACGTGCTAGTGAGGCGAGGAATAGGGAGAGAGAGGAGTTGAACACATGGCTACAGGGATGGTGCAGGAGGGAGGGTTTTGGATTCTTGGATAATTGGGGCTCTTTCTGGGGTAGATGGGACCTCTACAAGCAAGATGGTCTTCACCTGAACCAGAGGGGTACCGATATCCTGGGGTGGAAATTTGCTAAGGCTATTCAGGTGGGTTTAAACTAATTCAGCAGGGGGATGGGCACCAAAATTGTAGTTCGACTGTAGAAAAGGTTGAGAATAGGGTGGTCCGAAATAAAGTTTCTGGGAAGCAAGATGGCACCAGCAAGCAAGAAGTTGGTTTGAAGTGTGTCTACTTCAATGCCAGGAGCGTCCGGAATAAGGTGGGTGAACTTGCAGCATGGTCGGGGACGGAAAGGAAACCAGCAGGCAGTGCAGGGATCCCCTGTGGCCATAGTCCCTGGGACTTCGATGTTGTGGCCATTTCGGAGACATGGGGCGGAGGTGTGGCATTGTTGGTCAAGGACAGTATTACAGTTGCAGAAAGGATGTTTGGGGACTCGTCAACTGAGGTAGTATGCGCTGAGGTTAGAAACAGGAAAGGAGGTCACCCTGTTGGGAGTTTTCTATAGGCCTCCGAATAGTTTCAGAGATGTAGAGGAAAGGATAGCAAAGATGACTCTCGATAGGAGTGAGAGAGAGAGAGAGAGAGAGAGAGAGAGGGTAGTTGTCATGGGGGACTTCAACTTTCCAAATATTGACTGGGAACACTATAGTTCGAGTACTATAGATGGGTCAGTTTTTGTACAGTGTGTGCAGGAGGGCTTCCTGACACAGTATGTGGATAGGCCAACAAGGGGCGAAGCCACATTAGATTTGGTACTGGGTAATGAGCCTGGCCAGGTGTTAGATTTGGAAGTAGGTGGGCACTTTGGTGACAGCGATCACAATTCTGTTATGTTTACTTTAGTGATGGAAAGGGTAGGTGTATACCACTGGGCAAGAGTTATAGCTGGGGGAAAGGCAATTACGATGAGATTAGGCAAGATTTAGGGAGCATAGAATGGGGAAGGAAACTGCAGGGGATGGGCACGTTAGAAATGTGGAGTTTATTCAAGGAAAAGCTCCTGTGTGTCCTAGATAAATATGTACCTATCAGGCAGGGAGGAAGCTGTAGGGTGCGGGAGCGGTGGTTTATGAAGGAGGTGGAATCTCTGGTCAAGAGGAAGAAGAAGGCTTATGTTAGGATATGATGTGAAGGCTCAGTTATGGCGCTTGAGGGCTATGCGGTAGCCAGGAAAGACCTAAAGAGAAAGCTCAGAAGAGCCGGGAGGAGACATGAGAATTTGTTGGCGGGTAAACCCTAAGGCTTTCTATAGGTATTTAAGGAATAAAAGAATGACGAAAGTAAGATGAGGCCCAATCAAGGATAGTAGTGGTAAGTTGTGTGTGGAGTCAGATGAGATAGGGGAAGCGCTAAATGAATATTTTTCAACAGTATTCACTCTAGAAAACGACAATGTTGTCGAGGAGAATACTGAGATACAGGCTACTAGACTAGGCGGGATTGAGGTTCACAAGGAAGAGGTATTAGAAATCCTTCAGAAGGTGAAGATAGATAAGTCCCCTGGGCCGGATGGGATTTATCCTAGGATCCTCTGGGAAACCAGGGAGGAGATTGCCGAGCCTTTGGCATTGATCTTTAACTCGTCATTGTCTACAGGAATAGTGCCAGATGACTGGAGGATAGCAAATGTGGTTCCCTGTTCAAGAAGGGGAGTAGAGACAACCCTGGTAATAATAGACCAGTGAGCCTTACCTCAGTTGTTGGTAAAGTGTTGGAAAAGGTTATAAGGGATAGGATTTATAATCATCTAGAAAAAAATAAATTCATTAGGGATAGTCAGCACAGTTTTGTGAAGGGAAGGTCATGCCTCACAAACCTTATTGAGGTCTTTGAGAAGGTGACCAAACAGGTAGATGAAAGTAAACCGGTTGATGTGGTGTATATGGATTTCAGCAAGGCGTTCGATAAGGTTCCCCACAATAGGCTATTGTACAAAATGTGGAGGAATGGAATTGTGGGAGATATAGCAGTTTGGATCGGAAATTGGCTGGCTGAAAGAAGACAGGGTGGTAGTTGATGGGAAATGTTCATCCTGGAGACCAGTTACTAGTGGTGTACCGCAAGGGTCGGTGTTGGGTCTACTGCTGTTTGTCATTTTTATAAACGACCTGGATGAGGGCGTAGAAGGATGGGTTAGTAAATTTGCAGGCGACACTAAGGTCGGTGGAGCTGTGGATAGTGACGAAAGATGCTGTAGGTTGCAGAGAGACATAGATAAGCTGCAGAGCTGGGCTGAGAGGTGGCAAATGGAGTTTAATGCAGACAAGTGTGAGGTGATGCATTTTGGTAGGAGTAACCGGAGGGCAAAGTACAGGGCTAATGGTAAGATTCTTAGCAGTGTAGATGAGCAGAGAGATCTCTGTGTCCATGTACACAGATCCTTGAAAGTTGCCACCCAGGTTGACAGGGCTGTTAAGAAGGCATACAGTGTTTTAGCTTTTATTAATAGAGGGATCGAGTTCCGGAACCAAGAGGTTATGGTGAAGCTGTACAAAACTCTGGTGCGGCCGCACTTGGAGTATTGTGTACAGTTCTGGTCACCGCATTATAAGAAGGATGTGGAAGATTTGGAAAGGGTGCAGAGGAGATTTACTAGGATGTTGCCTGGTATGGAGGGAAGGTCTTACGAGGAAAGGCTGAGGGACTTGAGGCTGTTTTCATTAGAGAGAAGAAGGTTGAGAGGTGACTTAATTGAAACATATAAAATAATCAGAGGGTTCGATAGGGTGGATAGGGAGAGCCTTTTTCCTAGGATGGTGACGGCGAGCATGAGGGGGCATAGCTTTAAATTGAGGGGTGAAAGATGTCAGAGGTAGTTTCTTCACTCAGAGTAGTAAGGGAATGGAACGCTTTGCCTGCAATGGTAGTAGATTCGCCAACTTTATGTACATTTAAGTCGTCATTGGATAAGCATATGGACGTACATGGAATAGTGTAGGTTAGATGGGCTTGAGATCGGTATGACAGGTCGGCACAACATCGAGGGCCGAAGGGTCTGTACTGTGCTGTAATGTTCTATGTTCTAGAACTGGTTTAGTCATAGAAGACAGAGGGTAGAGCTGGAAGAATGTTTTTTGGAATGGAGAGCTGTGACTAGTGGAGTTCTACTGGGATCAGTGCCGGGACTTCTGCTGTTTGTGATCTGCATAAATGATTTGGAGGAAATGGTGGTCAAGTACAGGTGGCAATTATACAGTGAATAACAGAACCCTTAGGAGTATTAATATCCAGAGGGATCTGTGTATGCAGATCCACAGGTCACTGAAAGTGGCAGTGCTGCTAGATAAGGTAGTTAAAAAGACTTATGGCATGCTTGCCCTCATTGGAAAGGGCATTGTATATACGGATAGACAAGTTATACTGCTACTTTGTAGAACTTCTAGCCAAACTTGGAATATTGCATAAAGATCTAGTCACCACATCACTGGAAGGATGTGATTGCTTTGGAGCAGGTACAGAAAATGTTTACCAGGGTGATTTGGGGGATTTTAGCTTTGAAGGGTTGGAGAGACCTGGTTTGTTTTCACTGGAATGCGGGAGTTGAGGGGCCACCCTCACTAGATAGATGCTTAAAATTGTGAATGGCATGGATAGAATGTCAAGTATGAGGCTTTTTTCCCAGGCTTGAAGGGCCAATTACTAGTGGATACAGGTTCAAGGTGCAAGGGGCAAAGTTTAAAAGAGGTGTGCGAGATATGTTTTTCACACAAAGGGTGGGGAGTGCCTGGAACACGCTGTCAGAAGATGTGGTAGAAGCAGGCACAATAGCAGTATTCAAAAGCACCTGGATGAATACATAAATAGGAAGGGAATAGAGGGATGTGGATCCTGTAAGTGATGACAATTTTAATATGGAAGGGCAGAATGTGTCAGTGCAGGTTTGGAGGGCAGATGGGCATGTTCCTGTGGTGTATTGTTCTTTTATTCTATGCCCCTATTAATAAAGCTGAGGATACTGTATGCTTTATTAACTGATCTCTCCATCTATCCTGCCACCTTTAATGATCTGAGCACATATACATCCAGATCCCTCTGCTCCTGCACACCTTTAAAAAATATATGAAATATGGGGTATAATTCTAATATTCCTCCTAATGAAGTGCATCACCTAACAACTTATTGCATTGAGCCACATCTGCCACCTATCCAACACTCCATCTACTTGTCCTTCCTTTTGAAGTTTCATACTGTGATTCTCACAGTTTACAATTCTTCTGAGTTTAGTGTCATCTGCAAACTTGGAAATGATCTCCTGCACACCAAGATCCAGTCTAATCTTACACAGCAGGAATAGCAAGGATCCCAATATCAACTCATGGGGAACTCCACAACAAACCATCCTCCCTCACAGGGAGATGCAAACAGTACTGCTTGTTACCAAGGAGTAGTCCCCACCGCTCACCCCAACAGAAGTCTCGACGAATCAAACTCAAATACAGCAAAGATGAGGCAATTGCTTGGCTTGCAGGATTTACCTCTAGTAAATAATGATCCTTGTTTCAAAAAAAAATTAAAATTAATTTAAAAATGTACTCCAGCCCATTTAATTGCTGTCCTTGAGATCAACTGTTTGAGTCCTGTAGCCACCAGTCCAATTTGTTTGACAATCCTCTTGGAAAGAGGTCTGCAATGGCCCTAATGACACAGCTTCCTCCGGGATTCTTTCTTTTTTTGTTCACGGGGAGCGACACTACCAAGGCTGGTGTTTTTTTCAGTGATAATGGGAAATGCAGATGCTGGAGAATCCAAGATAACAAAGCGTGAAGCTGGATGAACACAGCAGGCCCAGCAGCATCTCAGGAGGACAAAAGCGGATGTTTCGGGTGGAGACCCTTCATCCTTGTTTTTTTCAGCCTGTTCCTAACTGCCCCTGAACCGATTGACCCGCTCAGCAGTTAAGAGTCAATGTCATTGCTGTGGGCCTGGTGTCCAGGCCAGGCAATGATGACATTTCCTTCCTAGAAGGGCATTAGTGAACCACATGGGTTTTTTTTAGCAAATGACAGTAGCTTCAGTTAGTTAGAATATATTTCTTAAATCCCGCAATTTATTAATTAGATTCAAATTGCACCATCTGCTGTAGTTGGATTCAAACTTTTGTCCCCGGTACATTGATCTGGGCCTCTGGGGCACAGCTTCAGAACAAGGCATTTTCTATTTGGATGGAGATGAGGATGATTTATTGAATTTAACTGAAGGTGGAATCTGACAAATTCGCAATTGATGACGGAGTCAAGAATTAGAAGGGAGAGGTGGGCAAGTGGAATTGAGGCCATAACCAAACCAGACATGATCTTACTCATAAATTAGTAAGGCAAACCAGGACAGGACTTACACAGTTAATGGTAGGGCTCTAGCAATGTTGTCGAACAACAACCTAGGGTGCAGACACATAGTTCCTTGAAAGTGGTAGATGGTGTGATGAAGAGGGCATTTGGCATGCTTGCTTTCATTGGTCAGAGCCTGAGTACAGGAGTTGGGACACAATGTTACGGCTGTACAAGACATTGGTAAGGCTGCATTTGGAGTACTGCATACAATTCTGGTCACCCTGCTTTGAAAGGATTTTGTTAATAAATTGGAAAGAGCACAAAGAAAGATTTACAAGCATGTTACTAAGACTGGAGAACTTGAGTTCTAAACAGAGGCTGGAAATCTTTTCACTGGAGTATAGGCTGCTGAGGGGCGACCTTATAGAGGTTTATAAAAGAATAAGGGGCATAGATAATTAACCAAGACCTTTGGGAGAGTTCAAAACTAAAGATTAAAAGTGAGAGGGTAAAGACTTAAAAGGGAGCTGAGGGGCAACATTTTTACAGAGCGTGGTGTGTACACGGAACATGCTGCCACAGCAAGTGGTAGAGGTGAGTACAATTACAACATTTAAGACATTTGGGAAGATACTCTGAAGCTTGGAAGGTTTGTAGTGAGTGTTACCGGATACAGGGTTACAAGTGCTGGAAGGGGACACGGAAATAAAGAAGCTTGTAGGAACATGATAAGGCTTGAGAGATAGAGGTTACAGATGCAGAGGTTGAAGAAGTGATAGAGATAGGAACAGGAAGCAGGTATTGAGGGGCTGCTTTAGGAACAACAGTATGGAGACAGTTCTCAACAGTTTAAACTCCTTCCTAATATTAGGTGCCTCAATCAGGCATTGAATTCCTGGCAACAGAACAGGCTCCCGACAATGGGAGCCTGCTAGCAAAGGGCCTAAAAGCAGCAGAGTATTCTGGCCTTGAATTTAATCAGTGCATGGGTTGGCAGGACATTAGAATGCACCTTGTGGCTGGGGTTGCTTTAGTAGAGTCTGATCCGCATCTTCTTCAATGATAATGTTGGCCCAATATCAAAACAATTGCCTTCCGACAGTTGACAAGTAGTCTACACGTGGGGCTTATTAAGCCTGGTTTATCAAAGAGTCAAAACATTATTGGTTCCTGAACTACTATTCTGAGCTTCCCAGCCTTTGAAAGTTAGACCATTTAGACAGAACCAATGATATCCAAGAATCATGCAGCTTAGAGATTAATCATACCAAGGGCTCATGATAGCTGTCAAAGGAGTACTTAATTCCCAGCAAGAAAGACATCAGCTAAACTCAGAAGTGATGAGTCTTCCATAATGAGCCTCCATTTTGAGGTATACGAGTCAGGCCAGTATGTCCCATTAACAAATGCTAGAGGCCCACTACATTCTCATCAACCAAATGGAACAGGACGGTGGGCTTTAATCCACTGTTTTTATACTTGGTTCAAAATTGACTTAAAGTCTTACTTTGCCTCCAGAGGGGAACATTGAACTTCTGGCTTGTAAAATGGCATCTGATTTGGCCTTAATGTTTAAAACCTTTGTAAGATACACATTTTCCTTTCTTCAAGTCCATTCTTAGGTTTTTTTTTGTATTGTGGTTTTCAATGAATTTTTCCCATTGAATTTCTCCACATCAAAACTTCTCATCTCAACGTATCACATCCATAACTCTTGAATGCAAGACTTAGGTATTTTGAACCCAGGCGGGTGTTGATCTCTCCCTGATCCCTATTCCTCCTTATTGAATAACCCCTCTCCAACTCCCATAGACTGCCCATTACCATGACTTGCTGTCTGATTAGACATTGCAGCCAAGTCAAAAATCAGTCCCTTTTGACATATTGAAGGCCAGGACACAGACATATAAGCACAAAATACACAGGCTTAATGAAGGAATCAATGAACCTTGTTCCATTTATATGAGAAGAAATAAATTAAAAAATAAATAATTGGAATGACTGTATAAGCTTGTCACATACAATTTTCTTTTTGCAACCACAATCATTAAAACTAAAAATTATTTCATCATAGGGTACATAAGATGCATTTTTGTAGTTGTTCTGTGATACAGTTTGGCAGATTTAAAAAAATTCTTGTAATTATTGTTATTTAGTTCAGATACGGTTGCTTAGCAACAGAACCAAGGCCAAACCTGTTGGCCAACAAGTATTTTTCTCTGGCAGAACACTGTAAAAGATTGATTGATAGGCTGGAGAAGGCCAGGGTGAGAAGTGCTGCAGGTACAGGCGTCTTACCTTCTCCCATTTGACTCCAGGTTTGACCCCACCCCCCTCCATCCACCACATGGAGATGGAAGGTACTGATCCACTTCAGATAAGATGCAACCATTCCCAGTCACATTTATTCATCGGCCATTACTTAGTGGGTCGCATAGATGATCATCACTGCATTTACCACCCCCACTGGGTTTTCTCAATCCCCTCTCCCACACTCTCAATCCCAACCACTCCCTCCCCACCAAGCAGTTTCCCATGAATTCCAAGTATTAGCCATCGTTGTGTGACAGGGAAGTACCAACAGCTGCTTAAAATGGAGTTGGTAAGCACCAGAGTTCATGAACCATAGATTTGACAAATAGAGCCAATGAGGAACACAATTAGTGTTTGGAAGTCATCAAGAATCACTAAGTTAATGCTGGGAGTGTTATGAAGGGAGAAACAGGTTGGGAGGAGAACTCTGACCCTTAATAAGGAAAGAGTTGATGTGGTGATAAAGCGAGCAGAAGAATGTTCTGTTTGTTGCCAGGCAGACTCTGGCTCTCATACGTATTCACATGTAAATACACTTGGTATATACAGATATATATATTTAAATAATGCAGACATCTTTGGTTGGTGCAGGTGAGATTGGAAAATTGGAACCTGTTATAAAAGATCACAACCTCCCTGTACTACCCAATACTAGTGAGGTACCCATCCTCATTTTGTTGACATAGCTCAGTGTTTAGTCTCCCCCAGTCCACCTAACAACTACAAGGCACCCAGCCCAGGGTTCTAATTGAGATTTCAAACAGCAATAATTAACCTTCATAACTAGGCCTGAAGATTGTGCCTTCTTGTCCTTGGAGAGAGCTGGGGTGGAGAGATAGAGAGACAGAGACAGAGCACAAGTGAGGGAGTGGGGACACTTGAGAGTCTCATAAGAATCATGGGGGGTCACTGTAGCTGTGAAGCTTCAGATTTGAACCCTGAAAGGCCGCAGTCAGCATCAAATTCAATTTAGGCTTTTCATGGAACCAGCCTGACTGCGGTCTCAGTCAGGCTTAACCCTGACAAGGCCTTAGTCGAGCTTGTTTTTGAAACACTTCAGGCTTGACAACAATATAGTTAGCCAATACCTTCAATGCTGCAGAATAAAGCATCACGGGCAAGGGCCAGTGCTTCATGCTCTGCATTCTATACACTACTAAAAAACCTCCTTGATTGAATGGTACTTTCGATGTCAAGAGTCAGCCAAATTGCTGTGGGTCTGGAATAACATGTTGGCCAGACTGGGTAAAGACAGCAGATGTCCCTACAGGTGAAGGAGATTAGTGGCCATTCAGATTTTTTGGACAATCTGGTAGTTTCATGGGCAGTGAAACTTAGCTATTTATGCTAGAGGTCTACTTAATTAATCAAATTTAAATTACACATCTAGTTGCCATGTCAGGATTAGAACATCCGCCTGCCACACGTTTGTACCTGCTATCAATTACTATAATTGCTCTGCAAATTCGCACTGTCCCCACCAGGAATTAATCTGTGGGATGACAGTGGCTTGTCAGAGGAGATAACCAGTTTAAAAAGAACCATTGGAAATGAATGCACTGGTCATGCTGGATCTCCATTCTGAGATGAGCAAGACTAGCACCAGCAAATGTGTGTATCATTTAGAATTAGGAATGTAGCAGAATAAACTCTATAGTTATTGAAAGTAAAGCATCAATGACCAGGTGGGACAGGAAGTGCCATCTCATGTTGTAGAACAGCTGGCACAGGTGCAGGTTAGAGGCAGGTTACTCAAATGCACCAGTTCAGGATAGCAGCTAATGATGGGAACCACCCAGCCAGCTGAGGTAGGACCTGCAGAAGTGGGGAGCTAGAAAATTCACCACAACTTAGTAAGTGTCCAGTCAAATACGTCTGATGGAATTCATCAACCATGGGGTAAACAAATGAGTAAGTACTGGGCAATGAATAGGGTGATTGTTTCATTTGAAAAGTCACAGATCAGTGGCACAGTGAGGCTTCAGTATACTGAAGATGCGATTGAAAGGGGGGCCAGGTTCACACAGCCTGGGACCAGCCTGGATCATGTCTCATATTGTGGAAGACTCCCAGCATAGTTGAGTTTTTTTGGGGTTACGCTTCCCTAGCACCTTGATGCACCTGTCCCATCAGATAATGTACACATCAGTTACATTTGTGTTTATTTCTTCATGGGATGTGGGTGTTGCTGGGCACTGCCAACATTTACTGCCCTTCCCTAACTGCCTCTTAAACTTTGTGGCTTGCTCAGTCATTTCAGACAGCATTAAGAGTCAACCTCAATGCTGTGGAGTTTCATGTAGGTCAGACCAGGTAAGGACACTATATTTCTGTCTCTAAAGGCATTTAGTGAACCAGATGGGCTTTTAAGAACAGTTGACGAGAGCTGACATGGTTGCCAATTAAATGGAGACAAGCATATGTGTACAAAGATACATAATTGGACATACTGAAAAGACACACATACAAAGAGAGATGGGCTAAGATAGACACAGGTGCACATAAATAGACAGTCAATCATACAGATGGACACTGATACAGTCAGACATTGACTCACAGGAAGACAGATGGACAGACATTGATCAACGCATACACAGATGGAAAATAAAAGTCAGATACTACTGGTAAAAGACACATGGCAGATTCAGTTAGATATAGTCTCATGAAAGGCCTAGAGTGAGAAACAAAAAGTGGTTTAACATGACATTCATACAGAGAAAGTTTTGACCAATCCCTATAGATTGGGCCCCAAGATGTGGTAGATTTCCAATGTCTTGGCAACAGTGGATCAGGAATGAACAGGTCTGGATCAGTGCCAATCCTGCACCAAAGCAGCTCACGACCACAACAGTGGAGCGAGAGGACAGGGTTCACAGGATAGTATAACAAGCATGATACCCAGGTTGATTTTATTCATTATTGCCTTGATTACCTAGGCCAACTATATCACAACTCACTGTCCCCATCACAACAAAAGCTGTCTTGCTGGCTGAGGACTAGAATACATTCCTCCACATAGAATTTGTAAATACTCCCAGCAAACACTCCCAAGACAGGTGTAGGATGAGACTAGTTAGATGAAAGTAAAGCTTTCTCTACTTTTTTAAACAGCAAGTAAAACTTCTTTGATACTATCCTCAACAAACACCCCCAGGACAAGTTACAGCATGGGGTTAAATAGATTAAAGTTTCCTATACACTTTTAAACTTTAAATAAAGCCATCTCTACACTGTTCCCAAACACACCGAGGGCAGGTAATGCTTTCTCCATTTCACCATCTTCCAAAATCTTTTTGTTCTGAGGGAGGTGAATTTAGGACTGAACATTCTCTATCACTGTGGCTGTTAATTCTTCAGTGTTTCCCATGACATCCATTATGTTCAAAAATGCACATCACCGTGCTGAACAACATTTGCTGAGGCTGTTATTGATTGCAGGGAGTCTCGCTTCTTTCTTTTTCTCTCTCTTTCTCTCTCATGGCACCCCTTGTCCAGCCCTCTCTCCATTGGCATCACATCTGATTTTATCCCCTTGTACTCACTGCTCTTACTATATTACGTGATGCTCAGTTCTCATGCAGGCCTCAAATCTGATATCACTTCAGTTGCCAGACTCCCATTTCAAAGTAGACTTGATCAATAAGTAACTGGCCGAGTCACAATAGATACTGGGGTAATGTGGGATGCAGGGCTAAGGATTTGGGCCATTCTGGATTTTTAATTGGCATAGGGGTGGCAGCTGGGGTGGGGGATAGGGTTGGCGAGATCATTGGAGCATATTTTTCCCCCTGTATGAGGCAGGCCAGAGTCAGCGACGTGTTGTTCCTGACAGAGGGACTGGCCTAGCTATCTTCTATGTCTCTTCAGTTCTTCAGACATCAATAAACATTCAAGGTTCTTGCCCTCATTTTCTGACTCATTAGCAAATCAATGTGTCAAATATCAAGCACCAGTGAAGGCTGATCTATGTCCTCTGTGGGCGGCAACAAGCTGTCTGTTCAATAGACATGCTTTCCACCACTTGCTTGCACTGTTTTCTCTATTATTGATTGGTTAGTTCAGTGTGACATGATGCAGAGATCACTTGTTGGGCCTGTTAGCCTGGGTTTTATTTTTGCTGATATATGCATGTTTTCTGAAGGCTCATTCTGTTTCAGAGTAGAAGAAATAACGAAGGGTTCAAGGGAGGGAGCAGGGCAAGCGGCTGAGAATTGGTGAAGCAAAGATTGAATTTTGGGTGTTGGTTTGTTATCAGGGAGTCTCCCAAATGATTTACAATCAGGGCTACTTTAGGCCCCATGACGAAACCTGATGGCCTACATGCCCAATGATCGAGTCTGTGGAGTTCCAAGGTTGCAGGCTTGCCCTTTGCTCTTAGGTTTGGGATGGGGGTAAGGGTAGAAGGAAGAAACCGACACTGTCAAATTGCTGTGTCCCAGAGGACAGTGTGTTGCCGTTGGCATGGAGGTGTCCCGGTTTTCCGAGAATCCGAGCCTTTCTTCCAACTCGGGAGGATAGGCATACTGTCCTGTTTGCATAGGCTCCTTTCTGGCCTTCGTCGCGCTTTGATCTCCTTGCACAGGCACCGTTTATGCTCAATAACCTCCAGGAGCTTCCCATCCTTCTCTCGCAATGCTTGTTGCTGAAGACCCTGTCAAAGTAGAAAGGAACATATGTTGAAGCTTTTCATTTTAACTCCGTTCAAAGCTTAACTGGCAAAACAAGAGATTTAAAACAAAAGCTGTATTTAAGTACCAGTCAGACCCTGTGTGGAGCACTGCTTCCTTAAAATTTCTGAAACAAACTGCTCTGTCTAACTAACAGGCCACACACAATGCATATCTCCTTTAAAACGCTGCATAATGATCTTAAAGGGCCAGCACACTGCACCAAACAGCATTAATACAGTAAGCAAGTATCACTGGGTTTAGCCAGGAGTCCGCTTCTCAGGAGAGGGAGCATCGCAGAGTCACCAGAATGATATGGAAGTTCAAAGAGTTAAATTGCAAGATAAGGTCACAGCCTCTGCTTGTATTCCCGGCTTAGAATATTAAAGAATGATCAGGAAAGGTTCAAACAAACATAGAAAATTGGAGCAGGAGGGGGCCATTTGGCCTTTGAGCCTGCTTTGCCATTCTTCACGATCAGGGCTGATCACCCAACTCAATAGCCTAATACTACTGTCTCCAAAACCTTTGATCCCATTCGTCCCAAGAGCTATATCTTGTCGCCTCTTGAATACATTCAATGTTTTGGCATCAACTACTCCATGTGGTAACAAGTTCCACAGGCTCACCATTCTTTGGTCTCCTCATTTCCGTCCTAAATATTCAACCTCGAATTTTCATACCGTGACCCCTGGTTCTGGAAACAAGCAGTGTCGGGAACATCCTTCCTACGTCTACCTTGTTCAGTCCTGTTAGAATCTGTTAGTCTCTAGGAGATCTCCTGTCATTCATCTGAACTCTAGCAGAAACAATCCCCAACCTAGTCAATGTCTCCTCGTAGGTCAGACCCGCCCATCCCTGGAATCAGCCTTGAGATGATTAAAAATTTTAAAGGGTTTGATGGAAAGAAACTATTTCTTCAGGTGGGTGTGGGCAGGACTTCAAAATCTGAATCAGGTCATTGGGGAGGTGGAGGTGATGTCAGGAATATCCCCCCACACAAAGGGGAGTGGGAAAATGGAAACTCTCCCTGCTGAGGCTGGTGAAGTGGGGTTCAGTTGGAAATTAAGAAGCTGCAGTTGATTGATTGCTGTTAGTCAAGGGGGAGTCCGTGTTATGGGACCAAGGTAGGGTCAAAACACAGACCAGCCTACAGACCACAAACTGCAATGGTGCAACAGGTTTGGGAATCTAAATGGCCTCCAATTCCCATGACCAATACACAATGCAGCTGCCCCACATACGGCAGTCAGTGTCTGTAGATCATGCATCGGACTTATGAGCCCTTCAAAATCTAAACTGCAAGTAAACCAAGATTTAATTCCTCCACAAGATTCACTAACCTGCCTATGTTGCTCCATGCAGAGATAAGATGGCTGGATGAACACAGCAGGCCAAGCCGCATCTTAGGAGCACAAAAGCTGACGTTCCGGGCCTCATGATGAAGGGTCTAGGCCCGAAACGCCAGCTTTTGTGCTCCTAAGATGCTGCTTGGCCTGCTGTGTTCATCCAGCTCCACACTTTGTTATCTAGGATTCCCCTGCATCTGCAGTTCCAATTATCAGAGATAAGAGGGCCTCCAGTTTAGAGGAATGTCCAAGTGCAGTCCTGCAGTGGCTCAAAGGTGTGCGATTCCAATCTACGAGTCACAGACCTCTCCATACAAATTAGTGAGAAGGAAAAGACCTGTATTTATTTAGTACCTTTCATAATCACAAGACATCTCAAAATCCAATGCAGTTTTTTTTTTACTGGGATGCAGTCATTGTTGTAACGTAGGTAAAAGGACAGCCAGTGTGAGTACAGCAAGATCCTAACCAACTCTAGCATGACCAGGAGATAAACACAATGCTTCATTTTCATTCTTTGACAGGACATGCGAACCACCATTTAGCCTGGCATTTCCAACATTACATGTCCTGGAGAAGGTGGTGCTGAACTGTTACTACTCTTGGGGTGGTCGGGCCACTCAAAATGCTTTTAGGGAAGGAGTTCCAGGATTTTGATAGAAGGAATTGCTATACACTTCCAAGTCAGGCTGGTATATGGCTTGGAGGGGAACTTGCAGGTGATGGTGGCTCTATGTATCTGCTGCCTTTGCCCTTCTAGATGGCAGAGATCATGGGTTTGGAAGCAGCTCTTGAAGGAGCCTTGGTGAGTTATGTCTTGTAGATGGTACACAGTGCTGTTACTGTGCATCTGTGGTGGAAGGAATGGATATTTGTGGATACGGTGCCAATCACATGGATTGCTTTGTCTTGGATGGTGTCAAACTTCCCGAGTGTTGTTGGAGCTGTGCTCATCTAGGCGAGCAGAGAGTATTCCAATGTACTGACTTGGATGCTATAGGCTGTCAGGAAGTGATTTACTCACTGATTCCCAGGTTCTGACCTGCTTTTGCGGCCACTGTATTTATATGGTTGGTCCAGTTAAGTTTCTGGTCAATGGTAACTTCCAGTATGTTGATAGTGGCAGAATTTAGTGACAGTAATGCCAAAGAATCTAACTAATATTCATTCTTGTTGGAGATGGTCATTATCTGGCACTTCTGTGGAAATGATGCTATTTGTTTCCCCAAATAAAAGGCTAACAATGCAGTCCACCCTCAGTTACACACTGGCATATCCGCTTGGACATAGTGCTATAATCTATTGGATGGGACTTGGACTTATGATCTTTCAATGTAATAGCAGATCCCTGACTAATACTGGGGCCGACTATTGGGTAAAACTCAAACTTCTTTGTTTCATGTGCTGTTTGTGGGAAACAAAATGGTTGTCATATTTCTGCCTCACATAGGGACTACTCTTCAAAAACAGTTCATTGATCTTTAGGAGACATTATCTCTCCCTCTGACCACTTATCTTTCTGGTTCCAAAAGCCTACATTGATTGATCTCTCTCGCTCTCTCTCTCCCTCTACTTTATCACTGGGTCTCTGCCTCTATTTCTTTCCTACCATTTTCTTGTTCTCTCACGCTGTCTCAAATGTTTGTTTCACACTGTCTCTCATATCTATGTTTCACCTAATGCTCATGCACTGCATCCTTCTCTCCCTCTCTCCACCCCTCTATCTTTCCCTTCATGCTTCTGTGTCTCTACTTCTCTCTCGCTGGTCAGTTTCACCGTTGCTGCTGGGAGTCAATTGTCATTCCTACCTGGCTCGGAGAGTCTCGGGATTGGCTGCACTGTCGCTGCAGATGAGCAAGAGGGTGACGCGCACCTGAGGTGGAGGCTGAACGACCGAGGCGATGGCTGAGTGCAGAGTCTAGAAAGGAAGAAAGAGGGGGAAGAGGGTCAAGCAGAAATGTGAACAAGGAGGATCATGGAGAACTCAAAACCAATGACCTGACTTGGACTTCCCACCTAAAAGCGACAGTCAAGGAGGCACAACAATGCCTATTCTTCCTTAGGCAGCTCAGGAAATTTGACATGCCCGCACCAACTTCTACAGATGCACCATTGAAAACATACTGCCTGGATGCATAACGGCCTGATACGGCAACTGCTCTGCCCAGGACCATAAGAAACTACAGAAGGTGGTGTGCACAGCCCAGACCATCATGGAACATAGAACACTACAGCTCAGTACAGGCCCTTCAGCCCTCGATGTTGTGCCAACCTGTGAAACCAAACTGAAGCCGAAGCCGAACTGACCTACACAAGTCCATTATCATCCATATGTTTATCCAATGACTATTTAAATGCGCTTAAAATTTGGCGAGTCTACTATTGTTGCAGGCAGGACATTCCACAGCCTTGCTACTCTGAGTAAAGAACCTACCTCTGACATCTGTCCTACATCTATCACGCCTCAATTTAAAGCTCTATCCCCTCTTGCTAGCCATCTCCATCCGAGGAAAAAGGCTCTCACTGTCCACCCTATCTAATCCTCTGATCATCTTGTATGTCTCTATTAGGTCACTTCTTAACCTTCTTCTCTCTAATGAAAATAGCCTCAAGTCCCTCAGCCTTTCCTCACAAGACCTTCCCTCCATACCAGGCAACATCCTGGTAAATCTCTGTACCCTTTCCAATGCTTCCACATCCTTCCTATAATGCGACGACCCCAGAACTGTACGCAATACTCCAGGTGTGGCTGCATCAGAGTTTTGTATAGCTGCAACATGACCTCATGGCTCTGAAACTCAATCCCTTTACCAATAAAACCTAACACACTGTATGCCTTCTTAACAACCCTATCAACCTGGGTGAAAGCAAACCTTCTATCCAGGGATAGTAGGAACTACCAATGCTGGAGAATCTGAGATAACACGGTGTGAAGCTGGATGAATACAGCAGGCCAAGCACCATCAGAGGAGCAGGAAAGCTTGATGTTTCAGGTTGGGACCCTTCTTCAGAAACGGGGGAGGGGAAGGGGAAGGGGATTCTGAAATAAATAGGAAGACGGGGGAGGCAGATAGAAGACGGATAAAGGAGAAGACAGGATGAGAGGGGACAGACAGGTCAAAGAGGTGGGGTTAGAGCCAGTGAAGGTGAATATAGGTGGTGAGTTAAGGAGGGGATAGGTCAGTCCAAGGAGGACGGACAGGTTGGTTGGGGGGGGGGGGGGGGGGGGGGGGGGGGGGGGCAGGATGAGGTTAGTGGGTAGGGGGTGGGGATGGGGCTGGGGCTTGAGGTAGGAGGAATGGTTAGGGAGGCAGGGCATGGCTGGGCTGGTTTTGGCAATGTGGTCAGGGGAGGGGAGAGTTTGAAGCTTGTGAAGTTCACATTGATACCCTTGGGCTGCAGGGTTCCAAAGTGAAATATGAGATGCTGTTCCTGCATCTTTCGGGTGGCATCATCAAAGCAATGCAGGAGGCCCAGGATGAACATGTCGTCTGAGGAGTGGGGGCGGGGAATTGAAACGGTTCATGACTGGAGTTGTAGTTGCTTGTTGCGAACTGAGCGTAGGTATTCTGCAAAGCGGTTTCCCCAATGTAGAGGAGGCCACAACAGGAACAGCGGATACAGTATATCACATTAACAGATGTGCAGGTGAACATCTGTTTGATGTGAAAAGTCTTCCTAGGGCCTGGGATGGGGGTCTCTATTTACATGGCTTGCCGCAGCAGAAAGGCCTCTATGGCCTTCTGCATCAATAAATTTCACAGATTAGCCACCTTCTGACTGAAGAAATTCCTCCTCATCTTAGTTCAGAAGGTCATCTCTTCACTTGGAGGCTGTGCCTCTGGATCCTAGTCCCTCCTACTACTGAAAGCATCTTCTTCACATCTACTCTAAGTTTCAATCAGATCACCTCTCAACCTAGATTCCATACAGTACACAACCAGAGACCTCAACTACTCCTGACTTGACAAGCCCTCTATCCCTAGGATCATTCCTGTAAATCTCCTCTGGATACCCTCCAAGGTCAGCACATCTTTTCTTAGATACCAGGGTCAAAACAATATTCCAAATGCTGTTTCATCAAAGACCCTTTAATGATCTCCTACAGCCTATTCCGTCAGGCAGAACCCCGAATACACGCACAAGTAACATAGATAACAAAATGTGGAGCTGGATGAAAACAGCAGGGTAAGCAGCATCTTAGGAGCACAAATGCTGACATTTCAGGCCTGGACCCTTCAGCAGAAAAGCTTTTCTGATGAAGGGTCTAGGCCCGAAACGTCAACTTTTGTGCTCCTAAGATGCTGCTTGGCCTGCTGTGTTCATCCAGCTACACACTTTGTTGTCTCCAGCATCTGCAGTTCACATTATCTCTCTATACGCACAAGTAGCTTCAGAAACAGCTTTCCAGCGATTGTCAGACTGTTGAATGGACTCTAGCCTCAAATAATGTAGCCTGTATGCCTCTAAATCTTTTTGATCTGTACATCCTTTGCTTGCTGTGATCTGCTTGTACCACTTGTAAACAAAGCTTTCTACTGAATTTTGGTACACATGACAATAAAATCAATCAAACCTCCTCGGATACTTGCTGAGAGGGGGCATGAATTAAACAGACTCAATCTGAGCTGAGGGAATATGCAGCCCACTTTACAATTAGACCATATATCTGATATATCTTCAGATAGGAATATCACATGCAAGATCATGGCTTATTGTTCATACACTACTATCCTACTGTGTTGACGTAACAGTTTACAATGCCTGGCAATGTTAACAAAGCAAATGAGAGTTTACCAAACAAAATTTGACACTGTGCCACAGGGAAATCTAGGACAGATGACCAGGGTGAAGGAAATAGTGCACATATGGTGGGGGAAGAGTGCACGCGCAGTGGGATAGAGAGAGGAGGGAACACAAACTTTGGGGGAGAGGGGAGGAGGAAGAGTGCACATGGGGCCAGCATGTGCAGAGCAATACAGGGAAGAGCATATGCAGAGGGAGGGGAGGAGGGTAGGATGCACACTGGAGGCAGGGAGGGGAGGAGGAAAGGACGTGCATCGGACAGTGAATGGAACAAGGTATAACCTCATGGAGAACTGTTGCAGAATATCCATGATTTCATTCAGGAATTGAGGGACTGAATGGTCACTTCCTTTTTTTTTAAAGAAAGCAATACATTCAGATTTGTTATCATTCAATAATTAAGCAGTTACTTTAGGCTGGAGATTGCAATTGCAGGGTGACATGTTTAGATAGGAATTTACGATAGGGAAAAAACAGAGAAAAAGGTGCGATGGAAGAAGGATGTTAGATTGCACAGACAGAACGTGCAGTCAAATTAGTTAGGTTTTTAATTCGAGTGTTACTCATCCTTCACAGGGGGTGGTGTCTCTTGCTGAAAGGAGAGATCAAAAATCTCAAGAGCAGCAGGTGACTACTTCTTCATGGACTTGGGAGGAGGGGGGAGCTAAAATATTAATCATAAATGACTGTTTAGTATCATGTTATCTGGATGAGGAAGGGTCACCGGACCTGAAACATTAACTCTGTTTTCTCCTCCACAGATGCTGCCAGACCTGCTGTGCGTTTCCAGCAACTTTGTTTTTGCTCATCATTTGGATGATGTTGAGTGGTGCGAAGTACAGAGGAGGATGGCGTTACCCTGCAAATAGTTACATCACCTGACCCAGGAAGCAGGCAAACAAACAGGATGGAGATTGAATTTCTGATCAGTATCCACAATTTTGGCAGACTACAATGTCCCACACATTACATAGTGTGACCGTATAGGTATATATATGGCAGATTAACAAATATGTCTTCATTGTTCTGTATCCCACCTGGAAGTGAATGGAAGTGGTAATTGTCCGTCAGGCCACTTTGAAAAGTTGGCCAAGCAGTTAGCCAATCGCACAGAGCCAGTCAACCTACCTACACTTCGTTGGCAAGTCATTGGACAGGGTTGGGGCAGCCCCGATCGCGAGGGTCCCTTGACTGTACAGCCCTCTGCTCCCTGAGTTTTCAGTGGTATCCCCGAAGCATTCTCCTCCTTGTCAATGGATTCGTTGGCTCCACTCCAGCCAGGTGCACCTCCTGATGGCAAAATGGAAGCACTCTCAGGTAGTTCAACAAGCAAGGGGTGAAACAAACTTAACTTGCACTTATGAATGCCTTCAAAGTAGTAATGGGGAGAAAGGAGAGTGCGACTGATTGGTCTCTGAGTGCTACCACATTTTAACTTGGTAACTTGTAGGCTGGAGTAATGGAGCCTCACTGTGGCTGTGGGAGGATTGGCCATGTACTGTCAGGAAGGCAGAGGCTCGGCAGGGAAGATCTCAAAACCACCCTGGCATGCTTAGCCTTTGAAGGAAGCACTCTCACACCTCAGTCTTCCCGCTAAATGGCCTCGACTCCAGCATGGCAATGCCCGAGTGAAACCTGTGTCCCGAGGTCAGTCTTGCTGCCAGACCACTTCCCTGGGAAGGGTTAGACTGGAACATGCCACTTGCAAGACAAGAACAAATTTTGCAATGTTGAATTTAACTGAAAATTGGCCAACACCATGATTTTGACTAGGTAGCTCAAAGTCAATATCTAACGGGAGCATAACCATAGCGGTGGGGTTGTGAGATTTATCAATCACTTGTTAACCTGTTCTCTTACCTGGCCACACTGATACATGGAGGAATACACATGCATGCAGATAGACAGAAAAACCCATTTGGATAATCACCAAAAGGGCTGCCCTGGCTAAATGGCCCCTTTCCTTTACTCAGGGACGTAGGACCCTATTGTGACAGTCAACTCATGACCTCCTTCCAAAAACTGGTGAAGTCATATTAGGATGTGGGCCTAACTGTGGCCACCAGCTCGCTCAGTGACTGATTCCTCATCGCCCCTTAGAATTAAACAGAATCAAATCAGAAGACACTGACTCGGCCCGTCCTCAGCAGAGGGCTGAGATAAGGAAGGGCTAAGTTGTTTGGCAATTTAGACCTGAATCCTACTGTAAATAGCAGCAAAACAATTCCTCCTACACAGATAGTAGGAACTGCAGATACTGGAGAACCTGAGATAAAAAGGTGTACAGCTGGAAGAACACAGCAGGTCAAGAAGCAGAGGAGCAGGAAAGCTAACGTTTCGGGTTGAGACCCTTCTTCAGAAATTCCTCCTACACATCAGAATGAACACAAGAATGCCAAATGACAAATGATCACAACAATTTGGGTGGCATGTGGCTCAGTGGCTAGCACTACTGCCTCACAGCACCAAAGACCTGGGTTCAATTACACCCTCAGGCAATTGTACGGAGTTTGCACTTTCTTCCCAGCGTCTGCGTGAGATTCTTTCAGTTACTCCAATCCAAAGATCCGCAGGCTACATGGATTGGCCACGCTAAGTTGCCCATAGTGTTCAGGGGTGTGTAGATGAGGTGAGTTCTAGGGGGAATGGGTCTGGGTAGGATGCTGAGAGGGCTGATGTGGACTTGTTGGGCCAAAGAGCCTGTTTCCACACTGTAGGGATTCTATAATTTATAGAAACTGAATTAGGCATTTGCGCCTGCTTTGTTGTGAATAGTTGTGGTCCCAACACTAATCCCTGCGGAACTTTACTAGTCACCAGCTGCAATCTGAAAAAGACTCCTTTATCCCTACTCTCTGGTTGACCGGTAGAAGGCAATCCTTTATCCAGGGAACTGTTTCATAAACAACACTAAACTGTGCAATAGCTGATGAAAACAAACAGCACACTTTCATGTCTGTCCTATTTATCACACTATTAACCACCAGCTCCCTCATACTACAGCTGCAAAACATTGAATGGAATAGAACTGACTGAGTAGGCAAGGGATTAATTGGGGTATTAAATATATTAAAGGTGATTTTTTTTTCAACTGTAATTTTTTGCTTTAAATCAAGAGACATTGAAGTTAATTAGCTCAAAACAAAAGGTGGATGAAATACCCACCAATCTCATCTTCCTGTTATGTCACATACTGGTTCTCATCAGAAGAAACAAGTTGAAGGGCCGCTCTTTGCTTTCTTCTTTTCCTTCAATCTACCACTGTCACTGCTCTTCTCACAGGTCTGCTCTTCACTTTATGAAGCAGTTGACTCTGCTCCAAATTCCTCTTTATGAAGCTATTGTCTCTCGTCCCATCCCCTTCTTAAGAAGCTACTCTCTCTACAAGTTCATCCTGTTTTAGAAGTGTAGCCTCCTCTTTTCGCTTACTCAGCCTGTTCCACAGTAACGCTGACTTGCTGCACACACCTCAGAGTCCAGACTGTACTCAATTAGCCCATGCTGGCAAATCCCAAAACAAAATTCTGCATCTGGACATCATTTGCTGAACAATCCCATGCATAACTGTGGCAACATCAACAGCCAATTTAACAGAAACAGCTGAGCTCTCACTGTAACACATTTACACCCACTAGGGGTGATGTACATTCAGATGCAAGCCCTGTTCTCTACAAATCAAAGAACACATTTGAGCCACGTGCCTCTTTGGGATTAACCATTAACTTTGGGGACATGTATTTCCTTATTGCTTTTATCATGGTAACGCTTCAACCAATAAATCAGGTTAGAGACAGAGATATACAGCACAGAAACAGACTCTTCGAGGTCCCACATGTCCATGCCAACCAGATATCCTAAATAAATCTAGTCCCATTTCCCAGCATTTAGCCCTTATCCTTGCAAGCCATTCTGATTCATAAACCTATCCAGATACTTTTTGAATGTTGTATTCATACTAGACTCCACCATTTCCTCTGGCAGCTCGTTCTATACACACACCACTCTCTACGAGAAAACCTTGCCTCAGTGTTCTTCTTTCAGAGACCCTCACAGACTTGATGCAAGAGTAAGACACTGACCTGGTTACAAAAACCACAATCCTTTATTATTAAACAAGGATTAAACAAGGACAAGCTGCAGAGGATCACTGTACGCAACTCGGCACAGAGTACTGAGTATCTTGAGCTATTCTCCCCAAACAGGGGACAGTCCCCGCCCATTTTTTTAAGATTAGGTTAGATTCCCTACAGTGTGGAAACAGGCTCTTCGGCCCAACAAGTCCCTTGCAGCATCCCACCCAGACCCGTCACCCTATAACCCACACACCCCTGAACACTATGGGCAATTTAGCACGGCCGATCCACCTAGCCTGCACATCCTTGGACTGTGGGAGGAAACCGAAGCACCTGGAGCAAACCCACGCAGGGAGAATGTGCAAACACCACACAGTCGCCCGAGGCTTGAATCGAACCCGGGTCCCTGGCGCTGTGAGGCTGCAGTGCTAACCACTGAGCCACTGTGCCGCCCCAGGTTTTATACCTTTGGAATTGGCAGATACATAAAACAACTACTACATCTGAGAACAGGATACAGCTTTGATCGTCACAAAGTGTTTGATAACGACAGGATGGATTTGAAGTGGTGACAACTGCCTGGCTTGTTCCAAGGTCACTGACCTGGCCACCTCAGCAGCAACAGGGATAGGCAACAGTATGGGTAGAGCCATAAAGATTACAGAGCTTAATGCCATTTGTTTTTACAGATGTTTCACACCTAATCCTATTTGGGCAGGAAGTTGACAGTGATCACATACCCCTGTATGAAGAGAGAAGGAGCATATAAATTCATGGGATGTTAACCTATTAATATCTGATTAGGTCCCTTTTCTGTCTTTCCCTTCTCACTTGTTCTTGTACATCAGTCAATGAAAGCAAGCATGCAGGTACAGCAGGCAGTGAAGAAAGCTAATGGCATGCTGGCCTTCATTACAAGAGGAATTGAGTAGCGGTGCAAAGAGGTCCTTCTGCAGCTATACAGGGCCTTGGTGAAACCGCACCTGGAGTATTGTGTGCAGTTTTGGTCTCCATATTTGAGGAAGGACATTCTGGCTATTGAGGGAGTGCAGCATAGATTCACGAGGTTAATTCCCGGAATGGTGGGACTATGATATGTTGAAAGATTGGAGCGACTGGGCTTGTATACACTTGAGTTTAGAAGGATGAGAGGGGATCTGATTGAGACGTACAAGATTATTAAGGGATTGGACACTCTGGAGTCAGGAAGCATGTTTGTCCAGTTGGGTGAGTCCAGAACCAAAGGACACAGTTTAAAAATAAGGGGTAGGCCATTTAGAACAGAGTTGAGGAAAAACTTTTTCACTCAGAGTGGTGGATATCTGGAATGCTCTGCCCCAGAAGGCAGTGGAGGCCAAGTCTCTGGAGATTTTCAAGAAAGAGATGGATATAGCTCTTACAGATAGTGGAATCAAGGGTTATAGGGATAAGGCAGGAATAGGATACTGACTGTGGATGATCGGCCATGATCATAATGAATGGTGGTGCTGGCTCGAAGGGACGATTGGCCTACTCCTGCACCTATTGTCTACTGTCACTTCAAACCAACGCCTCCAGTTTTGGGATCCCCAATGCCAGGGAAAACATCTCACTTATTTACTCTATCCATTCCCTTACATGACTTTATATATCTCTAAAGGTCACCCCCTCAGCCTCCGCCACTCCAGAGATAATAGCCCCAGCCTCTCTCTATAGCTCAAACCCTTGAACTCTGGCACAACATACTCGTAAATATTTCTGAAGCCTTTCTAGTTTCACAGCATTTTTCCAAAAGGAGGGAGACTAGGGTTGCATGCATTACTACAAAAAATGGCCAAACCAATGTCCTGTACAGCTGCAACATGATCTCCCAATTCCTATATTCAATGCACTGGCTAATAAAGACAAGCACACCAAATGTCTCCTTCACTACCCTATCTACCTGCAACTCTACCTTCAAAGAACTATGAACCTGCACTGCAGGGTCTCTTTGTACAGCAACACTCCCCAGGACCTTACCATTAAGTGTATGTCCTGCCATGATTTGCCTTTCCAAAATGCAGCACCTCACATTTATTTAAATTAAACTCCATCTGCCACTCCTCAGTCCATTGACTCCTCTGATCAAGATCCCATCGTAGTCTGAGGTAACGTTTGCTGTCCACAACACATCTAATTTTAGTGTCACCTGCAAACTTACTAACCATACCTCCTTAAATTGCAAACCAAATAACCCTCTTTTCTCCAGTTGTAGAAATAGATCTGAAGTAGTATTATTGTGCTCAAATGTTAGCTCTGCTTTCTCTTCACAGATGCTACCAGACCTGCCAAGTTTCTCCAGCAGTTTCCGTTCTTATTTCAGATTTCCAGTTTTTGCAGTTCTTTTATTTTAGTATGAACTGTTGTGATTGTTTGAAATTTAGCATTCTTCTATTTGCTCTGATAAGTGCAAGATGGAAAATTGTGGCAACATGTCTCTCTCTTCAGCAGTGTAAAGGAACGGTATTCCAGAATGTCCCAAATCATTGGAACCATAGTTGCTGACACAGGAATTGTGTTGGGGGAAGAAAATTGCCTGAAAATTGTTCACTGTACATCGCCTTAATGCATTCTACACTCGCTTTAAACAGAAGGGCAGTGAAACTATATCACCAGTGCCATAAGCTTTGGATGCACCTGTACAGTCACCGGTGCAGATGTTAGTTCAGCCTTTTTACGGGTGAACTATGGAAATTGATCAGCCCAGATGGAGGCCTGGGTTGTGTACTCAGATCCAATGCAGACCAGCAGGCGGGAGTATTCACAGACATCTTCAGCTTCTCCTTACTATGAGGTGAAGTCCCCACCTGCTTCAAGAAGACCACCATCATCCCACTGCCAAAGAAAAATCATACTGCATGCCTCAATGACTATTGCCCGGTGGCTCTAATATCCAAGATAATGAAGAGCTTCGAGACACTGGTCTTGGCTCACAAACAACTGCAGCCTCCCAGACTGCCTTGATCTCTTGCAATTTGCCAATGGCAAAACAGGTCCACGACAGAGCCCATCTCCCTGGCCCTACATCCACCCCTGGAATACCCGGGCAAGAATCCTTACATCAGGTTTATATTTATTTACTATGGCTCTGCCTTCAACACCATGATTCCAAACAAACTTATCTCCTAATTCTGGGAGCCAGCTCTCTGCTCCCCACCTTTGTCATTAGGTTCTTGATATTGAGGACCAACAGATCACAAGTCAGTAAGGATAGGTGAGAACACCTCCTCCATGATAATCCTCAACACTGGTGCCCCTTGCTATGCTCCTTAAACACACGCGACCGTGTGGCCATCCAACTCCGTTTACAAGTTTGCTAATGACACCATTGTTGTGGGTCCGATCTCAAACAAATAGACGGAGTACGGGAAGGAGAAAAGTACTTAACAGCATATTGTAAAGACACCAATCTCTCCATCAACAAAACAAAAGGAGCTGGTCATTGACTTCAGAAAGCACAATGAAGAGCACGCCCCTGCCTGCATCACCGATGCTGAGGTGGAGGTGGTTGAGACCGTGAAGTTCCTGTGAGTGATGATCACCTACATCCTGTCCTGGTCTACCCACATTAATGCTACAGCCAAGAAAACACAGCAATGCCTCTCGTTTCTCAGGAGGCTAAGGAAATTTGGCATGTCCATGAAGGCAGATTTTTTTATAGATGCACCACAGAAAGCATCCTATCTGGATACATCACAATGTGATATGACAACTGCTCTTCGTAAGACCAAAATAAACTACAGAGAGTTGTGAACACAGCGAAGTCTATTGTGAAAACCAGCCTCCTACCCACTGATTTCATCTAGACTTCCGCTTGCATCAGGAAAGCAACCAACATAATCAAAGATCCCTCCCACCCTCTTCTGTCTGGCAGAAGGTTTCTATTCACGTACAAACAGATTCGAAAGCTTCTTCCCTGCTGTTATCAGGCTTTTGAACGGACCTCTCAAAATGTTAATATTGATCCCGCTCTGTGCCTTCTCAACAGCTGTCACCTTGTATCCTGCACTCTACTACCTTAATGCACTTGCATAGTATGATCTGCCCGTAAAGCATGCAAGACAACACTTTTCACTGTGCCCTCAGTGCATAAGACACTAATGTCTCAAATCATACCAATCCAATCAACCTTAGGATCATGTCACTTAATCCCCATGTCTAACTGCACCCCACCTCCCTCAACAGCATTCGAAACACTCAAACCTTTCCCAAGTCAGTTTACCTTCTGGGTCCTGTGCCTTCCTGCTGCAAGGCAGATTTCGTTGCCAACCGTGCCCAGAGCTAGCCTCCCCAGGGGGGCTCCGTGCCTCTGAGTTGGTGACTGAACGGGGACAGCAGACGCTGGTGAAGGCGGGAGCTCTGTCCTGTCCTTGGGTCTTCACCGTTGCATGGTAGACAGCGGGGCAGACCTTCTGGGCTGAGCTAGGCTTGAGACTGTCATAGGCCGGAGGGCGTTTGCAAGCCAGCGGGAGGTAAGGCCACACCAGGGAGCCTGGGCCAGGCAGGCTAGGATGCTCCAGTAACCCATGTGCCACAGGCATCTTATAGAGGCTGGACAGAGGCCGGGAGGGGGTGCTGGCTTTACTGATGGAGCAGAATACATTTTGTAGACTTGAGAGTTCCTTGTCCATCTTCTGGTCACCAGAGGGCTGGGTGAGCAGTGAGTGGGTTGTAACTTTCACAGAGGAGCACATGACATTGAGTGAGGGGGGCTTGTCCCTCTCAGCCTTCTGATAAACATGGGCCTGAGGGCCTGCTGATGCTGACTGGGCCAAAGCCTTCATAGTGTGGGAGGTGGGCAGCTCCTTATCTGGCCTGTGCTGACCAGATGCTTGTGGGGGAAGGGGTGTTGAGTGGCTTCTCGCCCTCCCTGAAGGCACCATGGCACCCTGATGTGGCCCATCCTCCTGCACTCTGGAAGTCGGCTGCCCAGCAGATTGGGCACCTCCTGGGGTGGTGCCCGAGTCACCATGTTGCAGGACAGGGAGTTTGGAGCAAGGCTGGCTGGCGACAGCAAGGGGAAGGAGAGCCTTGCAGGCCTTCTGGGAGGCGGACTGAGGGAAGGCCAAGAGAGGTGGACGGTGCAGGAGAAGGTTTGGAAAAGGGGGAGGAATGTCGTGGGGTGAGCCTCTGGAGTCAGCCTGGTAAGGGTCCTTGGGGCCCCCTTGGCTCAAAACCCTGGTTGTATTGGGTTTTGGGAGGACAAACTTGCTCCACTTCGCTTCCCGTGTGGCTTCCTCAGGTAGTGGATACTTCATTTCCTCGTAGATGGCCTCACCGTGGTCTGAATCTTCATCAACTGCACTCTGCTCTTTGAAGACATCTCCGACCATTTCAATGTAGACTGGCTCCTCCTCTCCCTCCTCATCTTCCACCTCTTCCTCTGAGCCGCGGGAAGGCTCAGCAGGTGTACTGTGCCTGGGCGCAGATGTCACAGGGTGAGAGACTGCCCTGCCAACAGAGGGTTCATCGAAGGACACGGAGAGCTGGGTGTTGGGGCTACGCTTCGGCTTTAACGGTGGCATCCTCCGCCCGCTGTCCACTGTCTCGAGGCTTGGTCTCTGTATCACTAGAAGGAGAAGAGAACGACAGGTAAGTTCTGCTTCCTGGACAGAAACCATGGGTGCCATGTTGAAAAGACCCAAAGGAAGCACTTACCAATCTCTAGTACCTCTCTCCACCTTTTACCCTCCCAAGCATCTTTCACACTACAAGATCCCACAAACTTCAACGGTCAGTCACCTTGGTTTTTAATGTGGTGTCAGCTGAGGAATGAACATTATCCACAGAGCAGTGGCATGAATTCCACCCTCATACTCTTCTTACAATAGTGGCTATGGGACCTGCAGTTATCAACTGTCCTACGTCTGATTATGAGTCTGTTTACTATTGCTGCTCACTGTACTGGATTGGTTAAGCCTGTTGTGGACTCGGAGAACAGTAAACAATGATGTAGAAAGGGCTGGAAGCTAGAAGCATGGAGAAGGCATTTGAAAGCACAGTGAATAAAGTTCTGACACACATGGTGTGGTACATGGCCCAGTATTTCTCACCTTTCTCGCCCTTTGATCCAAATCCTTCTTCTCCACTGCTGCTCCTGCCCTCAGGGCACAGGCTGAGTTTGGTGGTGGGATGACGCCTGGGCTTGCTTGGAGGTCTCCTGGAGCAGGAGTGTTCGCCGTTCTCCACACTACCCACTGAGTGAAGTGACAGCGAGCGGGTGGTCATTCCGCTGGCACATGGGTGTGGCCCATGCTCCTGGGAGGCTGGCATGGTCATGAAACCCATTCGGAAGTGCTTGCGGAAGGAAGCGAGATCCCGCACCCTTCCCAGTCCCCCATCCTTGCAGACACTTGGTTGGGAAAAGGAGAAAAAGTAGGGGGGGGGGAAAGGAGGGTGGAAGAAGAGTGAGGGAAGGTGAAACAGAAAGGAGGTGTGGAAAGGGGGCAAAGGAAAGAAAGACACAGACAGGGGCGGGTAAGGAAAGTATTAAGGAAAGAGGGCAATGGACAGGAAGGGAAAATATGGAAAGAGTGAGGGAAGAGTGGTAGAGGGAAGGAGACAGAAGAAAGAAAGACAAAGAGAAAAGAGAGCAAGACAAGACAGAGCAGGAAGGAAGTTAGGAGCAAGAAAATAGGGAGATAAATGAAAGGAAGGAAAGGAGAATCAGGGAAGGAAAAGAGGGAGAGGGGAAAGACATTGAAAGAATCATAAGTAGGTTAAACAAAGGAAAGTGAAGCTTTTTCCTGAACTGATTACAGGATAGGAGTTATTGAAGATTATCAAGTACAGGGGTGAAGGCACTTGGTAAGATGAGGGCTACTGTTCTGAGTTGAAGTTTGCAAAGCACTATGCTTAGGAGGATCAAATTATGTTGGATTAAAGTACAACCAGATTGCACAAATAGCAACATGCTTATGACTAGATACTCTGCTTTTTTGTTTAAGTGCAGTTTGTTGAGAACTGAATAATGAGTAGGCTATCAAGATTGCCTAAAGCAATCGTGGGACTCACGTTCAACTAAGAGACCCAATTGGACACAGCACTACATTCTGAAAAATGGTGCCTCCGACAGTGCAGTGGCCCCTCAGTGCTGACTCTGGAGCGTTAGCCTTAATAGGCCTCAAATCCAGGACCCAGAAGTGTGATACCTGTTGCTTAATAACATGCCAGACTTGCATGCACAATGTCATACTCTGGAGACAGACAGCAAGGGGACCCTCAGTCACCAGTCCTGTATAGATATTTCTCAGTAAGAGGGAGCACTGAGACACACCAGGCACTGTACAGACATCTCCCAATGAGAGGACTGAGGGATACCAGTCAGTGTAAAAATATCTCTCTGACAGAGAAGGGACTGACAGACACCAGGTGATTACAATGAAAGTTTCTGGATGCTGTCACTGCAAAGGAACTTGCCGTAGAAAGGCTGTACATTATTGGACATGGGATTTGGATGCTGGGTCTAACAGGGAGTACTGAGATAATCCTTCTGCAGCTGTACAGGGCCCTGGTGAAACTGCACCTGGAGTATTGTGTGCAGTTTTGGTCTCCATATTTGAGGAGACACATTGTTGCTATTGAAGGAGCGGAGCGTAGATTCACGAGGTTAATTCCCGGAATGGCGGGACTTTGCTATGTTGAAAGATTGGAGCGACTGGGCTTGTATACACTTGAGTTTAGAAGGATGGGAGGGGATCTGATTGAGACGTATAAGATTATTAAGGGATTGGGCACTCTGGAGGCAGGAAAAATGTTTCCGCTGATGGGTGAGTCCAGAACCAAAGGACACAGTTTAAAAATAAGGGGTAGGCCATTTAGAACAGAGTTGAGGAAAAACTTCTTCACTCAGAGTGGTGGATATCTGGAATGCTCAGCCCCAGAAGGCAGTGGAGGCCAAGTCTCTGGATACTTTCAAGAAAGAGATGGATACAGCTCTTAAAGATAGTGGAATCAAGGGTTATGGGGATAAGGCAGGAACAGGATACTGATTGCGGATGATCAGCCACGACCATAATGAACGGTGGTGCTGGCTTGAAGGGCCGAATGGCCTACTCCTGCACCTATTGTCTATTGTGAGCAGGAGCCCCAACGCATAAAGCAACTGTTAACTAATCACAGTGTGTCAGTGACTGTTTTAAAGGACAAAGAGGATGTCAAATCTCTGCAGGGACAGTGTGACCGAAGAATGTTTCAGGTAGCAGGCAGACACAGGGAGGGAAGGTAGATTATGGAGGTGCATGGTAAAAGATTATGGAAAAACGTGTCTGGTTATACCCTGTAGGCTGGATGGCTGAACTGTGACGAAGAGGGGCGCCAACAGTGTAGGTTCAATTCTCACACCAGCTGACACAAAGGATTCTCCTTCTGAACCAACCCCCCTGCCTGAGGCATGGTGACTAGACTAAACAACCACCAGTCACCTTTTTTGAATGACAGTGTACTATGGTGACTTCACCTTTCATTCCAGGGAAGATGTATTATTACGGTGTCAAAAGCTACGAGTTTCCCAGCACATCTTGAAATAACTGTAAATTTGACCAAGTGATTTGGGTAATCATAGAAGACTCCAACTCCACAATTAGAAAGTTGACTATTTCAGTCAATGATTTTTAGCTCAATCTGACCCCCAGGACATTTCAACTCTCCAGTTTCCTCGGCTCTGCTTCTCAGCTTGAATTGAAGAGGGATGGAGGGGTGCTCGGGACAGTAAACCTCCATGGTAAATTCCCCTATCCCCAAACCCAACACACTCATCCTTCTCCATTCAAATCTTTACACTTCTTTTTCTGTTTGCTGTTTTTCTTACATACGCTCCAACTCTTGTCTCCCCTGTTTATTTCTATCCCTCTCTCTCTCTCTCTGCATCTCTTTCCATTGTGCAAGGATGAAACAATCTTCCCACTTCCAATCTTTTCACCTTGTCCATCTGTCTCCTGCTCTCTCTGAGCATTTTTCTTTTTAATCACAATTTCTATGCGCTTTAATCAATGTGTCTCTCTCTTCTCTTTGGTCTCTCTCCCAGGCCACCTGCAACTTATGTGTCTCTTTGTCTGTCTGCCTCTCCATCTATCTCTTTTTCTCTCTCATGTCTACCTTTCCTTTCTCCTTCTGTCCAACTCCCTCTCTCATCTTCCCATCTCTCCCCATCTGTCTGTTCTCCTTTGTCTGTTTTTCCTCTCCACCTCTCCTTCTGCTTCAGTTAACCTTTACCTTCCTGTGCTTCTTCCTCACTTTGTCATTCCCCCTGTGCAATGATCCACCTTCCTTTATCCTTATGATGCTTGGTGTACACTGTCTCCATCCAATATGGGGCACCAGGATAAAATCTCACCAAAATAATTTCCAAGGCCTGAAGTTTTGTACAAATGAAGGTGCTCTCCATTTTGGCAAAAATTACAGCAAATGCACAAGTCTAGATGTCACAACTTTGAACCCAACCACCATCATTTTCACACAAGGGTGGGTGAGTGGGTGAATGGATGGTGTATGGTACAGGGAATGCTCTAAATTGCACATCTACAATTCAGCTCAGATTCAATCCTATCCTAGGTTACTGCCAGAGGCAAGAAAAGTAGCTTTTAACCACAGGCTAAGTTCCAGAGGACTGGGGATTAGCCAATGCTGTTCCCTTGTTTAAGGAAGGAAGCAGAAATAATCCAGGAAATTACGGGCCAGTAAGCCTGACGTCTGTGGTGGGGAAGCTCTTGGAGAAGACATTGAGATAAGATATAGGCACATTTGGAAGAAAAAGGACTAGTTAGTGACAGGCAGCATGGTTTTATACAGAGAACGTCACCAATCTGATTAAATTTTTTGAAGCGGTGACAAAAATAATTGATGAGGGAATGGTTGTGGATGTAGTTTATATGGACTTTAGGTCTGATTAGCGAGTTTGCAGATGACACAAAGATTGGTGGAGTTGCTGATAGCGCCAATGATTGTGAAAGGACACAACAGGATTATAGATAGATTGGTGACTTAGGCACAGAAATGGCAGATGGAATTTAATTCGGACAAACGTGAGGTGATGAATTTTGAAGGATCAAATCTAGGTGTGAACTATATTGCAAATGGCGGAACCCTGAGGAAGATTACCATTCAGACAGATGTGGGTGTATAGGTCCACAGATCCCTAAAAGTGGCAACACACGTTTCCAAGGTTATTGAGAAAGGATATGGCATGCTGCCTTCATCAGTTGGGCATGGAATACAAGAGGTGGCAAACCATGTTACAACTATACAAAACCCTTGTTAGGCTGCATTTGGAGTACTGTGTGCAGTTTTGGTCGCCACAATATCAGAAGCTTTGGAGAGAGTAGAGAAGGTTCACCAGGATGTTGCCTGGTCTTGAGGGCAGTAGCTATGAGGAAAGGTTCAAAAGACGGTGGCCGAGAGGAGACCTGATAGGAGTCTACAAAATTATAACAGGCATAGAAAGGGTGGATAGTCCGAGGCTTTTTTCCCCAGGGGTGAAGTTTCTATTATGAAGGGGCACTGGTTCAAGGTGAGGGGGGAAAATTTTAGGAAGAGTGTTTTAGGAAGATGTGCAAAGGAATTTTTTCATGCAGGCAGTGGTAGGAGCTTGGATTGCACTGCCAGAAAAGGTGGTGGAAGCAAGCACGTTGGCTACAGTTAAGAGGCACCTGGATAGTTACGTAAACAGGGAGAGGATAGAGAGATAAGAACCGAATAAGGGCAGTAGGTTTGTTTTTTTAGACTAGTCAGTCTTAGATGATTGGCAAAACCTTGGAGGGCTAAAGCACCTGTTCCTGTGATATACTTCTCTTGTGTTCTTTTTATTGAAGGATGCATTACACGTGTCAAAGTACAATGGCAATAACACCAGTTCTTCACTGGAAGCTCAATGATGATGTTACCTAGAATGGTGATGAAACGTCTAAAAACGAACCTTCCAGCTCAGCGAGCAAACTTACATCCACATCCACAATGGCCTAAGACTAATCTTACTGTTCTAGTGGAATGTTCAAAATATGATTTTTGCATTTTTGACTGGTAGGAGGGAACCTAAAGCTGGAGTTCTTTGGAGAGGAGAAGTTCCTCAGGAATCGTGAAAAAAACACACATGAGTGTGCTCAAAATTCATATATACCTATTTGAACTGTCAAGGCATCTATCAAGGCAGCTGTTAACAGCATTGCTAGGAAAATGTTAAACTCAGGGTATTGAAATCTCCTGCAATTTAGAAATTTGTGAATATTGTCTGCAGCGTTTAAAAAATAGCTCAGAGCTTTCTATTTCATTCTGTCTGCTAACATAAGCCTGATGGTTACCACTACTTGATCAGTGCTGCATGAATGATTTTACAACTTTCATAATCACAGCATGGTACCCATCAGTTTATCTTTTAGTGGCAACTCCAGGTGGTTATAAACTCTGAAGTGGAATTATGATTAGAAGTCATCTTTCTTTGAGGTGTTGCATCATAGAATCCCTACGGTGTGGAAACAGGCCATTCAGCTCAACAGGTCCACACTGCCCCTCCAGAGAACATCCCACCCAGACCCATTCCCCTAACCCTGCATTTCCCATGTCTAACACACCTAACCTAAACATTCCTGGGCGCTATGGGAAATTTAGCATGGCCAATCCACCTAGTCTGCACATCTCTGAACTGTGGGAGGAAACTGCAACAGCCGGAGGAAATCCATGCAGACGTGAGGAAAACAGAACAAAGAAAATTACAGCACAGGAACAGGCCCTTCAGCCCTCCAAGTCTGTGCCAATCCAGATCCTCTATCTAAACCTGTCACCTAATTTCCAGGAATCTGTATCCCTCTGCTCCCTGCCCATTCACGTATGTGTAAAGATACATCTTAAGTGACGCTATCTTGCCTGCCTCTACTACCTCCGATGGCAATACATTCCATGCACCCACCACCCTTTGTGTAAAGAACTTTCCACGCATATCTCCCTTAAACTTTTCCCCTCTTACCGTGAAATCGTAACCCCAAATAATGGAGTCCCCCACTCTGGGGAAAAAGCTTCTTGCTATCCACACAGTGTATACTTCTCAGGATTTTGTAGACCTCAATCAGGTCCCCCCTCAACCTCCATCTTTCTAATGTAAATAATCCTAATCTGCTCAACCTCTCTTCATAGGTAGCGCTCTCCATATCAGGCAACATCCTGGTGAACCTCCTCTGCATCCTCTCCAAAGCATCCATATCCTTTTGGTAATGTGACCAGAACTGTACGCAGTATTCCAACCGTAACGTGACCTGCCAACTCTTGTACTCAATACCCGGTCCAATGAATGAAAGCATGCCGTATCCTTCTTGACCACTCTATCCAGCTACTTTGCTGTCTTTAGGATGCAATGGTCCTGAGCACCCAGATCTCTCTGTGCATCAATTTTCCCCAGGCTTTTCCATTTACCATATAGTTCGTTCTTAAATTGCATCTTCCAAAAGGCATCACCTTGCATTTGCCTGGATTGAACTCCATCTGCCATTTCTGCGTCCAACTCTCCAGTCTATCTATATTCTGCTGCACTCTCCAATAGTCCCCTTCACTACCTGCTACTTCACCAATCTTAGTGTCAACTGCAAACTTGCTAATCAGACCATCTATACCTTCCTCCAGATCATTTATGTATATCACCAACAACAGTGGTCCCAACACGGATCCCTGTAGAACACCACTGGTCACAGTTCTACATTCTGAGAAACTCCCTTCCACTACAACTCTGTCTCCTGTTGCCCAGCCAGTTCTCTATCCATCCAGCTAGTACACCTTGGACCCCATGCAACATCACTTTCTCCATCAGCCTACCATGGGGAACCTTATTAAATGCCTTACCAAAGTCCATGCATGTGACATCTACAGCCCTTCCCTCATCTATCAACTTTGTCACTTCCTCAAACAATTCTATCAAGTTGGTAAGACATGACCTTCCCTGCACAAAACCATGCTGCCTATCACTAATAAGCCCATTTTCTTCCAAACGTAAATAGATCTTATCCCTTAGTATCTTCTCCAGCAGCTTCCCCACCACTGACGTCAGGCTCACTGGCCTATAATTTCCTGGATTATCCTTGCTACCCTTCTTGAACAAAGGGACAACATTAGCAATTTTCCAGTCCTCTGGAACCTCACCCATGCTCAAGGATGCTGCAAAGATATCTGTTAAGGTCCCAGCTATTTCCTCTTTCGTTTCCCTCAGAAACCCAGGATAGATCCCATCAGGACCTAGGGACTTGTCCACCCTAATGCCTTTTAGAACACCAACATTTGCCCCCTCCTTACGCTGACTTGATCTAGAGTAATCAAACATCTATCCCTAACCTCAATATCTGTCATGTGCAAACACCACACAGACAGTTGCGTGAGGCCTGAACTGAACCTGGGTCCCTGGTGCTGTGAAGCAGCAGAACTAATTTCTGAGTCACCGTGCTGCCCCTCAAAGCGGGTGATCAACGACAGTAGAGCAGTGGATGCTGTTTATGCAGATTTTAGTAAGGCTTTTGACAAGGTCCCTCCTGGTAGGCTCACCTGGAAGATTAACATGCATGGGATCCATGGCGACTTGGCTATTTGGATTCAGAATTGGTTTGTCCACTGAATACTGAGGGAAGAGGTGAAAGTGAATTTTTCAGGACTAATTAGAGATGTTCTGCTGGGATCCATTCTGGGGCCTCTGTTGTTTGTGATTTATTTACTTGGATGAAAACATAGATGGGTGGATAAGTTTGCTGACAAAATAAATATCAGGAGAGCTTTAGATAGCGTAGAAGGTTATCAAACCATATAGCGGGATGTAGACAAGTTGCAGACATGGGACGAGAAATGGCAGGTGGTCAGTCCAGGCAAGCTTTGCAACTTAGGGGATCAAATGTTAAGGGAAAGTATACAGTTGATGGTAGGATCCCGAACACCACTGCTGTCCAGAGGGATCATGGCGTTCCAGTCCATAGTTCCCTGAAAGTAGATAAGGTGGTAAAGGTGGTGTATGGCATGCTTCCTTTTATTGGTCAGGGCACTGGATACAGGAAGAAGTGATGTTGCAGCCTGGTAAAACTTTGGTTAGGTTGCACTCAAGTACTGCATTCAACTCTGGTTGTCACATTACAGGAAGGATGTGGAGGTTTTGAAGAGGGTGCAGAACAGCTTTACCAGGATGCTGCCTGGATTGGAAGATATGAACTGTAAGGAGACCCTGGGCAAATTAGGGTTGTTTGCTCTGGAGCAGCGTAGGCTGAGGGGAGACATGACAGAAGTTTATAAAATTATGACAGGCATAGATAGGATTGATGGCCAGAATCTTTTTCTCCTAGAGTTGAACTGTCTCATGCTAGAAGGCACGCATTTAAGGTAAGAAGGAAGAAGTTCAAAGGAGAAGTGAGGGGTTAGCATTCTTACACAGAAGTAGTGGCGAAGGCAGATATGATAGGGGTGTTTAAGGGGGTTTTAGAGAAGCACATGAATAAGCAAGGAATGGAGAGATATGGACCATGGGCAGGCAGAAGGGACTAATTTAATTTGGCGTCATGTTTGGCGCAACATCGTGGGCTGAAGGGTGTGTGCCCGTACTGTACTGTTTTAAGTTCTTGTTTTCTGGGAGTTCTTTCTTCTTAAAAATCAAAGTTGGTCTTTAGTTTGAATTGCCAAGTTCATCAATAGACTTTGAATTAAGTTCTTAATCTCAGTACATTCCTACGGCCTGCCTATGATAGGTACTGGGTTGACATAGAGGGCAGAATGGAAAACTGGTGACTCGGGGCTTGGCACTCTGGGTAAAACTCCACTGTCAGTATAACACAGTCTGTGTCTTCCCGTAAGTTAGCCCTCAGATCATACAACACTGATGTTGGATATTAATGATCTGGATATGGGAACAAAATGTAATATCTTCAAGTTTGCAGATGATACCAAGTTGGGCGGGAGGGTGAACTTTGACGAGGATGTAGAGATTCTTCATCGTGATATCGACAGGCTGGGTGAGTGGGCAAATCAATGGCAGATGAAGCATAATTTGAATAAATGTGAGGTTACTCACTTTGGAACAAAAACAAGGCAGCAGATTACTTCCTGAATGGCAGAGGGGAGCGTGCAGGATTGGCCTTCATTGCATGAGGTTTCAAGTACAGAGGCGGGGATGTTGTTGTTGCAGCTATACAGGGTCTTGGTGAGACCACAACTAGAACAGTGCATGGAGTTTTGGCTTCCTTTCCTGAGGAAGGATGCTCTTGCTCTCGAGGAGGGCAGTGAATGTTTACCAGGCTGATTTTTGGGATGGCGGGTCTGATGTATGAGGGGAGGTTGACTAGGTTGGGATTGTTTTTGCTGGAGTTCAGATGAATGAGGCAGGATCTCATACAGACTTAAAAAATTCTAACATTGGACAGGGTAGATGCAGGAAGGATGCTCCTGATGGTGGGTGTGTCCAGAATCATGGGTCACAGTATGAGAATTCGGGGTGGACGATTTAGGATGGAGTCTTTTCTTCACCCAAAGAGTGGTGACCCTGTAAGGTTCATTACCACAGGAAGTAGTTGATGCCAAAGCACTGAACATATTCAAGAGGCGAGTAGATATAGCACTTGAGGCGAATGGAATCAAAGCTTATGAGGAGAAAGCAGGATTAGGCTATTGAGTTGGACGATCAGCCATGATCATGAAGAATGGCGGAGCAGGCTCGAAGGGCTGAAAGGCCTCCTCCTGCACCTTTCTTCTATGTTTCTATATTTACTGTTGATTCAGATGTCTTGAGGTTTTTAAATAATACTAGCTAACTAGATTGCCATAAGATCTCACTTGCAGAGTCTGAATTCAGTACTTAAGCCATATAGAGTAAAGATACAGTAGCAGCCAACTATTACTACTGCCACTAAAGGGAAGATGTGTGCCATTTTACTGGACCATTTCGTGTTGTAATGGCATTTAACCATCGTAAAGGTAGACTGCTTATAGTTATAGTGTGGAAACAGAATCTCTGGTCCAACTTGTTCAAACCTAACAAGTCTCCAAACTAAACTCGTCCCACTTGGTCCATTTCCTTCTAAACTTTTCCTATTCATATACCTGCCCAAATGTATTTTAAATGGTGTAACTGTGCCAGTATCTACCCTTTCCTCTGGTAGTTCACTTCACATACGAATCACCGTCTGTGTGAAAAAGTTGTCCCTCAGGACACTTTTAAATAGAAAAGAGAGCAATACAGCACAGCAACAGGCCCTTTGACTCCCAAGCCTGTGCTGCCTTCCATATTAAAACGGTCTTCACTTGCAGAATCCGTATCCCTCTATTGCCTTCCTATTCATGTATTTGTCTAAGTATTTCTTGAATGCTGCTATTGTGCCTGCTTCCACTACCACCACTTCACACGTTCCAGACACTCAAAACCCTTTGTGTAAAAAGCAGACTCCACACATCTCAATTAAACTCTAACCCCCAACCCCTCGCCCACCCTAACCCGCACCTTGAACCTGTGTCTCCTGGTAATTGACCCCCCCCCCCCCCAAACCCTGGAAAAACCATCATACTTTCCACTCTACCCATCCATACATAAACATATCAACTTGTACGAGGTCACTCCTCGACCTCCTGCGTTCCAGTGAAAATAAACTCACTCTATACAACATTTCTTAGTCGCTAAAATCCCCCATACCTGCCGACATCCTGGAAAACCTTTTCTATACCTGCTCCAAAGTATCCGTATCCTTCTGGTAGTGTGGTGACCAGAACTGTACATAATTGTGGCCTAAAGTTCTATAAAGCCGCAGTTTAACTTGTCTATCCATTTACTCGAGGCCTCTTCCAATGAATGCAAGCATCTCACAGACCCTTTTACAAACTTATCTACCTGCGCTGCCACCTTCAGTGATCTGTGGACCTGTACGCACAGATCCCTCTGGATATTAATATGCCCAAGGGTTCTGCCATTCACCGTATAATTTCCACCCATACTTGACCTTCCAAAATGCATCACTTTTGCCCAGATTAGACTCCATGCGCTATTTTACTGTCCATGTCTCCAACTGACTTATATTCTTCTGTATGAGCCAGCAATCCTCTTCACTATCTACATCTCCTCTAATTTTTATATAGCCTGCAAACTTAATTAGTCCAGCTGCATTTTCCTCTAAATCATTTACATAGACCACAAACAGCAGGGGTCCCAGCACTCACGCCTGTGGAATACCACTACTCACAACCCTCCATTCTGAAAAGCATCCTTCCACCGCTACCTTCTGTCTCCTATGACTAAGCCAGTTCTGTATCCATCTTGTCAGCTCACTCCTGATATGTGACTTTACCTTTTGTACCAGTCTGCCATGAGGGGCCTTGTCAAAAGCCTTACTGAAGTCCATGTAGACAATATCAACTGCTTTTCACTCAATCATCTTTGTTATCTCTTCAAAAAACTCAATCAAGTTAGTGAGGTACGACCTCCTCCATATAAAACCATGCTGTCTATTGCTAATCAGTCCATTTGCTTCTCAATGATTACAGATCTTTTGTCTCTGAGGATCTTTTCTAATAATTTCCCAAACACTGACACGAGGCTCACAGGTCTCTAATTTCCAGGATTATCCCTGCCAGCCTTCTTAAACAATGGGACAATACTGGCTATTCACCGGCCTCTGGTCCTCACCTGTGGCCAAAGAGGTCTGTAAATCACTCCAGCAATTTGTTTTCTTGCCTCCCTCAATATTCTGGGACAGACTCCATCAGGAGCTGGAGACTTACCTACCTTAATAATTTGAGGACAGACAACACCTCTTCCTTTTTAATAGCAACTTAGGTGAGAAACGTGACACTCCCTTCTCAGAGATCATCCTCCATCAATTCCTTCCCTTTGGTGAATACCACAAAGTATTTGCTTAGGGTTTCACCTATGTCTTCTGGCTCCACACACAGATTCCCTTGTCTTACCTTAAAAAAATGCCCTTCAGCTCCCCTACCTTGGGAAAGGGGTTCAGTTATTTGCCTTATCTATGCCCCTCATGATTTAATAAACCGCTACAAGGTCACCCTCAATGTTCTATGCTCTAGTGAAAAAGTTCCAGCCTCTCCCTATAACTCAAACCTTTCAGTCTTGGTAACATCCTTGTAAATCTTTTCTGCACCTTCTCCAATTCAACAATACGCTTCATGCAGCAGGGTGACCAGAGCCATACACAGTACTCCAAAAGTGGCCTCACCAATGTCCTGTACAACCGCAACATGACATTCCAACTTCCATACTGAATGGTCTGAACAATGAAGGCAAGCATACCAAATGCCTTATTTACCATGCTGTCTGGTCTGAGAGCAATACAATAATAAAACAGGCACTTAATTGGCATAGGGGCTTATAAAAGGTTACGGGTAATAGAAGGGGCATGGGTTGGCATGGACAGCATGAGAGGGAATGCACAATGGATAGAGCAATTTTTGGTTTTATTATGGCTTTGACTAAGTACCGGCACAACGAAGATGTGGTCCTTTGCCCAACAACCCCCTATGTACACAAAAGCGGTCCTCATGTCAATGGATGGTGGCGGTGACTCTCATTTGTAACTGATCTGGGAATGAAATTCAAGCCATAATAGCTGCTTCTTTCCACTCTTTTAAAAAAAAAAGCTAAGACATAAAAAATATAATTCAGGTAGAACCAAAGTTCCAAAACTCCTCTCCAAATTCTTCATCCTACCATTACCCAGCCTGTACAGCCTTAGCCGCTCGAGGCCTGAGGCAGGAGAGGTGCTAGGATTGAAACGGTGACGGGAGAGGATGAGATAAATGAGTAGTTCCAAACTTGACTTAACTTTCAGAATTAGGGGCTATCAAAGTATCAAAACCTTCCCAACTTCTATTTTCAATGCCATCACTGATGAAGGCCAGATGGCCAAAAGCCTTCTTCATTGCCCTGTTTACCTGTAACTCCACTTTCAGAGAACTGTTCCACTATGAAGGGTCTAGGCTGGAAACGTCAGCCTTCCTGCTTCTATGATGCTGCTTGGCCTGCTGTGTTCATCCAGCTCTACACCTTGTTATCTCGGATTCTCCAGCATCTGCAGTTCCTATTATCTCTACTACGATCCTTAATGCCCTACCATTCACCATGAAACTCCTACTTTGATTTGACTTTGCAAAATAACCTCACACTTATCCAAATTAAACCCCATTTGCCATTTCTTGGCCCACTTGCCCAACTAATCAAGATCCTGCTGCAATTTCTGATAACATAGAACAGAGAAAGGTACAGCACAGTACAGGCCCTTCGGCCCACGATGTTGTGCTGTGGAATAATCCTAATCCAAGAATAAAATAACCTAACCTACATTCCCCTCAATTCACTGCTGTCCATGTGCACGTCCAGCAGTTGCTGAAATGTCGCTAATGACTCTGCTTCCATGACAACCACTGGTAAACTATTCCATGTGCTCACAACTCTCTGGGTGAAGAACCTCCCTCTGACATCTCCTGTATACCTTCCTCCTAACACCTAAAAACTATGACCCCTCATGGCAGTCAATCCTGTCCTGGGGAAAAGTCTCTGGCTAACCTTCCTCACTGCCTACGATACTGCCTACTTTAGTGTCACGTGCAAATTTACTAATCATCGTACATTCTCATCCAAATCATTGACAGACATAACAAACAGCAATGACCCGAGGCACACCGTGAGTCATAGGCCTCCAGCCCAACAAGCATCCTTCCACTATTACTCCTTGCTTCTTATCATCAAGCAAATTGTGTATTAAATTTGCCAACTCTCTAGAATCCATACGATCTAACTTTCCAGAGCAGCCTATGTGGAACCTTATCAAAGGCCTTACTGAAATCCATATACGACGTCTACTGCCCATCCCTTTTCACCTTCCTGATCACTTCAAAGAATTCTATCAAATTGGTGAGGCATGATCTCCCACGCACCAAGCCATGCCGACTGCTCCTAATCAAACCCTGTCCTCCTAAATGTATGTTCACCTTCTCAGTCAGAATTGTCTCAAGTAACTTACCCGCCACAGATGTTAAGTTTACTGGTCTGCAATTCCCAGGTTTTCTTTGCAGCCCTTTTTGAATAACGGCACAACATTTGCTACCCTCCAGTCTTCCAGGATCTCACCTGTGGCTAATAATGACGCAAATATATCAGCCAGGGCCCCTGCAATTTCTTACAGGGTTTTGGATATCTATCTGAACAGTAGCAGGCGATGTATCTACCTTCATACATTCTAATGCTTCCGACACCTCCTCTACAATGATTTGGACTATCCCCAAGACATCACTACTAACTTCCCAAGTCTTCATGTCTTTCTCCACCGTAAACACAAAGGAGAAATATTCCTTAAGGACCTCACCCATCTCTTGCAGTTCCACACATACACGGCCACTTTGGTTCTCGAGGGGTCCTATTCCCTCTCTAGTTATTCTTTTTCCTTTAATATATTTAAAGAGTCTCTTTTGATTCACACTAATCTCTCAGCCAAAGCTATCTTGTGTTCCCTTTTCGCCCTCCTGATTTCCTTCTTAAGTAAGCTCCTGATCCCCGCTGCCTGTTCCTGAGCCATGTCTCCTCCTTTTCTCTGGTCAAAGCTTCAACATGTCTTGTTATCCAGGGTTTCCTACTCCTGTTGATCTTGCCCTTCACCCTCACAGAAACATATGGACCTTGAACCCCAGCTACCAAACTTTTAAAGGCCTCCCCCTTGGCAGAGGTCCCTTTGCCTGCAAACAAACTACTCCGATCAATCCCTACAAGCTCCTGTCTAATTCCATCAAAATTCACCTTACCCCAACTTAAAACTTCAAACTGTGGATGGGTTTTGTCCTTCTCCATAACTGTTTTAAAATTAATAGAACTATGGTCACTGGTCCCAATGTGCTCCCCCACTGTCACCTAAGTTACTTATCCTGCTCTAATTCCCAACAGCAGGTTGGGTTTTGTCCCATCCTGAGTAGGACACGCTATATTCGGCTGAGGAAAATACCTGAATATATTGAACAAATTCTACCACATCTAAGCCCTTAAGTATATGGCAGTCCCTGTCTATGTCAGGAAAATTAAAATTCCCCACTATGACAGCCCTATTTCTTCTGCAAATCTCCACAATCTCCCTGCATATTTGTGCCTCTAACTCCTGGTGACTGGGGGCCAATAGTACAATCCTAATAACGCCACCAACCCCTTCTTGTTTCTTAGCTACACCCACAAAGCGTCACTGGATGATCCCTTGGTTATTTCATCTCTAACTACTTCAGCCCTCTTGAATCGCAATAGATGCAATTTAATCCAACAGGCATTCCTCGCTCCCTGAGTTGTTGGAGCCTGACCTGTCTCTTCAACTTGCTAATTGATTCCTGTATCTCCTTCCAGCCTCGCACTTGCTGCTCTGCTGTTGAGAATCCCACCCACCTGCCAATCTAGTTTAAATCCTTCCTTGCAGCACTAGCAAATCTGCCTGCCAGGATATCAGTCCCCCTCCAGTTCAGGTGCAACCCGGCCCTCTTGAACACGTCACCGCACCCCCAGAAACGGTCCTAATGATCCAAGAATCTGAAACCCTGCCTTTGCTCCAATTCTTTAGCCACACGTTCATCTGCCATATTCTGTTGTTCTGGATGACTTACTTTTTCTTTGATTCATCTTCGCGGTGTTTCCATTCCATCTTGGTTTTCCGGTATAGAAGATTCATCTCGTCTCGGAGACACCTTGGCACCCTGCCTGTGTCACAGCTTTGCTTCGTCAGTGATGTATATACTTTGAACCCCTTGTCTTCAATGAACTGGAGGAAGCTGGTGATGGCTGCATCCTGCAGGCCACTTGACATCTTCTAGAGTCAAACCAATATAAGGAAAACACCTTGCTGCAGGCCCTGCCTGTGAGAAAATATTTTAGTATCAGTACAAAGTAAAACTTTGTCTCCACTGTTCCCAAACATTCCCAGGACAGAAACAGAGCAAAGCACTCTATTCTTTTAAACCGGAAGTGAAGTTCTCTTGAAAATCATGGAAACCCTACAGCAAGGAAAATTGGCCATTTGACCCATCTAGACCACATCTATTTTCTGAACAGGGCTGCAGCAAGACCCCCAACTCCCAGCCTACTGCTGTGACCCCCCACTTTCCAGGGCTAATCCACCCAGCCTGCACATCTTTGGACTGTGGGAAGAAACCAGAGTACCTGGAGCAAGTCTGGAGACACGGGGAGAATATGCAAACTCCACAGAAGCATTAGCCCAAGGGTGGAATCGATCCAGGGTCCCTGGCACTAATAGGCAGCAATGCTAATCACTGAGCCACTGTGCCAACCCTCTACTCTCTTAAACCAAAAGTAAAGCAGAGTCGACATTGTCCCCATCAAACACTTCCAGGACAGGGACAGCACAAGGTTAGTTAGAGCAAAACCTCCCTACACTGTCCCCAAACACTCCATGCATGATGGGGACAATATGGGGTTATACACAGGATAAAGCATGCTCTATTTTAAACAGAACAAAGCTCTATCTGCTCTTTTGAACTGAAAGCAAAGCAGCCTCTATCTTTTAAATTGAAGACAATACTCCGTCACACTGTTCCCACTAAGCACTCCCAGGACAGGCACAGTATGGACTTAGATATAGAGTAGAAGATCTTGTTACAATTTTAAGCTGAAAGTAAAGTTCCCACAACAATGCCCCCAACAAACACTCCTACGAAAGGTACAGCATGAAAGTTGCCCTACACGTTCCCATCACACAGTCCCAAGAACGAGACAGCATGGAGTGAGACAGTATATAATGCTCCCTCTACTCTTCTAAACTGAAAAGTAAAGCTCCACTCTTTTAAAGTGAAGTCAAAGCCCTCTGTACCCTTTAAGATAAAAAGTAAAGCTCCTTTGACACTGACCCCATCAGACACACCCAGACAGGGAACAGCACCAGGTTAGATACAGAATAAAATTTCCTCAACTCTTTTCTACCATTACATTTTTAAAATGGAAGTAAAATCTCCTAGACACCATTCCAATCAAACATTCCCCAAACAGGTACAAAAAACAAACAGTCAGAACTGGGACACTCGGTCCTCTGTTACATACAAAATGTTGGGACATTCAGTCCTGTTACATATGCATACAAACAGAGCCAATGCTGGACACCTAGTGCTCTATTCCACACATGGACACAGACAGAGCCAATCCTGGGACACCTAGTGCTCTGGTACTTCAATGCACACACATGCACTCAGATCCTGACATGCATGCCAGGGAAACTCAGTACAACCAGACAGAGTCAGTGTTGTGACATGCGGTGCCACTAGACACAGTGCCACACACACTTACGGACCAGACCAAATCCCCTCAAATAAGATCACACATTTTTCTTATTTTTAAATTGCCAAGTGTAAAGCAAACCAGATGCAATTCAATTGGTCAAACCACCAGACTTGAAGCAAAACATGCTTTATTCTCACACTGTAGTTAAAATACAAACAAAAGAAAGAAAAACTGGAATAACAGCACTAATGGAAAGCTTAACAGAACAACAAGATGAAGGCACCCGCTAGATGGGCATCATTCAAGCTCCTGGATCCATCCACCCCAGGCAGCCACTTCCTCCCCTCTTTACTCTTTTTATCGTCTTATTCTTCATCTTCTTCCTGTTGGCAGTAGATGGGTGAGGTGACAGGAGGAAAGGTGGCCAGTATGGCGGTGGTCTGGCCTGAGGGCGGAGCCAGGGACTTGAGGTGGCGGCGAGGCAGCAGCAGTGTGATATGCCTGCAGCAGCACTCCAGGCCTCTGAGATGTGGTGCCCTCAATGAAGCCAATGGCTCCTGGTTGTGGTGGGTTTGGCAAAAGGACTCCAAGAATCAGCGAGTCGACAGTGGCAGTGGAACCAGGGTCTCCTGGTTGTGGGATAAGTGTGGGTGCAGCACGGGATGCGGCACTGACTGCCCGTCAGCGGGATGGGCCCAGCAATGACAAGATGGAGCCTGAGGAGTGATGACTCAGGTTGTGTCAGGTCAAGGAGACGGGCATGAGAGGAAGGGTTGGACACGGGATGAGGCCGGGTGGTGGCGAGGTTTTAAAATGTTGCTCCTTATGTGGTCTCACTGATGTGGAGTAGACCAAGTGTAGGCTCAATGACTGATCTGGGGACCATCCACACTCTATACACTATAATCAACAGCAATGTCTGGTTGCCAGCCATTTTAACACCCCCTTCCACTCCCTTGGTGATATGCCTATCCTGGGTCTCCTCCAGTGCCACAATGATGCCACCCGTAAACCGGAGGACCAAAACCTCATATTCCATTGAGCTTACAGCCCAATGGCCTCCCTCAACAAAGAATTCACCAGTTTCAAAGTGTCCCCACCCAGACCTTATCCCATGTCCAACCCTCTCTCTCATCTCTGTCTTCTTGACCTGACACAACCTGTCTGTCTTCTTTCTCACCTATCCACCCCATCCTTCCCACTGATCAATCTCCACAACTCCCTACCAGCATCTATTTATCATAATCTGACCTACCTTCCCAGAGCCCCATGCCCCGCATTTAGTTCCACTATCCCTGCCCCCTCCCCATTTCTGATGAAGGGTGTAAACCTGAAACGCCAACTTTTCAGCTCCTTGGATACTGCCTGACTGGCTGTGTTCCTCCAGCTCCACACTGTATTGACTCTGATTCCATCATCTGCAGTTCTTTCTATCTTCCAGGTGAAGCGTGTTTTACCTGCACTTCAATCTAACTTTCTGGTATTCGCTGTCACACTGTGGTTTCATTCTACACTGGGTATTTGCAGATACACTTTATTTTGTTTAAAAAGCACACAATTTATAGGCAGCCAGTCAATATGGCTTTTTATAAATTCCTACTTTAGAGATAAAACCAGTCTGACTTCAAACTAAAATACAAACAAATTCTAAGCAAGGCCTCACACCCAACATGCATTGTCTGACCTAAAATGTCACCTCTTCTTTACACTGATAAAACCTTTAGTTCTCTCAGGACTGTGACTCGGAAGGAATTCAGGGATTTACATATACAAATTATTCAATTAAAACCTTCTAACTGATTAAAGATTTGACAGCATCTTAGGTTTGTATAGTACATCCTCATCAATGGTGTCAATCTTTGATCTTTTACTTCCAAATTCTGTGTCTGATACCGCCTCGCTCATTAATATCTGAAGGAGGACTGAGGCTCCAAAGCTTGTGTTTTCAAACAAATCTGTTGGGTCTATAACCTGGTGTCATGCGATTTCTGACTTTATTCACCCCAGTCCAACACTCGCACCTCCACATCCTGCAGAAATGAAGCACAGACTGGGTGACCACTGCGCAGAACATTTGCGTTCCGTCTGCAAATACAAGACCCCGAGTTTCCAGTTGCCTGCCAATTCAACAAACCATCTTGTTCCCTGGCCAACATCTGTCCCAGTCTTGCTGCAGTGCTCCAAAGCTCAGTTCAAGCCGGAAGAACAGCACCTAATTTTCCACATGGGAACTCTTACAGCTTTCTAGACTCAATATCGAGTTCAACAGTTTTAGGGCTTGAGGCACCTCCTACAATCTGAAATCCCCACCCGTTTCAAGAAGGCCACCATCATCCCACTACCCAAGAAAGCACATGCAACATGCCTTAGTGATTACTGCCCAGTAGCTCTAACCTCCATCATCATGAAGTGCTTCAAGAAGCTGGTCATAGTCGATATCAATTCTAGCCTCTGTGCCTGCCTCTATCACCTGCAATTTTGCTACTGATGTAACAGGTCCACAGTAGACACCATTTCCCTGCACTCATCTCTAGAACATCTGGATAACAAGGACACCAATGTCAGACTCCTACTCATCGACTACAGCTCCATGTTCAACATCATAATCTCCTCCGAACTAATCTCAAATCTGAGAACTAGGTCGCCGCTCCGCCTTCTATAACTGGATCCTCAGCTTCTTGATGTACAGACTGCAATCAGTGAAGACAGACAATTGCACCTCCTCCACAGCAATCCTCAACACTACAGCCCCCCCAAGGATGCATTCTCAGTTCCCTACTTTCCTCCCTGTACACCCATGACTGTGTTGCCATATTCAGAATGAATGCCATCTGCAAGTTTGCTGACAACACCACCACAATAGGACTGGTATCAAACAACGGTGAGTCAGAATACAGAAAGGAAATAGAGGGCTTGGTTTTGTGGTACAATGATAACAAACTCTCTCTCAATGTCAGCAAAACAAAAAGAACTGATCATTAACTTCAGGAAGAAAGGAGGCAAACACGCCCCCATCTACATCAATAGAGTGGAGGTTGAGAGCATCTAATGTGTAGGAATGATGATAACCAACAACCTGTCCCAGACTTCCCACCTAGATGTGACAAGCAAGGAGGCACAAAATGTCTCTTCTTCCTCAGATGGCTTAGGAATTTCAGCATTTCCATGAGAACTCTCACCAACTTTTACAGATACACCACAGAAAGCATACGATCTGGGTGCATAACGGCCTGGTATAGCAACTGCTCTGCCTGGCACCCAGTACAGAAGGTTGTGTGCATTGCCCAGACCATCATAGGAGCCAGCCTCCCAACCATGCACTCCATTTACACTTTTCGCTGGTAGTCTTTCCACAGCAAAATCAAAGATCTCCCTAACACACCCCCCACCCTCCAACCTCGGTAATCCTCAGCCAGAAAATACAGAATCTTGAACACATATACCAGCAGGTTCAGGGACAGCTTCTTTCCCGCCATTATTAGACTGATGAATTGACTCTAATTTCAAATAATGTGCAGCTGTAACCTGTGTGCCTCATTCTAAGCATCTTATGATCTATCTGTATGTCTTTGTTTCCTGTGATCTACCTGCACTGCTCGTAAAACAAAGCATATGACTGCAATAAATCAAAACAAAATCACCTTCTCCCACGTCCTTACCCCAACTCCTACGCACCAAGCCTTGTTATCACATGGTTTGCTATTACACACAATCCCTTGTTAGCCACTAGAAGTCCCCACTAGTAGGTATTCATTCTTCTAATCTAACTTTTATCCACACCTTTTTCCAACTGTTGCTCTCTCTCTTCGGGCTCTATCTCTACATTGTCTTTACTCTCTACTCCCTTCTCCCTGCCACCCTATCTTCTGCATGAAAAACATTTTCCTAGCCACCATTACTTCTGAGGGTCAGTGAACATTCCTTTTTATTCATTGTGGGGTGTGGGCATTGCTGGCTGGCCAGCATTTATTGCCTGTCCTTAGTTACTCTTGAGAAGGTGGTGGTGAGCTGCCTTCTTGAACCACAGCAATTCACCTACTGTGAGCTGACCCACATTACCATTAGGGAAGGAATTCCAGGACAATGACCCGACAACTGTGAAGGAATGGCAATATGTTTCCAAATCAGGATGGTCAGTAGCTTGGGCGGGACTTGAAGGTGGTGGAGTTGCCATGCAGCTGTTGCCCTTGTTCTTCTAGATGGAAATGGTAGTGGGTTTGGAAGGAGCTGTCTGAGGATCTTTGATGAATTTCTGCACTGCATCTTGTAGATAGTACACACAGCTGCTACTGAGGGTTGGTGGTGGAGGGAATGGATGCATGTGGCCGTAGTGCCAGGCTGCTTTGAACTGGATGGTGTCAAACTTCGTGAGTGTTGCTGGGTCTGCACTCATCCAGGCAAGTGGGAAGTATTCCATCACACTCCTGACTTGTACCTTGTAGATGGTGGACAGGCTCTGGGGAGTCAGGTGGTGAGTTAGTTATTGCAGTATTCCTAGTCTCTGGCCAGCTCTTTTAGCTAATGTGTTTATGTGGTGAGTCCAATTGAGTTTCTGGTTAATGATAATCCTCAGAATGTTGATCCTGGGGGATTCAGTGATTTTGAATGCCAAGGGGTGATGGTGATAGCCTGGCATTAGTGTGGCGCAAATGTTACTTGCCAATTGTCAGCCCAAGCCTGGATATTGTCCAGATCTTGTTACATTTGAACATGAACTAATTCCAAGACAATCTAACCATCACCCTTGGTATTCAACGTACTTGCCATCACTGAATACCCCATTATCACATCCTTGGGTTATCATTGACCAGAAACTCAACATGACTCAAACATTAACCAAAACCTCATATCTACCACTTTCTGGGTGAATGTCTGTTTCATATCTCCTGTAAACCACTTGCTCTTCACCTTAAACATATGCCCTCTGATCTTAGTTCTATATGCCATGTGAAAGAGATTCTCACAATCTACTCTGCTGGAGATGTTAACTCTGATTCCACTCCAAAGATGTTGCCAGATATGCTCAACTTTTCTGGCAACGTCTGTTTTTGTTCTTGATCAATGAGTCCTGTTATACACACACATCCACCCTGTGTTACTCAGACCTAGAGCTGGAATGTAGAAATTAATGAGGAGATACATGTGGGCGTTACAGGTTCCAGAGTGTAGAGGCAGAGGTCAACCTTCATCCCAGTATGATTACTGACCCCATCCCTTCGCAAGTGAAGAGACATACTTTCATTGCCGAAATGCACACGAGATCTTTATCATTTGTCATACAGGATGATTATTTTTCATGATGGTCAGCTCCTGTACTACCTTTGATTATGAGACTGCATGATGGTGTAGTGGTAATGTCACATGACTAGGAATGCAGGCACCCAAACTAATCTTCTTCGCAACAGGTCCAAACAATGTCATAGAGTCCTATAGCATGGAGACAGGCCCTTCAGCCCAAACTTGTTTACGCCAACAAAAATGTACATCCATGCTAATCCCACATCCCTGCACTTGGCTCAAATCCTTCTAAGCCTTTCCTATCCACATATTTGTCCAATGTCTTTTAAATGTTGTTAATGTGCCTGCTTCAGCCACTTCCGCTGGCATCTCATTCCATATGCTCACCACCCTCTTTAAACAAAAGGTTCCCAAGTATTTTTTCCCCTCTTACCTTAAACTGATGCCCTCTAGTCTTTGATTGCCCAACCCTGGGAAAAAGACTGAGTGCATTCACCTATCCATGCCTCTCATGATCTTATACACTTCAAGATTTCCCCTCAGTCTAAAGGAAAAAGTCCTAGCTTTTCCAACCTCTCCCTATAACTCAGTCCCTTAAGTGCTGGCAACATCCTCGTAAATTTCTTCTGCACTCTTTCTAGTCTAATAACAACCTTCCTGTAGCAAGGTAACCAAAACAAAACTGAACAAAACACTTTAAGTGTGGCCTCATCAACATCTTGTACAACTGCAACATAACTTGCCAACTTCTATTTTCAATGTCACGACTGATGAAGGCCAGATGGCCAAAAGCCTTCTTCACTGCCCTGTCCACCTATGACTCCACTTTCAGAACTGTTCACCTGAACTCCAAGGTCACACTGTTCCACTACACTTACGGTCTACTGTACATCATGAAACTACTATTTTGATCTGACTTTCCATAACGCAACACCTCACACTTATCTATATTAAACTCCATTTGCCATTTCTTGGCCCACTTGCCTAGCTGGTCAAGATCCTGCTGCAATTTCTGACAACCTTCCTCACTGTCCATACCGCTACTTCAGTGGCATGCGCAAATTTACTAATCACGTACATTCTCATCCCAATCATTGATAGAGATAACAAACAGCAATGGGCCCATGACTGACCCGAGGTACACCACTAGTCACAGGCCTCCAGTCTGATAAGCATCTTTCCACTATTACCCTCTGCTTCCTACCATCAAAGTCAATTGTCTATCCAATTTGCCAACTCTACCTGGATTCCATGCTTTCTAACCTTCCACAGCAGCCTACTACATGGAACCTTATCAAAAGAGCTGACTGAAATCCACACAGACTACATCTACTGTCCTACCCTAATCACCTTTCTGATCTAGCAAATTTGTGAGGCATTATCTCCCATGTATAAAGCCATGCCGACTATTCATGATCAAACCCTATTTTTCAAAATGCATGTACAACCCACCCCTAGGAATCTTCTCAAATAACTTACCTACCTCAGATGCTAAGCTTACTGGTCTATAAAGCCCAGGTTTTTCTTTGCAGCCCTTCTTGAAGAAGGGCACAATATTCGTTACCCTCCAGTCTTCGGAGACATTACCCATGGCTAACAATTCAAATATATCAGCCAGGGCCCTGTGATTTCTTCTCGAGCCTCTTGCAGGGTTCTTTGGATATATGTGAACAGGACCAGGAGATATATCCACCTTCATACATTCCAATACCTCCTCTACTGTGATATGGACAGTCCCGAAGATATTGCTACCAACTTCCCTAAATTCCGAAGTCTTCATGTCTTTCTTAACAGTAAACACAAAGGAGAAATATTCATTGAGGATCTTGCGTGTCTCCTGCAGTTCAACATATGCACATTTACTTTGGTCTTCAAGTGGTCCTACTCTCACTCCAGTTATTCTTTTTTCCTTTCTACTTAAAGGATCTCTTTGGATTCACCATCATCTTCTCAGCCATAGTTATCTTGTGCTCCCTTTCCGCCCTCCTGATTTCCTTCTTCAGTAAACTCCTCTATCACCTAATACCTCCAGGGGTTCCCTTAATCCCGGCTGCTTCTTCCTGAGCCATGTCTCCTCATTTTTCCTGATCAAAGCCTCAATATCTCTTGTCATGCATGGTTCCCTACTCTTGCCAGCTGGCATTTCACCCTCACAGGAACATATGTTGAAGCAAACTCGAAACCAAGCTATCAAACTTTTAAAGACCGCCCACATGCCACAGGTCCCTTTGCCTGCGAACAAACTACTCTGATCAATCCTTGCAAGCTTCTGTCTAATTCCATCAAAATTCGCCTGCCCCAATTTAAAACTTCAACTTGTGTACCGGTTTTGTCCTTCTCCATAACTATTGAGGAAATGTTCTTCCACACATTTAACAAATTCCACCCCATCTAAGCAAGTTTGGTGACAACAAATTGAGGGGGATGGCGGCCTCACCGGGCGGGGGGGGGGGGGGGGGGGAGGGGGGAAGAGAGGAGAGGGGCCGCGTGCGCCAGGGGAGGGGCAACGTGGAAGGGGGGAAATGGGGAGAGGGGCCGCGCAGGTGGGGGGGGGGAGAAGGTTAGGGGCCGCATGGGGGGGGAGAGGAGAGGGGCCACATTGGGGGGGGGAGGGGAGAGGGGCCACATGGGGGGGGGGGGGAGAGAAGAGAGGGGCCACGCGGGGGGGGGGGGGGAGAGAGGAGAGGGGCCACGCGGGGGGGGGGGGGGGGGAGAGGAGAGGGGCCACGCGGGGGGGGGGGGGAAGAGGAGAGGGGCCACGCGGGGGGGGGGAAGAGAAGAGAGGGGCCACGCGGGGGGGGGGCGGAGAGAGAAGAGAGGGGCCACGCGGGGGGGGGGGGGCGCGGAGAGAGAAGAGAGGGGCCACGCGGGGGGGGGGGGCGGAGACAGAAGAGAGGGGCCACGCGGGGGGGGGGCGGAGACAGGAGAGGGGCCACGCGGGGGGGGCGGAGAGAGGAGAGGGGCCACGCGGGGGGGGGGAGAAGAGAGGGGCCACGCCGGGGGGGGGGGGGGGGGGGAGAGAGAGGAGAGGGGCCGCGGGGGGGGTGGAGAGGGGCCGCGGGGGGGGTGGAGAGGGGACGCGCGCGGTGGTTGGGGGGGTGGAGAGGGGACTGGGGGGGGTGGAGGGGGGACTGGGCGGGGGTGGAGAGGGGACTGGGCGGGGGTGGAGAGGGGACTGGGCGGGGGTGGAGAGGGGACTGGGCGGGGGTGGAGAGGGGACTGGGCGGGGGTGGAGAGGGGACGCGCGCGGTGGTGGGGGGGGTGGAGAGGGGACGCGCGCGGTGGTGGGGGGGGGTGGAGAGGGGACGCGCGCGGTGGTGGGGGGGGTGGAGAGGGGACGCGCGCGGTGGTGGGGGGGGTGGAGAGGGGACGCGCGCGGTGGTGGGGGGGGTGGAGAGGGGACGCGCGCGGTGGTGGGGGGGGTGGAGAGGGGACGCGCGCGGTGGTGGGGGGGGTGGAGAGGGGACGCGCGCGGTGGTGGTGGGGGGGGGGTGGAGAGGGGACGCGCGCGGTGGTGGGGGGGGGTGGAGAGGGGACGCGCGCGGTGGTGGGGGGGGGGTGGAGAGGGGACGCGCGCGGTGGTGGGGGGGGGGGTGGAGAGGGGACGCGCGCGGTGGTGGGGGGGGGGGGGGGGGGGTGGAGAGGGGACGCGCGCGGTGGTGGGGGGTGGAGAGGGGACGCGCGCGGTGGTGGGGGGGAAGGAACGCCGGCGCGGGCGGTGAAGGACAGGTGGAATTGAGAGATATGATGCGTGAAGTGGGAGTGCATGTGACACGGCGGGGGGTAAGAGACATTGGGAAGTGTTGTACGCGGAATCCCCGAGTCGTGCGAAACGAGCCCCCGCTCCGAACGAATAGTAGGCGCCGGGGAGATGAAGTAGCGGAGTCTGTGGTGTGCGGTTTTACCTGACCCGGGCCCTGGCTGCTGATCGAGACGGGCGGCTCCTCTCCCTGTCCCCCTCCGCCTGTCTCTTGAGATGGTGGGGGTAGCTGAAGCTTCCCCTCTCTCTCTCTCCTCCTCCCTCCTCCTCTTTCCTGGCGGTGTGGGGCAAGAGGCCTATTCGCGAGGCCTGTAATCCCGGGCCCGGTCCCCCTCAGCCCGGCTGGTGGGGAGAGGGGGGCGGGATGCAAACATCCGCCGTCAAACCATCGCCTCCTTCGGTCTGTCTGTCAGACACACGGTCACTCGATAAGCGTCCCGGAGAGGTGGGGGCGAAGCTGACGCTGTGTCTCTGTCCCAGTCCCGGCTCCTCACTGGGACTAAGGGTGGGGGAGGGGGAGGGGGAGGGAGCGCGGGAAAGGGGCGGGCGGCCGGCCGTTAACGGCTCCTCCCGCTCTTCACTTTGTTTTTCTTTATTATCCTTCTTTTCGGCTTTTTTTCTGATCTTTCTGTTTTGTTTCAAATTATTTCTTTTTTAAATCCTTTTGTTTTATCTTATTTTTATTTTCTCTTGTCCTTTTGTTTCTTATTTTGTTCGCCGTTTATTAAAATTCATTATGTCATCTCTTATTTTTTGTATGACTTTTGGTATTTCTTGATTTTTTCATTCTTGCATTTTCGTTTTCTTCACATTTTGTTTTTTTCTAATTTCTCTTGTTTCCTTTGATTTTAATGTTTTTTTATATTTTCTTTTTTGCGTTTCTGACGTTTTAAATTTATTTTTACATATCTCTTCATTTTTCTCTTTTCAGTTGTTTTTAATAATTTTTAGTAAATTTTTGCATTTTCCTTTTTTTCTCATTTGTCTTATGTTTTGGAATCATTGTTTTTGTTTTTGCCTCATTTTCGTCCTCTTGTATTGTTTTTTCCCTTTCTTTCCTCCTTGTCCCTTTTCCCTGGTCCCTATCTGGTCTGTTGCTTTCCCTCTCTAGGAGGCTGTTTTATTGTTTCCTCTTTAATCACAGTATAAGAAATACATGTAAGGGAATTCTCGGTTGAAGGAGAAGGCTGGGTGTTTAGGCGCCTGTGGATAATCACCAGTCGGTACAAAAACAAAGTTGCTGGAAAAGCTCAGCAGGTCTGGCTGCGTCTGTAGAGGAGAAAACAGAGTTAATGTTTCTGGTCCAGTGACCCTTCCTCAGAAGGTGGCTGGGAAAATGTCAGTTTATAAATCTCCACCTGGTGCTGTTTCTCCTTCAGGATGTAGACTGTTGACTCTCTAGCGGTAGCCTCCACGTGCCTCTAGGCTCCCTTCCATGGCCTTCACTCATCTGGCCAGACTGGAGACCTCTTTTAGCAACCATTCCTCTATAGCTGCCCTCTGCAGAGAAGATGGAGGGATCCTGCATACTCCACGTGGATGTATGTGGGGTAGAGTGGGGTGGGTTGGGATTCAGGGGGTTGAGGCTGTGGGTTTGGACTGTGGAGGGAGGATCAGAGCTGGGCTGGGGTGGTGATGGCCTGGGGAGAGGAGAATGGGGTGGGTTGGGGGCTGAGAAGGAAAGGGGACGGGGTATGGGCTGAGTAATGGGATGTTGAGACTGGGGAGGGGACGGTGGACTCTGAACACTGAAGGGGATGTGTCTGGGAGGGAGTGGTTGGGCAGTGGGAAGGATTGTGTACATCAGGTCAGGGTTATTGCAGGTTTAGCCTAAGCAAGGCTGTATGTTCCTAGTGCCCTCTGCACAGTTTCAATAGCAGCCACAGCTCAGAGAAAAGCATCCCTTGTCTTTTGTTAATGGGTTGTGGAGGAGGATGTGGGAGCGTGTGCTGGGTTGGTTGTATGCTGGGTTGTCAGAGGAGACAGGAATCGCCATGGAAATTTAGAGGGGAATGCAGAGTCAGAGGATAGAGATCAAAGCTGAATCCAGTCAATCATTCCCACTTGCATAATGAAAGACTGACAAAGAAAGAGTTCCATTGACGTGGAGGCAGAGGACGTTAAGGGGATGTAAATGTTGCTGTGAAACACTGCCTACCCTGCCCCCACCTCCCCAATGAATATTGAAGGCATCACTTGGCAGGATTAAAAAGGAGATACAGGCAGTGAGAGACTTAAGCAGGAGCACTGCATGCAGCTCCTGTGCTGATGCTGCATAAAAACAGACAAGGGCCTGACAGTCAAAGAGGCAACACCAGGACTCCAGCCACATGCCCCCCCGCCCCATGCCCCCCCCGCCCCTATTCCTAAGGACAGCTCTCGATGTGTATAATTATCGTGATCCAGCCGAAGGGTGCGATCTCGCCCCTCTTTGTGGCCATTTAACCTTCACATTGCTCAGAATGTGAGTGAGAGAATGATTGTGTTTGTACTCCTGTGTGTGTAAGATAGTGTACACATTTAGGTATTTGTGTTTGTGTCTGTTCATGTGAGCATAAGTGCTAATGTCTGTGTATGTAATGTGCTTCTGTGTGTTTGTGTATGTATTTGTGCATGTGAGAGCATTTGTGTGTGTGTGAGAGAGAATGTGTTTGTGTTTGAGGGTGTATATATGTATCGGGTGTATATATGTATCTGGTGTATGTGTTTGCGCGCTCTATGTATCTTACTATAGCAAATTGTGTGTCTACATGTATAATTCATTTAGCTCCTCTCAAGCCTATTACAGAGGAAAAGGAGGAGACCATTCAGCATCTTTAAGCTTGTTACAGGAGGAGGCCATTCAGTCACTCGAGTCTTGGGTATGATATATTGACATGGATAGAGAACTGCTTGGGTGGGCAGTGACCAATGGGGAACTGCAAGGTGCAGTCCTTGGACCCGAACTATTCACAATATATATTAATTAGATGAGGAGATTAAATGTAATAGCTCCAAGTTTGCAGATGACACAGAGCTGGGTGGGAGGGTAAATTGTGAGGGGGAGGCAGAGATGCTGCAGTGTGATTTGGACAAGTTGAGTGAGTGGGCAAATGCATGGCAGGTGAAGTATAATGCAGATAAATATGAGGTCATCCACTTTGATAGCAAAAACAGGAAGGCAGATTATTATCTGAATGCAGTAGATTGGGAAAGGGGGAGCCCTGGGTGCCCTTGTACATTGGTCACTGAAAATAAACATGCAGGTGCATGATGGCATTGAAGAAGCAAAAGGCATAGCAAGAAATTTCAAATATAAGAGTGAGATATACTTCTGCAGTTGTACAGATCCTTGGTGAAACCACATTTGGGAGTGTTGTGTGTGGCTTTCATTTCCTGACATGAGGAAAGAATGTAATGAAGGTTCAAGACTGATTCCTTAGAAGGCAGGACTGATTTATAGAGAGAAATTGACTGATTAGGTCTAAATTCCCTGGAGTTTAGATGAAGGAAATAGAGGGATATGGATCAAATGCAAGCAGATGGGATTAGTTTAGAATGGCATCAAGGTTGGTGCAGTCATGGTGGTCTGAGAGGTCTGTTCCTGTGATGTACTGTGCTTTTCTATATTTAATAAGGGGGACTTCTCATAGAAACCTATAGAATTCTAATGAGTGCACAGCATAAACACAGGAAGGATATTCCTAATGATTGAGAAGCTCAGAAGCTAGGGGTCATTGTATAAAGATACACGGTAGGTCATTTAGGTATGAGATAAGAGATTTCTTCACCCAGACAGCCACCTATAGAATTATCTGCCACAGATGGCAGTTGAGTCTAATTCTATGAAAACATTGAACATTTTCAAGAAGGAGTTAGATACAGTACCTGGGGTACAATTGATCAAAGGATATGTGAAGAAAATGGGAACAAGGTACTGAGTTAGATGATCAGCCATGAATGATGGAGCAGTCTCAAAGGGCTGAGTGACTTCCTGTTGCTATTTTCTACATAATAGTGGAAGACCATTCAATTCTTTTTGGACCTGTTATGCATGAACAAGGGGAGGCCAATCTGCTCCTTTTGAGCCTGTTCCATGGGTACAGGAAGTGGTCATTCAGCCCCAGGAGCCTATTGCAGAGGAACAGGAAGGGGCCAATCATAAAGTTTTGGGCATCTTTCACCTATCGATCAAATCTGGATTAACCTGCATTCAGACTCCTTCCACTGGCCGAAGCTCTGAATCCCTTAACCTCCTTCGTGAAGTGGAAATCATCCCGGCTGAAAATTAAGGAGATTCACTGGGCTTGCTTTGATTGCTTTCTCTGTAAGATAATTCTGTTTGTTGACCACCATTTGCATCAAGAAGCGATTCTTACTTCTAAGGTGGTGTTCCTTTGTCTTTCGTCATTAGATACGCAGTAACTACTTCAGAGTGCATCTCTTTAAGGATACAATGAGAAATACAGGGAGCCCATGGATAAATCCTTGTAGCACACCTCAGGTATGTGTACCAGATCCTGAAGAGAAGCCATTGTAAGGGATTCTGTAGTTCTGATTAGATTGTAAAACTATGGGATCAGGTGAGGTCAGCGAACTTGTTGGAAGAGAAAGATATGGTCACTGTATTACAGTCACTGGGCAGCACAGTGGCTGACTGGTTAGCACTGCTGCCTCACAACACCAGGGACCTAGGTTTGATTCCATCCTGGGGTTACTGTCTGTGTGGAGTTTGCACATTTTCCATGTGTCTGTGTGGGTTTCCTCCCATAGTCCAAGGATGTGCAGGGTAGTTGGATTGGCCTTGCTAAATTGTTCCTGTGACACCACAGTGCTACCTCAGTACTGAGCCCTCTAGTGGCATGGTACTGAGTCAGTACTGATGAGTCCTATAATGTCACGGATGCTTAGGTTAGGTGGGTTCGACATGAGAAATGTAGGGATAGGGGAATGGGTCTGGGGGGGATGCTCTTTGGAGGGGCGGTGTGGACTTGTTGGGCCGAATGGCCTGCATCCACACAGCGGGGACTCTATGACTCTGACAGCAGACAGTAAAGGTTCCCCTCCATTTACTTTAAAAGACAGCAACTACTATTAAAATACCATGTTTGCTAATACCAGTTTGTACCCGTTATGCATAAGTTCCCATATGCACATTTAAATGGGTTTAGGGAATGCGTCAGTAGACTAGAACCCCTACATAGAACATTACAGCACAGTACAGGCCCTTCGGCCCTCGATGTTGTGCCGACCTGTCATACCGATCTGAAGCCCATCCAACCTACACTATTCCATTCGGCCCAACAAGTCCACACCAACCCTCAGAGCATTCCACCGAGACCCATCCCCGTATAACCCACCTAATCTGCACATCCCTGAACACGATGGAAAATTTAGCATGGCCGATCCACCTAGCCAACTTTGGACTGTGGGAGGAAACTGGAGCACCCGGAGGAAACTTGTGCAAACGCCACACAGGTAATTGCCCGAGGCTGGAATTGAATCTGAGTCCCTGGGGCTGTGAGGCAGCAGTGCTAACCATTGAGGCACTGTGCCACCCAACTGTGTACTCTTCCGTAAGAACTGACCCTGCAACAGTGTAGTGCTCCCTCAGCACCAAACCAATGATAATGTAGCATACCCTCAGCACTGACCCTTTGATAGTGTAGTCCTTTCTCAGTACTGACCCTCTCAACTGTGCGGCACTCCTTCAGTACTAACCCTGTGACACCACAGTGCTACCTCAGTACTGAGCCCTCTAGTGGCATGGTACTGAGTCAGTACTGATTCTCAACAGTGTGGTACTCCTCAGTACCCATTCTCTGTCAGTGCAGCACTATCTTTTTCTCATTCACCATGCAGAATGTGCTGTGTATGCGTGTCCCTCACACATCTTCACAACACAGCCCGTGTAACATGATTGGTCCTCACAAGCAGTTACAAGGTAGTAGTCTCCAAAACATGTTTTTATGAGTGAAGCCTTGAGGCACATTAATAATGTGGGTCTGTTATATTGTAGTTGGAAAAGGGGGTGATTTATATTCAGTATAAGCAAAATGGAATTTTTTTTGGATCAGTTCTTATTTCCCAGTATTCTACATGCCTTTTCTTATACAGGAAGAAATCTTTGGTCCTGTACTCATGTATTTTTGACACACAGATGTTGAACCTGTCCCACATTCCTGTATCTGATTCTCGGACTTGCCTGCAGCTAGCTTGTATTCTTCAGAAGGATATGGGAGCTGGGCGTTTGTGCGTTTTTAATGAATGTTCGGGTAAGATGGTTTTGACAGGAACATCGGTAAAAATAGCAGTCTTCCAAATAAGCGGGGGAGGGCTGACAGAGAGCTGTGCGTGTGTGAGAAAGTGTACAGATCTCTAGTGTGATGTTCAGTGTGACGTCTTAACACAGTTCAATTCTCTGAGCCTGCATATGTTTATGAGCATGTGACAGCATACGTCAGTGTGTGTATATCTCTTGTGTGTAACTATGATGGTGTGTGGGCCTGCATTATGCATAAATATCTCTATATCTGTGGGTGTATCTGCACATGTATCTGTGAATCAACATTAATGTTGTCCCTGTCGAACACTCCCAGGACACATGCAGCACTGGATTATACACGGAACAAAGCTACATCCACTATCCCATCAAGTGCTCCTGGTCAAGTTCAACATAAGGTGATATGCAGAGTGACACACAGATGTTTGCCCTTACCAATCAATCACAGGTCAACTACAGTACAGGGACAGATAGTGCGCAAATCTCCCAGTACTCTTTTAAACTGAAAGTAAATCAACTAAAATTCCAACTACTCTTTTACGTAAAAATAAAGCTTCCTCAACATTGTCTCCATCAGACAGGTACAGCAAGGATTAGATGCAGGGTAATGTTTCCTGTACTGTTTTAAACTGAGAATGAAGCTGTCTGTATTGAGCCAAAATTAAAACACGTACCAAACTTTTAAAATGACCCAATCGAACACTTCTAAGATATGGGCAGCATAGATACAGAGTAAAGGCTTCTCTGCTTTTTTAAAAATTCACAGTAAACTGAAAGTAAAGGTTTCTCAAAATTGTCCAATGAAGCAGTCCCAGGACACGTACAAAATACGGTGAGATGCTTAGGAGCATTACTTCCAGTTTAAAAGATGAGAAAACTTTATTTTTGGATACTAACCCCATTGTTCCATCTACTCATTTAACTTGAAAGTGGAAATGCCTTTAGTTTTTTAAACTGAAAGTAAAAGGTCCCTCAATGTTGTCGGGACAGTCACGGGATGGTATTGGATATGGGGTAAAGCTCTCTACACTGTTCCCATCAAACTGAGACAGGGACAGCAAGGTGTTAGATACAGAATAAAGCTCCCCCTATATCTTAAACTGAAAGTAAATGTAAATATTCTCTCTAATGTCTTCATCAAACATTCCCAGCACAGAGGCAGTACCGAGTTAGATACAGAGTAGAGCTTCAACTGCTTTTTTAAGCTGAAATTTGAGCTCTTTTTACTGTTTTTTTTAGAAACTGAAAGCAAAGCCCTCTCAAAACTCTCTATCAGACAAGACCAGAACAAGTACAGCATAGGGCTAGATGCAGGTTAATATTCCCTCTACTCCTTTAAGCTGAGTATAAAGCTGTCTTTACTCCTTTAATGGCCATAAGTAAAACTCTTTCTAATCTTTTAAACTGAAACTAATGCTCTTTTTATGCTGTCCCCATTAAATATATCCAGCCTGTGGAAAGCAGGGAGTTTGATACAGAGTAACACTGTCTCCACTGTTTTAAACTTGAAGTAAAATGAAAGAAATGCTTTCGACTTTTATAAACTGAAAGTAAAGTTCTCGACACTGTCCCGGTCAAATACTCTCAGGTCCACCATTAGGCTATAATCAAAACATACTTCATTCTTACAACACAGTTAAAATCCAAAAAAAAAGTTGGTATAACTTTACTCCACTGAAACACCGAACAAGATAATGTGTTATTTAATCACTAATCATCATCAGTTCCAAAATAGGCAGCATCCTATAAATACACCCTTTGGCAAAAATGTAATTCAGCAAAACAGTTGATCCTCATGTGCTGTTTCTCTCCAGTCCAGAAGAAAGAAACAATCTGCCCTTCTTGACTTTTAAGAGGAAGCCTCACTGTCTAAGACTTCACTCTAGCAGCTGAGAACTCAAGCTTTCAGCTCAGCAGTCTGCAGAAATCTTTCATTAACTGAAAGCCTTCCTGGGTGTGTATGAACCCTGACCCTGCCCGCTCATAATTCTATTTTAAAAACAAAACCCGGGGAGAACTCAAAAGCTGTTTATCAACTGCCTGTCTGAAGGAGAAATTTCAGCACCACGGTGACAACACTTCCTACAAGAGAAATAACACAACACCTCTCGCTTAAAGGTGCAGTACTGTCACACTTCTGTCTTCCTGCCCTTAAAAATGAATGATCAATATACAGAGATAGCTTCATTTTCAAAGCCTTTAATGTAATATTATTAGTACTCTGTATATGTATCATATTAACTTTAAACATACAATGACATAGTCCATTTTACTTCATTTCATCAGTAACCAAACTTCTCTGTCTTCCTTTATCACAAAAGGGGTGGTATGGTGGCTCAATGGCGAGTACTGCTGCCTCACAGCGCCAGGGACCTGGGTTCGAATCCACCCTCAGGCGACTATCCGTGTGGAGTTTGTACATTCTCCCCATGTCTGCGTGGGTTTCCTCTGGGTGCTCCGGTTTCCTCCCACAGCCCAAAGATGTGCAGGCTAGGTGGATTGGCCATGCTAAATTGCCCGTAGTGTTCAGGGATGTAGCTTAGGTGGGTTACAGAGGGATGGGTCTGGGTGGGATGCTCCAAGGGTCGGTGTGAACTTATTGAGCCGAAGGCCCTGTTTCCACACTGTAGGGATTCTGTGAGTCTATGGAAAGTCATGACAAAGCATTGGCAATTACATTCTCTCGATCTGCCACATGTAGTTTTCAAATTGAATGGCTGTAACAATAAATCTCATCTAAATAGTTTGGTATTTTTCTTCTTCAAATTTTCCAAAAACATTAAGGAGTTATGATAGGGTTAGGATCAATATACACTATCATCTCAGATACATTACTGGCAACATAGTAAAATGATGGAAGGTGCAGCACTTGCTTGGCAATAACCAGCCAAGTGACACCCAAGTTTGGTTCCACCAGGGCCACTCAGCTCCTGACCTCATTACAGTTTTGGTTCAAACATGGACAAAAGAGCTGAATTCCAGACATGAGGTGACAGTGACAGCCCTTGACATCAAGGCTGCGGTTGACAGAGTATTGCATCAAGAAGTCCTAGAAAAATGGTATCTATGGTATTGGGGGCAAACTCTCTGGTGGTTGGAGCCATACATTGCACATAGAAAGATGGTTGTGGTTGTTGAAGGTCAGTTGTCTCAGCTCGAGGACATCTCTGCAAGAGTTCCCTGCAATGCATTTCCCTTCATAATGTCAGAAGTGGGGATATTCATCGATAATCACACAATGTTTGGTACCATTTGCAATTCCTCAGAAACCAAAGCAGGCGTTGTTCAAATGCGGCAAGGTCTGGACAATATCCAGGCTTGGGCTGACAAGTGGCAAGTAACATTTGCGCCGGGCAATGACCATCGCCAATAAGAGACAATCTGACCACTGGCCCTTGACATTCAATGCTGTTACCATCCCTGAATCCCCACTTATCAACATCCTGGGGGGTTATCATTGAACAGAATCTCAACTGGACTCACCACATAAACAGCGGCTACAGAGCAGGTCAGACGCTAGAAATATCGCGGTGAGTAACTCACCTCCTGAAGAAGGATCACTGGACCAGAAACGTTAGCTGTGATATTTTTCTTCACAGATGCTGCCAGACCTGCTGAGCTTTTCAAGCAAGTTTTATTTTTGTCCCCAAAGCCTGTCCACTGTCTGCAAGGTACAAGTCAGGAGTGTGATGGATTACCTCCCAGTTGCTTGGATGACAGCAGCTCCAACAATGTTCAAGAAGCTTGTTACCACACAGGACAAAGCAGTGCACTTGTTTAGCATTACATCCACAAGCATCCAACATCATCGACACTCAGTAGCAACAGTATGAACTATCTATAAGATGCACTGCAGAAATTCACCAAAGATCCTCAGACATTACCTTCTAAACCCATCACCACATCCATCTAAAAGGACAAGGGCAGCAGATTCATGGGGACGGTATCAGCTTCAAGCTCCCCTCCAAGCCACTTGCCATCCTGACTTGGAAATATCTTGCTATTCGTTCACTGTCACTTGGTTAAAATTCTCTCCCTAATGGCATTATGGTTCAGCTCACAACATGAGGACTGCAGTAGTTCAAGAAGGCAGCTCACTACTACCTTTTCAAAGGCAACTAGGGATGAGCAATAAATGCTGGTCAGCCAGTAACAGTCAAATCCAATAAATGAATTAAATAAAGTCGAAATGTTGCAATGCCAACACCAAACCCAAGGTCTGTCTCTCAACAGTGGAATATTTGGTATGATGAATGTATAACTTTCCGGAAAAATATTCAGTAGGTGTCTCAATACTCTTGTCATCTTGGAAGAGTATAGCAGTGACACCAACATCGCTCGCATCAATCGCCACTTTGAATGGCTTTGTGTAATGGGGTGTTGCTGACACCAGGGTGGTGGTCAACACAACTATCAGGCTGTCAAATGCCTTCTGACACTCCTCAGTTCACTGAAATTTTCTGCACTTTAACTAGTCAGTCAATGGAGCAACCACTCTGCTAAAATCCAATACAAACCTCCAATAAAAAAAAAACACCATCCCAGGAGTCACAGTCCTTCCTCTTTGTCGATGGTGTGACAAACTCCCCAATAACCTTTGTTTTCACATTCTGTGGGGCCATCTGTCCATGTCCAATGGTAAGGCCTAGGAACATGACTTGGGCTTTTGAGAACTCACTCTTGGCCAGGTTTTTCACTAAGCTTGCCTCCTGGAGTCAATCAACAATTTTGCGAGATGTTCCAAAAGTTCCTTCCTTGTGTGACCAAGAATCATGAGGTTATATATGTCAACACACAAATGGGTAATCCTGAAATTACTTATTGCTTAAATCCTTCAAATGTAGCTGATGCATTCTTCATACTAAATGACATGACCTTAAATTGCTGTCATGAAAGCTGGAACTTCATTTGTTCTTTCAGATAAAGGTACCTACCAATATCCTTTGAGTAAGTCCAGTTTAGAAACATAAATTTGTCCCACCTTCTCAATGCAGTCTTCCAGTCATGGACTATTTCTGGATATAATGCAGAAGGTGCAGGATCAGTTCATTCCAAAGAGGAAGAAAGATCCTAAGGGGAGGCAGGGGCGGCCGTGGCTGACTAGGGAAGTTAAAGACTGTATAAAGATAAAAGAGAAGTATAACATAGCAAAGATGAGTGGGAAGCCGGAGGACTGGGAAGCTTTTGAAGAGCAACAGAAGATAACTAAAAAGGTAATACGCAGAGAAAAAAATGAGGTACGAAGGAAAACTGGCCAAAAATATAAAGGAGGATAGTAAAAGCTTTTTTAGGTATGTGGAAAGAAAAAAATTGGTTAAGATTAAAATTGGGTCCTTGAAGTCAGAAACAGGTGAATTTATTATGGGGAACAAGGAACTGGCAGAGGAGTTGAATGGATACTTTGGATCTGTCTGCACGAGGAAAGACACAAGCAATCTCCGAGATGTAATAGTGGCTGAAGGACCAAGGGTAATGGACGAACTGAAGGGAATTTACATTAGGCAGGAAATGGTGTTGGATAGACTGTTAGGTCTGAAGGCTGATAAGTCCCTGGGACCTGATGGCCTGCATCCCAGGGTACTTAAGGAGGTGGATCTAGAAATCATGGGCGCATTGGTAATTATTTTCCAATGTTCTATAGATTCAGGACCAGTTCCTGCAGATTGGAGGGTGGCAAATGTTGTCCCACTTTTCAAGAAAGGAGGGAGAGAGAAAACAGGAAATTATAGACTGGTTAGCCTGATGTCAGTAGTGGGAAAGATGCTGGAGTCAATTATAAAAGATGAAATTACAACTCATTTGGATAGCAGTAACAGGATAGGTCAGAGTCAGCATGGATTTACAAAGGGGAAATCGTGCTTGACTAATCTTCTGGAATTTTTTCAGCATGTATCTATGAAGATGGACAAGGCAGAGCCAGTGGATGTAGCATACCTGGACTTTCAGAAAGTCTTTGATAAAGTCCCACATAGGAGATTGGTGAGCAAAATTAGGGCACATGGTATTGGGGGCAAAATACTGACTTGGATTGAAAATTGGCTGGCTGACAGGAAGCAAAGAGTAGTGATAAATGGGTCCCTTTCAAAATGGCAGGCGGTGACCAGTGGGGTATCACAAGGTTTGGTGCTGGGACCGCAGCTGTTTACAATATACATTAATGATATAGATGAAGGCATTAAAAGTAATATTAGCAAATTTGCTGATGACACAAAGTTGGGTGGCAGTGTGAAATGTGAGGAGGATGTTATTAGAATACAGGGTGACTTGGACAGGCAGTTGTCCATAGTGTACAGGGATGTGCACGCTACGTGGATTAGCCATGGTAAATGTACAGTTAGAGGGATAGGGTTGGGGTGTGGGTCTGAGTGGGACGCTGTTCAGAGGGTCGGTGTGGACTTGATTGGCTAAATGGCCTGTTTAAAAAACGACAGAGGGTAGTGGTGGAAGGATGCTTTTTGGAATAGGAGATGTGACCAGTGGTGTTTCACAGGGATCAGTGCTGAGACCTCTGCTGTTCATAATCTATATAAATAATTTGGAGGAAAACATGGTTTGTATAAGTAGTAAGTTTGCGGATGATACGAAGATTGGTGGAATTGCAGGTAATGAGAAGAATTGTCATTTTTAACCTGTGGTAAGCTATCTTTACAATCCTGAATGAAACCTCGTTTTCCCCTAACACCTGAGGATTTCTATTTTTGTAAATTTCTACACTTTCTACCAGATTGAGATTGATGTCAGAAGCCAAACTTTGATTTATGAACTAACTCATAATCATCTGCCATTTCTGCTGCTAATCTTGCAGTTTTAACTTTCAGCTCTTACACATGAGTTCCAGCCAGTTTCTCCAATTAAATGAAAAAGCCTTCTATATCCTTCTCATTGAACGCTTGGACATATTTAAACAGAACCCCACCAGGCCTTTGGCTGTGATGGGTTTGTTCTTCATCACCATCCTTGTTACTACTTCCAACCTTTTTCTTTACCTCTGCAATTTAAAGTTGACTATCACTTTTCAGTGCCAACATCTGAAGTTCAAAACCACTGTTCTCCTTTTGTTCTGCTTTTAATCGTAAGTCAAACTGTTTTAATTATTTTGCTCTTTGTTCTACAATTATGTTTTGCTTTTATCTCTCTTTATTTTTCTTTTGCGTCTAATTCAAGTTTCTTCATTTTCAATTTAATTTTAGCCATTTCCAATATTCCAGTTGCATTTCTGGCAATTGTGAATGCCGAACTATTGTAATTACTACCCCTTTCCTCACAGACACAGGCAACCCCAACTTTAGCTTGTCTGCCAATTCCAAAAGCTCCGCCTTCCTCATGTTCTGTAAACCACCCAAAGTGGTGACTTGTACATTGAAGAAACTCTTAGCTTCTGCAGGAGTTGTTATGACACAAGGCAGTCCCTGTATAAACCACCTGAACGCAACACCTGAAAAGAGAAAACCAACACTTACTGCTCACTGTGTTTGAGTCTAATAACCCTAAGCCCAACCTGAGATAAGAGATTTTGATCCCGGATGAGGTCCCAATTTGTTATGGAGCAGACCAGACATGCTCCCCCAACAAAATATTGCAAAGGGATAGCCCAGATGCTAACTTCTATATTTATTCAAAGGCAAGTTTAATCTGCTTGTTCCAGACATGATTTGATTGGTCCACCACTCGGCTTTAATCAACACACTTTAGATATAAAATACAAAAAAATTGGTGTAACTTTATTCTTTTGAAGTACTTAACAAGGTAATGTATTAGTTAATCACTAATCATCAATTGTTCTAATATAGACAGTGCTCCATTAACACACCCTTTAGCAAAAATGCAATTCAGCAAAACAGTTATGATTCTCAGTAGCTGCCTCTCCCCAGCCCAGAAGAAAGAAACAATTTGCCCCTTTTGATTTTTAAGAGGAAGTCTCACTGTTTGAGACTTAACCCTAGCAGCTCAGCAGCCAGCAGAAACCTTCTCACTAACTGAAAGTAAAACAAAAAGCCTTGCTGGGTCTCTGTGAGCTTTGATCCTGCCCACTAATGATTCTTTTGCCTCATTAAAAAAAACCCAGAAAGAACTCAAAAGCTGTTTACTAATAGCCTATCTGAAACAGACATTTTTGTACCACAGTAACACCAGCTACCTGCAAACGAAACAAGACAGAACATCTCTGTTAAAGGTACAGTAACGTCACACTATTTGAAATTCAAAGCAAAGCTTTCACAACACTTCTAAACTGAATATAAAACTGCCTCTTTTAAACTGAAATTAAAGTTTTATCAACATTGTTACCATGCTCCAAAAGGCAGTGTGGACTTGTTGGGCCAAAGGGCCTGTTTCCATACTGTAAGGAATCTAATCTAAACAGGACAGGTTCAGCATGGAGTTAGAAACGGTAGGCAGTAAGAACAGGAATAGACTGTTTGCCCCTTGGAGCTTGCTCTGCTACTCAATATAATCATGGCTGATCATTGAACTCAGGACCTTGTTTCTACTTAAAAAAAACAAAAGAACTGCAAATGTCGGAAATCAGAAACAAGAACAGAAATTGCTGGAAAATCTCAGCAGATCTGTAGCATTTATGGAGAGAAATCTGAACAATTCGACAGACAAAGGAGTGGATAACAATCAGCCTAGAAGAATGAATGGCTGTTAATGGAGACTATTGGTGGGTAACAATGGGTAGTGTGTATAGGAACAGACCATGTGATAACAAGGGCAGGTTTGTGGGGTTTGGGGTAAGGACATGTGAGAAGGTGCCTCAAGCCCTAAAATTGTTGAAATCAGTGTTGAGTCCAGAAAGCTGTAGAGTTCCCAAACAGAAAATGACATACTGTTCTTCCAGCTTGCACCGAGCTTTGCCAGAGGACTGCAGCAAGTCTGAGATAAAGATGTTTGCCAGTCAACAAGATATTGTTTTGAAATGGGAGGCAACTAGAAGCTTGGTCTTTTTTGTGTCTAGAACATAGGTGTTCTGTGAAGCGGTCACCCAGTCTATGCTTTGTTTCCCCAATGAAGAGGAATTACGTTGTGAGCTGTGAATGCAGTAGACTAGATTAAGTGAAGTGCAGGTAAAGCGTTTCTCAAATGCTCTTACTCCAGCCTGTCACACCAGGCTTCATTATCAGATGTCTACTGTTGCACGTTCCACTGTTAGTCACCAACAGTCCCCATTAAAAGCTACTCGCCCTCCTAGGCTGACCATTATCCATTCCTGTGTCTGTCCAACTGTTCTTCTATTTCTTTAGGCCACACATCCACCTATCCTTTGCTTCCTATTCCCTCCCCACACCCTGTCTTCTGCATAAAAACCAAACTTTTCCTAGTTACGAACAGTTCCAAAGAATGATCTCTAATTTCTCTGCACAGATGCTGCCAGACCTGCTGAGATTTTCCAGCAATTTCTGTTTTTGTTCCTGTTCCTACATTAATCTCTTCTGCCTAAGCTCTGAATCTAACTACTTTCTGAAATCATTCATTGTCTTGGCCTCAACTATTCTCTATGGCAGTGAATTCCACAGGCTTTAAATTCTCTTGGTGAAGACGTTTCTACCCAATATCCTTTGACTCTGAACTCCCTAGTTCTGGACTCCCCAGTCATCAGGAACACCGTTCCCGTGTTTATCCAGTCTAGTTGTATTAGAACGTTATAGGTTTCTATGCGATCTCCCCATATTTTTCTAAACTCCAGTGAATATAGTCATAACTGATCCAATCAGGGCTGCCATTTAAGGAATCAGTCTGGTGAACCTTGCACTCCCTCCATAACAAGGACACAGTTCTTCAGATACGGAGACAATGGGGAAGCAATGACCTAATGGTTTTATTGCTGGATTGTTAATCCAGCAACCCAGATAATGTTCCAGCGACCCAGATTTGAATCTCACCAGGGCAGGTGTTGGAATTTGAATTCAATAAAATATCTGGAATTAAGAATCTAATGATGACCGTGAATCCATTGTCGAAAAACCCATCACTAATCTCCTTTAGGAAAGGAAACTGCCATCCTTACCTGGTCTGGCCTACATGTGTTTCTAGACTCACGCAGCGTGATTGACTCTAAACTGTTGTCTGGGCAATTAGGGATGGGCAATAAATTTTGCTTGGTCAGCGATGTCCTCTTCCTGTGAATGAATAAAGAAAAAAAAGCACACTAAACTCCAGGTGAGGTCTCACTTAAGCTCCTGTACAATTGCAGAAAGACTCCCCTGCACCTGTACTCAAACCCTCAGACCATGATGGCCAACACAGCATTTGCCTTTTTCATTGCCTGCTGTAGTTGCACTTACACTTTCAGTGGCTGATGTACAAGGACAGTCTGGTCTCAAAGAACAAAGCAGAACAATAAACCAGAGGAACAGGCCCTTCAAGCCTGCACCGACATGTTTTGTCCTTCCTTACTAAAACTGTCTTCATGCACAGGGTCCATATCCCTCTATTCCCTAAGTATTCATGTATTTGTCCAGGTGTTTCTTCAATGCTGCTATTGTGTCTGCTTCCACCACCTTCTGGCAGCATGTTTCAGGCGTTCACCACCTTTTGTTGTGAAAAAACCTGCCTCGCACATCTCTTTTAAACATGTCCCCCCACCTTGAACTTATAATCAACCCTTGAACCCTGGAAAAAAGTCTCATACTTTCTACTGTATCCATGCCAGCCATTCTCAACCTTTTATCAGGCCACCCTCTCAACCTCCCATGTTCCAGTGAAAATAAACCTAGTCTATCCAACATTTCTTCATAGCTAAAATCCCCCATACCAGGCAACATTCTGATAAACCTTTTCTGTGTCCTCTCCAAAATGTCCACATCCGTAGAAGTGTGATGACCAGAGCTGTACGCAATATTCTAAGTGCGGCCTAACTAAAGTTCTATAAATGCAACTTAACTTGCCTATCCTTATACTCTATGCCCTTCCAACAAAGGCAAGCATGCCGTAGACCTTGTTTTAAAACTGTCTTATCTACCTGCACTGCCACCTTCAGTGATCATATCCAAATCCTTCTGGATATCAATACTCCTAAGGGTTCTGCCACTCACTGGGTAATTTCCACTATACTTGACCTTCCAAATTGCATCACCTCACATTTGCCCAGATTAAACTCCATCTGCCATTTTTCTGCCTTTGCCTCTCACTGGTCTATATTCTGCTGTATCCTCTGATAATCCTTCTCATTAGCCACAACTCTGCCAAACTTTGTATTGTCTGTAAACTCACTAATTAGACTAGCCATGTTTTCATTCAAATCATTTATGTAGATCACGAACAGCAGAGGTCCCAGCACTGATCCCTGTGGAACACCACTATTCACAGTCTTCCATTGTGAAGAGCATTATTCTACTCCTACTGTCTGTCTCCTATGACTAAGCTTATCAGAATGTTGCCTGGTATGGGGGATTTTAGTTATGAAGAAATGTTGGATAGACTAGGTTTATTCTTGCCAGTTCACCCTGATACTCTGTGACATCATCTTTTGTACCAGCCTACCATGAGAGATTTTGCCAAAGGCTTTATTGAAGTCCATGTAGACAACATCAACTGCTTTTCCCTCAATCATCTTTGATAGCTCCTCAAAAGTCTTGATTGAGTTAGTGAGGCATGACCTCACCCTGCCAAAGCGATGCCGTCTATTGCTAATAAGCCCATTTGCTTCTAAATGAGTATAGATCTTGTCATGGAGAATCTTTTCCAATAATTTCCCTACCACTGATGTGAGGCTCACAGGCTTGTAATTTCCTGGATTATACCTGCTATCCTTCTTAATAAGTAGGACAAAGTTGCCCATTGTCCAGCCCACTGTATCCTTTTTGGCTACAGGGGAAGCCCTAAAGATGTCTGTCAATGCTCCAGCAATTTGTTCCCTTGCCTCCATCAGTATTCTGGGATGGATCCCATCAGGACCCGGGGACTTACTTAATATTTTTTAAGACTCACAATTCGTCTTCCATTTTAATAGCAACTTGTCTTAGAAATTTGACACTCGTTACCCTGAGATCATCATCCACCAATTCCTTCTTTTTGGTGAATACCCACAAAGTATTTGTTTAGGACCTCACCTACCTCTTCTGGCTCCAAATGCAGATTCCCTCCTTTGTCCTTGAGTGGGCCAACCCATTCCCTGGCTTCTGTCTTGTTTTTTTAAATATATGAAAAGTCTTGGGATTTTCCTTAATCCTGTTTGTTAATGACTTTTCATGACTGCTTTTAGCTCTTCTACTTCCTTGTTTCAGTTCTTTCCTACTTATATACTTCAAGATCTTCATCCGTCTCCATCCTCTTAGACGTTATATATGCTTCCTTTTTGTTTTTGACCAAGGTCATAGTATCCCTGGTCATCCAAGGTTCACATGACTTGCCATACCTATCTTTCATTCTTGCAGGAACATATCACTCCTGAACTCATTGACTGCCATTTGATATACTCTCACATGTTTGATGTGGAATTAACCTTAAACAGCCACCTCCAAACAAAATTTTCCAGTTCCTGCCTAATATTGTTGTCGTTTGCCTTCCCCCAATTTAACACTTTTATCCAAGGACTATTATAATCCCTATCTATGAGTGTCTTAAAATTAATATGGTAACTACAACCAAAATGCTCACCCTTTGAAACTTCACTCACTTGGCTGGGTTCATTTCCCAAAACCAGATCCAAATAACCCCTTCCCTGGTTGGACTGTTTCCGTACTGTGTCAAGAAATTCTCCTGAATGGCCCTTACAAATTCTGCCCCATCCAAGTCCTTAGCAAAGTATTGAGTCCCGGTTGTTAGGGGAAGTTCAAATCACACACCACAACAACCCTGCTGTTTTTATATCTTTCCAAAACCTGTTTATGTTTTCTCTCCTCTATCTCCTGTTGGCTGTTGGAAGGCCTGTAGTACACCCCCAATATTGTGATTTCACCTTTCCTATCCCTAAATTCTACCCATTCTGCCTTTCTGCATGAGTCGTCTGATGTATCCTACCTCAGTATACTGTGATTCTCCTTTAATGCAACTCCCTACCCCTTTTACATCCCCTTCTATTACACATGAAACATCTAAATCCTGGAACAGTGATAATGGGAACTGCAGATGCTGGAGAATCCAAGATAACAAAGTGTGGAGCTGGATGAACACAGCAGGCCAAGCAGCATTTCAGGAGCACAAAGCTGACATTTCGGGCCTAGACCCTTCATCAAATCCTGGAACATTCAGTTGCCAGTCCTGTTCCTCTTTCAGCCAAGTTTCTGTAATTGCAATAATGTCATAGTTCCAATTACTAACCAAAGCTGTAAGTTCATCTACTTTACCTATTATACTTCTCGCATTGAAACACATGCACTTTGGACCACCTGCCCTGCTCTTTTCAGCAGTGTTTCCTTGCCTGTTCTTGTTCTTAGTCATATTTGACTTGGTTTCCACTTTTCGCTCAATTTATGCATCAACTGCCCTACTGCTCTGGTTCCCACCCCCTGCCACACTAGTTTAAACCCTCCCCAACCACTCTACCAAGTACCATTCCCTCAAGGACATTAGTCTCAATCCTGCTGAGGTATAACCCATCTAGTTTGTACAGGTCTCACCTCCCCCAGAACCGATCTTGCACCTCCTGCTTTCCCAATCAATTGCCAGTCAGATAGTAATTTGCCTTCAAAAACAAAGTTGCTGCGAAAGCTCAGCAGCTCAGGCAGCGACTGTGAAGGCAAAAAACAAAGTTAATGTTTTGGGTTGGGTGATCATTTCTAAGATAACAAATTGTGGAGCTGGATGAACACAGCAGGCCGAGCAGCATCTTAGGAGCACAAAAGCAGACATTTCGGGCCTTCGAGCTACCAAAGTGGATAATCTTACACGTATATCAAATGATACTTCACCTGTCATGCATTTACCCATATATTCAACTTGTCCAAATCTTGCTGAAGCATCTCTGAATCTTTGTCAATTCATCTTCCCATCTAGCTTTGTGTTGTTTACTAACCTGGGTGCAGAGTAAATCTGTCTGTACCCTCACCCCATTGACCTCTCTGAATGCCCTCCAAAAAAAAATGCCATGTTAACATTTTAGAAAGGATTGACATCTGCCTGACATTTCACGGCAGATGGGTACATTCTTTACTTAGCCCTGGGATTGGCAACTTCAGGAATATTTCATTTACCCTGCAGAAGCCTTCATCATCAACTCACAGAATAGGGGGATGTGCAGAGGTAGGACAAGATCACAGAGAAAGGGAGAGATGTAGGAGCTGGAGAAAGTTTCAGACACAAGGTTGTACTGGTTGGAGGAAGGGACAGAAATAGGATTTGTAGTGGCTGGAGAAGGTAGCAGAGGTGGAGAGGTTTTCATGAACTGGACTAGTTTATCAGGATAAGGATTGTTATTTAGGTTCAGGCTTTCAGAGACATGTGGGTGTAGGGAATTAATCTGCTAATTATATAAGAGGCTTCCAACTTTCCCAACATAAATTGGAATAGTCATTGTGTTAAGGGTTTAGAGGGAGAAGATTTCTTGAAATATACTCAGGGCAGTTTTTGGTATCAATATGAAGAATGCCTAACAAGGGCCAGTAGAGTCTTGGGTATGGTTCTGGGATAATAAGCCAGACAAACGTTCGATGTGGAAGTGGGGGAACATTTAGGCAATAGTGATCACTACACGGTCCATTTCTGATCTGTTCTGGGCAATGAAAAAGATGACCTGCAAAAGATAGCTTTAGATTGGGGGAAAGCAGATTTCATTAAAATAAAGCAGGATATGGCCATAGTAGACACTTAGTAGATTAATTAGCAGAATTAGCTCCTTGTGGGTTAAGTGTATAGTGGAGCAATAGCGTGGGGGATGTAGTCAAAAAAGGAGCTGCGGAGATTACAGATAAAACAGTGTGGAGCCGGAGGAATTCAGCAGGCCAGGCAGCATCAGAGGAACAGGAAAGCTGATGTTTCAGGTTGGGGCCCTTCTTCAGAAATGTGGGAAGGATGGGGGCTCTGAAATAAATAGAGAGGAGGGGTGTGGCTGAGGAAGGTAGGTGGGGTGATGATAGTGAGTGCAGGTAGGCAATGCAAGGCGGTTTCCACCCCATCCCTAACTGCCTTCTGGAGGGACCACTCGCTTTGCGACTCCCTCATCCACTCCACACTCTCAACTAGCCCCACCACCCCGGCATCTTTCCCTGCAACCGCAGGAAGTGCTACACCTGCCCCTAAATCTTCCCCCTCACCTCCATCCCAGGCCCCAAAAAAACCTTCAACATCAGATAGATGTTCACCTGCACATCTGCTAATGTGGTCTATTGTATCCGCTGCTCCCGATGTGGCTTCCTCTCCATCAGTGAGACCGAGCGGAGGTTTGGAGACTGCTTTGTAGAGTACCTGCGCTCAGTTCGCCACAAACGACAACACCTTCCAGTCGTGAAACACTTCCACTTCCTTTCCTGCTTCCTGGATGACATGTCCATCCTGGGCCTCCCCCGGTATCACAATGACACCACCCAGAAACTGGAGGAGCAGCACCTCATATTCTGCCTTGGGAGCCTACAACCCAATCCTGTCAATGTGGACTTTACTAGTTTCAAAATCTCTTCACCCCCAACCTCATATCATGACCAACCCACCCTCCCATCCCTGCCTGCGTGACCTGCCTGTCTTCTCTCCCACCTATCCATTCCTCCCACCTCCCTGACCAATCCCCACCATTGCCTACCTGCACTCGCCTATTACTATCCTACCTACCTTCCCCAGCCCGCCCCCCCTTCTCTATTTGTTTCAGAGCCCCCTACCCCTCCCCCATTTCTGAAATGTCCCAGCCTGAAACATTTGCCTGCCTAGCCTGCTGCGTACCTCCAGCTCCACATGTGTAATCTCTGCTTCCAGCATCAGCAGCTCTTACTATCTCTGGAGAGATTACAAGTCCACCATGTACCATTTGGAGAGAAATGTGGAAACAATAAGTTCTGAGAACCCCAAATGTGTAGGACAATCCTGGACTGGGTAAAGAAGAAGAGTAAGGCTTTTAACAAATTCAAAGGAAGGAATTCAGCTGCAGCCCTTGAGGAACATAAGAGGGAACTTAAGAAAGCATGGCAGCACGATGATTCAGTGGCTAGCACTGCTGCCTCACAGCACCTGGGACCCGGGTTCAGTTCCACCTTCGGGCAACTGTGTGTGGAGTTTCCATATTCTCCCAGTCCAGTGTCTGCGTGGGTTTTCTTCGGGTGCTCCAGTTTCCTCCCACAGTCCAAAGATGTGCAGGCTAGGTGGATTGACCATGCTAAGTTGCCTGTAGTGTTCAGGGACGGGTAGTTTAGGTGTGTTATTGGAGGATAGGTCTGGGTGGGTTGCTCCAATGATCACTGTGGACTTGTTGGGCCGAAGGGCCTGTCCCCACACTGTAGGAATCCTGTGTGAAAGCAATTAGAAGAGCAAAGAAGGTGCCATGAGAAAGAGGTTGTGAACAGGATTAAGGGGAATCCTAAGATATTTTATAAATAAAGAGAAGACACCAACCAGAGAAAAGAAAAGGACCAAACATGAAACTAGTGTGCGAAGCTGCAGGATACTGCAAGGTGTTTGAATGGATACTTCAGTCATCACTCTGGAAAATGTGAATGAAGGTATGGAATTCAGGAAAAGGGACTGTGAAGAACTTGCATAGTTTGACATAGGACCTGGAAGGTATTGGAGGCTCTGTTGGGCTTGAAAATAGGTAAATACACCTGTCAGGATGAATTGTATCCCAGGCTGCTGTGGGAGACAGGGACTGAATGTCCATTATGAAGGTGTGGTGTTGGTGGCCAGGGAATTGTAAGTTTTAGAAAAGGTGGAGGGTTTGGGTTGTGTCCTGAATGTAGGTGGGGTGCTCCTGGACCAAAGGGGAAAGAATGGAGTTGAGGTAGGAGGAGATGAGCTCAATGGGGCAAGAGCAGGCAAAGACTATGGGTCAACTGGGCCAGTTGCATTTTGGGTAGCAGTTCGAAACGGGTGGCGCAGGTTTGGTGAACTCTGTAGATGGGAGATCTCCCAACGTGATGAGGTTGTTGATATTCTTAGAGACAATGGCTTTGTAATTGAGGTGGGGTCGTGATTGAGGGTACAGTAGGAGATGGTGGCAGAGAGTTGGTGTCTAGCCTTAGCAATACAGATACCATTTTGCCATACTACCATAGTGCTCCAGTTGTTTAATGGTGAGGTTGGAGTTGGAGCAAAAGGAGCAGAAGGCTGTGCGTTCTGATGTGGAGTGGTTGGGTAAGAGAGAAGAGTGGAGAGATTCAGGTGATTTAAGTCATGGTGGCAGTTGGAGATGAAGAGATCAAGGGAGGGTAGACGGCCAGGAGGGGGTGTTCAGGAAGTTGGAGTCTGCTGGAGGCAGGAGAAGGGGTCATCAGAGGGTGGGTTGGATTCTCGTTCAAAGAAATAAGCGCAGAGGCGGAGATGGTGGAAAAAAGAGCTTGACATCGAGGCATGTGTGGAATTCATTCACGTGTGTATGCAGGGGATTGAGGGTGAGTTCTTTGCTGAGGACTGGCCGTTCATCCTCAGTGAAGGGGAGGTCTGGGTGGGGCTGGGGCTGAGTGTTGAAATGACACCTGGCTCCCCTTCCCAGACCTCTCCGTCTCCATCGCCAGTAACTGACTCACCACTGACATCCATTTCAAATACACTGATTCCCACAATTACCTTGATTACACTTTCTCTCACTCCCCCTTGCAAAAATGCTACCCAATACTCTCAATTTCAATTTGTCTGCCTCCGCTGCATCTGCTCCCAGGATGAGGTGTTCTTCTCTAGGACTTCCCAGATATCTTCCTACTTTAGGGGCCATAGTCTCCCCTCCTCTATAATTAAGGATGCCGTCAATCACATCTCACCCACTTCCTGTGCGTCTGGCCTCAAACCCTCTTCCCCTCAAAGCAAAGATAGTTTCGCCTTAGTCCTCACATATCACGCTACCAACCTCCAAATACAATACATCATCCTCTGACATTTCCACCACCTACAATCAGACCCCACCACCAAAAAGATACTTCCCTCTGTACATGATTACTTTCCGCAGGGACCGTTCATTCCGCAATTCCCTTGTCAGCTCCACAATGCCTACCAACCCATCCACCACACCAAGTAACTAAAAAAAAGGTTTGACACCAAGTAACTATCCCTGCAACTGCAGGAGGTGCTACACCTCCCATCTCATCTATGTCCAAGGCCCCAAACAATCCTTCCAAATCCGACCTGCAGTTCATCTAGCCTCATCTACTGTATCTGTTTCTCCTGATATAGTCTCCTGTATATTGTGGAGAGCATATGCAGATTTGGAGACCGGTTCACAGAGCACCTGTACTTTGCATGCACCAACCAACCCGACCTTCCGGTCGCCATCCACTTTAACTCCCCTCCCACCCCCCTGGTGACATATCCGTCCTTGGACTCCTCCACTGTCAGAATGAGGCCAAATGTAAACTGGAGGAACACCACTTGATATTTCACCTCGGGAGTTTACAGAGAATACTGAGTTCACAAGCCTCAAAATCCCTCTACCTGCAACCTGCCCATCTTGCCTATCTGCTCCACCTTTGCCACTGGCCAACCACAATAACCCCCTACCTGCATCCACCCATCTCCACCCCATCCCCACCCTGCCCCCTTTATTTCTGGGCTCCCCTCCCCCCCTGTCCTGATGAGGGGTTTCATCCTGAAACATTGACTTCCCTGCTCCTTGGATGCTGTTTGACTTGCTGTGCTTTTCCAGCTCCACATTTATTGACTCTAGCTTCCAGTATCTGCAATCCTTACTGTCTCCAAGTGGTCAAAACATCGTACTGTGAACTCTCTAAGCATCTTGAGGTTTTCCTTCTCCCTTCAAAGAAAGCTCACTGAGTCTCTCTTTCACTGCAAACTCGCTCCTTTTCGCTTCTGCCCTGAAACTCTTCAACTACATTGTGAAGCAATCCTGCTATCATAGCCACGTCTCCTTCCTCAGTGCCTGACTACGCAACCAGCTTCTTCCCCACTCCAAATAACGTTCAGATATCAAAGTTTGGACCCAACCATGACAACTGTTATCTACAGTACTTCCAAGTCTTCCAGAAATGGTTGTCCCTGCAGATTCTCAGCTCCATGCTTGCAGTCATGTGTTGCAACCTTATCTCTCTGTAGTTGACCGTGCCGCAGCTAAGAGCTTCTCTTTCCCACACCTGCAGGGGACCTCTACTGTTCTTTGTCCTCAGAAGGATCCACAGCTTCAAATTTTTTTTTTCTCTCCACCCTATTATGCATAAACACTAATTTTATGCCAAACTGTCTCAAACTGCAGATACAAACCTCCACAACTATTCGGCATCCTAACCACATCTCAGACCTTCTCTGGGATATGCCTGACACCATTGACCATGTGGTTGTTCCAACCACTCCTATAGATTGTGTGACGACTGCTTCCCCTATCGCCACCGACCATGTGGCAACAGCTTCTGCTGATCATGTGACAGCCACCGATCAAGTCATTACTTGCACTTCCGCCCATGTGACAGCTCCTGTCCACACACCCACTCCAGCTGCAGTCTCCACCTCCACTCCTAGCTCGAGCTCAATACTCAGCCCTAGCCCCAAGTTCAACAGCCTCCCAGACCACCCCGCAGTGAGGTTGAACGGTCAGTCCTCAGCAGAAGGCTTCATTCCCCCACGGCAACACATGAATGAATTCCACATTCGCTTCGATGTCATGCACTTTTACCGCCACCTGTGCTTCTGCGCCTATTCCTTCAAACAAGAATTCAACCCACACTCTGATGACCCTTCTCCTGCCTCCAGCAAACCCCATCTTCCTGGATACCACCTCCCGGCCTCGTACCCTTTCTCAACCTCTTCATCTCCAACTGCTGCCGCAACATCATCACCTGAATCTCTCCACCTCTCTCACTTATTCGAACCACTCCATTAAACCCACCAACAAAGGGGGCATGTAGTAGCATGGCAAACTGACCTCCACATCGCTGAGGCCAGACACCAAATCTGACACCTACTCTTGCTGTCCCCTCGACTATGACTCCACCTCTGATCACTAAGCTCATCTCCCAGACCATTGACAACCTCATCACTTTAGGACATCACCCCGTCCATGGCCTCCAACTTGAGAATTTGGCGATGCAGAGTTGGGAAACTATATTCTTTCCAAAATCCATAAACCTGCCTGCCCAGTTGACCCAAAGTCTCTGCCTGCTTCTGCCCTCATGTCCTCCTATCTTCACTTCATTCTTTCCCCTTTGGTCCAGGAACTCCCCACCAACAATTAGGACGCAACCCAAGCCCTTCACCTTTTCCAAAACTTTCAATTCTCGGTCCTGACACCTCATCTTCACAATGGACATTTAGTCCAATACACCCATTATCCTCATGTGGATGGCCTAAATGGCCTCTGCTTTTTCCTCTCCCATAGACCCAACCAGTCCCTCTCCACCAACACTCTCATTCACTTTGTGGCACTGGTCCTCCCCCTCAACAATTTTTCCTTTGATTCCTCCTACTTCCTACAAAACAAAGGGGTGGCCATGGGCACCTGCATAGGCCCGAGTAATGCCTAACTCTTTGTAGGATTTGTGGAACTATCCCTCTTCAACAACCACGCTGGAACCATCTTTCACCTCTTCCTTGCTACATTGATGACTGTCGGTGATGCCTCATGCTTCTGTGAGGAGCTTAAACAGTGCATCAACTTCGCCAACACCTTCTACTGCACCCTCAAATTCACCTGGACTATTTCAAATACCCCCGAACCCTTTCTGGGCTTTTCCGTCACCATGTCCAGTTACCAACTCACCAGTGATATCCATTTCAAACCCACTGACTCCCACAATTACTTCGAGTATACTTCCTCTCACCCACTCTCCTGCAAAATGCTATCCCATACACAATTCTTCCGCCTCTGCTGCATCTGCTCCCTGGATGAGGCATTCTACTCTATGACCTTCCAGATATCTGAGACAACAAGGTGTAGAACTGGATGAACACAGCAGGCCAAGCAGCATCAGAGGAGCAGGAAAGCTGATGCTTTGGGTTTAGACCCTTCTTCAGAAAAGTTCCTACCAGATATCCTCCTACTTTGGGGACTGTAGTTTCCCCTCATGAACTGACCTCCTCCCCATTGCCCCTTAGCCCCGCACAACTTGCTTCTACCTCCTTCCAAAAGTCCACACACAGGCCTGTCTGGGCAGACCCGTTGTTTCAGCTTGCACTTGCCCTATAGAACTCATCTCTTCCTACATTGACTCGATCTTTTCTCCCACACACATCCGTAATTCCCCAGATGCTTTATTTTCTAGTTTACAGGCTCTAGCCACCTCCCCGTTACCATGGACGTGCAATCCATTTTCACGTCCACCACCCACCAGGATATTTTTAGGGGTTTCTTCTTCTTCCTGCAGCAGAGGCCTGAAATGTCCCCACCCACCACTACCCTTCTCTGCTTGGCCGAGCTTGTCCTCACTCTCAACAACTTTTCTTTTAAATCCTCCCATTTTCTTCAGGTCAGAGTGGGGCCGTGGCTACCTGCATGGGCCCCATTTACACCTGTCCTGTCGTGGGTTCCAACCTTCACCCACAACTCTTTCTCTGATATATTGATAATATTATCGGTGCTGCTTTCCTCTTGTCCGGAATTGGAAAAGTTCATCGATTTCAAGTTCATTCATCTCTAGTTCCTCTCTTCACTTGCTTGACATTTCTGGGGATAGACTCAAATATTCATTATAAACCTATCAACTCCAACAGCTCGCCGGACAATACATCCTTGCACAAAAACAGAAGTTGCTGGAAAAACTGAGCAGGTCTGGCAGCATCTATAGAGAAAAACATCAGAATTGAGGAAGAGTCACCAGACCTAAAACGTTAACTCTGATTTTTTTCTTCACAGATGCTGCCAGACCTGCTCAGCTTTTCCAGCAATTTCTGTTTTTGTTCCTGATTTACAACATCCACAGTTCTTTGATTTTTAATACATCCTTGCACCCTGCTTCCTGTAAACACTCCATCGCGTTCTCTCAGTTCCTCTGTCTCCGTTGCATATGTTCAGACGAGGCCTACTTCGACAAGTGAGCCTCCGAAATGTTCACTTTCTTCCTCAACTGAGGATTCCCCAGCACTGTTGTTGACAGGGCCCTCAACCATGTCTGAACCATCTCCCGCGCTTCCGTCCTCACCCCCTCTCTTCCCTCCCGCAACAGCAATAGCGTCCCCCTTGTCCTTACCTCCATCCCACCAGCATAAATATCCAGAAAATCATTAGATGCCATTTCTGCCGCACCCAGTAAGATGCCACCACCAGACCTATTCCCCTCCCTTGTCTGCATTCCGCACGGACTTCTCCTTCTGGGACAACCTGGTCCACTCTTCTTTTACTCCCAATACACTCCCACAGACCTGTGGCACCTTTCCCTGCAACCAGTGTAGATGTAACACCTGCCCATTTACCCCCTCTCTCCCCTGTATCCAAGGGCACAAACAAAGTTTACAGGTGAGGCACTAACAGAACCCATTAACAGCTATTCCCCCTCCTAACTAGATCATTATCAACTCCTTTGTCTATCCAACTACTCTTCTCTCTCTCTAGGCTCTATTCTTTATCCTATTGTTTACTCCTAACCCCATCCCCCTATCTTCTGAACATAAACGGACTTTTCCTAGCTACCACCGGTTCTGAGGAAGGGTCACGAGACCCGAAACACTACCTGAATTTTTTTTTCTCACAGATGCTGCCAGACCGGCTGGGCTTCTTCATCAGGTTCTGTTTTTGATATTGAAGTTTCCCCACAACCCATCTCCCCCTTTCCCATGCTTTGGTCCTCAAACTATCTCCCTGCAACAGTAATAAGGATAGAGTCCCCTTACTCCTGACATAACACCCCACTAATCTACTAATATAATGCATCATCCTCCGACATTTCTGCCACCTACGATCAGACCCCACCACCAAAAAGATATTTCCCTCCCGACCCTGTCCACTTTCCACAGGGCCTGTTTAGCCCACGACCCCCTTGTCAGCTCCGCATTCCCCACCAACCTGTCCACCACACCAGTACCTTTCCCTACAACTGCAGGAGGTGGACACCTGCCCCTACACCTCCCCCTCACCTCTGCCCAAGGCCTCAAACAATCCTTCCAAATCGAGCAGAGATTCACCTGCACTTCATCTAACCTCATCTGCTGCATCCATTGCTCCCGATGTGGTCTCCTGTATATCAAGGAGACCAAACACAGGTTCAGAGACTGGTTCACAGAGCACCTGCACTCTGCATGCACCAACTGACCCAATCTTCCGGTTGCCATCCACTTTAACTCCTCTCCCACTCCCCTGGTAGCCTGTCTATCCTTGGCCTCTTTCATTGTCAGTGTGAAGCCAAATGTAAACTGGAGGAACAACACCTGATATTTCACCTTGGGAGTTTACAGCCCAATGGCCTGAATATTGAGTTCACCAGCTTCAAAATTCCTCTAGCCCCAACTTGTCCATCTTCCGATTCACCTATCCACTCCACCCTTTTCACTAACCAACCACAATAACCCCCTACTTGCTTCCACTTATCTCCATCCCACTTACCCTCTCCGGCAGCCACACCCTCCTTTTGTTTCTGGTCTCTGCTGCCCCTCCGCAGTCCTGACAAGAAGTTTCAGCCCAAATGTTGTCTTCCCTGCTGCTTGGACACTGTCTGACCTGCTGTGCTTTTCCAGCTCCACGTTTAATGACTGCAAAGATGTCTTCAAAGATGGCTGTTTCCTTCCCTAAAATGCATTAGTGAGCCAGATAGATTTTTCCAACAATTGACAATGGTTTCATGGTCATCATTAGCTTCTTAATTACAGATTTTCATTGCATTCAAATTCCACCATGTACAATAGCTGGATTTGAACTTGGGTGCCTAGATCATTGCCTGGATCTCTGGATTAATAATCCATCGTCACCTTGACTAATGGGAAGCCAGAGGACTTGGAAGCCCTTGAAAACAGCGAAGGGTAACTGAAAAAGCAATAATGGGGAGAAGATGAAATATGGTAGTACGCTCGCAAGTGGTATAAAAGACCATTGAAAGAGTTCTTTTTGATATCAGAAAGGTAAGACAGAGGGAAGAGTGGACATTAAGCCACTGGAAAGTGAGGCTGGAGAGTAGTGATATGGAACAAAGGAATGGTGGAGGAACTGAATAGGAACTTTGCATTACTTTTCACAGTGAAGGCACTGTCAACATACCAATGGGGAGGCAAAGAAATTGCGGGGTAAATAAATAGGTACTTCACATCAGTTTTCAATTCCTAACACCATGGGCACATCTCATTCAGCAGCTTCCAGTGTAGCACCTCGTCCAAGACCTTCTGGAAATCCGTATAGATCATGTCCATTGGATCTGCTTTGTTTAACATGCTTGTTTCATCTTCAAATAATTCTAACAGATTTGCCAGACAGAACCACTCTACACGAAGCCCTACTGACTCAGCCCTACTTTACCATGCATTGATCTGCATTGCCCTTGCCGGACATTGCATTGAATTTTATTAATTGGAACATGGGTGATGAAAAACTAAATTGGGTGATTGCTAAATTAGGATCATTTAAGGCTTTTGTGGCACAGAGTTAATGCCCCTATCTCTGAACCAGGAGACATGGGTTCAAGTCTCACTTGTTCAGAGGTATGTCATCACCATTTCTGGAACACAGGAACAGGATTAGACCATTCAGCCCCACAAGCCTTTTCCACCTTTGAATGAGATCATGGCTGATCTGTAGTTGAATTCTGTATACCTGCCTTTGATCCATATAGCTCTATAGGACCATGAGATATAGGAGCAGAATTAGGCTTTTTAGCCCAGTGATAAAATCTGCCATTCTATCATGGCTGATATGTTTGTCAATCCCATTCCCAGGCCTTTTCCTGCAATCCTTCATCCCTTTGCTAATCAAGGACATATCTATCGCTGTCTTAGTAGTAGATTTGCCAACTTTAGGTACATTTAAGTCGTCATTGGATAAGCATATGGATGTACATGGAATAGTGTAGGTTAGATGGGCTTGAGATCGGTATGACAGGTTGGCACAACATCGAGGGCCAAAGGGCCTGTACTGTGCTGTAATGTTCTATGTTCTATGTTCTATGTCTTAAATGCACTCATTGTTGTACCTTCCACAGCTCTCTGTGGCAATAAATTCCACAGATTAACCATCCTCTGGCAAAAGAAATCCCTCCTCATCTCAGTTCTAAAAAATCACCCCCTAACCCTGATGCTGTATCATCAGTACTTTGCCTTTCCTGCTAGTGAAAACCTTCTCCGCATCAGTCTGTTCAGGTCGCTCAGTATTCACTAGGCTTCAATAAGGTCAATTTTCATCCTTCTAAACTCCATCAAGTGCAGACCCAGAGTCCTCAAACCACATGACTATCCCTTCGTCCATGGGTGCATCCTTGTAAACCTGTTCTGAACCCCATCTAATGCTAGCACATCTTTCCTTAGATACGTAGCCCAAAACTGCTCACAATGTCCCAAATGTGGTCTTATATCGCCTCACAGTAACTCTCTGCTTTTGTTTTCCGGCCCTCTTGAAATGAACGCCAACATTGCATTTGCTTTCCTAACAGCCAACAGAGCCTGCATGTTAACCTTAAGAGAATCCTGAATCCAAGTCCCTCAACACTTCAGATTTCTGAAGCCTCATCACATTTTGCAAATAGCCATTGTCTCCATTCTTCTTCCCAAAATGTATACAATGCCACATTGTATTCCATCTTCCACTGCTTTGTGTTTGCACCTATCTTGTGTCATCTGTAAACTTGGCAAGAAATGCCTTTAGTTCCTTCGTCCATATCATTAATGTCTATGGTGAGTAGTTGTGGCTCCATCGGGGGCTCCTGCAGAACTCCATTAGTCACAGACTAGCAAACTGAAAAAAAATCCCTTAATCTACCTTCTGCCAGTCAGCCCATCCTCTATCCATTTTAGTAGTTTGCCCTTAACACCATTGGATCTCATGTTATTTAACAGCCTCCTGTGCAGCATCTTGTCAAAGACCTTCTGGAACTCAAAGTGTAGAGCTGGATGAACACAGCAGGCCAAGCAGCATGTTAGGGGCACAAAAGCTGACATTTCGGGCCTAGACCCTTCATCAGAAAGGTCTAGGCTCAAAACGTCAACTTTGTTCTCCTAAGATGCTGCTTGGCCTGCTGTGTTCATCCAGCTCCACACTTTGTTAACTCGGATTCTCCAACATCTGCACTTCCCATTATCTCTCTTCTGGAAATCATGTCCACTGAATCTACTTCATCTAACTTGCTCATTACCCCCTCAAAGAATTTTGACAGCTTTGTTAGGCATGACAAGACAATACAATACCCTTTTATATCATAGGATGACCACCCTTTGACGAAGGCTGTACTTTATCATGCACTTCCAAGTACTCACAACCTCATCTGCAATAATGGACTGTAAAATCCTACCAATGATGCAGATCAGGCTAGTCAGCCGACAGTTTCCTATCTTCTGCATCCCTCCTTCTTAAAACAGAGGGTATCGTATTAGCCACACTTAATCTCCTGGGACCCTCCCTAACTCCTGATGTTATGACAGGAGAATGGTCGAACGCCTCTGATAGTTAAACCAAAACACAAGCCCAAATCTGCTACGATTGGATTAGAAGTTCCCTTCTAATAATTACCCCCGATACACCCTGAGAAGCTTGCCTTTCCCCTCAGTCCATTAAAAAAGTGTGGTTAAAGGAAAGAAAATCCCTGATCTCTACTTTACAATTAACAAGAAATAATTTATTTATTTAACCCAACAATGAACAGATTAACAAAATTAGTAACAAACTGACAATTCTCCCTTCGACTGCTAACTACTCCCTACTGGTCTAAATTCGATTGGAATGCTGTTTAAATAAAGACAAGTCCCACTAATATAAACCCAATTAATAAGCCGCAATAAATTATAGCTTAATCTCTCCAATTTCACAAAGACTGTCTTCTGGAAAATGCTGTCATCTCTGCTGTCTTCACAAATGCCTTTCTTCCACTAATTCTGCTGACAGGGATATTTTATCTCTATCATTACTTCAGTGAGGACTTGAGCTGAAATACCATGGTACCATTGATTAATTAGATGGGCTTTCTCTGGGAGCTGAATGGTGCTAACTCTGGCAAGTGGTGGATGGCTCTCCCTGAATTTCCAAATGCCCTCGCCTTATATATCCGTAATGACATAAACACATTCTTATAATATGCTTGGTTTCAGGTTGTCAACACCATTAGACTTAAATTCATTTGGCTTTCTGTATCGAGGTGCTTCATTTAAATTACTTGCCAAATTAATACTTCTTGTCTTGGAAAAATGCTACTTGGATGTTCTATACAAAATGTTTCTAGTTGGGCACCTGCGATAATAGACTTCCAAGCACAGACAAAGTACAATCTGTTAAAGGGACCATGGCACTCTTTTCCCCGTGATCATTTTTACCAACAAATTCCAAATTCATGTCTTCCAATTCGTGAATACTCTACCCAACTTCGTAATACTGACAAATTACCTCCAAGCATCCTGTTTCCTCAGCTGTCTCCTTCAGAACTGTAAGGTGTAGTCCATTCAAACATGGTTATTTTTTCTGCCTGCAGAATTATCACCTTCTCCAGCACCTTCTTCTTAGTGAAAACCACTAATACTAACACTCGCCCTTGAATCTACTGAAATTTTGGCATGTTGCTGGTTTCTTCAATGCAAAAAGTAATGCAAAATACCTATTCAGTTCCTCCTCCAATTCTTTGTTCCCCATTGCTACTTCTCTACCCTCAATTTCTAGTGGTCTAATATCCGCTCTGTCTTACCTTTTAGATATCTAAAAGAACTCTTGTAATCTTCTTGTATATTACTCATTAGCTCTCATATTTCATCTTCTCCACCCTTATGGCTTTTTTAGTTATCCTCTGCTGGTTTTCAAAGACTTCCAAATCCTCTGGCTTCCCACAATCTTCACCATAGAGTATGTTTTTTTCTTTCACTTTTATGCTGTCCCTGACTTCTGTTGTCAGCCGTGGCTGCCTCATCCTCCCTTTAGTATGTTTCTTCTTCCTCGGGACGAATTCCTGCTATGACTCCCAAACTCCCCCCAGAATCTCCTGCCATCGCTGGTCTACTGTCTTCCCTGCTAGGCTACCCTTCCAATCAACTCTGACCATTTCCTCTCTCATGTTTTGTAGTTACCTTTGTTGAATTGTAATACCTTAGTATCTGATTCCCGGTACTCTCTCTCTAACTGCAGGGTGAATTCTATCCTATTATGGTGACTGCCCCCTAAGCGTTCCCTCACCTTAAGCTTCTTAATCAAGTCTGCCTCATTATACATCACTAAACCCGAGTGGAGTCAACCTCAAGCTACTTCAAAACAAATTCTCACACACATTCCATGAATTCCTTTTCTTGACATCTGTCAGCAACCTGATTTTCCCAATCCATCCTCATATTGAAGTCCCTCCAGATTTTTGTAATAGTGCCTTCCATACGTAAGCCTTTTATTTCATCTGGTTTATCTGCTGCCCCACATCCTGACTACTGTGAGGAGGCCTGTACACAACTCACATCAGGATCCTGTTTCTTCTACAGTTCAACTCTACCACACAGATTCCATGCCTTCTGACATTATATCATTCTTGTTTCAACTTAATTTCATTTCTTACTGACAAGTCAACACCAACCTCCTGCCCATCTGCCTGACCATTCAAATGAATTTGTATTCTGTAATATTTAGTTCCCTGCCCTGATCCCCTTGCTGCCATCCTACCTGCCAATTTTAATTCATGCTAGAAGCCCATTTACCTTGTTTCATGTACTGTGTGCATTTAAGCACAAAGCGTCAGTCCTGCATTGATGCTCTGTTCTCATTGTTGTCCCCTTATCTGCCGTGCCTGAGGTTAGCTACCTGACGCCTCTTTGTCCTATAACATTTGTTCTGGAAACTTTTAACTTCTGCTGAGCCCTCCCCGTCTTTAACTGTTTCCATTATTTTCCATGTAACTGAACCTGTGCCCCTATTATTTAGTTTAAAGCCCCATCCACAGCCCTACTTATGCAATTTGCAAAGACTCTGGTCCCAACATGATTCAGGTGGAGCCCGACTCATTGGAACAGCTCCCTCCTTCCCCAGTACTGATGCCAATATCCCATGAATTCAAGCCAGTTTCTCCCACATCAATTGTTTACCTATTTAGTCTTGTTGACTCTGCAAATTAGGTCGCAGCTCAGGTAGTAACCCAAAGTGTATTACATTTTTGGTTCAGCCTTCTAATTTAGCACATAGCTGCTCTTTATTCCCTCTGCAGAACCTCAAACCTCTTTCTACCTATATCATTGGTGGGTCCTCAGACCTGAGGACCCACCCCTGTACCAGGTTCCTCTACAGCTCTGATGAAATATCCTGGACCCAGGCAAACATTACCACCTTCAGGACTCTTGATCCCATCCATGGAGAATAGTGTTTTTTCCTGTCACTGTACTATCCTCCATTACAACTACATTTCTCTTTTCTCCCCCTATGTCCAATGGTGCTACGGTCAGTTTGCTCATTCTCCCTATAATCCCCACTCTCATCCACACAGGAAGCAAGCATCTCAAACCTAATAGACAAGCTCAAGGGCTGCAGCTCCTTTAGCACTACCTCCTACATCCCTCTATCTGCCTCGCTTGTAGCCACAGCCTTCTGTCCCTGAACAATCCATAGAACCCACAGTGTGAAAACAGGCCCTTTGGCCCAACAAGTCCACACTGAACCTCAGCACATCCCATCCAGACCCATTCCCCAAATACGCCTAACCGACACGCCCCTGGACACTATGGGCAATTTAGCATGATCGATCCACCTAGCCTGCACATCTCCGGGGAAACCTGTGCAGACACGGGGAGAAAGTGCAAATTCCACACAGACAGTTGCCCAAGGGGGAATTGAACCCAGGCCCCTAGCACTGTGAAAGCAGCAATGCTAACCACTGAGCCACTGTGCTGCCCTAATACTGACTGAATTTGACATAGTTCATCTAACGGGTGTGACGACCACCTCAAACATAGCATCCAGGTAACTCTACCCTCTCCCTGAAGTGCTGCATTGTTTGAAGCTCAGATTTCAGCTCATCTACTTTGCGGCAAATTCCCTCAAGCATCCAACTTGTGGAGGTGCTGGTGTTGGACTGGGGTGGACAGAGTCAGAAGTCACATGACATCAGGTTATAGTCCAATAGGTTTATTTGAAATCACAAGCTTTTGGAGCAGCATCCAACTGTTATGGACCAGATCAGACCCTCTCAAAATACTTTAAGAAGATATCTCAACCCTAACTTTTTAGTTTTAAAGGCAGATGTGAAGTGCCTGTTCAAGATTCAATGCAATGTTAAGGAAAACTTAAATTTATTTAAACACTGCAGTTAAAATTCAACAAGAGAAAGAGGAATATAGAATAACAACTCTATTGGAAAACTTAACAGAATAATAGATCCAGTAATTATTACTAATTAGTTTTTCTAATATAGCAACATCCCATAAATATACCGATTGGCAAAAAAGAAAAATCAGACAAAATTTCAAATTCAGTTCTCCAATCCAGGAGGTAAAAAAAATTCAAGAGAAATTTCAGTGCGATTAAGAGCCAGGAGACATTCACTGAAGCTTCCAAAGTCTGTTGAGACCCCAATAGTTCCTTAAGCTACTAAAAAAAAACAAATTTCAGAAACCCTAACCTGTGAGAACTGTCCACACCCATTCAGACTGTATTAAAAGAAAACCCAAGGCCTTCCAAACTGTTTATTCAAGTGATTTTCAGTAGACAGCGTGGTGCCTCTAGTTCAATCTCTCTTTAAAGAAACAAGGACAAAATAACCTCTTAAAGGTAAAGCACCATCGCATCTCTCTCTTAAAAAAATTGAACAATCAATAAACAAATATGACTTTATTAAAAATAAACTTCTATTAGTCCACTACAGTACATATCTATTACATTGATTCTAAACATGCAAACATTCATGACTACAATCTATTTCAGGCCATTTATTCCTGCTGCTGAACGTTTCATCTTTCTTCATCAAAATCACACCAACGCGTTGGGAATTACATTGTCTTGTCCTCTCACCTGTATAATTTCCAAATTTGCAATACGAATCTCCATTTAAACAGTCTGGAATCTTTGTCCTTAAATTTCTCTAAAAACTTAACGGTTATGATCAGTATGTACAATTGTCTCAAACAAATTACTGGCAATATAAATGTTGAAATGATGCAATGCCAACACCAGGCTCAAGGTTTCCTTCTCAGTCATGGAATATTTCTGTTGATGTTTCCAGAAAATTGAACAATATCTAGTAGGGCTTTCTACCATCTTGTTGTCTTCTTGTAAAAGTATAGCACCAACACTCATCTCTTGCACCAAAATCCATCTGGAATGACTTTGCGCAATTTGAGGTGGCTAACACTGGGACAGTGGTTAACACAACTTTCAGGCTGTCAAATGTCTTCTGACATTCTGCAGTCCACTGAAACTTTCTTCACTTCTTCAGTTAAGTCATTTAAGGGAGCAACCACATTAATAAAACCATGCACGAAATTCCAATAAAACCCACTCAATCCCAGGAACTGTAGTACTGCCCTGATCGTCAAGGGCTTGGGGAACTGTCCAATAACCTTCGTTTTCACATCCTTTGGGGCCATCTGTCAATGCCCAATAACATGGAAAACTCATCCTTAGCTGAGTTGATCACCAAGCCTTCCTCCCAGAGTCAATTGAACAATTCTGATAGATGCTGCAAATGTTCTTTCCATGTGTGACTAAAAATTACCAGGTCATCAATGTACACTATACAATTGTGTAATCTAGAAATGACTTTCTTGGGTAGTCTTTGAAATGTGGCTGACACATATTTTGTACTAAATGGCATGACTTTAAATTGATATGGTCTATTCAGTGTCATGAAAGCCTAAATTGTGTTCACTATTTTGAATAAAGGTACCTGCCAGTATGCTCTAAGAAAGTCCAACTTAAAAATATAAGTTGCTTGTCCCATCTTCTCAATACAGTCTTCTAAATGTGGAATACAACAAGAATCATACTTTGTAACTGCATTGACATTACAATAGTCCACACATAATCAGTGGGTACCACCTGGTTTTGGCACCATTACTGTAGGTGAACTATAGTCACTGCAACTCACTTGGATTATGTTGGTCTTTGACCATGTGTTTAATGTCCATTTGAACCTGTGCCAACTTTAGAGAATTAAGCCTGTCCTATATCTACATCATGTGTAATTAGATTAGTACTTCCCACCTTATTCCCACGTATCTCCTATGTGTTAAAGGTAACACTTTCAGGTCATTTCAGTTTTCCTCTGATAAGTTCCCACTTGGCAGACTGGCACAAAAGGTGAAGTCACACAGTATCAGGTTTGAGCTGGCAAGATGGATACAGAGCTGACTTAGTCATAGGAAACAGGGGGTAGCAGTGGAAGAATGCTTTTCAGAATGGAGGGTTGTGAGTAGTGATACTGCACAGGGATTAATGCGGGACCACTGCTGTTTGTGATCTACACAAATGATTTGGAGGAAAACGTAGCTGGTCTAATTAGTAGGTTTGCAGACAATACAAAGATTGGTGGAGTAGTTGATAGTGAGGAGGATTGTCAGAGGATACAGCAGGATATAGATCAGTTAATCTGAACAAATATGAGGTGATGCATTTTGGAAATTCAAGTACAGGTGGAAATTATACAGTGAATGCCAGAACCCTTCGGAGTATTAATATCCAAAGGGATCTGTGCGTGCAGGTCACAGATCACCGAAGGTGGCAGTGCAGGTAGAAAAGGTAGTAAAAATGACCTATGGCAAGCTTGCCTTCATTGGAATGGGCATTGAGTATAAGGGTAGGCAAGTTATGTTGCAGCTTTATAGAATTTTAGTTAGGCCACATTTGGAATATTGTGTACAGTTCTGGTCACCACACTACCAGAAGGACGTGAATGCTTTGGAGATATACAGAAAAGGTTTACCAATATGTTGCCTGGAATGAGGGATTTTAGCCACGACGAAAGGTTGAATAGACTGGGTTTGTTTTCACTGGAATATACGATGTTAAGGGGGTGATCTGGTGGAAGTTTAAAAATTTTGTGAATGTAGAGATAGAGTGGGAAGTATGAGGCTGTTATCCCAGGATGGAGCAGTTAATAGTTTGCGGACACAGGTTCAAGCTGTGAGGGAGAAAGTTTAAAAGAGATATGTGAGATAAGTTTTCTGCACAAATGGTGGTGAGTGTCTAGAACATGCTGCTAGAAGCGATGGTGGAAGCAGACACAATAGCAGCATTCAAGAAGTATCTGGATGAATACACGAATTGGAAAGGAATGGAGGGATCCTGTAATGAAGATAGGTTCAGCAGGAAGGGAAAAATGCAGCATCGCAGGCTTGGAGGGCTGAAGGGCCTGCTTCTGTGCTGTTTTGTACTTTGTTCTTTGTTTTTTGTAAGTCAATAATTTCTCCAACTTCATTGGAGGAATGTTCAATTCAGAGTCCTCTAGACTTGCTTCTTCACTGTGTCGTAACCAGTAGCAAATTCTCTTTTTGCTTTCCTTCCCTATTAAAATACCTTTTGATCATTTGAGGTTTGGGGATGGTAGTCCTGTTGCAGAGGCAGTCCCGGGGTGGAGGGAAGTGAGGGGAATTGAGGCCTGAAGTGGAGGCAAGCGAGGGGAGGCGGTCCCAGAGATAAAAAAAAACTTAATCTTGGAGCAGCTGAAAGCCAATGTGGAGTGGACCGAAGGCTTGGAGCGGAGCGGGGAACGTTGTTGGACTGGGGTCTGGTACATCTGGTCAAACCACATGTGGAAACCCCTGCACTTAGCCACTGCAATAGGATGTTGATGTGTACTTTGTTTATATGACTGTAATGACTATCCTTTTAACTATGTCTCATATTTATAAAGCAAGGCAACTACTTATTTATTTGTCTTTTTTAAGGCTTTTCACTGTACATCTGTACTTGAGTTCTGTGACAGTTGAGGATATCCTTTTTTATTCATATGCTGTGCTCCTTTGAAATGCTGTCTAACCAACTCACCCACTCAATTTAATCTTTCCCTAAAATTTGACAGTCCAAATATGTGGTCTTGGAACTCTGACTCACTAATTGAAAGCGGTCCTTTCACCTCATGCCCAAAAACTAATTCAAATGGACTGAATTTGACAGATTGATTTGGTGCATCCCTAATTGCAAGAAGTGTAAATGGAATTCCTTTATCCCAATCTCTGGATAGTCTTGACTATAAGCCATCAGCATGGTCTTTAAAGTTTGTTGCCACCGTTGTAATGCTCCCAGCTATTCTGGATGGTATGCAGTGGATTTGAATTGTTTTATTCCTAAGCTATCCATAATCTGATCTGAATAATTTGATGTAAAATTTGACCTTTGATCTGATCTGTGGGTAGTCCGTATGTCGTGAAAATTGGAGTAACTCCTCTATAACCCTTTTAGCTGTGACTTTGTGTAATGAAATGGCCTCTGGAAATCTAGTGGACACATCCATAATGGTCAACAAATACTGATACACACTTTTCGTTTCAGGTAGCGGTCCAACACAATCAATTAAGACCCTTGTAAAACTTCCTCAAATGCAGTAATGGGTGTTAGAGGTACTGGTTTATCGCTGCCTGAGGTTTTCCAAGTACCGGATACATATGACACGTGTCTGGCAAAATTCAGCTACATCCATATGCTGTCAAGGCCAGTAAAAATATTTTTGTATTTTGGCTTGAGTTTTGCTCACTGTAGAATGACTTCCTACTGCTAATTCATGTGCCACCCACAACAACTCCTTTCTATAACCCACCGGTATACAACTTGATGAACGTCTGCCCATTTCTCATCCTCCTGAGAATGTTATGGTCTCCATTGACTCATCAAGACCTCATTTTTAAGATAGAAATATTTTGGGATACACTCAAGATTCTTTTTCTGCGTATGTGGTTTAATCCAACTGCTTCAGTTTTTCATCTCTGTTGTAAATCAGTTAATTTCACTGAACTACAAATATCCACTTTGCCCTTCACTTGTTCGTGTTGAGTCTCAACCACTGATCAAACATGGTCTGTGATGATTGTACCACAACCTCCTTGTCTTTATTCTTCGATTTCTCCCCCTGCCTCAAGCTTTGTGACCTTGCTATTACACAGTCAGGAAAAATCCCAGGATACACTTCATGTAATACATCAGTTGCCTGAATCTCCACAGGCTTGTCAACTACAGCAGGCATTACTCCCACCTGCAATCCAGCTATATTGTTAAGAAGAAAAAATTGTATTTCGGGAGCCGAGAATTCCTCCAGCATTTTTACCACCACTTCTCCACTTTTCACTGGACACTCCAACATCAGTTTATATGAGGGAGCACTTCTCAAATTGCCTTGAATTCTACATATTACTACTTTCTCTGGCAATGCTCCTTCTGAATTACGTATGTCTTCATCTCTTACTAAAGATTAACATGCTCCTAAGTTTCTTAAAATTGTAAATTCTTTACCTGCTTCTCCTGACATATAAGGGGAAACCTTGTGCTTACAAGTTTAAGGAGTTCTGGCACTTTCTTCTCACCCAGCTGCTGACGAGGTTATACATTCTGGTGCAACTTTTTAGCTTCCACTGTGCTCTCGTTTACCACTTGAATAAAATTCACTGGCTTACCCTGTTTCCCACGCCCATCTTCCCACTCCTTTTTCTACACCACTAACGCTGTGACTTCACGCCTGAACATTTTGACTGCTTGTTCCCCCTCACTCCTTTTCAACCGGTCATAAACTATCTTCAATGAAATCTCCTTTTCCATACCACTTGAGGATTTTTCTTTTCCCCAGTTTCTATTCCTCACAGATTGAAATTGATGCTGGAAGCTAAACTTTGATTTATAAACCAATTCATAACCATTAGCCATTTCAGCTGCTAATCTTGCAGTTTTAACTCTGTTCTTCCACATGAGTTCTCACGACCTCAGGAAGTGAATTTTTGAACTCCTCCAAAATAATGGCCTCTCCAAAAGCGCCATATGTTTGGTCTATTTTTAATGCCCTTATCCACCTATCAAAATTACTTTGTTTAATCCTTTCAAATTCAACATTTGTTTGACCAGTGTCCCTTCTTAGATGGCTGAAATGTTGTCTGTAGGCGAGGGCTTGAATACTGTATCGGCGCCGCCTCTTGCTCCCCAGAGGAGCTCGAACTGTTCATCCACTTCAGCAACACCTTCCACCCCAACCTCAAGTTCACCTGGGCCATTTCCAACACATTCCTCACCTTCCTGGACCTCTCAGTCTCCATCTCAGGCAACCAGCTTGTAACTGATATCCATTTCAAGCCCACCGACTCCCACAGCCACCTAGAATACACCTCCTCCCACCCACCCTCCTGCAAAAATTCCTTCCCCTATTCCCAATTCCTCCATCTCCGCTGCATCTGCTCCCAGGATGAGGCATTCCACTCCCGCATATCCCAGGTGTCCAAGTTCTTCAACGACCGCAACTTTTCCCCCCACAGTGGTCGAGAACGCCCTTGACCGTGTCTCCGCATTTCCCGCAACACATCCCTCACACCCCGCCCCCGCCACAACCGCCCAAAGAGGATCCCCCTCGTTCTCACACACCATCCCACCAACCTCCGGATACAACGCATCATCCTCCGACACTTCCCCCATCTACAATCCGACCCCACCACCCAAGACATTTTTCAATCCCCACCCTTGTCTGCTTTCCGGAGAGACCACTCTCTCCATGACTCCCTTGTTCGCTCCACACTGCCCTCCAACCCCACCACACCCGGCACCTTCCCCTGCAACCGCAAGAAGTGCTACACTTGCCCCCAAACCTCCTCCCTCACCCCTATCCCAGGCCCCAAGATGACTTTCCATATTAAGCAGAGGTTCACCTGCACATCTGCCAATGTGGTATACAGTATCCATTGTACCTGGTGTGGCTTCCTCTGCATTGGGGAAACCAAGTGGAGGCTTGGGGACCGCTTTGCAGAACACCTCCACTCGGTTCGCAATAAGCAACTGCATCTCCCAGTCACTAACCATTTCAACTCCCCCTCCCATCCTTTAGATGACATGTCCATCATGGGCCTCCTGCAGTGCCACAATGACGCCACCCGAAGGTTGCAGGAACAGCAACTCATATTCCGCTCGGGAACCCTGCAGCCCAATGGTATCAATGTGGACTTCACCAGCTTCAAAATCTCGCCTTCCCCCACCGCATCCCAAAACCAGCCCAGTTCATCCCCTCCCCCCACTGCATCACACAACCAGCCCAGCTCTTCCCCTCCCCCCACTGCATCCCAAAACCAGCCCAGCCTGTCTCTGCCTCCCTAACCTGTTCTTCCTCTCTCCCATCCCTTCCTCCCACCCCAAGCCACACCCCCATTTCCTACCTACTAACCTCATCCCATCTCCTTGACCTGTCCGTCTTCCCTGGACTGACCTATCCCCTCCCTACCTCCCCAACTATACTCTCCTCTCTACCTATCTTCTTTACTCTCCATCTTCGGTCCGCCTCTCCCTCTCTCCCTATTTATTCCAGTTCCCTCTCCCATCCCCCTCTCTGATGAAGGGTCTAGGCCCGAAACGTCAGCTTTTGTGCTCCTGAGATGCTGCTTGGCCTGCTGTGTTCATCCAGCTTCACACTTTATTATCTTGTTGTCTGTAGGCCTTTGGCACTAGCTCATGTGGACTTAAGATGCCATTTTTCACCACATTATATACTCGGATGCCTCCTCTGATAGTGATGCAAATACCTTACTAGGTTCACCCATCATCTTTGTTTGGATCAACAATACCCATATGGTCACCAGCCATTTCATATGGTTAGCTCCTTTTTCAAATGAAATGAAAAGGCTCCTGCTTCCTTCTTGATGAATTTAGGCAATGCTTGGACATATTTAGACAGATCCCCACCAGGCCTTTGGCTACGATGAGTTTGTTCATCATCACTGTCCTCTACACTAAACTACCTACCTTCACCTCTACCCTTTTAAGTCAGTTTTCCTCTTTATTGCCAATTTCTAAGTTCAAAATTTCTCTCTTCCTGCTATACTTCTGCTACGGCCTTCCTCTCATTTTTCCTCTGCTTTTAATCATAATTCAAACTGTTTTGTTTCCTTCTCTTTCTCTTTTTTTCTGCCAGGTCTGTTCTTTCTTTTCCTTTTTCCCTTCCCATTGCTTCTGATTCAAGCTGCTTCATCTGCAATTGAAGTTTAACTATTCCAATGACGCCAATGGCATTCCAGGCAACTGTAAATGCTGCTTGAATGCTGTAATTATCTTTCCTTTTCTCGCAGACACTGGCAAATCCAACTCTAGTTTGTTTGCCAATTCAGGAACTTTGCCTCGCTGACTTTCTGTAAAACTCCCAGAAATGACTTCTCCCAACCCCAGAAAACTCTTCATGACTGACAGAGCCATTTATACACAAGACACACCTTGTTCAAACCAACCAAATTCGACACTCAAAATAAAAGACACCAACAATTACCACTCGCAGCCTTGGAGCCCAACAATCTTAAACCCTACCTGGAATTAGGGTTTTTGATCCCAAAAATATCCCCCAATTTGTTATGGACATTCAGTGAAGCTGCCAGCTGTGTTGAGACCCCATTTGTTTCTGAAGCTACTGAAAAATCAAACCCCAATTTATCATCAGTCTGAAACTAACATAGTCAAATTAGTAGCTATCACAAACCACTGATCTTATGGTTTACCTGTGATGCCATTCTTGTGCTGGGCCCCTGATCCTGGGCTTCAATTATCCTGTTGAAAACCTTACAAATTATGAGCTAAGAAAAAAAAGGATAAAAGTATTTCATTCCCCTCGGCTCTGAATTTCCACATTGACAGCAAATTCCCACAACTATCTTGACGTTTCGGGTCGGGACCCTTCTTCAGAGTTTCTGAAGAAGGGCCCTGACCCGAAACATCAAGCTTTCCTGCTCCTCTGATCCTGCTTGGCCTGCTGTGTTCATCCAGCTTCACACCGTGTTATCTCAGATTCTCCAGCATCAGCAGTTCCTACTATCTCCTCAAACTATCTAGTCAATCATGCTGTACCCCACTCTGAATGGGATTGCTCCTTCCTGATCACTTCTTGATCCCTTAATCCCTTCACTTACAAAAAAGTACCTCTCTCAGATTTAAAAGTAACAATTAATCCTGCCATTTGTGGAAAAGAGTTCCAAGTAGCTATCACCCTTTGTGTGCAGAAGTGCTTCTTAACATCTCTCCTAAGTGGTCTGACCCTAATTCTCAGATGATGCCCCTTAGTTCTAGAATCCCCAATGAGTGAAAATAGTTTATCTACCCTGCCTTTTCCTGTTACTATCCTAATGGCATCAATCAGATCATTCCTTGACAGAGAGAAAATGGGTCTCATTTGTATAATCTCTCCTCATAACCTAACCCCTGAAGTTCAGGTATCATTTTTGTAAATTATGTCATACTCCCTCCAAGGCCAGTCTGTCCTTCCAAAGGTGTGTTGCACAGATCTGCTCACTATACCAAGTGGCAGGGTTGATATAACTGCAGCATAATGTCTGTGCCCTTGTACTCCATTCCTTTGGATATAAAGGCCAGCATTCCATTAATCTATAGATGTGAGGCTAGAAAAGCATAACAGGTCAGATAACATCAGAGGAGCAGGAAAGTCAACGTTACATGCCAAGACCCTTTGTCACGACTGGGGAGGTGGGAGGGTGAGGGACACCCATAAATAAGTCGTGGGAGGGGGTGGGGCTGGGGGAAGGAGAAGCAGAGATGGTAATAGGTGGATACAGGTAGGGTGTCATTGTGGTTTGTCCATGGGAAAGGTGGAGTGGTTACGCAGGTAGGAATATAGACAGCTTAGGTCAGGTCAGGAGGGGGAAGGCTGAACATGGGATAAGTTTGGGAGTGGAGGGATTTTGAAGCACATGAAGTCAATACTAAGGCCATTGGGCTCTAAGCTTCCAAGGCAAAATATCAGATGTTATTCTTCCAGTATAAGTTTGGCCTCGCTCTGGCAATGGAGGAGCCGTAGATGGATATGTCACCAGGGGATGGGAGGGCGAATTAAAATGGATGGCAACCTGAATGTTGGGTTGGGTGATGCGCACAGATGCTCCGCGAACTAGTCCATGAGTCTGCTTTTTGTCTCCCCGATATAGAGGAGACCACATTGGGAGTAATGGATGCAATTAATAAGGTTGGATGAAGTGCAGGTCAATCTCTGCCAGATCTGAAAAGATTGTTCGGTGCCTTGGACAGTGGTGAGGGAGATTTGTGGGGACAGGTGTTGAACCTTCTACGGTTGCAAGGAAAGGTATTGGGAGTGGTGAAGGAATTGGTTGGGAGTTGTAGAGCTGAGGAGGGAGTCATGGAATGAACACTCCCTATGGAAAGTGGACAGGGGTGGCGAGGGAAACATCTTTTTAGTGGTGGGGCCTGATTGCAGGTGGTGGAAATGTCGGAGAATGATGCATTGGATCCAACAATTGATAGTATGGCTTACTAACCTCTACATTTCTGTGGCCGGATGCCAACTCTGGCATCTGGTCCTAGCATCCCTTCAATTATGACCCCACCTCTGATCACCAAGCCATCGTCTCTAAGACCATCAATAACCTCATCACTTCAAGACATCTCCTGTCCACAGCCTCCAACCTGATAGTTCCCCATCTCCTCACCACCTGTTTCTATTCCAAACCAAAATCTATTGCCACTGAGCTCATCCCTTCCCTCCTTGACTCCAATCTTTTCTCTTTGTCCCAGGAGCTCCCGAAGTACACTCTATAACATAAGCCATGCCCTCCACCTTTTCCAACACTTTCAATTTCTGACATTTCCCCCAACACATCATCTTCACGATGGACATTCACCTGTACACCTGTATCCCCCACACGGAGGGCTTTAAAGCCCTATGCTTCTTCCACTCCCACAGGCCCAACCAATTCCCCCCCCACTGAAACTCTCATCGGCTTGGCTGAACTGGTCCTCACTCTCAACAATTTCTCCTTCGATTCCATCCACTTCCTACAAACCAAAGCATGGCCATGGGCACCCACATGGGCCTGAGCTAGGCCTGCTTCTTTGTAGGATTTGTGGAACAGTTGAGCTGTTAATGGATTAACATCCCATGAAATTTTATGCTCCTTCTCTTCTCATATAGGAGTATGTGAACACTGTCTCAACTTCTTGCCCGAATAGGATTGGGTGTGAAACATTTGTAAACACAAAAAAAATTTAGCTCTGTAATCTTTATGGCTGTACCCCCACACTGCTGCCTACCCCTGTTCCTGCTGAGATGGCCAGATCAGTGACCTTTGATCAAGCCAGGCAGTTGTCACCTCATGAAATCACATCCTGTTATCATGCACTTCGTGACGACCAAAGCCGTATCCTGTTATCAGATGTAGTGCTTGTTTTATGTATCTGCCAATTCCAAGTGTATAAAAGCAGGGTCTGTCCTCTGTTTGGGGAGAATCATTCACGATACTCAGCACTGTGCCGGGTTGTGTACAGCGATCCTCCGCAGCTTGTACTTACTTAATAATAAAGGATTGTGGTTTTTGTAACCAGGTCAGTGTCATGCTCTTGCATCAAGTCCGGGAAGGTCTCTGAAAAACAAACCTAACACAGTCCCTCTTCCGCAACCACTCCAGCGATATCCCTCACCTCTTTCTCCGCTCTTTTGGTGACTGCATCGGTGTGGCCTCATGCTCCCCTGAGGAGCTCGAGCAGTTCATGAACTTTGCCAACATCTTAAATCCTGCCCTCAAATTCAGCTGGAGCATTTCTGACACCTCCCTCCCGTTCCTGCAGAATTTCTGTCTCTATCTCTAGAAATCAACTCATCACTGACATCTATTTCAAACCCACTGACTCCCACAACTACTTTGACTATGCCTCCTCTCATCCACCCTCCTGCAAAAATATTATTCCATACTCCCAATTCCTCTGCCTCCACCACATTTGCTCCAGAATGAAGTGTTCTATTACAGGACGTCCCGGATATCCTCCTACTGCCTTCAACTGCATCTTCTCCGTTTCCCCCACTTCTGCCCTCAAACCCTCTTCGCACAACAATAATAAGGATAGAGTCCCCTTAGTCTCACACACTACCCTACCAACCTCCGGATTCAATGCATCATCCTCCGATATTTCTGCCACGTACAAGTCCCCACTCCTGTCCACTTTCCACAAGGACTGTTTATTCCATGACTCCCTCATCAGTTCCAAGTCCCCACCAATTCCTCCACCACACCTGGTGCCTTTCCCTGTAACCACTAAACAAGAGGTGCAACATCCGCCACTATGCCTCCCTCTCACTTCTGTCCAAGGCCCCAAACAATCTTTCCAGATCCAGCAGAGTTTCACCTACACTTCATCCAACCTTATCTATTGCATCCGTTGCTCCAGATGTGGTCTCTTCTAAATGGAAATGGTTCATGGAGCATCTAAGGTCTGCATGCATCAATCAATCAGACATTCTGGTTGTCATCTATTTTAATTCCCCCTCCCACTCCCCTGGCATCATGTCCATCCATGGCCTCCTTTACTGCCAACGTGAGGCTAAATGTAAACTAGAGGAACAACACCTGATATTTTGCCTTGGGAGCTTACAGCCCAATGGCCTCAACATTGACTTCACAAGCTTTAAAATCCTTCCACTCTCAGCCTTATCCCATGTCTAGCCCTCCCCCTCCCCCTCCTAACCTGACCTAATCTGTCCATCTTCCTAATCACCTAACCACTCCACCCTTCCCACCGTCCAATCACAATAGCATCCTGTCCGCATCCTGCCCTTCCCCCAGCCCCAACTCCTCTCTCTGTTTCTGGGCTTGCCTTCCCCTCCCAAGTCCTGACAAAGGGTTTTGGCCCAAAATGGTGACTTCCTGCTCCTCTGATGCTCTGGCCTGCTACGCTTTTCATGCCTCACACCTATGGGCTCTGGCTTCCAGCATCTGCATTCCTTTTTGTCTCCAGCATTCCATTTGCTTTCTTTAGTATTTAATGCACTCAAGTTTAGAATATAGAACGGCACATCACTGGAATGGGCCCTTTGGCCCACAATTTTGTGCCAATATGAGGCCAAAATTAAACTAATCCTTCCTCCTGACCTTGGTCCATATTCATCCATTCCTTATATATTCATGTCCTTATCCAAAGTCCATTAAACTCCCTCATCATATCTGCCTCCTTCACCACTCCAGCAGCACATTCCAAACTCCTACTCGCTAAAAAAAAACTTTCCTCCCACATCTCCTTTGGAGTTTCCCCCTCTCACCTTAAATGCGTGCCTGCTAGTATTAGACATTTCAACTCTGGGCCAACATTCTGACCATCAAATCAACCCAATCTCAACATCTCATAGTTTTATAAACTTCTATCAAGGCTCCCCTCAGCCTCCGCTGCTCCACAGAAAACAACCCAAGTTTTTCAAGCCTCTTCTTATAGTTCATACCCTCTAATCCAGACAGCGTCCTAGTATACGTCTTCTGCATTCTCTCCAAAGTCTCCACGTCCTTTCTATAGTGTGGCGACCAGAACTGAATACAATACTCTAAGTATGGCCTATCAAAGTCTTACAAAACTGCAACATGACACCTTGACTCTTGTACTCAATTCCCAAACCAATAAAGGCAAGCATGCCACACACCTTCTTCACTACCCTATCTACTTGTGTGGCCGCTTTCAGGGAGCAATGGACTTGAACCCCCAAGATCCGTCTATACATCAATGCAGTTCAGGGTCCTGCCATTAACTGTATACTTTTGCTTAATATGTGATCTTCCAAAGTGCAGCAGCTCACTCTTACCCAGATTAAACTCCATCTGCCATTTCTCAGCACATATCTGCTAAAGGTCTATATTCCACTGTATCCTTTGACAACCTTTTACACTATCCATAACTCCACTGATCTTTGTATTGCCTGCAAGCTTACTAATCTACCCATCTACATTTCCATCCAAGTCATTTATATGTATCACAAAGAGCAGACATCTCACTATGGATCCCTATGGAGAAAGTAACACCCTTCCACCATCACCATCAAGGCAGAGGCCTTCTGTGGACAAGCCAATTATGAATCCACGTGGCTGCCATGCATCTTAATCTTCTAGATGAGCCTACCATCCTTGTTGAAAGCCTTATTAAAATCCATGCAGACAGCATCCACTGCTCGACCCTCATCGATTATCCTTTACCATTTCCTCAAAGCATTCAATCAAGTGAGTAAAACATGACCTGGCCTGGAAAAAGCCATGCTCTCTGTCCCTAATTAGGCCTTGCTTTTCCAAATGAGTGTAAATTCTATCCTTAAGAATTCTCTTCAAAAGCTTCTAGCCACCCATGTGAGACTCACTGGTCTATAGTTTCTTAGATTATCCCCATTTCCCTTCTTGAACAGAGGAACAACATTAGCTAATTGCCAGTCTCTGGGACTTCTCCCTTTGCTAAGCGAGGATACAATGATCTTGTCAAGGCTCCAGAATCACCTTTCTTGCCTCTTTCAATAAACTGGGTCAGATACCATTGGGCCTTGGGGATTTATCCACCTTAATGCTCTTCAAGACTCCCATGTTAGGAAGGGGAGGTTGAAGGTTGAACCTCTCTGATAATGAAACCAAAACTCCAGCCCCAATCTGTAATGGCAGGAGTAGTGACTCCCTTCCAGTAATTAAACCCAAAACACCCTCTCATAATCTGTTAAAAAAAGAGTTCTGTGAAAGGAATTCCTGATACTCATTTTATCAGTGACAAGTAACAAGGTAGGGTTGTTTGCCTTAACAGTAAACAATTTAACAGAATTATTAACAAACCAAACAATTCCAACCTAGTTACTAACTATTCCCTAACTGAACTAAATTCTACTGGTACAAAAACAGAAGTCACTGGAAAAACACAGGTCTGGCTGCATCCATGAAGAAAAAAGTCAGAGATAATAATTCAGGTCTGGTGACCCTACTTGAGAAGGGACCCCTCTGAGGAAAGCTCAACAGACCCAAAATGTTAACACTGAATTTTTATTCACAGTTGCTATCAGACCTGCGGATCTTTTCCAGAAACTCCTGTTTTTGTTCCTGATTTACCACATCCACAGTTCTTTCGGTTTTTAAATTCTACTGGTATGCTGTTCCAATAAAGACAGGTTCCACTTAGATAAATCCAAGTTATTAGAAAACAACAAATTAAAATTTAGTCTCTTAAAATTCACTGAGAATGTATCTTCCGGAAAGCTCTACCTTCTCCATTGCCTCTCCAGCCTTACTTCTGCTGATCCTGCTGTGAGGGATGTTCTCGCTATAACTTCCTCAGTGAGGACTCAGTGTTAGAAATGCGAAAAGTGTGCTTTTTATGGTGCTTTTTAAAGAGAGCTTAGTGGTTTTTTGTAAGAACTAGGTATTTATTCCTCAGATGGCAGGTTTGCTGTCACCCCTTCAGATGGCAGTTGGCTCTCTGCCAATTTTCCAAAGTTCCTTTTTTTAATCTCCTTGATGACCCATCCATTTCTTACACTAGGATTGGGCCCCAGTTGTCAACACCATCAGATTTAAGTTCAATTGGCTTTCAGTTTCTAACTGCTTGATTTAAATTAATTGGCTGATTCAAGCTGGTCGCCAAAAACATCAAAACAAGCTTAACGTTTTCAATCACATAGCCAACACATGCATGTTTCAATTTTTAGAACAGTCTGTAATCTGCAGTTGTTTACAGACATATTTTCTGTACAAATCTCTAAGCTTAGAAAAACACTTTATCTCTTAAAGGGACCATGTACTGTTATCCTTTTTTTACAAACAAATCTTAGCTTCCTGCCTTCCAATTTACTCTACATAACTTCGTAAAACCCAACACCACTTCTTTCTTGATCTCAAAATGCCCTAGCATATTAGAATGCTCCCCACAAAATCTTTCCATTGTTCATACCTTCTCCTGAGTGATTACCAACACAAAGTCCTCATTTGGGATCTCACCCATATTATCTGCTTTCAAGCACAAGTTCCCTTCTTTATCCTTGGATGGTCCAACGTTCTCCCTAGTTATCCTCTTGTATTTAATGAATGTACAGAATGCCTTGGGATTCTCTTTAACCCTAATTGCCAGGATCATTTCATAGAACATTACAGCATAGTACAGGTCCTTCGGCCCTCGATGTTGTGCCGTCCTGTCATACAGATCTCAAGCCCATCTAACCTACACTATTCCATGTACGTCCATATGCTTATCCAATGACGACTTAAATGTACCTAAAGTTGGTGAATCTACTACCGTTGCAGGCAAAGCGTTCCATTCCCTTACTACTCTCTGAGTAAAGAAACCACCTCTGACATCTGTCCTGTATCTTTCACCCCTGAATTTAAAGCTATGCCCCCTCATGCTCGCCGTCAACATCCTAGAAAAAAGGCTCTCCCTATCCACCCTATCTAACCCTCTGATTATTTCATATGTTTCAATTAAGTCACCTCTCAACCTTCTTCTCTCTAATGAAAACAGCGTCAAGTCCCTCAGCCTTTCCTCGTAAGACCTTCCCTCCATACCAGGCAACATCCCAGTAAATCTCCTCTGCACCCTTTCCAAATCTTCCACATCCTTCTTATAATGCGGTGACCAGAACTGTACACAATACTCCAAGTGCAGCCGCACCAGAGTTTTGCACAGCTTCACCATAACCTCTTGGTTCCGGCACTCGATCCCTCTATTAATAAAAGCTAAAACACTGTATGCCTTCTTAACAGCCCTGTCAACCTGGGTGGCAACTTTCAAGGATCTGTGTACATGGACACCGAGATCTCTGCTCATCTACACTACTAAGAATCTTACCATTAGCCCAGACTTTGCCTTCGGGTTACTCCTACCAAAGTGCATCACCTCACACTTGTCTGCATTAAACTCCATTTGCCACCTCTCAGCCCAGCTCTGCACCTTATCTATGTCTCTCTGCAAGCTACAGCATCCTTCGTCACTGCCCACAACTCCACCAACCTTAGTGTCGCCTGCAAATTTACTAACCCATCCTTCTACACCCTCATCCAGGTCATTTATAAAAATGACAAACAGCAGTGGACCCAACACCGACCCTTGCGGTACACCACTAGTAACTGGTCTCCAGGATGAACATTTCCCATCAACTACCACCCTCTGTCTTCTTTCAGCCAGCCAATTTCCGATCCAAACTGCTATCTCTCCCACAATTCCATTCCTCCGCATTTTGTACAATAGCCTATTGTGGGGAACCTTATCGAACACCTTGCTGAAATCCATATACACCATATCAACCAGTTTACTCTCATCTACCTGTTTGGTCACATTCTCAAAGAACTCAATAAGGTTTGTGAGGCACGACCTACCCTTCACAAAACTGTGCTGACTATCCCTAATCAATTTATTCTTTTCTAAATGATTATAAATCCTATCCCTTATAACCTTTTCCAACACTTTACCAACAACTGAGGTAAGGCTCACTGGTCTATTATTACCAGGGTTGTCTCTACTCCCCTTCTTGAACAGGGGAACCACATTTGCTATCCTCCCGTCATCTGGCACTATTCCTGTAGACAAAGACGAGTTAAAGATCAATGCCAAAGGCTCGGCAATCTCCTCCCTGGCTTCCCAGAGGACCCAAGGATAAATCCTATCCGGCCCAGGGGACTTATCTATCTTCACCCTCTGAAGGATTTCTAATACCTCTTCCTTGTGAACCTCAATCCCACCTAGTCTAGTAGCCTGTATCTCAGTATTCTCCTCGAAAATATTGTCATTTTCTAGAGTGAATACTGTTGAAAAATATTCATTTAGCGCTTCCCCTATCTCATCTGACTTAACACACAACTTACCACTACTATCCTTGATTGGGCCTAATCTTACTTTCGTCATTCTTTTATTCCTTAAATACCTATAGAAAGCCTTAGGGTTTACCCTGATCCTATCCGCCAACAACTTCTCATGTCTCCCTCGGGCTCTTTCTGAGCTCTGTCTTTAGGTCTTTCCTGGCTACCTCGTAGCCCTCAAGTGCCCTAACTGAGCCTTCACATCTCATCCTAACATAAGCCTTCTTCTTCCTCTTGACCAGAGATTCCACCTCCTTCGTAAACCACGGCTCCCGCACTCTACAGCTTCCTCCCTGCCTGACAGGTACATACTTATCCAGGACACACAGGAGCTTTTCCTTAAATGAGCTCCACATTTCTAATGTGCCCATACCCTGCAGTTTCTTTCCCCATCCTATGCTCCCTAAATCTTGCCTAATCTCATCGTAATTGCCTTTCCCCCAGCTATAACTCTTGCCCAGTGGTATATACCTGTCCCTTTCAATCACTAAAGTAAACATAACAGAATTGTGATTGCGTGATAATGGGAACTGCAGATGCTGGAGAATCCAAGACAATAAAATGTGAGGCTGGATGAACACAGCAGGCCCAGCAGCATCTCAGGAGCATAAAAGCTGACGTTTCGGGCCTAGACCCTTCATCAGAGGCCCGAAACATCAGCTTTTATGCTCCTGAGATGCTGCTGGGCCTGCTGTGTTCATCCAGCCTCACATTTTATTATCTGGAATTGTGATCACTATCACCAAAGTGCTCACCTACTTCCAAATCTAACACCTGGCCAGGCTCATTACCCAGTACCAAATCTAATGTGGCTTTGCCCCTTGTTGGCCAATCGACATACTGTGTCAGGAAGCCCTCCTGCACACACTGGACAATAACTGACCCATCTATAGTACTTGAACTATAGTGTTCTCAGTCAATATTTGGAAAGTTGAAGTCCCCCATGACAACTACCCTGTCTCTCTCACTCCTATCGAGAATCATCTTTGCTATCCTTTCCTCTACATCTCAGGAACTATTCGGAGGCCTATAGAAAACTCCCAACAGGGTGACCTCTCCTTTCCTGTTTCTAACCTCAGCCCATACCACCTCAGTTGACGAGTTCCCAAACATCCTTTCTGCAACTGTAATACTGTCCTTTACCAACAATGCCACACCTCCGCCCCTTTTACCATCTTCTCTGTTCTTACTGAAACATCTAAATCCCGGAACCTGCAACAACCCATTATCACTCACACAACCATTCCTGTCCCTGCTCTATCCATGTCTTCATGGCCCATTCTTGCTGTCCTAATTCCCAGCTTCAGTTCTTTCCTGCTTTCTGTATATTCCTCATGGACCCTGTCTGATTTTAGTTGCCCAAAACTTACATATGCTTCTTTTTTCCTTTTGACTAAATTCACATCCTCCCTTTTCATCTAAAGGTCCCTTACCTTGCCATCCTTATCTTTCCACTTTACTGAAGCATGCCAGCCCTGACGTCTCATCAACAGCTCTTTAAACAATTCCTACATGTCAAATGTGGATTTGCCTCATCACAGCTCCTCCCAATTAACACTCCCTAACACATGCCTAATACTGAAGTAGTTTTCCCTCCCCTAATTTAGTACTTTCCCACAAAGTCCTGACTTATCCTTATTCATAATTATCTTAAATTGATCACTATTTTGAAAATGCTCTCCTACTGAAAGATGAGTCATCCAGCCAGATTCATTAGCAAATACAAGGTCCAGTATGGCCCCTTGTCTCATTGGACTATCTAGATAATGTTTCAAGAAACCCTTTTGGATGCACTTAACAAATTCTGCCCTGTCTAAGCTTTTTGGTCTAAGGGAGTCCTAATCAATATTGGGGAAGTTAGTCAAAGTTTCTTTGAAGTCATTTTGAAAGGGCTGATTAAAAAAACCTACATTGAGTGCACTGTGGGAAGGTGGTGGCATGGTGCTAACACAATTGACCAATTGACGGTCCAAGATAAAGCTCGCGACAGGTTCAAATCCCACCAATGCCGATTTTTATGGGGTCCCATTTATGCAGTGGTGTATAAGGTTGGGAGCAGGGAGGTGACAGACATTTAGAAGGTAGTGGGGACAAGAGGTGGCTACTGAAAAAAAATGAGCTTTGCAAGATTGGGGAGGTTACTGAGACAGGAAGGGCTTTAGGGACTGGAGGACATGAAACAGAATGGTGGATTGTAGGGTGAAGGAGGTTATAGAGGTAAGATGGGCTGATGTGATTACTGAGATAGAGGCGGCTACAGGAAAATATAGAATACTATGGGGGCTGGAGATGGATATACATATTGGGAAGGTTCAGAGGATAAATTGCTTATGAAGATAAGGGATACTTAGCAACAAGATGAGCTAGATATTAGTAGGTTGTCAGGGCTAAAGTGGACTACAATGATAACAAAGATTGCGGTTGCTGGAAGAGGTTACTGAATTCATAAGGGCTGAAGGAGCTGACCCAGATTTGGAGATTTGTCTGGCTGAAGCAAGTTTCAGGGTAAGCATTGAGTTTAGCTGCTGTAGGTAGCAGAGAAAGGGAGAGTTCAGGAGAGGTAATAGAACTTTTGACTTATAGGGACAGAAAGAGGTTGCAGAAATATGGCGGTATCTAGGAGCTGGTGGAGGTTACAGAGTGGGATGATTGTAAAGGCTAGAGGAGGTTACTGAAATAGGGAGGTTCGTAGGTGTTAGATGACATGACAGAGTTTGGAGTGATTTGACAGAAGAGAGGTTGTAGAGATTGGTAGTGTTATAGAACATAGAACATAGAAAAGTACAGCACAGTATAGGCCCTTCGGCCCATGATATTGTGCCATGGATTAATCCTAATCCAAAAACAAAATAACCTAACCTACATTCCCCTCAATTCACTGCTGTCCATGTGCATGTCCAGCAGTCGCTTAAATGTCACTAGTGACTCCGCTTCCACAACTATCACTGGTAAACTATTCCATGCGCTCACAACTCTCTGGGTGAAGAACATCTCTCTGACGTCTCCTCTATACCTTTCTCCTAACACCTTAAAACTATGACCCCTCGTGGCAGTCAATCCTGCCCTGGGGAAAAGTCTCTGGCTATCGACTCTATCCATGCCTCTCATTACCTTGTACACCTCGATCAGGTCACCTCTCTTCCTCCTTCTTTCCAGAGAGAAAAGTCCGAGCTCAGTCAACCGCTCCTCGTAAGACAAGCCCTCCAGTCCAGGCAGCATCCTGGTAAACCTCCTTTGCACCCTCTCCAAAGCCTCCACATCTTTCCTATAATAGGGCGTCCAGAACTGGACACAATATTCCAGTGTGGTCTCACCAGGGTTTTGTAGAGCTACAGCATAACCTCGCGGCTCTTAAACTCGATCCCCCTGTTAATGAAAGCCAAAACACCATATGCTTTCTTAACAACCTTATCCACAGGCAGTGTGGCAACTTTGAGGGAGCTATGCACTTGAACACCAAGATCCCGCTGTTCCTCCACATTGCCAAGAATCCTGCCTTTAATCCTATATTCAGCATTTAAGTTTGACCTTCCAAAATGCATCACTTCGCATTTATCCAGGTTGAACTCCATCTGCCATTTCTCAGCCCAGCTCTGCATTCTGTCAATGTCTCGCTGAAGCCTGCAATAGACTTCACCTGAGTGAGATAAAGACCAATGAGTAAAATTGGGAACCTGGTTCAAAGTGGAACTTTGGACAGAGAGAACAGTAATGCTGTAACTAGGTTCACTGAGGGAACCCTAGGCTCTCGATCGCAAGAAGTAAGTGGTAAGGGATAAAAGGTGTGAATCGAGAATCTGACTTGCAGTGAGACCAGCTGCAAAATTATGTCACAAACACAGCCATGATGTAAGTGCAAGGAATGAAATTATTGGAGAAAATTCCGAAGGAACAAATTGATACTCAATTGGAAAGGTATGGGTTAATTCGGAGATAGCAAGAACTGCAGATGTCGTTAGAATACTGTCAGAATACTTTCAGATACTGTCAGAATCGATACAGTATGGAGCTGGAGGAGCACTGCAGGTCAGGCAGCGTCAGAGGAAGAGGACAGTCAATGATTTTGGTCTAGGCCCGAAACATCGACTCTCTTACTCCTTTGATGGGTTAATTAGAGATAGTCAGTTTGACTTTGTCATAGGGAGGCCATGCCTAACAAATAGTTTATAATTTTTTGTAAAGGTGATCAAGTGTACAGATATGAGAAGTTCAGTTCATATGGTTTATATGGATTTTAGCAAAGCTTTTGACAAGGTTCCACTTATGAGATTGATTGAGAAGATTAAAGCACATTGTTTTTGAGGGAAACTTGGCATGATGGATCCGCAATAGTAGGAACTGCCGATGCTGGAGAACCTGAGATAACACAGTGTACAGCTGGATGAACACAACAGGTCAAGAAGCATCAGAGGAGTAGGAAAGCTGACGTTTCAGGTCGAGACCCTTCTTCAGAAAAAGGGTCTAAAGAAGAATGAGTTCTGAAGAAGGGTCTCGACTCGAAACGTCAGCTTTCCTGCTCCTCTGATGCTGTTTGGCCTGCTGTGTTCATCCAGCTCTACACTATGAGGGATCAGAAACTGGCTTAGTTATAGGACACAGAGGGCAGTGATAGAAGGCTGAAACAAAAACAGAAATTGCTGGACAAACTCAGCACATCTGATAGCATCTGTGGAAGGAAATCAGTGTTAAACTTTTGGGTACAGGGACACTTCTGCAGAACTGATAGCAAGAATGAAAATGTTGGCTTTTATGCAGAAGATGTTGGGGGAGGGGATAAGGAATAAATGATAGGTGGAGATATAGCTCAAAGAAAGACATGGAGAGTTGGACAAACAATTTGGTGAATAATGATTAGGCTAGGAGGATGAATAGCTGTTAATGGAAACTGTAAGTGCCTAACAATGGATTGTGTGTAATAGCAGACCATGTCAAGACAAGACCTGGTATGTGGGGATTGGAGTAAGGACATGGGAGAGTTCAAGCCTGAAAATTGTTAAGCTCGATATTGAGTCCAGAAGGCTGTGCAGTTCCCAAGTGCAAAATGCAGGGGAGGCAATGACCTAGTGGTATTATCGCTGGACTGTTAATCCAGAGGCCCAGATAACATTCTGGGGACCTGGATTTGAATCCCGCCACAGCAGATGGTGGAATTCAAATTCATTAAAAATATCTGGAATTAAGAATGTAATGATGGCCAAGAATCCATTGCCGATTGTTGGAAAAACCCATCTGGTTCACTAATGACATTTAAGGAAGGAAACTGCCATCTTTATCTGGTCAGGCCTACATGTGACTCCAGACCCACAGCAATGTGGCTGACTCTTAACTGCCCTCTGAGCAATAAATGCTGCCTGGTCAGCAACCCCTCACCCCGTGAATAAATAAAGAAAAAAAAAATGAGATGCTGCTCATCCAGCTTGCACTGAGTTTCGCTGGAGCACTGTATCAAGCCAGAAATAGAGATGTTGGCCAGGGAACAAGATGGTGTGTTGAAATGGCAGGTGACTGGAAGCTCAGGGTCTTTTTTACGGACAGGACGTAGCAATTCTGCGAAGCCATCACCTATTCCAGCCTTTGCTTCCTCAATGTAGAGGAGATCACGTTGTGAGCAGCAAATGCAGCAGACTAGATTGAGTGAACTGCAGGTAAAGCATTGCTTCACGAGGAAGATGTGTTTGGGCTCTGGGAGACTTGGACAGGTTTTATGTGGTTACAGGGGAAGATGCCCGGAGTGGGGTGGGTGGGGTGGGGGAAGGAGGAGTGGACTGGGGTACCCCAGAGGGAACTGTCCCTGCGGAAGGCTGACAAGGGAGGGGAGGAGAATATGTGTCTGGTGGTGGCATTCCGTTGGCAGTGGTGTAACTGGCAGCTAATGATCCACTGTATGTGGATGCTGTTGGGATGATAGCTAAGGACAAAGGGGACCCTCTCACTGTTGTGGGAGGGAAGAGAGAGAGTGAGGAAGATGGGTCGAACCCTGTTGAGGGCCTTGTCAACGACGGCACTGGGGAATCCTTGGTTGAGGAAGAAGTTAGATATTTCAGAGGCTCCTTTCCCAAAGTTGGCATCATTGGAACAGTTGCGATGGAGACAGAGGAACTGGAAGGATGGAATAGAATCCTTACAGGAGGCAGAGTGTGAAGATGTGTAGTCAAGGCAACTGTGGAAGTTAGTGAGTTTGCTATGGATATCCATGGCCAGCCTATCCTCAGAAATGGAAACTGAGATATCAAGGAAGGGAAGGGAGGAAATAGACCAGGAGAAGATGAAGGCAGGGTGGAATTTGGAAACAAAATTGATAAACTTTTCCAATTCTGGACAAGAGATGGAAGCAGCACTGATGATGTCATTGATATAACGAAGATTTGTGGGTATGGGCCAGAATAGGACTGGAACAAGGAATGTTCCATTTACTCAACAAATAGAAAGGTATAACTAGAGCCCATGTGGGTATCCATGGCCACCCCTCTGACCTGAAGAAAGTGAGAGGAGCTAAAAGAGAAGTTGTTCGGGGCGAGGACAAGCTTGGCCAGATGGTGGAGGGTGGTGGTGAATGGGGATGGTTCAGATCTGTTTTCCAGAAAGAAACGAACAGGCCTGAAATCATCCTGATGTGGCTGGATGTATAAAGGGATTGCATATCAATGGTAAAATGGAGGCGGCTGGAGCCCACAAACTGGAAAATCCAAAATTGATGACAGGGATCGCAGATTGAAATGAAGTATAGACTGGGTGACCACTTTGCAGAACACTTACTTTCTGTCTGCATAACAGTCCCTTAGCTTCCAGTTGCCTGCCATTTCAATACACCATCTTGTTTTCAGGCCAACATCTTCGCCTCAGACTTGCTGTAGTGCTCCAGCGAAACTCAGTGCAAGCTGAAAGAACAACACCCCATTTTTCCGCTTGGGAACTTCACAGCCTTCTGGATTCAATTTGCGTTCAAGTAGCCTAGGTGTTGCCAGCACTCAAAGATCAGGCTTTGTAGTTTTTTAAAAAAGTTTAGTTTTAGTTTTGGGCAGAAGCCTTTGGGGGTCTCAAAAGAGTTGGAAGTTTCAGTGAATGTCTCGTAGCTGCTACTTGCTCTGAATTTTCTCTTGATGTTTCATCTTTCTGGATTGGAGTTTGCCTTCTTGACAAGGGGCATGTTTATGGGATGTTATCATATTGGAACAGCTAATTAGTAACGGTTAGTGTATCTATTATTTGATTAAGTATTCCAATTGTTAAGTTATTCTAAATTCCACATTCTTTTGTTTATATTTTAACTATAGTGTTTAAACAAATTGAATTTTGTTTAACATTAAGTAGTTTGAGCAGTCGAATTGCATCTGGAACAGGGCACTTCACATCTACCTTTAAAATAAGGAAAAGGTAGGGTCTGGGCTATCTTCTTAAAATATATTAGAACATAGAACATAGAACATAGAACAGTACAGCACAGAACAGGCCCTTCAGCCCACAATGTTGTGCCGACCATTGATCCTCATGTATGCACCCTCAAATTTCTGTGACCATACACATGTCCAGCAGTCTCTTAAATGACCCCAATGACCTTGCTTCCACAACTGCTGCTGGCAACGCATTCCATGCTCTCACAACTCTCTGCGTAAAGAACCTGCCTCTGACATCCCCTCTATACTTTCCACCAACCAGCTTAAAACTATGACCCCTCGTGCGAGCCATTTCTGCCCTGGGAAATAGTCTCTGGCTATCAACTCTATCTATGCCTCTCATTATCTTGTATACCTCAATTAGGTCCCCTCTCCTCCTCCTTTTCTCCAATGAAAAGAGACCGAGCTCAGTCAACCTCTCTTCATAAGATAAGCCCTCCAGTCCAGGCAGCATCCTGGTAAACCTCCTCTGAACCCTCTCCAAAGCATCCACATCTTTCCTATAATAGGGCGCCCAGAACTGGACGCAGTATTCCAAGTGCGGTCTAACCAAAGTTTTATAGAGCTGCAACAAGATCTCACGACTCTTAAACTCAATCCCCCTGTTAATGAAAGCCAAAACACCATATGCTTTCTTAACAACCCTGTCCAGTTGGGTGGCCATTTTAAGGGATCTATGTATCTGCACACCAAGATCCCTCTGTTCCTCCACGCTGCCAAGAATCCTATCCTTAATCCTGTACTCAGCTTTCAAATTCGACCTTCCAAAATGCATCACCTCGCATTTATCCAGGTTGAACTCCATCTGCCACCTCTCAGCCCATCTCTGCATCCTGTCAATGTCCCGCTGCAGCCTACAACAGCCCTCTACACTGTCAACGACACCTCCGACCTTTGTGTCGTCCGCAAACTTGCTGACCCATCCTTCAATCCCCTCATCCAAGTCATTAATAAAAATTACAAACAGTAGAGGCCCAAGGACAGAGCCCTGTGGAACCCCACTCACCACTGACTTCCAGCAGAATATTTTCCTTCTACTACCACTCGCTGTCTTCTGTTGGCCAGCCAATTCTGTATCCAAGCAGCTAAGTTCCCCTGTATCCCATTCCTCCTGACCTTCTGAATGAGCCTACCATGGGGAACCTTATCAAATGCCTTACTGAAGTCCATATACACCACATCCACAGCTCGACCCTCATCAACTTTTCTAGTCACATCCTCAAAAAACTCGATAAGGTTTATAAGGCATGACCTACCCCTCACAAAGCCGTATTGAGGGAGTCTGGCCTGGTCTGGTCCGGTCGATAAAAAATTGGGGACTCATCCAGGATTGAAATCTCTGATTCCAAATAGGGCTTAGGATTGTTGGACTCAAAGGCAGCAAAAGGCAGGTGTTAGTGTCTTTTGTTTCAGATGTTGAATCTGGTCATTTTTAGGGTGTGCTTCATGTAGTGATGGATCTTTCAGTCAGTAAGAGTTTTCTGGGGATGGAAGAAGTGACTTTGGGTGTTTTACAGAAAGTGAGCAAGGCAAATCTTTCAGAACTGGCAAACAAGCTGGAATTGATGTTGCCCGTGTTTGTGAGGAAAAGGTGGATAATTGCAGTAACAGCTTGACATTTAAAATTGCCAGAAATGCCATTGGAATCTTTGGAATTGGCTAAAATTCAATTGCAAATGAAAAAGCTTGAACGTGTAAAGCAAATGAAGCAGTTTGAATTATGATTAAACATAGAGGAAATGGAGAAAAGAGAATTGAAAGTTGGCAAATAGGGAGGAGAGTCGACTTAAAAGGGCAGTGAAAGAAGATCAAACATATGACGCTCTTAGAGAGACAATTATTTTGGAGTTCGAAAATTCACTTCCTGAAGCAGCGAGAACCCATGTGGGAGAACAGAGATTTACAGCTGCAAGATTAGCAACTGAAACAGCCGATGATTATGAGTTGGTTCATATATCAAGGTTTGGCTTCCGACATCAATTTCAATCTGTGAGGGATAGAAATTGGAGAAAAGAGAAAGCCTCAGGTGGTAGAGAAAGGAGATCTCCTTGAAGGCAATAAAGATAGTTTACAACAGGGTGAAAAGGAAACGCATGAAAGGGAAAGAGGAGTTAAAAACCTCAGGTGTTTGACTGCAATAAAGTAAGCCACATGAAGTTGCAGGTTGGTGGTTTAGAAAAAGCACTGGATGTGGGAAACAGGATAAGCCAGCGCATTTTATTGAAGTGGTAAAGGAGAGCACAGTGGAACCTAAAAAGCTGCACCAGAGTGTACAACCTGGTCAGACACTGGTAGAGAAGGAAGTCCCAGATCCCCTTAAACCATTTGTTTGAGAGGGTAAGGTTTTTTCGATTATGTCAGGAGAAGCAGGTAAAGAAATTACAATTTTTGGAACTATGGAAGCGTGTTAATCTTTGATGGTGAGAGATGAAAAGATACATAATTCAGAAGGAGCATTGCCAGAAAAAGTGGTAATATGTGGAATTCAAGATAAGATGAGGAATGAGAATTATATGAACTGTGGTTGTGGTGTCCAGTGAAATGTGGAGAAGTGGTGGTAAGAATACTGGAGGAATTCTCAGCTCCAGGAATACAATTTGTTGTTAGTAACAATATAGCTGGATAGCAGGTGAGAGTGATGCTTACTGTGGTTGAAAAGCCAGTGGAACATCAGGCAACTGAGGTATTCCAGAAGTATGTCCTAGGATTTTTCCTGACTGTGTGATAACAAAGTCACAAAGCCACAGGTTGAGGCAGGAGGAGAAATCAAAGAATAAAGATACGGAGGTTGAAGTACAATCATCACAGGCCATGTTTGATCAAATAGGTGAATCTAAACATAAACAAGTGGAGGACAAAGTGGATACTTGTAGTTCAGAAAAATTTACTGATTTGCAAATGAGATGAAAAACTGCAGCAATTGGATCAAACTGCATATACAGAAGAAAAATCTGAGTACATCCCAAAATGCTACTACCTTAAAAAATGAGGTCTTGATGAGGAAATGGAGACCATAACATATTCAGGAGAATGAGAAATGGGGAGACATTCATCAAGTTGTATTATCAGTGGGTTATTAAAGCAAATGTTGTGGGTGGCACATGAATTAGCAGTAGGAAGTCATCTTAGAGTAGAACCTAGAACATAGAACACAGAGCACTACAGCGCAGTACAGGGTCTTTGGCCCTCGATGTTGCACCAACCTGTGAAACCAACCTGAAGCCCATCTAACATATGCTATTCCGTTATTATCCATGTGTTTATCCAATGACCATTTAAATGCCCTTAAACCTGGCGAGTCTACTACTGTTACAGGCAAGGCATCCCATGCCCTTACTACTCTCTGAGTAAAGAATCTACTTCTGACATCTGTCCTATATCTATCACCCCTCAATTTAAAGTCCCTCTGTAATCTGTAGCATCCTTCCGCACTATTCACAATGCCACCGATTTTAGTGTCATTTGCAAATTTACTAACCCATCCTTCTACGCCCTCATCCTGGTCATTTATAAAAATGGCAAACAGCAGTGGCCCCAAAACAGATCCATGCAGTACACCACTAGTAACTGAACTCCAGGACGAACATATCCTATCAACAACCACCCTCTGTCCTCTTACAGCTCGCCAATTTCTGATCCAAGCAGCGAAATGACCCTCAATCCCATGCCTCCGTACTTTCTGCAATAGCCTACCGTGGGGAACCTTATCAAACGCTTTACTGAAACCTATATATACCACATTGACCACTTCACCCTCATCCACCTGTTTGGTCACCTTCTCAAAGAACTCAATAAGGTGTGTGTGGCATGACCTACCCTTCACCAAACCGTGTTGACTATCCCTGATCAAATTATTCCTTTCCAGATGATTATAAATCCTATCTCTTATAATCCTTTCCAACACTTTACCCACAACTGAAGTAAGGCTCACTGTTCTCTAATTATCAGGGTTGTCTCTACTCCCTTTCTTGAACAAGGGGACAACATTTGCTATCCTCCAGTCTTCTGGCACTAATCCTGAAGATAATGACGACATAAAAATCAAAGCCAAAGGCTCTCAATCTCCTCCCTAGCTTCCCAGAGAATCCTAGGATATATCCCATTCGGCTCAGGGGACTGATCTATTTTCACATTTTCCAGAATTGATAATACCTCCTCCTTATGAACCTTAATCCCGTCTAGTCTAATAGCCTATATCTCAGTATTCTTTTCAAAATATTGTCTTTTTCCTGTGTGAATACTGATGAAAAATATTAATTTAGCACCTCTCCTATCTCTTCGGACTCCGCGCAAAACTTCCCCCTACTGTCCTTGTCTGGCCGTAATCTTACTCTAGTCATTCTTATATTCCTGACATACCTATAGAAAGCTTTAGGGTTTTTATTGATCCTGCCTGCCAAAGACTTCTCATGTCTCCTCCTGGCTCTTCTTAGCTCTCTCTTCATATCCTTCCTGGCTAACTTGTAACTCTCAAGCGCCCTAACTGACCCTTCACGCCTCATCTTTACATAAACCTCCTTCTTCCACTTGACAAGAGATTCAACTTCTTTAGTAAACCACAGTTCCCTCGCTTGACCACTTCCTCCCTGCCTGAAAGGTGCATGCTTATCAAGGACACGCAGTAGCTGTTCCTTGAACAAGCTCCATATTTCAATTGTGTCCAACCCCTGCAGTTTCCTTCTCCATCCTATGCAAGCTAAATCTTGCCTAATAGCCTCATAATTGCCTTTCCCCCAACTATAACTCTTGCCCAGCGGTACATACCTATCCCTTTCCATTGCTAAAGTAAACGTAACTGAACTGTGGTCACTATCACCAAAGTGCACACCTACCTCCAAATCCAACACCTGGCCTGTTCATTACCGAAAACCAAATCCAAAGTGGCCTCACCTCTTGTTGGCCTATCCACATACTGTGTGAGGAAACCCTCCTGCACACATTGGACAAAAACTGACCCATCTAGCATACTTGACCTGTAGCGTTTCCAGTCAATATTTGGAAAGTTAATGTCTCCCATAACAACTACCCTGTTACCTTCACTCCTATCCAGAATCATCCAGAGTAAGGAAAATTCAAACCAAAATACAAAAATATTTTTACTGGCCTTGACAGCAAAAGGATGTAGCTGAATTTTGCCAGACACATGTCATATGTATCAGGTACTTGGAAAACCTCAGAAAGCAATAAAACCAGTACCTCTAACACCCATTCCCGCAATTGATGAAGCTTTTTCAGAGACTTAATTGATTGTGTCGGACCCCTACCTGAAACGAAAAGTGTGTATCAGTATTTGTTGACCATTATGGATGTGCCCACTAGATTTCCAGAGGCCATTTCATTACACAATATCACAGCTAAAAGGATTGTAGAGGAGTTACTCAAATTTTTCACCAGATATGGACTACCCACAGAGATACAATCAGATCAAAGGTCAAATTTTACATCAAATTATTCAGAGCAGATAATGGATAGCTTAGGAATAAAACAATACAAATCCACTGCATACCATCCAGAATAGCTGGAAGCATTACAACAGTGGCACCAGACTTTAAAGACCATGCTGATGGCTTGTAGTCAAGACCACCCTGAGGATTGGGATAAAGGAATTCCATTTACACTTCTTGCAATTAGGGATGCACCAAATCAATCAGTCAAATTCAGTCCATTTGAATTAGTTTTTGGGCATGAGGTGAGAGGACCACAGAAATCAATTAGTGAGTCAGAGTTCCAAGACCACATATCAAATTTTGGGTCAAGATGAAATTGAGTGGATGAGTTGGCTAGACAGTATTGAAAAGAAGCACAGCATATGATGAAACAGGAAGCAGGCAAAAGATCAAAAATTCATAATTTTGCTAGTGGAGATAAAATATTAATGTTACTTCAAGTGATGGATGGACCTTTAAAAGCAAGGTTTAGTAGACCTTATCAAATTGAAAGAAGATAGAGTGAGGTGAATTTTTTGATAAGAATGCCGAATGGAAAGAAATCTCACAAAGTGTATCATGTGAAAATGCTCAAAAGGCATTTTGATAGGGAAGGAAAGTAAAAGGAGATTGTGGTACAGGTTACAACACAGAGTGAAAAACCAAAATCAGAGGACTCTATACTGAACATTCTTCAAAGGAAATGAACAATGAGAAAGTTCTCAAAAAATCGTATAAATTATTGGACTTTAAATGACCTGATGGGACACATCTTAAGATATTAAAAGAAGTAAATAGAGAGATAGTGTAGAGACTGACCATAATCTTCCAAGAATCTTTAGCCTCTCTACAGAAGTTTGAGTGGATTGGAAAACTGCCAGTGTAACACCGTTACTGAAAAAGAGAATAAGACAACAAGCTGTTAACTATAGACCAGTTAGCTTAATGTCTTGTTACTGGGGAAATGCTTTTGGCAAATTATATATGTTATTGAGAAATCATAAAGGATATAATAACAGAGAATTTAAAAACACATAATATGTTGAGGTTGCAAGATGACAAAATGTGAGGCAGGATGAACACAGCAGGCCAAGCAGCACCTCAGGAGCACAAAAGCTGACGTTTCGGGCCTAGACCCTTCATCAGAGAGGGGGATGGGGAGAGGGAACTGGAATAAATAGGGAGAGAGGGGGAGGCGGACCGAAGATGGAGAGAAAAGAAGATAGGTGGAGAGGGTGTAGGTGGGGAGGTGGGGAGGGGATAGGTCAGTCCAGGGAAGACGGACAGGTCAAGGAGGTGGGATGAGGTTAGTAGGTAGCTGGGGGTGCGGCTGGGGGTGGGAGGAAGGGATGGGTGAGAGGAATCCCAAAACCAGTCCAACCTGTCTCTGCCTCCCTAACCGGTTCTTCCTCTCACCCATCCCTTCCTCCCACCCCCAGCCGCACCCCCAGCTACCTACTAACCTCATCCCACCTCCTTGACCTGTCCGTCTTCCCTGGACTGACCTATCCCCTCCCCACCTCCCCACCTACACCCTCTCCACCTATCTTCTTTTCTCTCCATCTTCGGTCCGCCTCCCCCTCTCTCCCTATTTATTCCAGTTCCCTCTCCCCATCCCCCTCTCTGATGAAGGGTCTAGGCCCGAAACGTCAGCTTTTGTGCTCCTGAGGTGCTGCTTGGCCTGCTGTGTTCATCCAGCCTCACATTTTGTCATCTTGGAATCTCCAGCATCTGCAGTTCCCATTATCTCTCATATGTTGAGGTTGGTTGGCTTGCTGAGCTGATTTGTTGTTCTGCAGACGTTTCGTTACCGTGCTTGGTAACGTCCTCAGTGCAGCCTCTAATGAAGCGTCGGGGGTGTTTTCCCGCCTGGCTTTTAAACTCAGGTCTGTTGCGATGGATTGCCTCACTTCCAGGTTTCCTCCTTAGTGGAATGTATATGGGGTCGAGTTCAATGTGTTTATTAATAGCCTGCTTTGTGGAGTGCCATGCTTCCAGGAATTCTTGTGCTTGTCTCTGCCTAGCTTGTCCCAGGACCTTGGTGTTGTCCCAGTCGAAGTTGTGGTTCTCCTTGTACATGTGGATTGAGATGAGTGAGTATTGGTCGTGTCTTTTTGTAGCCAGTTGATGTTCATGTACTCTTGTTGTTAGTTTCCTTCCCATTTGTCCAATGCAGTCTGTGCAGGGGATCTTGTTGATGACATTGGTCCTGTCCATGGCGGGGAGTGGGTCTTTAGTTCAGGTGAGCACTTGTCGTAGGGTTGATGTGGGCTTGTGTGCCACTCTGATGCCCAGCGGTCGTAGAAGTCTTGTGGTGAGTTCTGACATGTTCCTGATGTAGGGTAGTGTGATGAGTGTGTCAGAGTGTGTAGAATCTTTCTGATGCTGTTCTTGTAGGCATCTGCTGACCCTGTTCTTTGGATATCCATTATTCTTGAACACTTGGAAGAGGTATTTCTACTCCTTTTGGCTTAGTTCCATGTTGCTGCAGTGTGTTGTTGTCCTTTTAAATGGTGTTTGCATGCAGCTTCGTTTGTGTGTGCTGGGATGGTTACTATTGAAATTCAATACCTGGTCAGTGTGTGTGACTTTTCAGTGTACTTTCGTTTGCCTTCTCCATTTGTCTTGTGCTCTACCATGATGTCCAGGAATAGGAGTTGTTTGTTCTTCTCCTCCTCTCTGGTAATTTTATTCTGGTGAGGATGTTATTTATGAGTTTGTGCGTCTCTTCTAATTTGGCCCGTTTAATAATGACAAAGATGTCGTCTACATAGCATATCCATAATTTTGGTTGAATTTAGACCATAAGACCATAAGACATAAGAATGGAAGTAAGGCCATTTAGCCCATCAAGTCCACTCCGCCATTTAAATCATGGCTGATGGGCATTTCAACTCCACATCCCTGCACTCTCCTCGCAGCCCTTGATTCCTTCTGAGATCAAGAATTTGTTGATCTCTGCCTTGAAGGCATCCAACGTCCCGGCCTCCACTGCACTCCATGGCAATGAATTCCACAAGCCCACCACTCTCTGGCTGAAGAAATGTTGTCTCATTTCAGTTTTAAATTTACCCCCTCTAATTTTAAGGCTGTGCCCATGGGTCCTAGTCTCCCCGCCTAACGGGAACAACTTCCTAGCGTCCACCCCTTCTAAAGCATACATTATCTTGTAAGTTTCTATTAGATCTCCCCTCAACCTTCTAAACTCGAATGAGTACAATCCCAGGATCCTTAGCCGTTCACCATATGTTAAACCTACCATACCGGTGATCATTTGTGTGAATCTCTGCTGGACACGTTCCAGGGCTAGTATGTCCTTCCTGAGGTGTGGGGCCCAAAATTGGACACAGTATTCTAAATGGGGCCTAACTAGAGCTTTATAAAGCCTCAGAAGCACATCGCTGCTTTTATATTCCAACCCTCTTGAGATAAACGACAACATTACATTCGCTTTCTTAATTATGGACTGTACCTGCAAGTTAACCTTTAGAGAATCCTGGACCAACACTCCCAGATCCCTTTGTACTTCTGCTTTGTGGAATTTGTGGAAGGGCAGTCCTTTCCAGTCTTTGCATTGCTGCTTCTGCTATGAGTCTGGAGATAGGCGATCCCATGGGTGTCCCGTTGATTTGCTCGCATGTTTGGCTGTTGAAGGTGAAGTGGGTGGTCAGGCATAGGCCCAGTAGTTTAAGCATGTGGTCCTTGGAGATGGTTTCATTCAGGTCATGTTCTTGTTCAAGTAGTGTTGTCATTGTTTCCCTTGCCAGTGCTATGTCTATTGACATGAATAGGGCAGTGACATCAAACGTTATCATGGTCTCTTCGTCCTCTATCTTTATGTCTTTGATGGAGTTGAGGAATTCTTGGGCTGAGAGGATGGAGTGGGGTGACTTGTTCATTAGGTGCTTGAGTCTTCTTTGTAGTTGACTGGCTAATCTATGCAATGGAGTGCCTGGTAGGGGGACTATGAGTCTGAGGGATACTTCTGGTTTGTGTATTTTAGGGAGGCCGTAGAATCAGGGTGTGTCGTTTCCTTTGAGTTTCATTCTTAAGAAGTCTGCTTTGTTGATCTGTCCTGTTTGTTTAAATCTTCTGGCGTGTATAGGATTTTGTTGCCCAATTGTAGTGTCAGGTCAGTTTGAACTGGCCAGTATGTGTTCTCGTTGGTGAGCGGTGCTTGTGCTTTGGAGATGTAGTCGTTTTTATTCGTTATCACTGACATGCATGGATGCCTCAGGAACCACGTATTACCACGCAATGTGAAGTACTTCCTCTACTGACCCCTTCTCCCACCCCCAACACAGCCCCTCCTCCTGGACACCACCCCAAGACCTCATACCCTCCCTCAACCTCTTCATCTCCAACTGCCGTCAAGGCATCAATCGCCTCAACCCCTCCACCCCTCTCACCCACTCCAACCTCTCCCCCGCTGAATGCGCAGCCCTCTGCTCCCTCCGCTCCAATCGCAACCACACCATAAAACCCACAGGCAAGGGAGATGCAGTTCTAGTATGGCGCACTGACCTCTACATCAACGAGGCCAGGCGCCAATTCTCCAACACCTCCTCCTACCATCCCCTTGATCATGAACAACTCCCCTGACCACCAAACCATCATCTCCCAAACCATCCACAACCTCAACACCTCAGGTGACCTCCCACCCACAGTGTTCCCCAACCCCGCACCGCTTGCTTCTATCTCCTTCCCAAAATCCACAAACCTGCCTGCCCTGGTCAGCCCATTGTTTCCGCCTGCTCCTGCCTCACCGAACCTATCTCCTCCTATCTCAACTCCATTTTCTTCCCCTTGGTCCAGGAACTCCCTACCTACGTCCATGACACCACCCACACCCTCCACCTCCTCCAGAACTTCCAATTCCCTGGTCCCCAACACCTCATCTTTACCATGGACGTCCAGTCCCTATACACCTGCATTCCCCATACAGATGGCCTAAAGGGCCTCCACTTCTTCCTGTCCTGCAGGCCCGACCAGTCGCCCTCCACCGACACCCTCATCTGCTTAGCCAAACTCGTCCTCACTCTCAACAACTTCTCTTTCAATTCCTTCCACTTCCTACAGACAAAGAAAGTGGCCACGGGTACCCACATGGGCCCAAGCAATGCCTGCCTCTTCATAGGTTATGTGAAACAATCCCTCTTCCATACCTACACTGGCCCTAAACCCCACCACTTCCTCCGTTACATCGATGACTATTGGCGCTGCCTCGTGCTCCCACGAGGAGCTCGAACAGTTCATCCACTTAACCAACACCTTCCACCCCAACCTTAGGTTCACCTGGACCATCTCCAACACATCCCTCGCCTTCCTAGGCCTCTCTGTCCCCATCTCTGGCAACCACCTAGAAACCGATATCCATTTCAAGCGCACCGACTCCCTCAGGTACCTAGAATGCATCTCCTCCCACCCGCCTTCCTGCAAAAATACCATCCCTTATTCCCAATTCCTTTGTCTCCACTGCATCTGCTCCCAGGATGAGGCATTCCACTCTCGTACATCTCAGATGTCCTCGTTTTTCAAGGACTGCAACTTCTCCCCCTCAATGGTCAAGAACGCCCTCGACCGTGTCTCCTGCATTTCCCACAACTCATCTCTCACACCACTTCCCCACAATAACAACCAAACCAGAATCCCCCTCATCCTCACGTACCACCCCACCAACCTCCGGATCCAACGTATCGTCCTTTGACACTGCCGCCATCTGCAATCTGACCCCACCATCAAAGACATTTTTCTGTCCCCATCCATATCTGCTTTCTGGAGGGACCACTCTCTCTGGGACTCCCTTGTCCGCGCCACACTCCCCTCCAGCCCCACCACACCCAGCCCCAAGAAAACTTTCCGCATCAAGCACATGGTCACCTGCACATCTGCTAATGTGATGTACTGCATCTGCTGTTCCCATTATGGCCTCTTCTACATTGGGGAAACCAAGCGGAGGCTTTTGGACTGCTTTGCAGAACACCTATGCTTGGTTCGCACTAAACAACTGCACCTTCCAGTCGCGAAACATTTCAACTCTCCCTCCCATTCCTCAGATGACATGTCCATCCTGGGCCTCCTGCAGTGCCATAATGATGCCACCCAAAGGTTGCAGGAACAGCAACTCATATTCCGCTCCGGAATCCTGCAGCCCAATGGTATCAATGTGGACTTCACAAGCTTCAAAATCTCCCCTCCCCCACCACATCCCAAAACCAGCCTAACTTGTCCCTGCCTCCCTAACCTGTCCTTCTGCCCACCTATCCCTCCTCCCACGCCCAAGCCCCACCCCCATCTCCTACCGACTAATCTCATCCCACCCACTTGACCTGTCTGTCCTTCCTGGACTGACTATCTCCTCGCTACCTCCCTACTACACTCACCTCTACTGGCTCCATCCCTGCCTCTTTGACCTGTCTGTCTCCTCTCCACCTATCTTCTCCTCTATCCATCTTCTATCTGCCTCCCCCCTCTCCCTATTTATTTCAGAACCAACTTCACCTCCCCCATTTCTGAAGAAGGGTCCTGGCCCGAAATGTAAAGCTTTCCTGATCCTCTGATGCTGCTTGGCCTGCTGTGTTCGTCCAGCTTCACACTGTGTTATCTCTGAATCCCAGTCAATGTTGGGAAAATTAAAATCTCCCATCACCACCACCCTGCTGCTCCTACATCTTTCCATAATCTGTCTACATATTTGTGCCTCTATCTCACGCTCACAATTGGGAGGCCTGTAGTACAACCCAAACATTGTTACTGCACCCTTCCTATTTCTGAGCGCTGCCCATATTGCCTCACAGCTCGAGTCCTCCATAGTGCCTTCTTTCAGCACAGCTGTGATATCGTCTTTAACCAGTAATGCAACTCCTCCACTCCTTTCACCTCCCTCTCTATCCCACCTGAAGCATCTATAACCTGGGATATTTAGTTGCCAATCTTGCCCTTCCCTCAACCAAGTCTCAATAATAGTAATTGGGCAGCACGGTGGCTCAGTGGTTAGCACTGCAGCCTCACAATGCCAGGGACCCGGGTTCGATTCCAGCCTCAGGTAACTGTCTGTGCGGAGTTTGCACATTCTCCCGTGTCTGCGTGGGTTTCCTCCAGGTGCTCCAGTTTCCTCCCACAGTCCAAAGATGTGCAGGCTAGGTTAAATTGTTAAATTGCCCGTAGTGTTCAGGGTTATGTGGGTTATTGAGGGATGGGTCTGGGTGGGATGCTTCAAGGGGCGGTGTGGACTTGTTGGGCCGAAGGGCCTGTTTCCACACTGTAGGGAATCTAATCTAATAGCAATAACATCATACTCCCAGGTACTAATCCAAGCCCTAAGTTCATCTGCCTTACCTACTACACTTCTTGCATTAAAACAAATGCACCTCAGACCACCGATCCCTTTGCGTTCATCATCTGCTCTCTGCCTATTCTTCCCCTTAGTCCCACTGACTTCATTATCTAGTTCCTTACAGGCTTTAGCTACTACCTCCTTACAGTCCACTAACCTCCTCATTTGGTTCCCATCCCCCTGCCACATTAGTTTAAACCCTTCCCAACAGCATCAGCAAAAGCACCCCCTAGGTCACTGGTTCCAGTCCTGACCAGGTGTAGAATGTTTGATTTGTAATAGTCCCACCTCCCTGAGAACCGGTCCCAATGTCCCAAAAATCTGAACCCCTCCCTCCTGTACCACCTCTCAAGCCACTCATTTATCCTGCCTATTCTTTCTTAGGGAAACTTAGGGAAATCAGTGGTGATATCTTTGGCATAGTTCAAATCACAGTAGAGAAGTTGTTAGAGGGATTAAAATGTACAAAGGTGGATAAAGCTCCTGGTCCTGATCGGATATATCTAAGAACCCTGCAAGAGACTATGGGGGCATTGGCTGATATATTTGCATCAAAATTAGCCATAGGTGAGGTCCTGGAAGACTGGACAGTAGCAAATGTTATACTCTTATTTCAGAAGGGCGGCAAAGAAAACCTGGGAATTGCAGACCAGTAACATCTGTGGTAGGTAAGTTACTTGAAAAGATTCTGAGGGATAAGATATACATGCATTTAGAAAGACAAGGTTTGAGTAGGAGTAGTCAGCAGGGCTTTGAACATAGAACATAACATTACAGCACAGTACAGGCCCTTCGGCCCTCGATGTTGTGCCGACCTGTCATACCGATCTCAAGCCCGTCATACCGATCTCAAGCCCATCTAACCTACACTATTCCATGTACGTCCATATGCTTATCCAATGACGACTTAAATGTACCTAAAGTTGGTGAATCTACTACCGTTGCAGGCAAAGCGTTCCATTCCCTTACTACTCTCTGAGTAAAGAAACCACCTATGGCATCTGTCCTGTATCTTTCACCCCTCAATTTAAAGCTATGCCCCCTCGTGCGCGCCATCACCATCCTAGGAAAAAGGCTCTCCCTATCCACCCTATCTAACCCTCAGCTTCACCATAACCTCTTGGTTCCGGCACTCGATCCCTCTATTAATAAAAGCTAAAACACTGTATGCCTTCTTAACAGCCCTGTCAACCTGGGTGGCAACTTTTAAGGATCTGTGTACATGGACACCAAGATCTCTCTGCTCATCTACACTACTAAGAATCTTACCATTAGCCCAGTACTTTGCCTTCCGGTTACTCCTGCGAAAGTGCATCACCTCACACTTGTCTGCATTAAACTCCATTTGCCACCTCTCAGCCCAGCTCTGCAGCTTATCTATGTCTCTCTGCAACCTACAGCATCCTTCGTCACTGTCCACAACTCCACCGACCTTAGTGTCACCTGCAAATTTGCTAACCCATCCTTCTACACCCTCACCCAGGTCATTTATAAAAATGACAAACAGCAGTGGACCCAACACCGACCCTTGCGGTACACCACTAGTAACCGGTCTCCAGGATGAACATTTCCCATCAACTACCACCCTCTGTCTTCTTTCAGCCAACCAATTTCCGATCCAAACTGCTAAATCTCCCACAATTCCATTCCTCCACATTTTGTACAATAGCCTATTGTGGGGAACCTTATCGAACGCCTTGCTGAAATCCATATACACCACATCAACCGGTTTACTCTCATCTACCTGTTTGGTCACCTTCTCAAAGAACTCAGTAAGGTTTGTGAGGCACGACCTTCCCTTCACAAAACTGTGCTGACTATCCCTAATCAATTTATTCTTTTCTAAATGATTATAAATCCTATCCCTTGTAACCTTTTCCAACACTTTACCAACAACTGAGGTAAGGCCCACTGGTCTATAATTACCAGGGTTGTCTCTACTCCCCTTCTTGAACAGGGGAACTACATTTGCTATCCTCCAGTCATCTGGCACTATACCTGTAGACAAAGACGAGTTAAAGATCAATGCCAAAGGCTCGGCAATCTTCTCCCTGGCTTCCCAGAGGATCCGAGGATAAATCCCATCCGGCCCAGGGGACTTATCTATCTTCACACTCTGTCGGATTTCTAATACCTCTTCCTTGTGAACCTGAATCCCACCTAGTCTAGTAGCCTGTATCTCAGTATTCTCCTCGACAACATTGTCATTTTCTAGAGTGAATACTGTTAAAAAATATTCATTTAGCGCTTCCCTTATCTCATCTGACTCCACACACAACTTACCACTACTATCCTTGATTGGCCCTAATCTTACTTTTGTCATTCTTTTATTCCTTAAATACCTACAGAAAGCCTTAGGGTTTACCCTGATCCTATCTGCCAACAAATTCTCATGTCTCCTCCTGGCTCTTCTGAGCTCTCTCTTTAGGTCTTTCCTGGCTACCTCGTAGCTCTCAAGCGCCCTAACTGAGCCTTCACATCTCATCCTAATATAAGCCTTCTTCTTCCTCTTGACCAGAGGTTCTACCTCCTTCGTAAACCATGGCTCCCGCACTCTACAGCTTCCTCCCTGCCTGACAGATACATACTTATCTAGGACACACAGGAGCTTTTCCTTGAATAAGCTCCACATTTCTAATGTGCCCATCCGCTGCAGTTTCCTTCCGCATCCTATGCTTCCTAAATCGTGCCTAATCTCATCGTAATTGCCTTTCCCCCAGCTTTGTGCATGGAAGATCATGCCTAACGAATTCATTAAAGTCATTTGATGAAGTGACCAGGAAAGCTGATGAGGGCAGGATGGTAGACATAATTTATATGGATTTCAGTTAGGCCTTCGAAAAGTGGTAGGTTGCTTTGGAAGGTTAGATCGCATGGAATCCAGGGAGATCTGGCAAATTGGATACACTTTAGCTTGATGGTAAGAAGCAGAGAATAATAGTGAAAGGATGCTTGTCAGGCTGGAGGCCTGTGACCAGCAGTTCACCTCAGGGTTAGTGTCAGGCCCATTGCTGTTTATTATCTATATCAATGATTTGGATGAGAATATACAGTGTTTGATTAGTAAGATTGCGAGTGACACTAAAATAGGCAGTATTGTGGACAGTGAGGAAGGTTATCAGAAATTGCAGCAGAATCTTGATCAGCTGGGGGAGTGGGCCGAGAAATCACAAATAGAGTTTAATATATATAAATGTACGGTATTTTGGAAAGTCAAATCAAGGTGGGGTTTCATGGTGAATGCTCGGGCCTTAAGGAGTGTAGTGGAACAGAGGGACCTTGGAATTCAGGTACACAGTTCTGTGAAAATGGAGTCGCAGGTAGTGAAGAAGGCTTTGGCACACTGGCCTTCATCAGTCAGGGCACTGAATATAGAAGTTGGGAAGTTATGTTGCAGTTGTACAGGATGTTGGTGAGGCCGCACTTGGAGTATTGTGTTCAGTTTTGGTCACCTTGCTCTTGGAAGGATGTTATTAAACTAGAAACAGTGCAGAACAAGGATATTGTCAGCACTCAAGGGACTGAGTTATAGGAAGAAGTTGGACAAGGTAGGACCTTTTTCTTTAGAGCATCGGAGACTGAGGGGGATCTTACAGAAGTATACAACATCTTGTGAGGCATGGAGAGGGTGAATACACTCAGTCTTTTCCCCAAGGTTGGTGAATCAAGGACTAAAGGACATGGGTTAAGGTAAGAGGGGAAAGAATCAATGAGAACCTGAAGGAGAACTGTTTTCATAAAGAGGGTGGTACACATATGGAATGAGCTGCCAGTGGAAGTGGTTGAGACAGGTACATTAACAACATTTAAAAGGCATTTGGACCAATACATAGATAGGAAAAGTTGAGAAGTTTATGAGCCAAATGCAGAGTAATGGTGTTAGCGTGGATGGACATATTGGTCAGCATGGACCAGTTCTGCCAAAGGACATGTCTCTGTGCTGTGGGACTCTATGACTCCTTGACTCTACTACTTAATTAACAAGAAGAGGAAAGCTCTCCATACCTGGTAATATAACATCACCTTTGAAGCAAAGAGGAGAACTCATCAAACCGCAAAGGAGGAGCTATAAAGAAGAACAAGGGAAATTGAGAATCAGTGGTGGACTCCTGGTGAAAAGCATAACACAGGGCTTTCTTCAGTTCCACCAAGGAAATGAACAAACACAACTTGCTTGGACTTCCATTGGATATTTTCAAACGTGAAGGAGTAAAGCTTATCTCCATTAACTGTTCCTGAAAAATTGGGACAAAAAAAGAAAACCCTGCCAATCCCAGAAATGCTGCTATTGCCACCATCTTGAAGAAGGGGGACAATGTGGATGGCAGGAACTACTATTTAATCTCCCTATTCTCCATCACCAGGTAGATCATCACCCAAATCCATGCTAGGCTAATTCCTGAAAGTCATGTGGCTTCCTACCAACTATGGAACTACGGACATGATTTTCACTGCTCATCAACTCCGAGAGAAATACCAGGAGGAACTCTGACTACCCTACATGACTTTCATTGATCTGACTAAGGCTTTTGACTCAATTGGTTGTGCTCGTCAAATCTGGCTATTCAGAAAATTCATCAACATCTCCTGACCCCTTCATAACAAGATGTCGGCAATGATCTCAATGATGATGATATGGCAAAATCCTTTGAGGTCAGGGAAGTGTCATTAACCCCCATGCTTTTCATAGAATCATAGAATCCCTACCATTCAGCCCAACAAGTCCACAACCCCCATTCATTTTCATTGGCATTATTCTTCATCTTGTCAAGAACCAGGTTCCAGTGGTGTGGGCATTTTCTACAGGATGGACAAAAAACTTTTCAACTTCAAGTAGTTGAAGTCTGAGAAGAAAATGACACTGATTTTGCTTGCGGAACTTCAGTACATGGATGACAGTCATCTCCACTTTCTCAGAAGAAAATCTTCCAATCTCACTTAACACTTTCATGAAAGCATATATGCAGACTTGATCTCAGCCTCGGCCTCAAAAAAACTCAAGTACATTAGTAACCCATACCAGGTCAACATCCGGTCCATCTCTCCATTGAGATCAACAGAGAATTCCCCCCAAATGTGGAATATTTCCCCTACTTAGGAAGCCACCTCTCATTTAAGCCTGGCACCAATGTAGAGATTCAAAATCGCATCAAATCTGCAAGTGCTGCTTTTAGGTGAGAGTATGAGACTCTTCAATGACAGTGGCATTCGTGCTCATGCCAAGATCTTTGTGCACAAGGCAGTCATCCTTGAGATTCTTCAATTTGGTTCTGTACAGAAGCCACCTCAAGACACTTGAGAAGTGCCATCAATGATGTTTGAGATGGATTCTCAGCATCAGCTAGGAGGACAGGTGTACTAACATCAGCATTCTTGAAGCAGCCAATAGCACCAGCATTGAGGCTATCATCCTCCAAAACTAACTGTGCTGGGCTGGCCATGTGCTGATGCCTGAGCTCCAATCACCAAAACAAAACATCTTTGCCTGGATGAAGGAAGGCACTGGAACCAGAGGAGTGCAAAGGAGGCATTTCAAAGACTTCCTGAAGGCTTCCTGAAGAAATGTAATACAGATGACAACACAAGAGAGACTCTATCTTAGAAGAAACTGACTTGGAGGAAGTTCCTGTATGAAGGGACAGAATTCTTTGAGAACATCTGTTGGCAAGAGTATGGAAAAGAAACTAGAGAAAGGAATGCTAGTAGTCTCAAGGCCCATGACCAGTTCCATTTCCCGGAAGCACCTATCAAACATATGGTTGGAGACACAGCTCTCGGATCAGGCTGATCAGCCTTGCAAGTTCCCACAGAACCCTATGACCAGTAACATGGAATTTCCAAGGTGGACAATCATGCCTGTTAACATGTGATTACTGATGACAAATAAAAAAAGCACATGATGTTGGAGGCAGTAGCTTAGCAAGGCTAAAGTATTGGCTAACCAACAGAAGACAAAGAATTAGGTTAAGGAATAAAATATGAGGTTATACAGGCAAGAAGAACAGAAGAGCTGCACATCATTTAAATGAAAGAAGGAACTGATATTGGAGGCTGTTCAGAGAAGGTTCAGTAGTCTGATAACAGGTATGGAGGCACAGTCTCATGAAGAGAGGTTGAGTAGATAGGGCATGTTGGAATATAGAAGAATGAGAAGCAGCCCTTATTGAAACATAAAACATTTTTTGGGTACTTGACAGGATAGATATGGAAGAGTTGTTTTCCTTTGTGGGAGAGCACTAGAGGACGCTATCTCAGAATAAGCTGTCACACATTTAAGATAGAGATGAGGAGGAATTCCTTCTCTCACTGTCTGTGAAATTCTTTATCACAGATTGCTTTTGAGGCTGGTTCATCAGGTATATTCAAAGGTGAGATAGGGAATCAAAGGTTATGGGGAAAAGTTAGAAAATTGGAGTTGAGAATTATCAGATCAGTATTGAAAATATCAGATGTCTTGAAAAGAGTCCACATTACAGAACGGGAGGTGTCGGAGATCTTAAAATACATAAATGTAGATCAATCCTGGGACCTGATTGACTGTATGCCAGGACATTGTGGGAAGCTAGGGAAGAAATTGTGAAGTCTGTAATGTAGATATTTGTACCATTAATAGCCAAGGGTGAAGTGCCAGAAGACTGGAGGGTGGCTAATGTTGTGCCATTGCTATGGGAAATGTAGCATAGCCAACCCACTTAATCTGAAAATCTTTTGACTCTGGGAGGAAACTGGAGCAACCGGGGGGAAGCTAGGGGGAATGTGCAAACTCCACGCTGACAGTCACCTGAGGGTGGAATCAAGCCCAGGTCCCTGGCACTGTGAGGCAGCAGTGCTAACTACTGTGCCACTGTGCCTCCCATGGTGGATAGGTTGTTGGAGGGGATTCTGAAAGACAAGATCTACAGGCACTTGGAAAGGCAAAGACTGATCAGGGATAATCAGTGTGGTTTTGTGCCTGGTAAATTGTGCCTCATAAATTTGATTAAGTTTTTTTGCAGAGGTGACCAAGAAAATAGTTGAAAGCAGAGTGTTAGATATTGTCTACATGGACTTTAGCAAGGCCTTTGACAAAGTGCCACATGGTGAGCTGGTAGTAAGGCTAGATTACATGGAATCCAGGGAGAGGTAGCCCATTGAGTACAAAATTGGCTTGACAGAAGGAAACAGAGGGTGGTGGTGGAGTGTTGTTTTCAGACTGGAGGCCTGTGACCACCTGTGTGCCACAGGAATCGATATTGGGTCCACTGCTGTCCATCATTTATATAAATGATTCAGATGAGAATTTAGGAGGCATGGTTAGTAACATAGAACATAGAACAGTACAGCACAGTATAGGCCCTTCGACCCATGATGTTGTGCCGACCTATTATCCTACTAAAATCAATCTACTCTGCATACCCTACATTTTACTATTCTCCATGTGCCATTCCAAGAGTCGCTTAAAAGTCTCTAAAGTATCTGACGCTACTATCACTGCCAGCAGCGCATTCCACACATCCACCACTCTCTGTGTAAAGAACCTACCTTTGACATCTCCCATATGGCTTCCTCCAATCACCTTAAAATTACGCCTCCTCATGGTAATCATTTCCACCCCGGGAAAAAGTCTCTGACTATCCACTTTATCTATGCCTCTCATGATCTTGTAAACCTCTATCAAGTCATGTCTCATCCTTCTTCGTTCCAATGAGAAAAGCCCTAGCTCCCTCAACCTTTCCTCTTAAGACCTGTCCTCCAGTCCAGGAAGCATCCTGGTAAATCTCCTCTGCACTCTCTCAAAAGCTTCCACATGTTTCATGTAATGAGGTGACCAGAACTGAACACAATATTCCAAGTGTGGTCTAATCAGAGTTTTATAGAGCTGCAGCATAATCTCACAGCTCTTAAACTCAATTCCCATGCCATTGAAAGCCAACACACCATATCTCTTCTTTACGACCCTATCAACTTGGGAAGCAACTTTGAGGGATCTATGGACGTGGATCCCAAGATCCCTCTGTTCCTCCACACTGCTGAGAATCCTGCTGCTAACCCTGTATTCTGCATTCAAATTTGACCTTCCAAAATGAATCACCAAAATTGGTGGCATAGTGGACAATCAAGAAGGTTATTCAAGAATTCAACAGGATCTTGACGAACTGGGCCAGTGGGCCAAGGAATGGCAGATGGAATTTAATATAGATGAATGTGATGCGATGCATTTTGGTAAGACAATCTGGGTCAGGACTTACATAATTAATACCAGGGCCCTGAGAGGTGTTATCAAATAGAGAGACCTAGAGCACAGGTAAGTAGTTCTTTGAAAGTCTCATCACAGATAGACAGGGTGGTGAAAAAGGCATTTGGCACACTTGCCTTCCTCGGTCAGAACACTAAGTACAGGAATTGGGACGTCATGTTATGGCTGTACAAGAAATTGGTAAGGCCACATTTGGAGTACAACATTCAATTCTGGCTGCCCTGCTTTAGGAAGGTTGTTATTTAACAGGAAAGAGTGCAAAAATATTTCACAAGACCAAGACTGGAAGGGTTAAGTTATAAGAAGAGGGTGGATAGGCTGAGGCCTTTCTCCCTCTGGTGCATAGGAGGCTGAGAGGTGACCTTATAGAGGTCTCTAAAATCATGAGGGGTATAGATAAGGTGAATAGCCAAGGCCTTTTCTCGAGTTTAGGGGAGTCCAAAACTACAGGGCATAGGTTTAATGTGAAAGGGAAAATATTTAAAAGGGACAAAGGGAGCAACCTTTTCACACAGAGGGTGGTGTATATTTGGAACAAGCTTTCAGAGGAAGTGGTAGAGGTGGGTACAATTACAACTTTTAAAAGAAATTTTGACAGGTACATAGACATGATAAGTTTAGATGGGTCTGGACAAACGCAGGTAAATGGGACTAGATCAGTTTAGGAAAGCCGGTCGTAAGGACGAGTTGTTCCAAAGAGCCTGTCTCTGAGCTGTACGACTCTATGAGTCTATAAGTCATGATCTCATGGTGTGGGAGGGTAGTTTGTTGGGTAGATTACACAAGGATAGAGGGTTGAGGACATGGATGGATTTGTTCTTGAAGTGCCTCCAGCCCCAGAGCAATTGTTTGTTTGGTGTGCTGCAGGTTGAGTTTTTATTGGCAAGATTTTTTCTGTCCCTAGATGTGAATACAAATATCCTGGGACCTAATCACTAACATAGGTGGATCCTGGTGGTCTGTCCTTTCAGAATGTGTGACACCATCACCCTCTGCTGGACTTATTGAAAACACATTTGACAGGTGAATTTTGCAGAAAGACTCACATGGAATTACTGGTACTGATTGTTTGCCTCTAATTTTAAAACATGTTTCTAGTTCCTTGAGGTAATTCCTGCTGGTGCTCAGTGGTAAAACATCCCCTCAGTTTAGTGACCCCACAGATGTCAACAAACACTTCCAGACAGGAACAGAACACGATTAGATACTGAGTAAAACCACCATGAAATGTAACTTTCAGATTCCTTCACCAAGTTCTGCATTAACTACTTCTGAAGAAGGGTCTAGGCCCAAAGCGTCAGCTTTCCAGCCCCTCTGATGCTGCTTGGCCTGCTGTGTTCATCCAGCTCTAAGAACAAAGAGCAAAGGAAAAAGAAAATTACAGCACAGGAACAGGCTCTTCAGCCCTCCAAGCCTGCGCCGATCACGATCCCCTGTCTAAACCTGTCAAAAAACCTTTATACCTTGTTATCTCAGATTCTCCAGCATCTACAATTTCTACTATCTCTACATGTTGCTCACTGTATCTGCCCTCATACTAATCCAGCTCCCCCACACCATCATTCAGCAATCCCTTTCACTCAGCGCCCTGTCTTACTGACTGTATCTCTACTAATGTTTCTCCAGCTCCCTTGTATTGCACTCAGTAACTCCTTTCCCCCCCAGCGCCCTGCATTACTGACTGTATCTCAGCTGGTTTTAATTCAGCTCCCTCATATTGGCACTCTGCAACCCCTGTTGCCCGAACGCATTGTAATTTACTGACTGTAAATCATCTGATATATTGATGGTTGTACTGCTATCTCTTGATACAGCTTAATAAAAAACTCTTTGTCTTTCTAAATTGATCAGCATATGTACAATATCTATCCTCATTTGTCATTTGCTGTGTGGAAATAAGAGATGCACACAGTCCCTTAAAGTGAACTGGGATTCTTTTGGTCAGAGATAATGGGAGCTGCAGATGCTGGAGAATCCAAGATAACAAAGTGTGAAGCTGGATGAACACAGCAGATGAAGGGTCTAGGCCCAAAACGTCAGCTTTTGTGTTCCTGAGATGCTGCTTGGCCTGCTGTGTTCATCCAGCTTTACACTTTGTTATCTGGGATTCTTTTGGTGTTCGGTTTGTCTGGACGTGTTAACTCAGATGCAGGCCAGTGCGATCCACATTCTGTGTGTGGAGCTAGACGGTGTTCAGGGCAATGTACAACACATGCAAAGTGAGGTGATTGGATGTGTGAAACTGATTTTTTGGAAACATTTCCAGGTACAAGCTGCAAAATTCGGTCCTTCAAACTTAACCAATGCTCGTAAAAGCTGGGAATAGTGGCAGTAACCAAAATTCCATGAATACAAACATTAAAATTTGGCTGTGCAACTTTCCAAATGTCTGTAACTGCTTCCAACCCCTACATTGCTCCCTATCTCTGTAACCACCTCCAGTTCCTACAGTGTTGCCTATTTCTGTAACCTCCTTCAGACCCTACATCCCACCGTATTTCTGTAACCCCATACCTCACTCCATTTCCAACAACCCTTTCCAATATATCTCACCTCTTCTAACATATACACACCATTCTATCTCTACAACTTCCTTCAGGCCCCGACTCCACGAGCTGTTTCTGTTACAACCTCCAAGCGGCTGCAGGGGCAGCAGTCCTGGAGGTGGTCCTGAAGGCAAGTGCCAGGCTCGGCTGGCGCCAGGGTGGTGAGTTTCAGAACAGAGCCCAGTGTAGTGGGAGCGAGTCCCAGACCAGAGGTTGGCGAGATGGAAGCAAGTTCCACACTGGAGGCTAGGTCCTTGGTGACTGGAAGTGAGGCCTTGAGGCTTGAAGCCCAGAGTGGTCTAGAGACTTGGCCTTGGTTGACTGAAGGCTCGGTGCTGGCGTGAGCTTGAAGAAAGGATGAAAATTTGAGTACTTTTTAGAAAGAAAGCTTCTTTATTCCTGTGCTGAACATTTATTTATGGTTCTTTCAAGTCTGTAACACATACTTAAATATCTGTACCTAAGTATCCTGTTCCTCAGATGGTGCCAAAAAGGTGACATTACAAACTTTTCACTGCATGCATTTGCGTGCACGTAACAGTAAAGCTAACTCAATGCAATTCAAATTCAGACCCAAAACCCTTCAATACTTCTGTAAACTCTTCCAGCCTTTACACCTCTGCCTGTCTCTGTTTCCATCCCCAAGCCCTACACCCCTCCCTATCTGTTACCTCCCACTGTGGGGAGGCACAGGGGCTCAATGGCTAGCACTGTTGCCAGGGACCCAGGTTCAATTCCACTCTTGGGCGACTGCCTGCGTGGAGATTGCGCAATCTCCCTGAGTCTGTGTGGGTTTCTTCTGGGTGCTCCATTTCCAAACGTCTTAAACCTCCTCCAGCTGCTTCATTAATCTCTGTTTCTGGAGCCTCCACTGGCCCCTACACTCCTCTCTATCTTTGTAATATCCCCCAGACTGATACCCCTCCCTATTTCTGTAACCACCCCCACTCCCTATAAAGCTTCCTGCCTGTTTAACATCCTCTAACCTGACACCCTTCCCTATTTCTGCAAATTTCTCTAGCACCTACTACACCTCACTGTAACTGCTTCCAGCCCCTACACCCCTCCCTCTCTGTAACCATCTCTTGCCCCTGAAAACCTCCTCATCTCTGTAACTTCCTCAAGCCCCAACACCCACCCCCAATCTGTAAATTTTTCCTCGTCCCTACTCTCCCTCCCAACTCTGTAACCTCCTTCAACTCTTACACCCCTCCCTATCTTTGTACTCTCTTCTTGGCACTACACACTTCCCTATTTCTTTAATTAGCTTTTGCCCCAACAATGCTCCCTGCCACAGTAACTTCCTCCAGGCCCCACACATCCCTGAATCACTGCAACCTCTTCCAACCCTGACACACTTCCTTATGTCTGTAACATCCTCCAGCCCATACATACCTCCCCTGTCTCTGCAATCTCTTGCAACCTGAACTCTTCCCCCATCTCTGTAACATCTTCTAGCCAGTAGAAGTGTGGTTTTGTCTGTGGGAATTTGTCTCTTACAAATTTAATTGAGTTTTTTGAAGAGATGACCAAGAAAGTTACGGTGTCTGCATGTCAGCATGGACTTTAGTAAGACCTTTGATAAAGTACTGCATGGTAGACTGATTAGTAAGGTTAGATTACATGGTTTCCAGGAAGAGCTAGCCCAGTGGATACAAAATTGGCTGAGGATAGGAGATGGAGGATATTGGTGGAAGGTTGTTTTTCAGACTGGAGGCCCTTAACCAATGGTGTGCCACAAAGATCAGTGCTGGGCCTACTGTTGTTCAACATTTATATAAATGATTTGGGTAACAATTTAGGAGGCATGGTTAGTAAGTTTGAAGATGACACCAAAATTGGTGGCATAGTAGACAGTGAAGAAGGTTATTGAAGAGTTCAATAGGATCTTAATCAACTGGACCAGTGGACTGAGAATTGGCAGTTTAATTCAGATAAGTGTGAGTATTGCATTTTGGTAAGACAGACCAGGATTTACACAATTAATGGTAGGGCCTTGGGGAGTGTTGTCGAGTAGAGACTTGCAGGTAAATTATTTCCTTGAAAGCGTCACCGGTGGATAGGGTGCTGAAGAAGGCATTTAGTATATTTGCCTTCATTGGTTAGAGCACTGACTATAGGAGTTGGGATGTCATGGTATGGCTGTTCAAAACATTGGTAAGGCCACATTTGGCGTATGGTGTACAATTCTGGTCACCTTGCTATAGGAAGGATGTTATTAAACAGGAGACTGGAAGGTTTCAGTTGTAAGGATAGGCTGGATAGGCTGGAACTATTTTCCCCTGGGGTGTAGGAGGCTGAGGAGTGACCTCATAGAGGTCTATAAAATCATAAAAGTGAGGTAAACAACCAAGGTATGGGAGTCCAAAATGAGAGCGCACTGCTTTAAAGTGAGAGGTAAAAGATTTAAAACGGACCTGAGGGGCAACTTTTTCACACAGATGGTGGTGCGTGTCAGAGGAAGTGGTAGAGGTAGGTACAATTACAATATTCAAAAGGCATCTGTATAGATATATGGATAGAAAATGTTCAGAGGGATATGGGCCCAAAAACAGTCTAATGGACTAGTTCAGTTTAGGAAGCCTGGTCAGCGCGAACGAGTTGTGTCAAAGGGCCTGTCTTCATGCTGTATACCTCTATGACTCTATGACACTATGACATTACACTCCTCCTTATCTCTAGAACATCCTCCAAACCATACATGCCTCCCTATGTGTAACCTCTTCCAACACCAACACCCTCACTGTCTCTGTAACTTCTTCCAGTCCCGTATCTCTCTCTATCTCTGTAACCTCTTATAGTCATACACCCTTCCCTATCTCTGTAACATCCTTTAGACCATATATCCTTCCCTATTTCAGTTATCTCCTCCATGCAGTACTCTGCTCCTTATCACTGTAATCTCCTACAAACCCTACACCACTCCCAATCCCTATAACCTTGTCCACCTTTTCCCATCTCTGTAAAATCTTTCAACCCCACCATCAGCCCTCTCTCTGTAACTTCCTCCAGCACCAAAACCCCTCCCTATCTCTGTAAACCCGACCAGATCGTATGCTCCCCCCATCTCAGTAATGTCCTCCAGCACCTTCAGCGCTATATATCTCCTAAACTTCCTGCAGCCCCTAACACCTCCCAATATCCATAACCTCCTCCAACCACTAAACTCTTCCCTCCCTCTGTAATTTCTTCTAGACCCTATCCCATCACGACCTCTGTAACCTGTTCCAGCCCTACACCCATTCCTAACAATCTAACATCCTCCAGCACATACATCCGTCTCTATCTCTGTAACATTCTCCAGCCCCTACACTCCTCTTTAGCTCTGGAATGTCCTCCAGCCCCCACAGAGCACCTAGTCTCCATAATCTCCTCCAGACCCAACAGCGTTCACTATCTCTATAGCTTCTATGAGTCTCTACACTCGTCCCTATCTGTGTAACTTCCTCTGACCCCCTTCTATCATCCCTATCCCTATAACCTCCCACCAGTTTATTCGCCTCCATATCTCTGTAACCATCTCCAGCCCTACAAACCCCTATCTCTGTATTCACCTCTAAGCCTTACACCACACCCTATCTCTGTAAGCGCCTTCAAACCCTGCAACACACCCTGGCTCTGAAACCTGCTCCTGATCCTGCCCTGTTCCTATCCCTGTAATATCTCTAGCTCTGATAGCGCTATGTATCTTATTAATCTCCTCCAGACTCTACTTTCCTCTCTGTCTCTGTAACATCCTCCAGCCTCTACACTCCTCTGCCTCTCTGACCTCCAATTCCAGCTGCTACACCCCGCCCAATCTCTGTAACTTCCTCCAATCCCAGCCTCTTGAGCATCCCTAATTCCCATTGCTCCATCATTGTGCCTTCAGCTGTCTGGGCCATGAGGTCTGCAAAGCCATTCCATCGAAATCACCACCTCACTTTCTGCCTCACATCTCCTTTGGGGCTATTGTTTATCTGGCCCACATTCTCCTCACCCTTTGGGTGATGATGTTTCTCCTGAAGTATTGACAGAAGTTGTTGGGGACTGTGTAAGATAGATGGTCCCAAGTTCTGCTCCTCCCCATAGGTGGAAACATCTTCTCCGCATCCACCCCATCATTTTAAAGACCTCCATAACGTCACCCAGCTGCCACTTCTGCCTTCTTTCTTCCAAAGAAACGAGCCCCAGATTGTTCAGTATCTACTGATAATTTGAATGTCTCTGTTTGGGTAGCACCTTGTAAGCTATACTTGTACCTTCTCTAGTGCCTCAACAGCCTATTGATAACATGGATACTGATCAACAGTCTGCAAACCAGTTGCTCCAAAAATTATATAAGTAAAGACATGAAAATGATGACTGAGATGGAAAGCAGCTGCATGAAGATTGACACTCGAATTAAATTTTGTAATTTCATTTGACCCACCCTCAACGCTCCCCATCAACCAGCAGCGAGTTCCAGGATCAACATTTGTTCAACTCCACCCTGTCTGGCCTGGCCTCCTGTCTCCCAAGTCTTTGCAAACAGCAGCTCACCAAAAAAAGGTAACTACCTGCCTATGGACAGATTCATATCATATCCTACAACCCCCCGAGATTGCTGGGTCTGAGTTCATCATCCCCCACAGGTTGAAACATCTTCTGTGTGTCTGCCCTATCATTTTAGAAACCTTGAAAAGGCCTTCTCCTTTGTATAAGTTAATGATTCTGCAAGGTTCGTGATGAGTGCACTCAGCTCTATCCAATATGGTCAAGGTATAAAGAATCAGGTGGGGAGAACAGATATGACTTTCCTTTCCCTCACCTCATTGTCTTAGAACTATGTCTACCTTACGAATGTTATTTATTCCAGATTGCTATCCTGCAATGAATTACATTGTGTTAAAGACAGGAGCCTCTCTTTCAGGAAACCCTTCATCAGGATTGGCTTTCAGCCCAAAATGTTGACTTTCCTGCTCCTTGAATGCTGTCTGACCTGCTGTGCTTTCCCAGCTCCACATTTACCGTCTCTAACATCAGGCATCTGCAGTCCTTACTGTCTCAAAGCCTTTTGTTTGTCTAGCCAGTGGCTTTCCTCTTCCATTTGAGAACACGTCGGTCCTGTGGACCCAAAAAAGGAGGATGGTAGCAGCATTTTACCCAAAAATAAATTGGCACTGGTTGACTCCTGAGCTCGTATCCAGAAAGGAGCCCAAGTGTGTTCAAACTGCCCCCGTTAATAAGAATGTCTCAGTTTTGTCATTGTCCTTGTGAATCGTGTGCTGTCTCCAGTGCCCCAATATTTTTCATTATTCTTCCATGGGATGTGGGTTTTGCTGTCTAGGTCAACAATTGTTGCCCATCCCTAATGGCCAGATGTGAAGATGGTGATGAGCTGCCTCCTTGAACTGTTGGAGTCTATGTGTTGGAGATAGATCCATATTGCTGTTAGGGTGGGAGTTTCAGGATTTTGACCCAGTGACACTTAAGGAAAGGTGATATATTTCCAAGTCAGGATGGTGTGTGGCTCAGAGGAGAACTTGTAAGGGTGGTGTTCCCATCTATCTCTAGTCCTTGTCCTTCTAGATGGTAGTGGTTATGGATTTGGAAGGTGTAGACTAAAGATCTTTGGAGAATTTCTGCTGTACATCTTGTAAATGGTATGTTGCTGCGAGCATTGGTGGTAGAGGGATTAATTGTTGTGGATCTGGCGCTAATCAAGCTGGCTGCTTTTTCCTTGATGGTGTCATGCTTCCTGAATGTTGTTGGTGCTGCATTCATCCAGGCAGATTTGGAGTATTCTATCACATTCATGACCTGTGCCTTGTAGATGGTAGGCTTGGGATATAGTGAGCCAGGTGGTTTGATTTGATTTGATTTACTGTAGTCACATGTGCCTGTGTACAGTGAAAAGCTTTGTTTTGTGAGCAGTACAGGCAGATCATAGTAAACAACAGCATGCAGATCATAAGGTGCTCAGACAGAGCAAGGTATATAGGTTACAACTGCACAGAAGGTACACAAAGCAAGAACAACATTAGCAAGATTGACATTATTTGAATTTGGAGAGTCCATTCAGCAGTCTAATAATGCAGGGAAGAAGCTGTTCTTGAACCTGTTGGTGCATGTGTTCGAGCTTCTGTATCTTCTGCCTGATGGAAGAAGTTGTGAGAAAACTTTTCCAGGGTGGGAGGGTTCTTTAATGATGTTGGCAGCCTTTCCATGTCAACAAGAAGTATAAATGGAGTCCATATATGGGAGATTGGCTTCGGTGATGGTCTAGGCTGTGCACACAACCTTCTGTGGTTTCTTATGGTCCTGGGCAGAGCATTGTTGTATCAGACTGTTATGCACCCTGCTAATATGCTTTCTAAGATGGATCTGTGAAAGTTAGTGAGAGTCCTTACAGACATGCCAAATTTCCTAAGCCCATCTGAGGAAGAAGAGGTATTGTTGTGCCCACTTGATGGTCACATCCACTTTGGAGGTCCGGGCATATTGATGATTGTTGTCACTCCAAGGAACTTGATGCTCTTGACCCTTTCCATCTCAGCTCTGTTGACATAGATAGGGGTATGTCCTCCTGCTTTCTTCCTGAAGTCAATGATCATTTCTTTTGTCTTGCTGACATTGAGAGAGAAGTTGTTATCTTTGCACCATGACACCAAGCCCTCTATCTCCTTCCTGTATTTTCACTCATCATTGTTTGATATCCATCTTACCATGGAGGTATCATCAGCCATCTTCTAGATGGCGTTTGTTCTGAATTTGGAAACACAGTGATAGATGTACAGGGCACACAGAAGCGGGCTAAGGATACATCCTTGGGAGGGTCCAGTGTCGAGGATTATTGTGGAAAGGGTGCAGTTATCTATCTCCACTGATTGCAGTCTATGGTTGAGGAAGCTGAGGATCCAGTTGCAGATGGTGGGGATGAAACATAGGCCTCTGAGTTTTGAGATTAGGTTGGAGGGGATTTGGTATTGAATGTGAGCTGTAGTTGATGAGTAGGAGTCTGATATAGGTGATCTTGTTATCCAGATGTTCCAGCAATGAGTGTAGGGCCAGGGAAATAGCATCCACTGTGGGTCAGTTTCATCAGTAGGCAAATTGTAGCTGATCAAGGCAGGCTGGGAGGCTAGAGTTGATGTGGGCCATGACCAGCCTTTTGAAGCACTTCATGATTATGGAGATCAGAGCCACTGGGTGGTAGTGAGTTACTCACTGCAGGATTCCCAGCATATGACCTGCTCTTCTACCCACTTTATTTATATTCCTGGTTCAGTTCAGTTTCTTGGTGTCCTTGTTATAAAATGGAAAGCAGTACACAGAAACTGAGCATGTGGTTAAACCCAGGCTATAAACAGACCCATTACAAACAGATCAATGAATATCACAAATCTTGTATCTCCCATACAGACAAGAACTGAGTAACAACAGTGGATAAAATTATTTGAGCCATCTCATAACTTGAGACTATTTTGGGATGACACTAGTGATGTTAAAGGGGTATTGTTCTCCTTCCCACAGGATTAGCCTTAAATGTTATGACATTTCAAAAAATATCTGCACTATTGACTCTTCTAGAGCTCTCCCCCTCTCTCCATATTCCAGTTGCAGAAAGTTATATTGATGTCAGGCTTGTGGGGCACAGCAGCAACTCTCTGGCCACTGTTTCAGATCACTGGCCTCTCCATATCTCTCCAATCCCATTCATTACTGCATTCCTTCCCTCCCTAAGATCCCTTTCTCTGCCCTTCTATCTGTCTCCCTTCTGCAATCCCTGAACCCCTTCCTTCTCCTGACACCACTCTTCCATCACTACTTACATACCTCCCTCCATTCCTGACCTCTCTCTCAACTGTCACCTTCAGTCCCTCAACCTCGAAATGACAATCCATTTCCCTCAGCCTTTCTAAACATTCCTCCCTCTTATCCCTCTCCGCACTATGCAAGTTCCTCTCCCACTCACTCCTCAAACTCTCTTGCCCCTCTCACTATCTCCCTTTGCCCCAATTGTCCCTGTCCCTCAGTCCCTTTCACCCCATTCTCTCTTTCCCACCTCCACTCTCCCTCAACTCTCTCACTTTCTCTTTTCTGTTCCACTGTCCCACTCACTCTTTTCTATTCCCACTGTCTCCCTCCCATTCAATAATTACAGCTCCAGGACATGTCTGCAGGAGCTCCTCTGTCATGCCCTAGGCCCAAACATCTTCAACTGCTTCAGCAATGACCTTCTGTCCATCATAAAGTCAGAAGTGGGAATGTTTACTAATGATTGCACAATGTTCAGTACCATCCTTGGATGAAGCAGTCTACATTCAATTGTGACAAGACCTGGACAATATCCAGATTGGACTGCAAAGTAGCAAGTAACATTCACAGCAAACAAAGGCCAAGCTATGACCTTCTCCAACAAGATAGAATCTAGTCATTGTCCCTTGACATTCAATGGTGTTACCATCACTGAATCCCTCCTATTAACAGAGATAATGGGAACTGCAGATGCTGGAGAATTCCAAGATAATAAAATGTGAGGCTGGATGAACACAGCAGGCCAAGCAGCATCTCAGGAGCACAAAAGCTGACGTTTCGGGCCTAGACCCTTCATCAGAGAGATTCCAGAAGTGCGCACAATACTCTAGGAATGACCTAATCAACAACTTGGTTGTGGGATGATGCTGGTTAGTTTTGCATTTATTGCCATCTCCCTCATTCTAAGTATTAGATCCCATTAACATCCTGGGCATTACTATTAACCAGAGACTGAAGTAGCTGTATAAATATAATGGCTACAAGAGCAATTCAGAGGTTAAGAATCGTGTAGTGAGCAAATCACCTCTTGACTCCCCAAAGTCTGTCCACCATCCATAAGGCACGAGTCAGGAATGTGATGAAATATTCCCCACCTACCCAGATGAATGCAGCTCTGAGAATACTCAAGAAACTTGACACCAATCAGGATAGAGCAGTCTGCTTGATCGGCATCTTATCCACTCCCTCCACCATCGATGCTCAGTAGTAGCAGTGTATGCCACTTACACAGCACACAATGCAGTAATTTATCAAGGCTCCTTATATAGCCCCTTCCAAAACCATGAACACTTTCATCTAGTAGGACATTATATACATGGGAACACAACCCCTGGCAAGTTTACTTACTCACCATCCTAACTTGTAAATATATCACCACTCCTTTAGTGTCACTGGACCAAAATCTTGGGACTTCCTTCCTATCAGTGTAGTGTGTATCCTTCCACCAAAGGGTGCTTTCTTTATCAACTCATGGGATGTGGACATCGCCTTTGAGATGGTGGTGGTGAGCTTGAATTGCTGCAGTCCATTAGCTGTACAGAAATACAGCAGGAACTGTTAACTGCCATTCTTAGTTGATTAAACTGCAAGTTGACAGGTGGACTCTGTCAACTCTGTCACTCTGGCCAGCGTGCTGCCAAGACATTGCAGTAGGGACTGCTCACCTTCACAGTCTTTTTCTCAGTTTCAAGCATACATTTCTTTTGCTTACAAGGAACAGGGACCTGCGTATAATGTAGCTTCTGGCACGTGCAAATGAATCACACTTTGAGCTTGAGTGATGATCTGAAATTGTTTTCTGGTGTAATTCTCAGCACAGTCTGGACTATTTAGCAAATGTTCAGAGAAGGTTTACCGGTCTAATACTTAGAATGAGGGAGATGGCAATAAATGCAGAACTAACCAGCATCATCCCACAACCAAGTGGTTGATTAGGTCATTGCTAGAGTATTGTGCGCACTTCTGGAATCCACCATACAGGAGGAGATTGATAGCACTGGAGAGGTGCAGAGATTTGCTTGGCTGTTTGTACTGTATCATTTCTTACTACAGGGAACTGTGAAGGCAGAGTCCTTGCATGTATTTGAGGCTGAGATCCTTCATCAGTAGGAGAATCAAGGGTGACTGGGAAAACATAGAAGAGTGGATGAAATTTAATGTCAAATCATCCATGATCCTATTGAATGATGATGTGAATATAACAAATTAGGAATAGGAGGAGGCCTTTCAGCCCTGCAAACATGTTCCACTGTTCAACAAGATTACAGCTGATCTTTGAGACTGTTTGGCTGCGCTAGTCCAATGTCCCATGATGTTTGGAATCTGCAGTAATCTATTTTGAGCATCAGGATATCAGAAAGCATTTCTCATCAAAATGAGACTGGAAACTGTTGTATGTGCTGTGTCCAGTCCTGATGAGAGCAAACAAAAATCTCCGATTCTCTTCCATTTTTTAAACAATGTTTAGAATTGATGAGAATTGGTAAAAGAGCCTGAGGGGTGATGAGGACAATGGCACAATGAGTTGTGAACTGGAGAGCACTGACTGAGAGTGGGCTGGAAGTAAATTCAAGAGGAGCTTTCTAATGGGGAAATCAGAGAAACACTGGAAGGAGGAACAATTGGGGCAATGGGATGGAGGTATGGAACGATTGGGATGGGACATAATTGAATCACTCATTCAAAGTGATTGTAGAGGCACAAAGGGTTGATTGGTCTCTTTATGTGTGCTGGATGCCTCTGTGATGTTAAGAGGGTAATCTTACTGTTCCCAGTCAAGTGATCACTATGAACACTAACTGCGTCTCTGGTAATAGATTGGTGTCTGGTTGCAAATTTAAAATGTACTGTTCCTTATGAGGGTGTGTAAATTGTTTAGCAATCACCGTGTTACATTCTGCACGAGACCAAAGCTGAGAAAAATGGAATATTTCACCAGTTTGCCTTTGGTGCATTATTTGTGTTAACCCCTACCTAATCTTCCCCACTTCGTCCAATGATGCTGACAGAGAGAATTTATCAATACAGAAGCTGGCTGTCCAGCCCATCTGTTCCATACTGATGTTTCTGCCCCACACAAGCCTCCTCTCTTCTACCTCGTCATTTCCCCCGTAAGCATATCCACCTATTCCTTTCTCCCGTGTCTTTATCCAGCTCCCTCCTTCAATATATCAATATCACTCTTCTGGATCATTCCCCATTCACCCAGCTCTCTGGGTGAAGATGTTTCTCCTGAATTCCCAATGAGATTTATTCAGGACTGTCTGGGATTGATGGCCCTGAGTTCTGGTTTTCTTCATAAGTGGGAACATCTTATCTACATGCACCCTATCAAAGCCTTTCCATCGTTTTATAGGCCTCAATCAGGTCAACAACGAAACCCTCCCCATCAACCTCCTCTTCTTCAGATGGAAGAGCATCAGTCTTTGTTGATAGTCAATAAACTCTCAGTTCTAAAAGACGATTAAATGATTTGATGGGGTCGATATCAAGGGAAACTACTTCTTGTGGTGGGGGTAAGTAGGTTTTCCATACTAAGTGAATATAAATTTAAGAATAAAGCCAGATCATTTGTTGATGATATGAAGGTAACAAATTAGGAGTTTTAGGAGGCCATTCAGCCCAATGAGCCTGCTTCACTGTTCAATGTGATTATGGCTAATCTTTTACTTTGAAATCATTTTCCTGTATTTAATTGCAGGGAAAAACAACTCCTTCCCCTCCAGAAGTCCAATGGATTCTGCAAAAGCATTCACATACTTGTACCATCCACAAGCTGTTCTGTTACCTGAGCCAATCACAGAGCTGTTGACAGGCAGAAGGGCTTTGCCATCAATAATTAGTCATGAGTCCACGGCCCAGTCAGCCAACCTCCTTTCAAACTGTACAGAGCTGTTGGCTCCAGTTCATCCGTAAACAGAATGCCAGTACTGCTTGACTAAGTATTTCTTTCAAAGAGGATCAGGTTACTTAGTTTTGAAGGCTGCATTAATTGTGATGTTTAAAAAATCCTTTTCCTATTTTAGTCTACAACCAAAAATATGACCCCTATGCATAATGTGGTTCAGATGTTTGATAGTTCAGAACATGAGTATTCTTGAAAAAGACCATGTTGTATTGATCAGTACAATTCACAAGAATACTAATTGATAGTGAAAATAATAGTTATTCTGGGTGAACATGCATATTTTTGGCAATTGTACTCCCATAGTACTGACTCTGACAGTGTGGCATTTTCTCAGCATTGACCCTCTAATAGTGCAGCACTCCCTCAACACTGGATACTTCTGGCAGTGTAACCCTCCCTCACTACTGACCCTCTGACAGTATGGTTCTCCCTCAGTGCTGACACTGATAGTACAGCATTCCCTTAGTACTGACCCTCTGACAGTACTCCGTCAATACTCACCCTCTGACAATGCAGTGGTCCATTAGCACTGACCTCTGACAGTGTGGTGTTCTGTCAGCACTGACCCTCCAGCAGTGCAATCTTCCCTCACTACTGAGTCTTTGCAGTGTGGTGCTCCCTCAGCGCTGACCCTGCTAGAGTGCTGTATTCCGTGAGTACTGCCCTTCTGACAGTGTGGCACAACCTCAGTACTGAACCTCTGTCAGTGTGGCATTCCCTCAGTACTGACTGAGGCACGGGATTGAGGGAGATTTAGCAGTTTGGATTAGAAACTGGCTTTCTGTAAGAAGGCAATGAGTGGTGGTTGATGGAAAATATTCAGCCTTGAGTCAGGTCATTAGTGGTGTGCCTCAAGGATCTGTTTTGGGACCACTGCTGTTTGTCATTTTTATAAATGACTTGGACGCAGGCATAGGTGGAAGGGTTAGTAAGTTTGCAAATGACACTAAAGTCAGTGGAGTGGTGGACAGTGTTGAAGAATGTTGCAGGTTTCAGGGAGACTTGGATAAATTGCCACATTGGGCTAAAAGGTGGCAAATGGAGTTCAATGCGGATAAATGTGAGGTGATTCACTTTGGGAAGAATAATAGGAAGGCACAATACTGGGTCAATGGAAAGATTCTTGGTGGTGTGGATGTGCAGAGGGATCTTGGTGTCCATGTACATAGATCCCTGAAAGCTGCCACCCAGGTTGATAGTGCTGTTAAGAAGGCTTACGGTGTGTTAGGTTTTATTGGTAGAGGGATTGAGTTCCAGAGCCGTGATGTCATGCTGCAACTGTACAAAACGCTAGTGCGGCCTCATTTGGAATGATGCATGCAGTTCTGGTTGCCCTATTACAGGAAAGATGTGGAAGCATTGGAAAAAGTGCAGAGGAGATTTACCAGGATGTTGCCTGGTCTGGAGCGCAGGCCCTATGAAGAAAGGCTGAGGGACTTGGGTCTGTTCTCATTGGAGAGAAGGAGGCTAAGAGGGGATTTAATAGAGACATACAAGATGATCAGAGGATTAGATAGGGTGGACAGTGAGAGTCCTTTTCCGAGGATGATGAGATCAGCTTGTACAAGGGGGCATAGCTACAAATTGAGGGGTGATAGATTTAAAACAGATGTCAGAGGCAGGTTCTTTACTCAGAGAGTGGTAAGGGCGTGGAACGCCCTGCCTGCTAATGTAGTTAACTCAGCCACATTAGGATCATTTAAACAGTCCTTGGATAAGCATATGGATAATGATGGGACAGTGTAGGGGGATGGGCTTAGATTAGTTCACAGGTCGGCGCAACATTGAGAGCCGAAGGGCCTGTTCTGCACTGTATTGTTCTATGTTCTATGACCTTATAATAGTGCTGCACTCCCTCAGTACTGACCCACTGACAGTGCAGCACTGTTTCAGTACTGAACCTACTACAGAGTGGCACTCCCTCAGTGTTATGGTCCTTTAATACTGACCTCTGACAGTGCAATATGCCTTCTGTAATGTTTTTATTCACTTGTGACGTCTGGGCATCACTGTTTGGCCAGCATTTATTGCCCATTCCTAGTGGACCTTGAGAAGATAATGGTGAGCTGCCGTCATGATCAGTCCATATTCTGTAGGGAGACCCATAATGACCTCAGGAATATATTTCAGCATTTTGACCCAGTTACACTGAAGGAACAGCGATATATTTCTCATTTAGGATGTTGAGTGGCTGGGAGGGGAGCTAGCAGAAAATTATGTCCTCATTTATCTGCTGCCTAGATTGAAGTCATCGTGGTTTTGGAAGGTGCTGACGAAGGAGCCTTGGTGAATTTCTGCAGTGCATATTGTAGATAGTGCACATTGCTGCTACTGAGAATTGGTGATGGAGGCTGTGAATATTTGTATTTGTGGTGCCAATCAAGAGGGCTACCTTGTCCCGAATGGTGTCAAGCTTTTTGAGTGTTATTGCAGCTGCACTCTATCCAAGCAAGCAAGGAGTATTCTATCACAATCATAACTTGCTCCTTGTAGATGATAGCCGGGTTTTGGGGAGTCAGGAGGTGAGTTACTCACCACAGTAATCATAGCCTCTGACCTGCTCTTGTAGCCACTGTGTTTATGTGAAGAGTCCAGTTGAGTTTCCAAGGATGTTGATGGTGGGGAATTCAGTGATGGTAATACCACTGTCAGGAGTTGAGTTATTCAGCCTCTGTCCTACTCTTAGAATCATTGACTCATTAGAATTCCTACATTGTGGAGGCAGGTCAATCGGCCTATCGAGTCCAAACTGAACCGTTGTAGAGCATCCCACCCCCTACCCTATCCCTGTAACCTTACATTTCCCAGAGCACCCCTGAACACTATGGGCAATTTAGCATGGCCAATCCACCTAAATTCCAATCCTTTGGACTGTGGATGGAAACCAGAGCACCCAGAGAAAACCTACGCAGACAAGGGAGAATGTACAAACTACAATGTGGTACTTGTGTAGCCACTGTATTTGTTTGGGGAGTCCAACTGAGTTTCTGGTGAATAATAACCCTAGGATGGTGATAATGGGGGCTTCAGTGACGGTAACACTACTAAATGTCAAGGGATGGTCAAGGGATTGTCTAATGTTGGAGACGATAATTGCCTAGCATTTATGTGGCAGGAACCTTAATGGCATTGATGTACAGAGGGATTTTGGGCTACAAGTCACAACACAAGTGCATAAGGTGGTTATTAAGGCAGATAGCATACTTGCTTCCTTTGTCTGGGCCATTGAGTAGAAAAGTCGGCAAGCCATGTTGTTGCGGTATAAACTTTAGTCAGGCCACATTTGGAGTATCATGTGCAGATCTGGTCACTGCATTATAGGAAGGTTGTGGAGGCTTTGGAGTGGGTGCAAAAGTGTAACCATGATTTTGCCTCGATTATAATGTATTTTGTTTCCTTTATTTGTTAACAGAATGAAGGCATTGCTAGCTAGGCAGCATTTATTGCCCATCCCTAATTGCCCAGAGGGCATTTCAAAGTCAACCACATTGCTGTGGGTCTGGAGTCACATGTAGGCCAGACTAGGTAAGGATGACAGTTTTCTTCCCTAAAGGACATTAGTGAACCAGGTGGATTTTTCCCCAACTGACAATGCATTCATGGTCATCATTAGATTCTTAATTCCAGATATTTTTTATTGAATTCAAATTCCACTATCAGCCTTGGCGGGATTCAAACCCTGGACCCCAGAATTTTAGAGATAAACAAGGTGTAGAGCTAGATGAACACAGCAGGCCAAGCAGCATCATAGGAGCAGGCAAGCTGATGTTTCAGGCCTAGATCCAAAACGTCAGCTTTCCTGCTCCTATGATGCTGCTTGGCCTGCTGTGTTCATCCAGCTCTACACTTTGTTACCCCAAAATATTATCTGGGTCTCTAGATTAACATTCCAGTGATAACACCCCTAGGCTATCCCCCTTAGATATAAGGAGAGTTTGGACAAATTTGGACTGTTTTCAGCAGAGTGTCAAGGGCTGAGGGGTAACCCAATATAAGACTATAAAATTATGAGAGGCATGAACAGGTCAGAGTCTCTTCCTCGTGATGGAAATAGGTTAGGTTTAAGGTGAGAGTGGAAAAGTTTAAAGGTGATGTTCATGGATAATGTTTTTTGTAGTGGGTGGTCGGTGCATGGAATGCACTGCCAGGGGAGGTAAAAGCAGAGAGGATAGCAACGTTTAAGAGGTATTTAGACAAACACATGAACTCGTAAGGCATAGGTGGATATGGACCATGTGATGGCTGATGAATATAGTTTAGATTGGCATTATTATCAGCACATACATGGTGGGCTGAAGGGCCTCTTCCTGTGCTGTACTGTGCTATGAATGATACTTGTCACTTGTCAGCCCATGCCCGGATACTGTTCAGATCTTGTGTTTGAATATGGACTATTTCAGTATCTGAGGAGCTGTGAATGGTGCTGAGCATTGTGCAATCTTCGACAAACTTCTGACCATTATCATGGAAGGATGATTAAGATAGTTGGGCTTTGAACACTTTCCTGAGGAACTCCCGCAGAGATGTCCTGGAGGTGAGACTACTGACCTCCAAGAACCATGACCAGCTTCCTAGGTGCCGGGTAATGGAAAGTTTGCACTCAATACCCACAAATTCCAGAGATTACGGTATAGAGCTGGATGAACACAGCAGGTCCAGCAGGATCAGAGGAGCAGGAGGGCTGACATTTTGGGCCTAGACCCTTCTTCAGAAATGGTTCTGAAGAAGGGTCGAGGCCCAAAACGTTAGCTTTCCTGCTCCTCTGATACTGCTTGACCTGCTGTGTTCATCCAGCTCTACACCTTGCTATTTCAGATTCTCCAGCATCTGCAGTTTCTACTATCTCTGAAACAATTTAAACCCATTAACTCCAGCTTTGTTCAGGCTCCTTGATGCCACATTTGGTCAAATGTGATCTTGACATCAAGGGCTGTGACTCTTAGCTCATTTCTGGAATTCAGCAATTTTGTCCATGTTTAAACAGTTCTATCTATTACTTGCTATTATGCTGTTTGGCATGCAAATAGTCCTGTTTGGTAACTTTACCAGGTTGACTCATCATTCTGAGGCATGCCTGCTGCTGCTCTGGTAACCCTCCTGCACTCTCCATTGACCCCCTGGCTTAATGTGATGGATGAGTGGGATTTAGATTAGCTTCCCTACAGTGTGGAAACAGGCTTTTCTGCCCAACAAGTCCACACCTCCCCTTGAAACATCCCAGCCAGACCCATGCCCTTATAACCCGCATACCCCTGAACACTATGGGCAATTTAGCATGGCCAATCCACCTAGCCTGCACATCTTTGGACTGTGGGAGGTAACTGGAGCAGCCAGAGGAAACCCACACAGACACAGGGAGAATGTGCAAAATCCACACAGACAGTTGCCCGAGGATGGAAACGAACCTGGGTCCCTGGTGCTGTGAGGTTGCAATGCTAACCACTGAGCCACTGTGGGTATATGCCAGACTGTGAGGTTTCAGATTGTCCTGGTATAAAATGATGCTGTTAGTGGGCCACACTATCTTGTGGATGCCAGGCCTTGAGTTGCTAGATCTATTTGAAGTCTGTCCAATTTAACACAGTGATAGTGCCACACAACATGGACAGAATTGTCAATGTGAAGGCAGGACTGAACAACTGTTGTTCAACATGGAGGAGTGCTGATTCATCAGCCGAAGGAGGACAGTACATGGTAATAAGCTGGAGGTTTCCTTGTCCATGTTTAACCTGAAGCCATGTGAATTCATGAGGTCTGGTGTCAATATTAAGGACTCCCGGAGCAACTCCTTCTTGGCTGTAAACCATTGTGCCCATATCTCTCCTAGGTCTGTCCTGCTAGTGGGACAAGGCATATCCAGGGATGGTCATGATGGTGCCTGGGACATTGTCTGTAAGGTATGAATCTGTAATTATGACTATGTCAGGCTGTTGCTTGACTAGTTTGTGAGACAAATCTCCCAATTTTTATACCAAACCTAGAATTTTCTCCCAAAGTGCATTGTGGGTAAAATTTTAGCATGTGGGCTGTAGCAGTTCAAGGTATCAGCTCACCATCGCTTTCTCAAGGGCAGCTAGGGATGAGCAATAGAATTCTGGCCAGCCAGCATTGTCCACATCCCATAGGTGAACAAGAAATGTGTTAAAAGGAGCACTTTGCAGGGTCAACAGGGCTGTTTCTGCCAATGTTTTTCTGGTGCCGAAGTCAATACCAGGTAGTCTGTCTGGTTTCATTTCTTTGTTGTGGCTTGCTAGGCCATTATAGAGGGCATTTGACAATCAACTACATTACTGTGGGTCTCGAATTGCACGTAGGCCAGACCAGGTTTGGATGGCCGATTTCCTTCCCTGAAGTACATTAGCGAACCAGATGAATTTTACTAATAGTTTCATGGTCATCAGTAGATTCTGTATTCCAGATTTTTTAAAATTGAATTCAAGTTCAACAATCTAGCATGATAGAATTCCATGCCAAATCCCCAGAACATGAGCTGAGTTCCTGGATTAAAAGCCTGGTGATAATACCACTAGGCAATTGCCTCCCTGAACGGATTTTTAATAATGTAGTGCTCCCTCATCACTGAGCCTCTGGCAATGTGGTACTTCCTCAGAACTGACTCTCCAACACCACGGCGCTACCTCAGAATTGACCCCTCAATCGTACAGCGTTCTCTCAGCACCAATCCTTTGACAGTGTGGCACTCCCACAGTACCAACCCCGCAGGACTGATTTTCTGACTTGTGCAGGTTTCTCTCAGTACTGATCCTCTGACATCTACTGTCCTGGGCGTCCCACATAGATGTGAGGTCAACAAGGTACAACAATGCCTCTTCTTCAGTAAGGCGTTTGATAAGGTTCCCCATGGCAGGCTGACGGAGAAAGTGAAGTCACATGGGGTCCAGGGTGTGCTAGCTAGATGGATAAAGAACTGGCTAGGCAACGGGAGACAGAGGGTAGTAGTAGAAGGAAGTTTCTCAAATTGGAGACCTGTGACCAGTGGTGTTCCACAGGGATCTGTGCTGGGACTACTGTTGTTTGTGATATATGTAAATGATATGGAGGAAGGTGTGGGTGGTCTGATCAGCAAGTTTGCAAATGACAATAAGATTAATGGAGTAGCTGATAGTGAAGGGGACTGTCAGAGATTACAGCAGAATATAAATAGACTGGAGAGTTGGGCAGATTGAGGTCTACAAAATCATGAGGGGTATAGACAGGGTGGATAGCAAAAAGCTTCTTCCCAGAGTGGGGAACTCAATTACTAGGGGTCATGAGTTCAAAGTGAGAGGAGGAAAGTTTAAGGGAGATATGCGTGGAAAGTTCTTTACACAGAGGGTGGTGGGTGCCTGGAACGCGTTGCCAGTGGAGGTGGTAGACGCAGACACATTAGCGTCTTTTAAGAGATATTTGGACAGGTACATGGATGGGCAGGGAGCAAATGGACACAGACCGTTAGAAAATAGATGACATGTTAGACAAAGGATCTTGATCGGCGCAGGCTTGGAGGGCCAAAGGACCTGTTCCTGTGCTGTAGGTTTCTTTGTTTCTCTGCTTTGTTTCTTCCTCAGGCAGCTCAGGAAATTCAGCATGTTTATTAGGACCCTCATCAACTTTTACAGATGCACCATAGAAAGCATTCTATCTGGGTGCATAATGCCCTGTATGGCAACTGCACAGCCCAGAAACACAAGAAACTACAGAAGATGGTGTGCACTGCCCAAACCATCACAGAAGCCAACCTCCCATCCATAGACTCCATGTACATTTCTTGTTGCCGAGGAAAGGCTGTCAACATCATCAAAGAGCCCCCCAAACTCTGTTAATGCTCTTTTCCAACCTCTTCCATCAGGTAGAAGATACAGAAGCTTGAACACATATGCCAACAGGTTCAAGCTTCGTCTCCCTGGCATTATTATGCTGAATGGACCCCTCTAACTTGAAATAATGTTGATCTTGCTTTGTGCACCTTGGGTGTGGTTGTAACCTTGTATGCCTTGCTCTGTCTAAGCGCCCTTTGATCTGTATATCCTTGCTTGCTGTCATCTGCCTGTACTGCTCACAAAACACTGTACTTAGATAGATGTGACTGCAATAAATCAAACCAAATCAGTGCAGCACTCCCTCGGTGCTGATCCTCTTCGTATTGCACACCCTCACCATTGCCCCTCTGACAGTCCTGGAGATCTTCAGGACTGATTCTGTAACTGTACAGAATCTGCGCAGATTCTGTGCCCCTCCAACAGTGCAGCCGTCACTCTGACCTGGAGTTTTCAGTCCGGACCATGTGGTAGGTAGGACTCACTCCTGAACTCACAAATACTTGATGCAGACAGCAGAACAGAAGCAAATCATTCTCTGTTATCCACTCTACGTACTGTACATGTACAGGAACTGTCACTGAGACACACACATATGGCTGTACAATACCACATGGAGTTGAATCATTCCCTTTTATCCACTGCGTGTATGATAAATGTGTGGAGGTGCCAGTATTGGACTGGGGTGGCAAAGTCAGAAGTCACTCAATGCCAGATTATAGCCAGGTTTACAGTATGAAATGTTTACAGTGCTGTAAGTGTAGAGGAGCTGGCACTGAGATGCATATACTTGGGGCTGTACAGTACAGTTCCAGATAAGTGTAAAGAACCCAACCCACATCGATTTTCAGCTTCCTTGAGGAACCTTGACTGACACTGGCCAGTTTAAATCACCTGACCAGAGAATAAACCCAAACCTTGCCTAAAAGAAAACAATACTGTGGATGCTGGATAACAAAATGTGGGGCTGGATGAACACAGCAGGCCAAGCAGCATCTTAGAAGCACAAAAGCTGAAGTTTCGGGCCTAGACCCTTCATCAGAGAGGGGGATGGAGAGAGCGCTCTGAAATAAATAGGGAGAGAGGGGGAGGCGGACGGAAGATGGATAGAGGAGAAGATAGGTGGAGAGGAGAGTATAGGTGGGGAGGGGATAGGTCAGCTCGGGGAAGACGGGCAGGTCAAGGAGGCGGGATGAGGTTAGTAGGTAGGAAATGGAGGTGTGGCTTGAGGTGGGAGGAGGGGATAGTTGAGAGGAAGAACAGGTTAGGGAGGCGGGGACGAGCTGGGCTGGTTTGGGGATGCAGTTGGGGGAGGGGACGAGCTGGGCTGGTTTTGGGATGCAGTGGGGGAAGGGGAGATTTTGAAGCTTGTGAAGTCCACATTGATACCATTGGGCTGCAGGGTTCCCAAGTGGAATATGAGTTGCTGTTCCTGCAACCTTCGGGTGGCATCATTGTGGCACTGCAGGAGGCCCATGATGGACATGTCGTCTAAGGAATGGGAGGGGGAGTTAAAATGGTTCGCGACTGGGAGATGCAGTTGTTTATTGTGAACCAAGCGGAGGTGTTCTGCAAAGCGGTCCCCAAGCCTCCGTTTGGTTTCCCCAATGTACAGGAAGCCACAATGGGTACAGTGGATGCAGTCTACCACATTGGCAGATGTGCAGGTGAACATCTGCTTGATATGGAAAGTCATCTTGGGGCCTAGGATGGGCTCTCATGGGCCCAAGCTATGCCTGCCTCTTTGTAGGTTATGTGGCTTGGCCTGCTGTGTTCATCCAGCTTCACACTACGTTATATCGGATTCTCCAGCATCTGCAGTTCCCATTATCTCTACGGATGCTGGAGATCTGAAACAAAACATAAATTGATGGAGAAACTCTGCAAGTCTGATAGCACCTGTGGGAAGAAGCAAAGTTTATGTTTGGGGTCCGATGACTCTTCTTCATCACAGGCCTCGAGACATAAACTCTGCTTTCTTCCCACAAATGCTGTCAGCTCTGCTGAGTTTCTCCAGCAATTTCTGTTTTGTTCCAAACTTTGCCTGTCATTCAGAGACCTCATGGAAAATCCAGGAGAGTGCTGAATGCAACACTCACAGAAATTCATGAAATGTTTATGTTTATTCTCCCCACCATGTGTGACCCCTTTGATCAGAAGGAAAAATTCATCTTTATGGAGGTCCTGGGACCAAGTCCCACTGTAGATCGCTGAGCACATGTGATTTTATCATCGCCAGGACTGACAGAGTGCTACACTGCCTCAGGTGCCATCTCACCATGCTCATATCTGCTGGCAAAGAATGTGTAAATATTTACAGAGGGTTCCCAGAAGTGTATCAGTATTTATAGGGGTTTCCCTGGGGGAGTGTGGCACAATTTGCCAGGGGGCTGTAATAATATTTTTGTGGCACCGCTCAAACGGGATGCTTTGTCCTAAACAGTGTCAAGTTTCTTGAGTGCTGTTAGTGCTGCACTTATCAATTAAGTGGGGAATGTTCCATCATACTCCTCGCTTTTGCCTGGTAGATGATGGACAGTCTTTGGGGAGTCAGGAAGTGAGTCACTCACAGCAGGATTTGTGGACTCTGACCTGCTCTTATAGCTATTGTGTTTGTAGAGCTGTTCCAGTTCAGTGTCTGGTCAATAGTAACTCCCCTGGATGTTGAAAATGGGTTAGTGATGGTAATACCAATGAAAGTCAAGGGTGATGGTTAGCTTGTCTCTTATTGGAGATTGCCATTGCATGGCATTTGTGTGGCATGAATGTTACTTGCCATCTGACAGGCCAAGCCTGGATATTGTCCAGGTCTTGCGCATTTTGACATTAACTATTTCCATGTCTGAGTAGTCACAAATGATGCTTAACTCTGCACAATCATCAGCAAACATCCCTAGTTCTGACCTCATGATGGATGGAAGTTCATCGATTTGAAGTGGCTGAAGACAGTTGAGGCTGAGGACCTCTTGTACCCAGAGTACCCTGAGGAACTCTTGCAGAGATGTCCTGGTGCTGAGATGACAGACCTCGAATAACCTCAACCATATTCTATATGCTACGTATGACACCAACCAGCAGTGATTTCTCCCCCTGATTTCTATGACTTCAGTTTTGCTCAGGCTTTTTGATGCCATATTCAGTCAGTTGTATGGGGCCTTGATGTCAAGGGCTGTTACTTTCACCTCAACTCTGGAATTCAGTTCTCTTGCCCACATTTGGACCAAGGCTGGAATGAGGTCAAGATCTGAGTGGCCCTGGAGGAACGCAAACTGAACATCACTGACCAGTCTATTGGTGAGCAGGTACTCCTTAATAACATTATTGAAGACACTTTCCATCACTTTTCTGATGATCGAGAGGAGACTAATGACGTGGTATTTGGCCAGGTTGGACTTGTCTTGCTTTTTGTGTACAATCTGGGCAATCTTCCGTATTGTTGGGTAGATGCCAGTGATATAACTGTACTGGAAGAACAAGCCTAGGGGAGCTACAAGTTCTGGAGCACAAGTCTTCAGTATTATTGCTGGAATGTTGTCAGGGCCCATTGCCTTTGCAATATCTAGCACCTCTAACAGTTTTTAGATGACATCTGGAGTAAATCGAATTGGCTGAATTCTGACTGGCAATACTGGGGACCACTGGAGGAGGCCAAGATGAATTAACCTCTCAACAATCCTGACTGAAGATTGCTTCGAATGCTTCAGCCTTATCTCTTGCACTGACGTGCTGGACTTCCCCATCATTGAAGATGGGGATATGCCAGGCTATGAGGTTGGATATTGTGTTGAAGTATGATTCTGTTTCTGTTGATGGCCCATAGCACCTTATGGATGCCCAGTCTTGAGCTGCTGGATCAGTTCAAAGTCTGTCCCATTTAGCACAGTTATAGTGCCACGTAACACAACGGATAGTACTTTAATGTGAAAATGGGACTTCATCTTCACAAGGATTGTGTGATACTGTCATGGACACATGTATCTGCAGCCGGTAGATTGGTGAGGGTGAGGTCAAGTATGTTTGGAATGATGATGGTGGTATATGGGACATTGTCTGTAAGATATAATTCCATGAGTATGATGAAGTCAGGCTGTTGCTTGACCAGTCAGTGAGACGAATCTCCCGATTCTAGCAGTATCCCAGAGATGTTAGTAAAGAGGACTTTGCAGAGTCAAGAGGGCTGTTTTCCCATTGTCGTTTCTTATACCTAGGTTGGTGCTAGTTGGTCCTTCCAGTTCCATTCTTTTCTGTACATTTTATACTTGTTTGATGCAAACGGATGGCTTACACAGCCATTTCAGAGGGCAGTTGAGAGTCAACCACATTTCTATGTGTCTGGAGCCACATATTGGCCCAGACCAGGTTTAACATTCACCAGTAAATTAGATTTTTAGTTTTTGACTTATTCAAAGATGCCATGGTGAGATTTGAACAAATGACCCCAGAGCAATGGTCTAGACCTCTGGATCATTTGCCCAACATTGTTAGCACCATACCAAGCCCACCCTAACGTCTTCTCATTATCTCTATCTAGTCATAATCCTGCTATAGTCCCTGAGGGTCATGCTGTGCCATCATCAACTGCCATTCCCTATGTCACAACACTGATGGTACCTCGAAAGAACTTCATTGGCTGCGAAACGCTTTGGGATGCCCAGTGGTTGTGCAAGGCATTACATAACTGCAAACCTTTCCTTACTCAAGTTTTACTCAAGGGCCTTGGTCAAATGAGCTGGGAGGAATTGACATGAAAGTTTAATTAAATCATTGAAAGAAGCCGATTAAAGCACTTTGCCTCTCTGACACTGCACAACCAAAAGCACAGCTCGAACATTTTTCAGATCTCATGCATAAAGATTTGGGTTATTTTCAATTAACTTAATTTTTAAGTGATAATTTGAAAGCTTAAATATGGCATAAAATTCTGCACACTTTATTCAGCTGCCAACCTTATTATCAAATACAGTGGGAGCAATATTCTGGATCTTAATGGACTGGAATAACCCAATCAGACAATCCAAGGATTCTCTGCTGCCTCATGGTTACAGGTTTCAAGAATCTGAAGGACTGGGGTGGTTTAGAGGATAGATAGTGTACTGGTTGAGAAAGCAGGGCGGGGTCACCAGTGAGATTGTGAACCATGAGTGGGTGGGAGAAGACATATCTTCTACAGAGGAGGTAAAAAAATTGAGGGGGTGTTGTTGGATTTAGGAGCAACATCTACACCAGTCGACATGCACGTTTGGCATCGCTTGGCAATTTCTCTTCAAAGGAAGGAATTTATAATTCCATTTGCGTTTCATTGAAGGGAAGTAGCTGCTTGATACTGAAGTCAATCCGTGTTGGAAAGGGTCTTGACCAATCTCCGTCCACTGGGTTCAATTGTGAATTTACTCTTCTGCTACTTATTGTGTAGCTTCCCTGTTGGCCCAAGTGCCCATGAGCTCCTTGCCTGCACGGTCAGCTGTTTGACTGTGGAATACAACATGTCATTACCTCATTCAGAGTCCTAGAATCTTATTTTCTTTTATGGGATGTGGGCCATCACTGAGCAGGACCAGGATTCAGTCTGTTCTTAACTACCTCTCGAACTGTGCGTCTCACTCAGCCAACTTGGAGGGCAACTGAGAGGAAGCCACATTGCTGTATGTTTGGAGTCATGTGTAGGCTGACACCAGATAAGGATGGCATATTTCCTTCCATAAGGGACATTAGTGAACCAGGTGGGTTTTTACAACAACTAATGATGGTTATATGGTGGAACAATGATCCCTGTAGGGAATGTTTCCTGATTGTCAGGCTGGTAGAATGATTTCTATAACAGAGAGCACAGCCAAGCATTGCCCTTGCTGCAGCTTTAGGTAGGGAGTGGTGCACAGCCTCCATCAATGCCTACCCCACTGCAACTTTTCCAGTTTGTGTATCTTTACCCTAATTAGGACTCCTCCTGCATCGTCCCCCTTCCTGTCCTCCACATCTTTACAGCCTCTCCAATAAGATCCTCAACCGTCTTTCCCCATTTCCATTCCCTGCCGTCAACCATGCCTACCGAACAGTTAATGGATCCTAATCATCTGGACTTTAACTCCAGGGAAATTTGCAGTTCCATTCATTGTCACTGCTGCTATGGGCACTATTGAGACCACAGAGCCTCTGACCAATCAAGTTGGCTCTTTCCATTGGAGGCTTTCTCCCAACGGCAGAGGATGGCTGGTGTAAGTGTCATTGCCAGCCTTTATTGGTGGGTACATAATCTCCTCTTCAGGGCCAAGACAGGACATCCAGGAAGCTGACAAATCCAACCTTATATCCTCCCTGTCTCTATTTCTCAAATCAAGATGCGTGAAGCTTGAGGTTCAAAACAGGGTGTTGGACTCATGCATTCAGCAGACTGAAACAAAGATTCCTCTAGCCAGGAGGATAGAAGAAGTCATAACTACTGAAGTGCTAAGTGTAGCCTGCGACATAATAAGATGCAACCTGCAGAATTAGAAAATTATAGGGAGCTGTGATGTGAGGGTTAAGTCTGATTGGGTAATATGCTTCTGAAACAATATCAGAGGAAATGTTGCAACATCGTATGAACATACTTGTTTGCTCACAGTCTGTGGATGTGAAATTACTCCAATGTAGTCCTTGAACAAAAGTCAATCTTCTCATTTGAACAGACAGTGTAATAAGTCTACATATGTACTCAACATACCACAAATTGAAGTGGCTGAGGATATGGCAGAGTTTAAATTTTTGTACTATGAGGTCCCACTCCAGAGACATGAGCACAATAAAAAAGCCTAGCATTGTCAATGTAATACTGAGGGAGTGCTACATTGTTGGAAGCACCATATTTCAGATGGATTATTAAACCATGTCTCTGTCCTCTCAGGTTGATGTAACAGAATCCATAACTAATCCAAGTGAATACGAATGTCCTGAGGAAGGGTCATCGGACCCGAAATGTTAACTCTGACCTTTTCTTCACAGATGCTGCCAGATGTGCTGAGCTTTTCCAGCAACTTCTGTTTTTGTTCAAGTGAACGTGAGTTGGGAGAGTTGGGTGGTTGTGAATTCTCTCCTGTCCTGGGCCAGTCCATCAATCAATATCACAAAAATAGATGATCTGATCATGATGTCATTGTCATTTCTGGGATCTTGCTTTCTGCAGGCCAATGGAGCATTTCCTTACATTTATATCTATAGAGTCAGTCATGGAGTACGGTTATTGAAGCTTTGCAGTAAAATTCTCCCAGAGGTTTCTCATCAGCCTGATAGTTTTGCCCAGCCACTGCCTGCCATTACATGTCAGCCAGTTATTTGATTTGGGAGATCTTTATTGCTCAGGATATACATCATTTCAATACTGGGTTCCTTGTGCATCTTCTCACTGCTAGCTCTCAAGATCTCATCAGCATAAACGGAGAGGTTATTGAGAGTGCAATTGCAACGGGTGGTTGAGGTTTCACAAATTTCTGGCTCAGAAGAACAACATGGGAGATGACTGCTGTTCTCATCTTCATAAGATTCTTGATGCTGAAATTTTGCTTGTGTGCACTAATTCAGGACTATGCTTAGGTGTATGAGTGAATCGCCTCGCATCGCTCATTGAGAGGGGTTAGCAATGCTGTTTTCCCATAGGAACACAAAGTTGTATTTAGCTTCCCCATTTAAATGTCATTGACATTTCCCCTTTAAAGGAGTGATCCAAACAGACAAAGTTAGGCATTGTACATAGTAAGTGAGTGGGATTGAGTCAAGAAGAGTTGTGGAAATGTTTTAAGTGACAGTGAACTGTGATGCAGTGACAGTATAGTGCACAGTGTGAATTAGAGATTGTGATGCAGAGATAGAGAAGTGGGAGAATGGTGCATAGATTGCAATACACTTACTGCCAAAAGAGAAATGTCATTCATGGAGTGCAATACTGCATGTGACTGAGGGAGTATGGCTGACGGAATGTGACCCAGGGAGTGTGACTGAGGGAGTATGCCATTCTGGTCGCTAAATTACAGGAAAGATGAGAATGTCCTGGAAGGGTGCAGAGAAGATTCACCAGGATGCTGCCTGGGATGGAAAACTTAAGTTATCAAAAATGGCTGGATAGGCTTGGGTTGTTTTTGATTGAATGGAGAAGATGGCGATTTAATTGAGGTGTACAAGATTGTAAGGGGCACAGACAGAGAGAATAAGGGGCAGCTGGCTCCTTATTTGAAGGATCAGTCATGAGGGGACATAGGTTCAAGGTGATGGGCAGGAAGTTTAGGGGGGTTGTGAGGAAAATTTTTTTTTAACCTACAGGGTGGTAACAATCTGGAATGCACTGCCTCAGAGGGCGGTAAAGGTGAGTTGCCTCACATCCTTTAAAAAGTATCTGAATCAGATCTTGTATATCGTTATTTTCAAGACTGCAGGTGAAGTCTGGTAAACGGGAATTATGTTGAAGGTCAGGTGTTTCTCACGTGTCTGTGCAGACTCGATGGGCCAAAGGGCCTCTTCTGCACAGTATAATTCTGTGAGTATGACACAGTGAGTGTGTTTATCAGTAAAAATTTGTTAAATTGGATATCAAGCAAATTAATGAAATTTAGCAGTTTTAACTTGTTGTTTTAGTTGTTACCCCCCAACCTACCCCACCCACCCTTTATTGTATGGAGTCCCGATTTTCAATTTACTTTTCCTGCTGTCAATCCAAAGGTATGTCACAGTTCTCTGGACTTTACCTTAATATTCAACTGTTTTCATTTGGTCCCATGAGTTAAGATTTTATGGGCGTCCATCCATTAGCATTTTGGCGATGAGGCACTCAATTTCTTCACAGATTGTGATATCTCAGCTACTTGTTCAGGCTGCCAAGGGGTACTCAATTGCCTTCATTGCAGCTTTCCAAGCTAACTTTGCTGGCTGCTTTCTGTCATAAGACTCTGTGACGCCACTGTATATTTCTTCCACCATGTCCAAAGCTGTGTTGTCTGCCTGCTGCCAGGTCTTGGAACATCTGCTCTGGATTGAGGAAGGAACTAACAGTGGAAGGAGAATGAGGATCCAGTGGTTATGGTCTACGTGGTTACTGACAACATTGATAGAATGAGGAAAGAAGTTTTGATACAGAAATATGATTAACCTGTGGCTAATTTAAGATACAGAACCTCAAAATACTAAAGTGTAGAGCGGACTGAATGTGATATTGTTTGATAAGACAGGACTGATTAAATTACAGTATAACAAAGGCACCTCTATGTAGCAGCGATCCCAATATGATTAAACTTCTTAATTTGAGGGAGAGAAGAACGGATTAAATATAAATGTTTAACTTAAATTTGAGGACATTAGGACAGAACTGGCGAAAGTAAACTAGAAAACTAGGTTAAAGGATAGATTCAATAGAGATGCAAAAGCAGACACTGAAGAAGATATTTTCAAATACTTAGAATCTTTCTTTGTCACTTCAATATATTTTTTCGAAGAAAAGGATGCACTAACTAATTGGCTAACTAGGAAAACTAGAGACAGTGTCTATCTGGCAGAAGGAGTATGTCATCCCACCAAGAAGAATAGCAGGTCAGTTTGGACAGAATTTAAGGAACACGTGTGTAACTGAGGGAGTGACACAAGGTATCTGATACAGGGAGTAAGGAACAGTAATGAATGACAATAAGATTAATATGAAAGAGGAAATTAGAATAGGAGAAGCAAAGCATCAGTGGTTACCTTGTTTTTACCCACAATTTGAACAAGCTTTAGAAGGTAAGGCTGTAATAGAAAAGTCCATCAAAAGAGTCTGGCATATGAACTTATTTCACAAAGGCTAGGAGGCTATGATCAGTATTTATCAATGTCATTCTGTAGTTGTGATGGATGATATACTTCAATGTTTAAGAGCCAGTAACATGCCAAGGTTTCTCTTCCCTTGTTACGTTATATGGTATTGATTTAATTTTCTGAAAAAGTATGCTAAGGGCTTAAATAAAACAGAACCATGAATGCTGGTGATCTGAGAGCAAAATAGAAATTGCTGGAGAAACTCAGCACATCTGGCAGCATCTGTGGGAAGAAAACAGTTAATGTTTTGAGACCGGTGACTCTTCATCAGAACTGTTAGTAGCTAGAAAAACCTAGTATTTATACTGAAGCTGAAATTTAGGTGTATGGCAGAGATGAGCTGACAGGTGGAGAGACCGAGCCCAGAGAGACAATAAAAAAGATGTGAAAGGGATGGATAAACAAGGATAGTGAATTCTCCATCCGTAGCCCCAGGTCTATATTCACTGTTCACAATATGGTCTCCTCTACAGTGGGGAAATGAAGCACAGGCTGGGTGATCGCTTCGAAACACACCTATGCTCTGTAAAAATGATGTTGAACTTCCAATTGCCTGTCACTTCAACACAGCACCATGTTCCCTGACCAACCTTTTTGACTCAGGGCTGCTGCAATGTTCCATTGAGCCTCAGCTCAAAGAATAACACCTTATTTTCTATTTGGCGACCCTGCAGACTATAGGACTCAGATCAAGCCCAATAATTTTAGACTCTGATTCCATCATTCCATTTTTTTTACCCACACCCACACTTCTCCTGTTATGGCTGAGCTGCTTTTAGCGCAGCCACCCATTGCCACATACTCCTAGGCCCATTCACATAGGCATAGACATTAAGCTCTTAAGAAACAAAACCAGAAGTTAATGAAAAACCCAGTAAATGTGGCAGCACCTGTGGGAAGAAAGCAGAATTAAGTTTTGAGTGCAGTGATCCTCCATCATAACTGTTAGTAGCTAGGAAAACTGGTATTTATGCTGAAGCCAAAGTTGGGGTGAGGTAAGGAGAAGGGGAAAAGTGAGTGAGTAGGTGGAGAAGAGAGAAAGAGAGAAATGAAAAGGGTAGGTAAACATGGTAATAATAGATATCAGCTAGGACAGAAGAAAAGCTGAATAATAGTGAAGTGGTATGGGTTACATTCAGCACAGCTCACCCATTTTCTCACTGACACCTTAGCTGCAGTATCGTGTACAGCTGTGTGTGCCACATTGTAGGAAAGATGTGAATGCATTGGAGAGAGTGCAGAAGTGATTCATGAGAATAGTTCCAGGACTGAGGAACTTTAGTTATGAGGATAGAACAAATAAATAGGGACTGTTCTCCTTGGAGAGAAAAAGGCTGAGAGAAGATTTGATGAGATTTTCAAAATCATGAGTGAGTTGGACAGAGTACATAGAACATAGAACAGTACAGGCCCTCCAGCCCACGATGTTGTGCCAATCTATTATCCTACTCTAAGATCAAATTACCCTACATACCCTTCATTCTGCTATCATCCATGTGCCAAGAGTCACTTGAATGTCCCTAATGTATCTGACTCCACTACCACTACCGGCAGCACAATCTATGAACACACCACTCTCCTGCTTGTAAGGGGAAGAAAAATAAGGCGGGGTATAGATTTAAAGTAATGTGCAGGAGAAGCAAGGTTAACACAGCGAGTTGTTAGGATCTGGAATGTGCTGCCTGGAAATGTGGTGGAAGCAGGTTCAGTTGAAGTACTCAAAAGGGCATTGGATGATTATTTTGATAGAAGTAGCATGCAAGGGATATGGGAAAAAGATTGGCACTTGCTAATGGACACTGGTACAGGCATGATGAGCTGTATGACCTCCTTCTGCACCATAATAATTCTGTGATTCCATAAAAATTCTTTAAAAGCTGGTATTAGAATTCAAGCAGATAAAAAAACAAAAGAACTGTGGAAACAAAACCAGAAACCAAAACCAAAATTGCTGGGAAAGCCCAGCAGGTCTGGCAGCATCTGTAGAGAAATCAGAGTTATTGTTTCAAGTCCAGTTCTGAGGAAGGGTCACCGGACCCGAAACATTAACTTTGATTTCTATCTAAAAAATGCTGCCAGACTTGCTGAGCTTTTGGAGCAATTTCTGTTTTTGTTTCTGTTTGAAATTAAAGCCACAGGTTCAATTGATGGCTGGGAATTTCCACTACCTGACATGTGTGATATGTTTAGCAAAAACTGATCACAGATTTTTTGTAATCCTGGCCAATAAAACATGTTTAAATATTTTCACCTGTGTTTTCCCAATACCTAAATGAATTTTGTGAGCCAATCATCAAACATTATTATGAAACTCTGATAGAACTACCCCATTTCTGAAGAAGGGTCTAGTCCTGAAACGTCAGCCTTCCTGCTCCTCTGATGCTGCTTGGCCTGCTGTGTTCATCCAGCTCTACACCTTGTTATCTCAGATTCTCCAGCATCCGTAGTTCCTACTATCTCCAGAACTACCACCTAATGGGTCACTGCCTAATCTTCATATGTTGGTGTTTGGGATAGCTTCCATTTCTTCATGAGTATGTCTTGCAAGTAATTACACTAAGATATAAGTTACTTAATTTCTAAGTATGCTGTTTGATATAACTCACTCAATTTAGGTTCCATTTGTTGAATCTATAGTAAAGAGGATGGAATCAACAGGCCAGTCTCATTCTCTCTACCTTTGCCTTTTTTAATTAGGTTTTTGAAAGCTAAGTGAATTTCCAAGTCACATCTCTTTTTACTAGACTTGTTCTATCCCTGTCTATTTCCTATTTACACAGGCCCAAGATCTAGACACAACGCAGTCAGGAAACAAAAACAGAAGTTGCTGGAAAAGCTTAGCAGGTCTGGTAGTACCTGTGAAAATAAAATGAGAGTTAATGTTTCTGATCTGGTGACCCTTCCTCAGAACTGACCTTTTCCAACAATTTCTGTTTTTGTTCATGATTTACAGCATCCGCAGTTCTTTTGTTTTTTATACAGCCAGGAAACAATCCGGGATGCTCCCTCTGCAACATCCCAGCTCTTATGTACCTCAACTGGTTAATCGTCCACCTTCAGTTAGGCCAATATTTTTGAACCAACCATGTCATTCCCAAAAATAAAATCAATTCCTTTGTTTGGGATTTTGTTTCACTACTCCTGCTATAACTTGTTCCTTTACTAAGTCCTCTTTCATTCAACTCTGTGTAATAAGACTGGTTTGTAACTTCTCTGGAAAACTTCAGTTCATATTCTCTCCTTCATTAAATTTCTGAGAGACAAATGGTGTCACCAATCAGCATCAGTGACAGACTTGCTCCCGTGCCTCTAAATATTTTTATTGGTCTACCTCTGCGTTTGGAAGCATCAGAAACTACCTGCTGTTTTGAAATAAAATATTCAGAATGTCTATTGACCATATTTTCTTTAGCAATATGCAAAGAAGAATTTTCTTGACTATCCTCAGTCATTGTTCCCTTTTTGCTCATTCTAAGGAAACATGTCTTTAATGTACTACTGTCACAGGTTTAACAGCCATTTTCTTGGTCATGTGCCCTTTTCTGAGTATGCCTTCGATATTCCTATGACTGCAATAGGTCTCCCGTTTAACTTCCAGCAATTAGCTTAAGTTTGTATAGTCTTATTACAGTGGAAGCATGTAAATTTCTTTAATATTTATTTTAGGATTATAGATGATTACCTCACTGTTTTATTGCTCAGCTCTCTTTTAGTTTGTTCTTTAAAACTAGTTTCCCTTTCACTTGCAGATTTTCTGTCCTTCCAAATTCCTTGAGGATTCCTTCATGACCATCATCCCGTTATGTCAGTGTCTGAGTGAAATATTATTGGGATCTGTCAGTACTGCTGCATTTGCAATAATTGTTAATTATCTAAATGATTCCCATGTATCTGCTGCCCTTCTTAGAATGGTAGTGGTGGTAGGTTTGAAAGGTGATGTCCGAGGAGCCTTGGTGAATTCCTGGAGTGCATCGTGTGGATGGTACACATTGCTACTACTGACTGTTGTGGTGGTGGGAGTGGATATTTGTGAATGTGATGCCAATTACACCACTGCTTTTTCCCAGACTTTGTCGAGCTTCTTGAGTGTTGATGAAGCTGCACTCATCCAGGCAAGTGGGAATATTGTACCTTATTCTTGACTTGTGAATTGTAAATGGTAGACAGGCTTTGTGAAGTCAGAACATGAATTACTCACTACAGGAATTCTCGCCTCTGGCCTGCTCTTGTGGCCACTGTATTTATATAGTGATAATGGGAACTGCAGATGCTGGAGAATCCAAGATAATGAAATGTGAGGCTGGATGAACATAGCAGGCCCAGCAGCATCTCAGGAGCACAAAAGCTGACGTTTCGGGCCTAGACCCTGATGAAGGGTCTAGGCCCGAAATGTCAACTGTATTTATATAGTGAGTCTGGTTCAATTCCAGGATGTTGATAGTGGAGGGTTAGTGATGATAATGCTGTTAAATGTCAAGTAGTTAGATTCTATCTCATTGGAGGTGATCATTGCCTGACTTTGAGTGGCTTGAGTGCGACATGCCATTTTTCAACCCAAGTCTGTATGTTATCCATTCTTGCTGTATTTGGACATGGACTGCTTCAGTTTTTGAGGCGGTGATAATGATGCTGAACATTGTGCAATCGTTAGTGAACATCCCAACTTCCTGTATACCACCCTCGGGTGACTGTGTGGAGTTTGCACATTCTCCATATATCTGCGTGGGTTTCCTCGGGTGCTTTGCTTTCCTACCACAGTCCAAAGATAAAGAGGTGAGGTGGATTGGCCACGCTAAACTGCTCCTAGTGTGCGGAGGTGTGGAATCTGGGAAATGCGGGGTTGCAGGGATAGGGTAGAGGGTTGGGTCTGGATGGGATGCACTTCAAAGTTTCAATGTAGATTCGATGGGCCTAATGGCTTGTTTCCACACTGTAGCGATTCTATGATATCTGGACTATTTCTAAATTCTTCCATTGTCATGATTTCCTTTGTATTCTTCAAATGTTTCTCCAAATTCAGTGATCAAGACCACTGATTCCACAGTGTTTCTTTTTCTACGTATTTTACACACAGCTGATTAGATTTTTTTCTTGTGTTCCTAAATCATTATTGATAATCTTCAGTGATATTGTCATCAGGTTAAGTATTGCCTCTTTGAAAGTTTCATACTCTGCAAATTGTTCTTGAGATAAACAAACATACACATTGAGAGCTGTACCTGTCACATTCAGTGCTATAATTGTCAAACATCTTAACATTAGGGTCCAAACAACTTTTGGCCCCTTCATCTGCCCAAAGATCTTATCAAATGCAGTAAAATATCATTGAACTCCACTGTCAATAAATGCAGGATTAAATGTGGATTTTTCAATTCAATCAAATCCCTCACTGGAATCAGAATTATTCTCTGAACTACGATAACAAAGTGTGGAGCTGGATGAACACAGCAGGCCAAGCAGCATCTCAGGCGCACAAAAGCTGATGTTTCGGGCCTAGAACCTTCATCAGAGAGGGGGATGGGGAGAGGGTTCTGGAATAAATAGGGAGAGAGGGGGAGGTGGACCCAAGATGGAAAGAAAAGAAGGTAGGTGGAGAGGAGAGTATAGGTGGGGAAGTAGGGAGGGGATAGGTCAGTCCAGGGAAGACAGACAGGTCAAGGAGGTGGGATGAGGTTAGTAGGTAGGAAATGGAGGTGCGGCTTGAGGTGGGAGGAAGGGTTAGGTGAGAGGAAGAACAGCTTAGGGAGGCGGGGACAAGCTGGGCTGGTTTTGAGATGAAGAGGGGGGAGGGGACGAGCTGGGCTGGTTTTGGGATGCAGTGGGGGAAGGGGAGATTTTGAAGCTTGTGAAGTCCACATTGATACCATTGGGCTGCAGGATTCCCAAGCGGAATATGAGTTGCTGTTCCTGCAACCTTCGGGTGGCATCATTGTGGCACGCAGGAGGCCCACAATGGGCATGTCGTCTAAGGAATGGGAGGGGGGAGTTAAAATGGTTCACGACTGGGAGGTGCAGTTGTTTATTGCGAACCGAGCAGAGGTGTTCTGCAAAGCGGTTCCCAAGCCTCCGCTTGGTTTCCCCAATGTACAGGAAGCCACACCGGGTACAGTGGATACAGTATACCACATTGGCAGATGTGCAGGTGAACATCTGCTTAATATGGAAAGTCATCTTGGGGCCTGGAATTGGGGAGGGAGGAGGTGTGGGGGCAAGTGTAGCACTTCCTGCAGTTGCAGGGGTAGGTTCCGGGTGTGGTGGGGTTGGAGGGGAGTGTGGAGTGGACAAGGGAGTCACGGAGAGACTGGTCTCTCTGGAAGGCAGACAAGGGTGGGGATGGAAAAATGTCTTGGGTGGTGTGGTCGGATTGTAGATGGCGCAAGTTTTGGAGGATGATGCATTGTATCCGGAGGTTGGTGGGGTGGTATGTGAGAACAAGGGGGATCCTCTTGGGGCGGTTGTGGTGGGGGCAGGGTGTGAGGGATGTGTTGCGGGAAATGCGGGAGACGTGGTCAAGGGCGTTCTCGACCACTGCGGGGAGAAAGTTGCGGTCCTTCAAGAACGTGGCCATCTGGGATGTGCGGAAGTGGAATGCCTCATCCTGGGAGCAGATGCGGCGGAGGCGGAGGAATTGGGAATAGGGGAGTCGGTGGGCTTGAAATGGACATCAGTTTCTAGCTGGTTACCTGAGATGGAGACTGAGAGGTCCAGCATGGTGAGGTTTGTGTTTGAGATGGCCCAGGTGAACTTGAGGTTGGGGTGGAAGGTGTTGGTGAAGTGGATGAACTGTTCGAGCTCCTCTGGGGAGCAAGAGGTGGCGCCGATACAGTCATCGATGTGATGGAGGAAGAGGTGGGGTTTGGGGCCTGTGTAGGTGCAGAGGAGGAACTGTTCCACGTAACCAACAAAGAGGCAGGCATAGCTTGGGCCCATGTGGGTACCCATGGCCACCCCCTTTGTCTGTAGGAAGTGGGAGGAATTGAAAGAGAAGTTGTTGAGGGTGAGGACGAGTTCGGCTAGGCGGATGAGGGTGTCTTTGGAGGGGGACTGGTCAGGCCTGCGGGACAGGAAGAAGTGGAGGGCCTTGAGGCCATCTGCATGGGGAATACAGGTGTATAGGGACTGGACGTCCATGGTGAAAATGAGGTGTTGGGCGCCAGGGAATTGGAAGTTCTGGAGGAGGTGGAGGGCTTGGGTGGTGTCACGGACGTAGGTGGGGAGTTCCTGGACCAAAGGGGAGAAGATGGAGTCCAGATAGGTGGAGATGAGTTTGGTGGGGCAGGAACAGGCTGAGACAAGCAGATGGCCTCAAGGCCACCTACCTCCCCACCTATACTCTCCTCTCCACCTATCTTCTTTTCTCTCCATCTTCGGTCTGCCTCCCCCTCTCTCCCTATTTATTCAAGAACCTTCTCTGCACCACCTTCTCTTTCATCCTTTATTCTCAACTTCTCTTTTGAATGCTTGTTGTCTGATTTCCTTTAATCTTTGGAATGCAAGCTCTTTAAATTCCATTTTCCTGTCTTTTTTCTTTCTCCTTTCTTTTGTTTTTACTTTCTTTTGCTTTTGCTTGCTCTGCACTTGAAGCTTGAATATTTCCAATTTTCTTTCCTAACTTTCTTCTGTCTCCATTTGTCATCTTCTCAATTTCTTCTGAGTCAAGTCTTTCCATTTCTCATTCTTGAAGTCAAGGTTTTAACTTCTAACTGAATTCAAGTGGTGGCACGTCATTTTCAAGGCTTCTTCCTTTTAGTTCTACATGCTGGGTAAATCCTTTAATCATCTGATCATTGTCCAAGATCCTGCATTTATTTCTAACTTCAATTTATCCACTAGTTCTCAGTTTATCATCTGTCAAAGACTTTAAATAATCCATTATTTCATCCTTTATTCCCATAAAAGCTTTTGTAACACTGTGAGCTATTTTATATGTCCAATTCATGCAATAGACCTTCACAACAACCCTCAAAATTATCAGAAAGAATTCTGATCCTGCTCAAGCTCCTACTTTCATATGGTCTCAGCTGATGCTAATAATACTGGACAAGTCATATCCCACAATGAAACCTGGCTTGATAGACAATAACTTTAATATTTGTAATTATTTATTCTGGTAGTCAGTGATTGAAGTTGGTTGATGCTGTTCTTTTAGAATAGCACAGAAATTTATTTCACAAAAGAGGAGAAAGGAGAAACAAAAGGAGACAGTGAGAAAGGACTTAACCTGAACATCAGTACAATGTTCTTAGCTGTTTCCCAGCAAAATCTGTTGCAGACACTCAACCCCAGAGAAAGGTCTCTCCCAAATCAGAAAAAGGCTGGGGTGGAGGGTATGCTGTGAGGAAGATGCTGGAACAGTTCAGTGTGATTTAGACAAGTTGAGTGAGTGGACAAAGGCAAGGCAAATTCAGTATAATGTGGATAAATGTGAGGTTGTCCACTTTGATAGCAAAAACAAGAAGGCAGATTATTATCTGAATAGTGATAGATTGGGAAAGGGTGAGGTGCAATGAGACTTGAAAGTAAGTCACTGAAAGTATGCATGCAGGTGCAGCAGGTGGTGAAGACGGCAAATAATTTGTTGGCCTTCATTGTGAGAGGATTTGAATACAGGATCAGGGATGTTTTGCTACGGTTGTACAGGGCTTTGGTGATTCCTCATCTGGAGTATGCAGTTTGCTGAATCCTTCGAAGGTAGGACTGATGTATGGGGACAGACTGAGTTGCCTAGAATTATATTCACTGGAGATTAGAAGAATGAGGGGGATCTCACGGAAACCTATACAATTCTAACAGGATTAGACAGAGTAAACCCCAGGAAAGATGCTCCCAAAGACTGGGAAGTCTAGAACCAGGGGTCACAGTCTAAGGATACACGGTATACTATTTAGGAATGAGATAAGGAGAAATGGCTTCACCCAGAGAGTAGTGAGCCCATGGAATTCTCTGCCACAGGAAGCAGGCACGGCCAAAACATTGGAACAAAAACAAAGTTGCTGGAAAAGTTCAGGAGGTCTGGCAGCATCTGTGAAGGAAAAAACAGAGTTAATGTTTTGGGTCTGGTGACCCTTCCTCAGAACTCAGAAAGGCCAAAACATTGACTGTTTTCAAGAAGGAGACAGATATAGTTCTTAGGGTGAAAGTGATCAAAGAATATGGAGAAAGCGGGAACAAGATACCAAGTGAGATAAATCAGCCGAGATCATATTAAATGGCAGAGCAAGTTTCACATGCCAAGTGACTTACTCCAGCTTCTATTTTCTATTTTTAAACCCTTTCGTTAACTTTGGCCAGTTTTTATTCATTTGCTCTGCACAGACACTTGTATGATTCTTTTCTGGGTCCACTACCATGAACGTCTCCTAGTTCTGACAGCCTGAACTTTCTCAGTTCTAACAATGGAGATTTCTACCCAAACTCTAAAACAAAAACAGAAATTTCTGGAAAAACTCAGCAGGTTTGGCAGCATTTGCAGAGAGAAATCAGAATTAATGCCTTGGGTCTAATGACCCTTCAGACTTTTATTTTCTATTCAAACTATCCTGGCGTGGAGACTCTACAGTCTAGAAACTACTTCTGATTTCATTCCCCTGCTGAAAGTAATTGTTCGACCTCCTAAACTAATTCTGAGTTCTTCCAAACTGAAACTTTGCACTATCTGTTCTGAATTCAAAACTAACATAATTGCCTTGCCTGCAGTAACTTCAACAATCTACACATTTCAATTATAAACACAACAGAGGTTCTCCCAGGCAGTCAACTACAATCTTATAGTTTTTTGGGAATTGATGCAATTTGGTCATTATCCACATGACCATTTGATCTGTTTTTAAAAACTAACCTTCACAGAACTAACCTACATCTGCCTACCTTGATTTTGAAATCCAAATCTCAAAATACATGTTGAATACGTTTTATCACAGTGACTGCTGGAATGTTCTCCCGCTTTTTCCCAAAACATTTTAGGAACAATGTTGAAGCCATGGAAAAATTGTGGAGGACATTTATTGGAATGGGACCAGGGTGAGGGACTTCAGTGAATCTGGAGTGAGATTTGGAAAAGCCCTACAGACAGAGCTCTAGAGTTTTAGAGATCTACAGCACAGAAAAGGGCCCTTGAGCTCATCGTGCCGATGCCATTCTCAAATAACCACCTCATTACTCTAATTGCATTTTCCAACACTTGGCTATGGCTTTGTATACCTTAGCATTGTAAGTGTACATCTAAACACTTCAATGTTATGAGTGTTTCTGCCTCCAACACATTTATGGATAGTGAGTTTGCAGAATCTTACCACTCTCTGGATGAAAATGTTTTTTCTTACATCTCCATTAAATCTGCCCCTTACCTTACATCTATGTGCCCCCTCAACCCATTGATCATTGAACCCTCCACCAAGGGAAAGGTTTCTTCCTGTCTATCCCATTTATACCACCCCCCCGCAAGTTTTAAACATTTCAAACATGTTCCATCTCAATCTCTTTTGCAGGAAGGAAAACAACGCCGGTCTGCCCAATCTGTCTTCATATCTGAAACTCTCCAGCCCTGGCAACATTCTGGTAAATCTCCTTCCCACCCTCTCCAGTGCAACTGAGGCTAACAAATTCATGAGGACTTCAATTCAATTACGAGATCGAGGAGAAACTATCAGAAGAGGTTCAGTCACCGGAGAGCACACAGATTGATGAAGATCGAACATGAGGCTGTGAAGGAGGAGAATTGTTTTAAGGTGTGGGGAGTTGTTATCTGGGACACGCTGCCTGCGAAGGGTATTGGAAGCAGATTCCAAAATTGTACCTGATAAGGAAAAGCTGTGTGGAGACTTCACGGGATGAATTAGTTTTGAGTGTCGGCGTGTCACAGTCGGCCGAGTGGCTACATCCTGTGCCCTTTGAGTGTAAGAGAAAGGCCAACGCAAGAGAGAGGGAGGAAGACTGAAACCACGAAGTCTCCATCGGCCTTGCTTTAAATCCCTGCGTGTAATTGAGGTGAGGGGGTTTGAAAATGTTCTTTTGCGGGGTGGGTTTGGCTTTAAGAGGATGACGTAAGTCTGATGCAGGCTCCCTGTCTCAGAGCTGATGCTGTCCCTGTCTCAGGGCTGAAACTGGCTGGATTTCTTTGCCTCAATTCCTCCAGCAATTTGCAGGAAGCAAAAGGAGAGAAGGGGGAGAAGAATTTGGAGGAGAGAGAGGGGCGGGAGAGGCCCGTTAGATTCAATCTTGGGACTGTGCCATCGATTTCAGCTTTTGCTCCTTTCCAACTCCCTCCCCGAAACGATAACATTCCCACCTCCCCCCCGCTCTATCTCCCGGCCCGTCACATATTGCACCTCCCCCTCCACCCTCCCAACCTCCATCCCTGGGACCAGCCCCTCTGCAATGATCCAATGCAAAAAAATCTCTCCAGTTTTATCAAGTCACCAGAGGGAACAGCAGCAGCAAAAGAGAGAAATGCAGCTGTCCAGCATCAGCCCTCTATCAGGGTTAAAGATTGAAGTCTCCTGTTGGGAGTGAATCTCCGTCTCTCTCCCCGACACCCCCGGATTGGTATCTGGGGGCTTCTCCAGGGAGAGGTGAATTCGGCTTCTTTCTTGGCACTGAGACAGATTGAGTCCTTTTTTTTTACCTCTTACTCCTCCCGCCTCGCCTTCCCGTGCTGCCGGAGCAGCTGTGAATCTCCCCGGGTCGAGCGGAGCCTGTGGTCGCTGGTGGATCCGCAGCAAATTCCAGGTGAGCGCTTTCTGTAAATTGGCATCTCCACCGGGCACTGGGAGCTCTTTCTCTCCTTCTCCATCACCCTCTGTCTTTCTTTCTCTCCATCTCTCTCCATCTTCTTCTTTCTCTGTATGTCTCTATACCACTGTCGCACCAGGGGCTTTGCTGGGGGAGGAGAGGTTTGAGCTGGTTTGGGGCAGTCGAGTGTTCCATTTTTCGGTGTGCGCCTTATTTTCGCTCCCCATCCATCTCCGGCCGTCTCCCTCCCTCATCCCGTACCGCCTCCCCCTTCCATCGGCCCCTCTCCACCACATCTCCCCGAATCCCACTCCCTCTCACCACTTCTCCCTCCCGTTAGTCTACTCCCTCAATCCCTGAACGTTTCCCCAATATCCCTCCCTCAAACCCCCTCCCGATCCTCCTCTCACGCCCCCTCCCCGTCCTCCTCTCACTCCCACTCCCCATCCTCCTCTCACCCCCCCCACTCCCCGTCCTCCTCTCACCCCACTCCCCGTCCTCCTCTCACCCCTCCCACTCCCCATCCTCCTCTCACTCCCTATCCTCCCCTCACTCCCCATTCTCCTCTCATCCACCCACTCCCCGTCCTCCTCTCATCCACCCACTCCCCGTCCTCCTCTCACCCCCACTCCCCATCCTCCTCTCACCCCTCCCACTCCCCATCCTCCTCTCACCCCTCCCACTCCCCATCCTCCTCTCACCCCTCCCACTCCCCATCCTCCTCTCACCCCCTCCCACTCCCTATCCTGCTCTCATCCCCCCACTCCCCATCCTCCTCTCACCGCCCACACTCCCCGTCCGCCTCTCACATCCCCCCTCCCCATCCTCCTCTCACCCCCCTATTCTCCTCTCACACCCACCACTCCCTGTCCGCCTCTCACCTTCCTCCCCATCCCCCTCTCACAACCCCACTCCCTGTCCTCCTATCACCCTTCCGTCCTCCTTCCCCCCTCCCCGTCCTCCTCACCCCCCACTCTCCATCCTCCTCACCCCTCCCATTCCCTATCCTCCTCTCACCCCTCCCATTCCCTATCCTCCTCTCACCCCTCCCACTCCCCATCCTCCTCTCACCCCTCCCACTCCCCATCCTCCTCTCACTCCCTATCCTCCCCTCACTCCCCATTCTCCTCTCATCCACCCACTCCCCGTCCTCCTCTCACACCCCACTCCCCGTCCTCCTCTCACCCCCACTCCCCGTCCTCCTCTCACCCCTCCCACTCCCCATCCTCCTCTCACCCCTCCCACTCCCCATCCTCCTCTCACCCCTCCCACTCCCCATCCTCCTCTCACCCCCTCCCACTCCCTATCCTGCTCTCATCCCCCCACTCCCCATCCTCCTCTCACCGCCCACACTCCCCGTCTGCCTCTCACATCCCCCCTCCCCATCCTCCTCTCACCCCCCTATTCTCCTCTCACACCCACCACTCCCTGTCCGCCTCTCACCTTCCTCCCCATCCCCCTCTCACAACCCCACTCCCTGTCCTCCTATCACCCTTCCGTCCTCCTTCCCCCCTCCCCGTCCTCCTCACCCCCCACTCTCCATCCTCCTCACCCCTCCCAATCCCCATCCTCCTCTCACCGCCCACACTCCCCATCCGCCTCTCACATCCCCCTCCCCATCCTCCTCTCACCTTCCCCATTCTCCTCTCACACCCACCACTCCCTGTCCTCCTCTCACCTTCCTCCCCATCCTCCTCACTCCCCCACTCCACATCCTCCTCTCACCCCCCCACTCCCCATCTTCCTCTCACCCCTCCCAATCCCCATTCTCCTCTCACCCCCCCCCACTCCCCGTCCTCCTCTCACCCCCCACTCCCCGTCCTCCTCTCACATACCCCCTCCCCGACCTCCTCTCACCCCTCCATTCTCCTCTCACACCCACCACTTCTTGTCCTCCTCTCACCTTCCACCCCATCCTCCTCTCACACCCCCACGCTCCCCGTCCTCCTATCACCCCCCCGTCCTCCTTACCCCTCCAACTCCCCGTCCTCATCTCAACCCACTCCCTGTCCTCCTATCACCCCCACTGCCCATCCTCCTCTCACCCCCACTCTCATCCTCCTCTCACCCCTCCCACTCCCCGTCCTCCTCTCACCCCTCCCACTCCCTGTCCTCCTCTCACCCCTCCCACTCCCCACCCTCCTCTCACCCCTCCCAGTCCCCATCCTCCTCTTACCCCTCCCACTCCCTATCCTCCTTTCATCCTCCAACTCCCCATCCTCCTCTCACTGCCCACACTCCCCGTCCGCCTCTCACATCCCCCCTCCCCATCCTCCTCTCACCCCCCCCATTCTGCTCTCACACCCACCACTCCCTGTCCTCCTCTCACCTTCCTCCCCATCCTCCTCTCACACCCCCACTCCCTGTCCTCCTATCACCCTTCCGTTCTCCTTTCACCCCCCTCCCCATCCTCCTCTCCCTCCCACTCTCCATCCTCCTCACCCATCCCAATCCCCATCCTCCTCTCACGCCCCCACCCCCCATCCTCCTCTCACCCCTCCCAATCCCCATCCTCCTCTCACCCCTCCCACTCCCCATCCTCCTCTCACCCCCGCCCCCATCCTCCTCTCACCCCCGACTCCCCATCCTCCTCTCACACCGCCTCACTACCAGTCCTCCTCTCACCCCCCATCTTCCTCTCACCCCCTCATTCTCCTCTCACACCCCCCACTTCCTGTCCTCCTCTCACCCCTCCCACTCCCCATCCTCCTCTCACCCCTCCCAATCCCTATCCTCCTCTCAGCCCCCCATCCTCCTCTCACCCTCCCCCCATTCTCCTCTCACACCCACCATTCCCTGTCCTCCTCTCACCTTCCTCCCCATCCTCCTCTCACACCCCCACTCCCTGTCCTCCTAACACCCTCCCATCCTCCTTTCATCCCCCTCCCCGTCCTCCTCACCCCCCACTCCCCATCCTCCTCCTCACCCCTCCCACTCCCCATCCTCCTCTCACCCCCCCTCACTCCCCATCTTCCTCTCACCCCTCCCAACCCCATCCTCCTCTCACCCCTCCCACTCCCCATCCTCCTCTCACCCCCGTCCCCATCCTCCTCTCACCCCCCACTCCCTGTCCTCCTCTCACCTTCATCCCCATCCTCCTCTCACCCCCCGACTCCCCCTCTCACATCCCCCACTCCCCATTTTCCTCTCGCACCCCCCCACTCCCCAACCTCCTCACACCTCCCCCACTCCACGCCCTCCTCGCACCCGCCCACCCCTCCGCCCTCTTCTCACACCCCCCCACTCCCTGTCCTCCTCTCATACCCCCCCATTCCCCATTCTCCTCTCACAACCCTACTCCCCGTCCTCCTCTCACCCCCCCACTCCACCCCACTTTCCTCTCCCCCACTTGCCCTTCCCCTCCCTTCCCCACCCTTTCACTCACCTTCCCTCCCTTCCCCTGCCTTCCCCATTTCCCCCTTCCTCGCCCTTCCCCCTTCCCTCATTTTTCCACCACATTCCCCCCTTTCCCACCCCATTACCCCCTTCCCCACCTCCTTCTCCCCTTCCCTACCTCCTTCCTCCCCCTTCCCACCTCCTTTCCCCACTTCTCCCCCCTTCCCCTCCCTTCCCCGCCTCTTTCCCCTCCCTTCCCCGCCTCTTTCCCCTCCCTTCCCCGCCTCTTTCCCCTCCCTTCCCCGCCTCCTTCCCCGCCCTCCCCACCTCCTTCCCCCCAACCTCCTTCCCCCCCTTCCCCACCTCCTTCCCCTCCCTTCCCCACCTCCTTCCCCTCCCTTCCCCACCTCCTTCCCCTCCCTTCCCCACCTCCTTTCCCCCCTTCCCCACCTCCTTTCCCCCCTTCCCCACCTCCTTTCCCCACTTCCCCACCTCCTTACCCTCCTTCCCCCACCTCCTTACCCTATTCCCCTCCCTTCCCCACCCCGTTCCCCACCTCCTTCCCCCCGTTCCCCACCTCCTCCCCCCATGTTCCCCACCTCCTTCCCCCCCAATTCTCCACCTCCTTCCCCTTTCCTCCCCACTTCCTTCCCCTACTCCCCCACACCTCCTCATTCCCCCCTTCCCCCACACCTCCTCATTCCCCCCCCTTCCCCCACAGCCCCTCATTCCCCACCCCTTCCCCCACAGCCCCTCATTCCCCGCCCCTTCCCCCACAGCCCCTCATTCCCCGCCCCTACCCCCACACCCCCTCATTCTCCTCCCTTTCCCCCACACCACTTCATCTCCCCCTTCCCCCATCCCTCCTCACCCCTCCTCATCCCCCTCCCCCCACTTCCACCCTCCCCTCCTCCCATCCCCTATCCCCTCCCCCTTCCCCCGTACTTCCCCTCCCTTCCCCCACTTCCCACCCTTCCCCCCCTTCCCCTCCCACCCACTCCTCCCCCTCCTCCTTCCTCCCCAACCCTGCTCCCCACCTCCTCCCCACTCCTCGCTCTCACCCCTCCTTCCTCCACCCCTTCTTCCTCCACACCCCTCCTTCCATCCCCATTGCCCCCACCAACACCCCGTCCCACCTATGCTTTCCACAGTCCCCGTCACTCCGCCTCGCTCCACATCCGTGTTCCTCCCTTTCTTTCTCTGCCTCTGTCATTCCTTGACCAACCAACCTTTCTGCCCCTCCCTCTTTGCCATCCCTTCTTCGTCTCTCGCTATCTCCCTTCCATTCACCCCTCCCCCCACACCTCCTCATTCCCCCGTTTCTTTTCCATCTCTGCCAGCTCCTTTGTTATCATCTCTATCCTCAATCATTATCCCAACCTTTCACATTCCGCTTGCCTTTTAATATCCCACAAAACCCTTCCTCCCATCTGTTTTTCTCTCTCACTAACCCTCTCTCTCGCCATCCCATTATCACTGCATCATTCTTTCCATCTTGTCCTTTCCCCCTCCACTGTCCATCCAATTCATGTCTCTATTCATCTCCCTTCCGTCTCTGCCTCCCTCCCTCCCGTCTCTCTCTCTCCCCCTCCCTCCCCCTCCCCTAATTTTTCTCCTTCTGCTGCTCCTCACTCTCACTCATTTTCCACTCTATTCAGCCATTCCTCTGTTTTCTTCTCCGTACTCTGTCCTCTCTCCCTGTCTTTATGTCTGCACTCCCTTCTCCCTTCCTCTTTTCTATTTCACTTTTCTGTCCCATTCTCCATCAACCCTTCTCTCTCTGTTACCATATTTCCCACCATTACCCCTCTCCCCCAGTCTGCCCAGTCCCTTCTCCTTCACTCAGACCATCTGCCCCACTCTTCACCTCTCTGTCTGATTCCATTTTACCTTCCTCTCCTTGTTCTTTCCTCCTGCCTCCAGTTCCATGTTGTTCTTGCTGTCTCTTGCTCTCCCTCCATCTGGCATCCTTCTCTCCATTTTTCCTTGATTTTCCTCATGACCCGTCCACCTTCCCTATCTCTTACTCTAACCCTCCTTCCTCTTTTACCTTTCTTGATATCTCTTTTCATTTCTCTGTTTTCCCATTTCCTTTTTCTTTACCTTTGCCCTCTTTCTCCATTCTGTCTAGCTTCTAGCTCTTTCTCAATTGTCTGTCATGCGTCTTGTTTCTGTCCTCTGCTCTGCCACACTCTCTGCCCCCATCTCCTCATTTTTTTGCTTCTCTCCATGCTTTCTTTTCCCCTCTTTCTTTCCTTCAATATTTTTCTATATTGTACTCCTCTACATGTCTTTCCATTATTTAATCTGCCGTTTCTCTCCCTCTGTTCACACCTGTACTTTGTGTACTTCTTTGCCTTTCTCACTTTTTGTGACCCATGATCTGTCTTCCCCAGACAGTTCTGTTTCTTTCAGTTCTTGAGCCTGTTTCCCTTGCTTCCTTGCTTTTGCCCATCACATTCCTAATCCCTTCCCTAGTTCTGGTAATGCAGAATGGGAACGACACATTGGTACTGCTGAAAAACAGGCTATTCAGCTCACATGTTCTGTGCTAGCCCGTGTGCCAGATATGACTGCCCTCCCATGCCAGCTGCCCTCAGTGCCTCAGGATTTTTAAAGTGAATCCACTTCAGAATTTCTGGCTCAAACTATATTTAAGTGCAGATAATTTTTGATATAGCAAATAATCCATAATTGCCATCCGATTCAAAGATGGTCAGTTTTATAATAGTTCAGCCAAATAAACTGGCTTTGAAAATCAGAGAAATGATTGTGCGACCAATTGCAAATTTGTGTTGCTATCACAATAAAACAAGTAATCTATAATTCATGATGTAGTTACAAGCAATCACTGAAAGCGATAAAGCATAAATAACTTAAAAATTGCACAATTATAATCATTTTTGCACGCAGGTAATTACAATGCATTGCAAAATGCTGATTTCCTTAACCTACAAAATGGTAAGAAAGTCTCTACCCGACAAATACCTATATTTTTGTCTTAATCAGAGTACATAATTTTATGTTGCCAGGTCGAGTTTCTTGAGTTTTTAGTAAGAGTCCCCACCCCAATCAGCTGTGTACACTTCCTTTCGTACACTCATTGGCAGTTACCTTGGGGTTGGATAGCTCAGTAGATTGGACAGCTGGTTTGTGATGTAGAGTGATACCAGGAACGTGGATTAAATTCCCACACTGTTTAAGGTTACCACAAAAGACACACAATTTCAACTTTTCTCCTCACTTGTGGCATGGTGACCATACGGTTAAAATCCCCACCAGTCATTTCTCTCTAATGGGAGAGTGGTAGTGTGGTGATATCAACCGTTTTACGTCATGTATACTATATTTTAGTCCTGTACATTTTTAATTCCTATGCACTTTCAAACAGTCAAAGAGACTTAATTTTCTCTCCCACGTGTGCCCTCTCTTCACGGGTGTCCCACGTACACCCTGTTCTTGCACATCTGTTGGATGTGCAGGTTGTTGATCAGTCAGGCCTCATGACGAATGCATCACATTGTGGAACTGATGATTTTATCAAGAAGGGTTTTTTAAAATTTGTCCCCCTGCCCACAAAGCTGTTCGGTCCATCCTTCTTCGACAGTCTTCAATTGTCCGAGACATGACTAGTAACAGTTTTCTATCCTATTGGCTGAGGTTTCCCTTAAAAAGGCAATTGGCCCAAAATCCAACTGGTTTAACTGTCGCCTCTATGGGAGGGCTACAGACTGGGGCTGGTTTGACTCTGAGCCTCCAATTACTGAATACTTGTACTTTTAATTCACTGACGAGATGTGGTTTTTGCTGGGTGGGTCAGCATTTATTGCCCAGTCTTTAATTGCCCTGGAGAATGAGGCATTGAGCCACACCTGGAACACAGCTAGGCTGTGGAAACAGCTGCAGCACTGAGAGGGAAGGGTGTTTCCAGGTTTGGGAGCCATTCAGCCAGAGGAAGTGGCCATTCAGCCTCTCGAGCCTCCCTCACTTTTCACTGAAATCATAGCAGATCTGGACCTCATTCTCTTGCCTCAGCTCCTTGCCCTTTGATGCCCCCTGAAAACAGTTTGCTGTGAAACTTGGGTGATGCCTAAATATAAAGCCCATCTCTTAGGGACAGTTGACAGCCGTTTTAAACAGGGGCTTTGGTGGGAGTAGTGGGGGAGAGTCAGGATGGTCCTTAGTTGGGGGCAACCAGTGGACAGTTTGGAGAAAGCTGAGCGGTTTCACCTGATATTTTGATTGAAACACCTCGGAGGGAGTGTGGCTCAGAGCTTGAAGCTGGTGAGTTCGGTTCTGTCCCAGAGCTTGTGCTTCAGCCCCTAACTGATGCCCCAAGAGAGTCCCACCCTGTCATAAGTGCCTATTGTTGGATGAGCCTAAAAACCTGACACAGCATAAGCCTGCAAATCAGGAGAGTAGCCCATTCGACTCTTCTAGCCTTCTCTGCCTTTTGATAGGATCTGATTGTGACCTACTTACCACCCCTTACCCAGACCCTGTCTCCCTGATGAAGACTGGAGGGAGTTCTTGCTGCTGTCCTGCCCTGTATTGACTCCTTGATCATTGTTACCAAAACTGATTCACTGAATTGGTGTTTCAACCTTGTGCACTCTCTGTTGAGCATCAGCTTAGGAACAAGAATCAGAGAATCCCTCCAGTGTGGAAGCAGGCCATTCAGCCCATCAAGTCCACACTATCCCCCTGAAGAGCATCCCATCCCTGTACCCCTGCATTTCCCATGGCTAACCCATCTAGCCTGCACATCCTTGGACAGTTTAGGATAATTTAACATGGACAATCCACCTAACCTGCACATCTTTGGACAGTAGGAGGAAACTGGAGCTCCTGGAGGAAACCCACGTAGGCGCAGATATTATGCAAAGTTCACACAGACAATCGCCTAAAGTTGGAGTGGAATGTGGGTCCCTGGTACGGTGAGGTAGCAGTACGAACCACTGTGCCCCATGCCACACACATTCTGGGTTTGGAAGTTGCTGTGCACATATTGGCTGTTACATTTCCTACATCCCAACAGCAATTTTATCTCGAATGTTCTCTATTAACTGTGAGGAGCTGTGACACATTTTTGGCACATGAAGGTTGTGATAGGAACATAAGTTGTTTTCAATGCTCCTGGGAGTGTAGAGGTTTTTAATGCAGGATTACTGAAGAAGTGTTATAACAATTTGTCCCCATGTGTGTTTTTAAATATATAACAAGGTTAAAATTGGAAGAGGAGATGCATCTATTGTATTGTCCCATTGCTGCTGCCGCTTACTCACTGATAAGGCCCTGTGAGGGGATGGATTCTATCACAAAAAGCTAGTGTCCAAATTTAGCAGGTAATAGGGGAAGGCTAATGAAATATTGGCCTTTATTTCAAAGTGAATAGTGTACAAAATGAGGGAAGTGAATCTGTGAAATTCTTTACCTCAGAGGGCTGTTGAGGCTTCATCATTAAGTATATTCAAGGATGAGACAGACAGATTTTTAATCAGCAGGGAAATCTAGGGTTGTGGGGAAAAGAAAGGAAAATGGAGTTGAAGGTTGTCACATCAGCAGAGTCGATGAGCTGAGTGGCCTACTGCTATTCCCACATCTTGTGGATCTGTTGCTATTTGTGGGAGCTTTTTGAGCACTGGCTGCTAAAGTTTCTTGTAAGTGCATCATTTATTGGAAGGGGATTTGAAATGTCCCAAGCTCTCAAACAGCGCTATAAAAATGCACATACTGCCTTTGTAATTGTCAACATAGCCACTGGTTTGTCTTCCTGTCAAACTGTAGCGTCTCTCCTGCCACCCTGTGTCCACTTCCTTTCTCTCTGTCTTTGAATATCACCATCCTGGAGGTTACCATGGACCAGAGGCTGCATGGCTGGTCCAGTTCAAAGATAGGGCGGGACGGTGGCTCAGTGTTAGCACTGCAGCCTCACAGTACCAGGGACCAGGGTTCGATTCCTGCCTCGGGTAACTGTCTGTGTGGAGTTTGCACATTCTCCCTGTGTCTGCGTGGGTTTCCTCCGGGTGCTCCGGTTTCCTCCCACAGTCCAAAGATGTGCAGGCTAGGTGGATTGGCCGTGCTAAATTGCCCGTAGTGCTCAGGGGTGTGTGGGTTGTAGGGGAATGGGTCTGGGTGGAATGCTTCAAGGGGCAGTGTGGACTTGTTGGGCTGAAGTGCCTGTTTCTACACTGTAGGGAATCTAATCATAACAGTGATAAGAGCAGGCCAGAGGTTAGCAATCCTGCAAGGAATAACTCACCTCTTGTCTCTCAAAGCCTGTCCACTGTTGACAAGGCATAGGTCAGATGTCTGATAGAATACTCCCCACTTGCCTGAATGATTTCAGCTCCAACAACACTCAAGAAGTTCAACACCATCCAGGACAAACAACCACATTTACAAATATCCCCTCCCTCCATCAGTTACGCTCAGTAGCAGCAGAAATTCACCAAGGTTTCTTAGCACCTTCTAAACCACAAACACTTCCATCTAGAATGTTAAGGGCAATAGATACATGGAACACCAATGCTTGCTAGTTCCCCTCCAAGCCACTCACCATTCCCTCAGTGTCACTGGGTAAAAATCCTGGAATTCCCTCCTTAACGGCATACCTCAGGGACTGCAGTAGTTCAAGAAGGCAGCTCACCTCCACTTTACCACTCCAGTGTCTACGGTCACCCAAACTGCCCAGTGTGCATCCCCTACCTCAACCCTGGGCAGCTATCTCTCCCATCCTCACCCTTGCTATCTCCCTCCCTTTTCTACCTCCTTTTCTCCCTCCCTCATCCCATTCTCCCCATTCAGTACAATCATTCAGTATGGTCAGTGGTGATTGAGTACTTCAGTGCCTTTTGTCCACCCCTTCCCCAGCAGCCTATACACATTGGGAATCAGAAATCTATGAATCTCTGCCTTAATATACTCACAGTGGTCTGTGGAAGCCTAGTGTCTGAGAAAAACTACTTATTGAAATAGCCTGGGATTCGGGGTTGGCGGGGAGTTCCCAACTTGGGTCCCCCTAGCTCTGCTTGTTTTTCCTCCCATCCCCACATCTGCTCCGTGTTTTCTGATCATTAACAGTTTCTTCACTGTGGTACAAAACATGCACTAAGCAATTGTCCAGTCACATAATTAGAAAATAAAACAAAAGCAATCTCCACTTGTGTTGTGTCATCGAGTATAGCTGTATATAGGCCTCTGGATTCCCTGCTCCATTGCTCAAAACTGCGTTATCATCAAGTTGTTGAAATGCCTGAACATATCTGTAACATTGTGAGAATTTTCATGGGAGTCCTGTTAATTTCTGCTAAACTGCTCCTCGAAGATTCTGGAGATGGTTCAGAAGAAATTCTGACCCTCCCTGAATCTCCCACACCTCATCAGTGTAATGGTATGGTCACTGTGAAGTTACAGGTCATTCCCGCCCTGTTTTGCAAAACCTCAACAATTCCATTAACACTGGGTGTAAAGAGACGTCAGTTGGATTATATTGGAAATTTGATTTTTGACTTTCATTTTCTAGGGAACATAACACATTTTCATGACAGGCTTCAGTGTCATTTCTAATGTTCTTCAAATCAGGACAGGCACAAGAAATGCCACATTTCAAAGGGAGCAACAATTTCTGGTGCACGATAAAAGGGTACTGATTGATTGGCAAGTGGACTGAGGTGCTGTCGCTGAAAATGCACCAGGGAACAGCTATTTTATGACCCAGTGACTGACTAGATCATGTCAATTAGCACATCCCTTTAGATGCTTGCAGCAGTGTACTGACTTCACTCAACCAGCCCATGCTTACAAAACTCAGAACACAGTACCCAATTGTAGATGCTATTCCACACTTGAGCAACACCTACTCAGTAATCCCAAATATGTGAAGAATTGCACTGCCAACTGTTCCGAGATTTTAAGACCATGAGACCATAAGACATAGGAGTGGAAGTAAGGCCGCTCAGCCCATCGAGTCCACTCCACCATTTAAATCATGGCTGATGGGCATTTCAATTCCACTTCCCTGCACTCACCCCGTAGCCTTAAAATCCTTGTGAGATCAAGAATTTATCAATATCTACCCTGAAGACATTTAACGTCCCGGCGCCCACTGCGCTCCATGGTAATGAACTCCACAGCGTCCACCCTTTCTAAGCCATACATTATCTTGTAAGTTTCTATTAGATCTCCCCACAACCTTCTAAACTCTAATGAATGCAATCCCAGGATCCTCAGCCGATCATCGTATGTTAGGCCTACCATTCCAGGGATCATACGTGTGAATCTCCACTGGACACGCTCCAGCACCAGTATGTCCTTCCTGAGATGTGGGGCCCAAAATTGGACACAGTATTCTGAATCGTGCCTAACTATAGAACATTAGAACATAGAACATCACAGCACAGTACAGGCCCTTCGGCCCTCGATGTTGTGCCGACCTGTCATACCGATCTCAAGCCCATCTAACCTACACTATTCCATGTACGTCCATATGCTTATCCAATGATGACTTAAATGTACCTAAAGTTGGCAAATCTACTACCGTTGCAAACAAAGCGTCCATTCCCTTACTACTCTCTGAGTAAAGAAACCACCTCTGACATCTGTCCTATATCTTTCACCCCTCAATTTAAAGCTATGCCCCCTCGTGCTTGCCGCCATCATCATAACAAAAAGGCTCTCCCTATCCACCCTATCTAACCCTCTGTAATAATAAAATGTGAGGCTGGATGAACATAGCAGGCCCAGCAGCATCTCAGGAGCACAAAAGCTGACGTTTCGGGCCTAGACCCTTGGCCCGAAACGTCAGCTTTTGTGCTCCTGAGATGCTGCTGGGCCTGCTGTGTTCATCCAGCCTCACATTTTATTATCTTGGATTCTCCAGCATCTGCAGTTCCCATTATCACTATCTAACCCTCTGATTATTTTATATGTTTTAATTAAGTCACCTCTCAACCTTCTTCTCTCTAATGAAAACAGCGTGAAGTCCCTCAGCCTTTCCTCGTAAGACCTTCCCTCCATACCAGGCAACACCCTAGTAAATCTCCTCTGCACCCTTTCCAAAGCTTCCACATCCTTTGGCTGCTTTAGTGCTTTATAAAGTCTCAGAAGCACGCCACTGCTTTTATATTCCAACCGTCTTGAGATAAATCTTGAGATTATGAGTTGAGTGTGCTTGACAGTGACCCATATGAGTTATCGTGGGGTTGGTGGAGACTGATGACCAAAGGCTTCTTAGGAGATACAGGTCTTGAGTTTCTTAAAAGGAGAGATATATGGAGAGATATTCATTTTAAATTCATTTATGGGATGCGAGTTTTGCTTGCTGGCAAATATTTGTTGCTTGTATTTAGTCATACCTTTGAAGATGGCTGTGAGCCGCCTTCTTGAACCCGCTGCAGTCAATGCACTGTAGGTTGACCCCACGATGCTGTTAGCAACACTGTTTCAGGATTTTGACCTAGCGACACTGAAGGAGTGATGAAATAAATATTTGAGGAAGAGGATGCCAGAACCTGGCCCAAGTAGCTGAAGCCACAGCTGCCAGTCATGGAATAATGGGAATTGGGGATGCTGAAGGCTAGAATCTCTGCTAGTGCAGAGATCACGGAGGGCTGTAGGAGGTTACAGAGATAGGGAAGGGTGTAGGGGCTGGAGTAGGTTACAGACATAGGGAGGGGTGCAGTAGCTGGAGGACTTTACTGAGGATGTGGAAGTGCCAGTGTTGGACAGGCGTGGACAAAGTCAGAAATCACACGACACCAGGTTATAATCCAACAGGTTTATTTGAAAACACAGGCTTTCGGAGGTCAAAAGAACCTGTTGGACTATAACCTGGTGTTGTGTGGTTATTGAGATAGGGACAGGTGATGCATTTGGAGGAGATGAAAGATAGGGAGTGGTGGTGGGCTGGAGGAGGTTACAAAGTTAAGGAGTGGGGTTATGGGGCTGGAGGAATTTATTCAGTAAGCAGTGGGTGAGTTCCTTACTTAGTTCCTGCAGTTATAGGTTTGTATCCTCTGAGGCTGCAGATATTCTGGTCCTGCGCTGCCGGAGGTCTTCCTAATTGTGAATTGAGTAGTATTCAGCAGCAAGATTTTGTTAATTTTATTTTTATTATAAAGGTATGACAAATGTGTTGGCAGGAAAAGAAAATCAAGAGTCACACGGATGCTGGAGATTGGTGTTAAGACAAAATTCTGGAAATTCAGCTACCTCCCTGGCAAAGAGGAAATTGTGTTAACAACATTGAGGTCATTCAGTCTGTCAGGCCTCCCCCATCATTGAATTAAATTATGTCCAATCTGTGTCTTCACTCTATTGACATGCTTAGATTCCATTATCTGCAAAACTTTTTCCTGATGGGGTCAGATGAATCTTGTAATGCATTAGGGTAGCACCTCTTGCTCTGGGCTGGAAACTCCAGCTTCAAATTCTAATTCAGAACTTTTTGACTTTGGAAGAAGTGTCTCAACATCACTGCTCAGGTCGTTTATCACTCTCTCAGGCCTTCTGATCTGCCTTTGACAGGTTTCTCACTTGTTTTTATCCACCTTCTGTTTAAATGTACAGGTAACCTTCAAATCAGCCACGTGCTCTCTTTCTTTCTTTCTGTGTGTGCCTCTCATTGTCTGTTTCTACTTCCCACCCGCTCAGCCCCTCTAAAATCTGCCCACAAGTTAGGAGTTCAAATGCTGCAGCAATAAGAGTAGGTTAGAAGCTAGGAACACTGCAGCGAGTAACTCGCCTCCTGACTCCGAAAGCCTGTCCACCATTTGCAAGGCACAAGTCAGGAGCATGATGGAATAACAAAGTGTAGAGCTGGATGAACACAGCAGGCCAAGCAGCATCTTAGGAGCACAAAAGCTCTGATGAAGGGTCTGGGCCCGAAACGTCAGCTTTTGTGCTCCTAAGATGCTGCTTGGCCTGCTGTGTCATCCAGTTCCACACTTTGTTATCTCGGATTCTCTAGAATCTAGGTTTGTTGAGGTTTGTTAGACCAGCCATGATCTCATTCAATGATGGGCTGTAAGGCCTACTTCTGCTCCTACATCTTAATGTCTTGTCTTGGTCTGGAGCCTTGTAGGTTCCAGTATTTCAATTGCAGATCCTAGTTCATTTTAAATTAGTTGAAGTTTTCTGTCTCAGCTGTTTCAATGGGCTGTGAATTCCAGATGCTCCCCATCCTCTGGGAGTAAAAGGTGTTGTTCTTGTCCCTTCTAATCCTTCTTAAATCTGGGCTCCCTAGTAACTGACCTCTCTGTGAGGGGAAACAGGCCCTCCCTGTCCACTGTATCCAAGCTGCACATTATTTTGTACACCTTGATTAACCCACCACTCTGCCTTCTCTGTTCGAAGGATAACAACCCCAACATCTTCAGTCTTTTCTCTTGGCTGCAATTTTCAGGCTCTGGCAAAATCACTCTCAACAGTCTCTTGTTGACTCTCATCAAATGCCCTTACAACCTTGCTGCAATACGATGACCAGAACTGTGCACAAAACTCTAGCTGTGCCCTAAACAGTGTCCTGTACAGTTACGGCCATACACTTCTGTAATACACAGTAGTACGTTTCTGCCCTTGTGTTCAGTACTTCGCCCACTGCAGGCAAGTACTCAATATGCCATCTTTATCATCTTACTTAATGTCTGGCCACCTCCCAGGAGTGGTGACCAAGCAAGCAAAGGTCTCTAACTTCCACTCTAGAAAACCCTGTTTATGTATCCTGTTGCTTTGCTTGTCCACTCCAGAGGCACAACCTTTCCCATCCATTCAACCAAACCACTGCAGCTGACAAATATCCTCTTCGATATTAACTAACTGGCTAAATTTAGTCATTTGCAAATTTCTCTTTTCTTTTTCGTTTACTTATGGGATGTGGGTGTTGCCGGCTGGGCCAGCATTTATTGCCTGTGTCTAGCTGCATTTGAGAAGACCATATGACAAAGGAGTGGATATATCAACAATCTATCCATCTCTGCCTTAAATACACTCAATGACTTGGCTTCCACAGCCTTCTCTGGCAATGAATTCCACAGACTCACTACATTCTGGCTGAAGAAATTCCTCCTCATCTCTATTCCAAAGTGTCATCCCTTCTCTCTGAGATTGTGCTTGTGGGTCCTAGTCTCTCTGGCAAGGCCTTTGACAAGGTTCCGCATGGTAGACTGCTTGGTAAGATTAGATCACATGGGATCCAGGGTGAGCTATGCAATTGGATTCAAAATTTGTTTGAGATAGGAGACAGGAGATAGTGGTAGAGGGTTGTTCAGATTGAACGCCGTTAACCAGTGATGTGCTGCAAGGATCGGTGCTAGGTTCATTGTTGTTTGTCATTTATATATGCGATTTGGATGAGAATATAGGAAGCATGATTAGTAAGTTTGCAGATGACACAAAAGTTGATGGTATAGTGGACAGCGAAGAAGGTTATCTAGGACTACAACGGAACCTCGATCAACCGGATCAGTGGGCTGAGGAATGGCAGATGCAGATAAATATGAGGTGTTGCATTTTGTTAAGACAAACCAGGGCAGGATTTATGCAGTTAGTGGTAGGGCCCTGGGGAGTGTTGTCAAAAAGAGAGACCTAGGTGTAGGTACATAGTTCCTTGAAAGTGGCTTCACAGGTTGGCAGGGTGGTGAAGAAGGTGTTTAGCATGCTTGCCTTCATTGGTCAGAGTGTTGGGTGCAGGAGTTGGGACATCATGTTACAGCTGTATAAGTCAGTGATATGGCCATGTTTGAACTACTGCATATATTTCTGGTCACCCTGCAGTAAGAAGCATGTTATTAAACTGGAAAGTGTGCAGAACTATTTACAAGGAAACTACCAAGGCTGGAGGGTTTGAGTTAGGAGGAGAGGCTCGTTTGGCTGGGACTGTTTTCCTGGAGCAAAGGAGGCTGATTGGTGATGCTAGACAGATTAATGAAATTAGATTAGATTCTGTACAGTGTGGAAACAGGCCCTTTGGCCCAACAAGTCTACACTCCCCCTTGCAGCATCCCACCCAGACCCATCTCCCTATATCCGACACACCCCTGAACACTATGGGCAATTTAGCATGGCCAATCCACCTACCCTGCACATAGAACATAGAACATAGAACAATACAGCGCAGAACTGGCCCTTCGGCCCTCGATGTCCCGCCGACCTGTGAACTAATCTAAGCCCCTCCTCCTACACTATCCCATCATTACCCATATGCTTATCCCAGGACTGTTTAAATGCCCCTAATGTGGCTGAGTTAATTACATTGGCAGGCAGGGCGTTCCACGCCCTTACCACTCTCTGAGTAAAGAATCTGCCTCTGACATCTGTCTTAAATCTATTACCCCTCAATTTGTAGCTATGAAATCTTTGGACTGTGGGAGAAAACCGGAGCACCTGGAGGAAGCCCGCACAGATATGGGGAGAATGTGCAAACTCCACACAGACAGTCGCCTGAGGCTGGTATCGAATGCGGGTCCCTGGTGCTGTGAGGCTGCAGTGCTAATCACTGAGCCACCGTGCCACCCCTTGATGTGTATAGCTATCCTTCAGGGTAGGGATGTCCAAAACTAGAGGGCACAAGTTTAAGATGAGACAAGAAAAATTAAAAGGGACCTCAGGGCAATGTTTTCACACAGAGGGTGGCACATGTATGGAATGAACTGCCAGAGTAAGTGGTAAAGGTGAGTACAATTATAACGTTTTAAAAGACATTTGAACAGGTACATGGAGATGAAAGATTTAGAACATAGAACATTACAGCACAGTACAGGCCCTTTGGCCCTCGATGTTGTGCCGACCTGTCATACCGATCTCAAGCCCATCTAACCAACACTATTCCATGTACGTCCATATGCGTTTCCAATGACGACTTAAATGCACCTAAAGTTGGCGAATCTACTACCGTTGCAGGCAAATCGTTCCATTCCCTTACTACTCTCTGAGTAAAAAAACTACCTCTGACATCTGTCCTATATATTTCACCCCTCAATTTAAAGCTATGCCCTCTCATGCTCGCCGTCACCATCCTAGGAGAAAGGCTCTCCCTATCCACCCTATCTAACCCTCTGATTATTTTATATGTTTCAATTAAGTCACCTCTCAACTTTCTTCTCTCTAATGAAAACAGCCTCAAGTCCCTCAGCCTTTCCTCGTAAGACCTTCCCTCCATACCAGGCAACATCCTAGTAAATCTCCTCTGCACCCTTTCCAAAGCTTCCACATCCTTCTTATAATGTGGTGACCAGAACTGTACACAATACTCCAAGTGCGGCCGCACCAGAGTTTTGTACAGCTGCAGCATAACCTCTTGGTTCTGGAACTCGATCCCTCTATTAATAAAAGCTAAAGCACTGTATGCCTTCTTAACAGCCCTGTCAACCTGGGTGGCAACTTTCAAGGATCTGTGTACATGGACACCGAGATCTCTCTGCTCATCTACACTGCTAAGAATCTTACCATTAGCCCTGTACTTTGCCTTCCGGTTACTCCTACCAAAGTTTATGGGCTAAATGCAGGCAAATGGGACTAGTTCAGTTTAGGAAACCTGGTTGGCATCAACTAGTGGGCCTATTTCTGAGATGACTTTAGTGGAAACAATACCCCCGTGTCCACTGCATCCAGGCCCCTCAGTATTCTGAGTTCTGAGGAAGGGTCACTGGACCCGAAACATTAACTCTGATTTCTTTCCGCAGATGCTGCTAGACCTGCTGAGCTTTTCTAGCAATTTCTGTTTTTGTTTCTGATAGATCATAGAAGCATACAGTAATACAGCATGTAAACAGGCCTTTGGACCATGTTAGTCCATGTTGACCATGGTGCCCACTCAGCTAGTTCCAACATCTGGTCCATATCCCACTAAATCCTTCCCATCCATGTATCTTTCCAAATGCTTTTTAAATGCTGCTATTGTACCTGCCTCAACCACTTTTCTCTGGCAGCCCATCCCATTTTGCACTACTCTCTATATGTGAGTAAGTTTCCCCGCAGGTTCTTCTTAAATCTTTGCCCTCACGCCTTAAATTATACACTCTATTTTTCAATTCCCCATCCCTGGGGAAAAATAAAACTGTATGCATTCATCCTGTCAATGCCCCTCATAACTTTGTACACTTCAACAAGGCCACGCCTTATTCCATAGATCCATAGAATTCCTGCATGGGGAAACAGGCCCTTCAGCCCAACAAGCCCATACCGACCCTCAGAGCATCCCACCCAGACCCATTGCCCAAACCCATTCAACATTCCAAGGATTGAAAACCTATCCTGGCCAACCTCTCCCTGTATCAGGCCTACTAGTTCTGGCAACATCCTCGTAAATCTTCTTTGCACACTCTCCAGTTTAACTATGCCTTTCCTATAACAGGACCCTTGCTTTGCAATCCCCTGTGTGTCACCTTGTCAAAGGCTACCTCGAAATCCAAGTAGATCAAATCCACCGCTCTCCCTTGTCAAACCTCCTCATTACCATCTCTAAGTATTTTTAATAGATTTGTCGGGTATAACCTCCTGTTGACAAAACCGTGCTGAATCAGACCTATTTTACCATGGACGTTGAAGTAGACCTCAGTCTTTAATAATGGACTTTAAAACCTCACCAATGATAATGGTCAGGCTAACCACCTTTTAACTTCCAGTCTTCTGCCTGCCTCCCTTCTTAAAAAAGAGTGTTACATTTAGCTATTTTCCAGTCCTCTGGGACCCTCCCTGACTTGAGTGACTTCTGAAGGTCTTCACAAATGCCTCCACAATCTTCAGCTATCTTCTTCAGAACTATGAGGTGTGATCAGTCTGCCCCAGGTAATTTATTTACCTTAAGAACTTGCAGCTTCACTAGTGACTCTCCTTAGTAATGGTCGTTACGCTCACCTCTACCTCCTGACTGTCTTGAAGTTCTGGTTCGCTGCTGGTATCTTCCACCGTGAAGACGGATGAAAAGTACCTATTCACTTCCTCCACCATTTCTTTGTTCCCCATTGAAAGTTCTCCATTCACATTTTCCAACAGTCTTAATGTCCACTTTGCCCCGTTCTTAACTATTTTATATATATAAAAAAACACTTCTGCAATCTTCTTTTATGTTACTAGCTAGCTTATTCTCATATTTCATATTCTTCATATTCATTATTGTCTGCTGCTGGTTTTTAAAGGCTTACCAATCCTCTGGTTCCCCACTATTTTCATCACATTGTATGTTGTTCTGTTCACTTCTATGTTCTTCCTGACTTTCCTTGTCTGCCATAGTTGCCTATCTCCCCCCCCCCCCCCCCCCCCCCCCCCCCCGGCCCCGAGATTAGCATGCTTGTTCTTTTCTGGGATAAATTTCTGCTGTGTCTCCTGAAATTCCCCTTCCTGCCATTGCTACTCCATTGTCTTCCCTGCCAGGCTCCCCTTCCAATCAACTCTGGCCAGCTCCTCCCTCATATTTTCAAAGATAGCTTTACTCAATTGTAATACCGTTAGATCTGATTCAAGCTTCTCCCGCTCTAGCTTCAGGGTGAATTTTGTCATTATGTGCAATGCCCTGTATGGGACCTTGTGGGAGGGAAGACAGACAGGTCAAGGAGGCAGGGATGAGGCTAGTAGGTAGGAAGTGGGGGTAGGGGTTGGAGTGAGGCAGGAGGTGCAGGAAATTCTATGCCTGCCCCTAAACCTCCCTGCCCCCATCCCTATCCCATGCCCCAAGAAAACCTTCCACATTAAACATATGTTCACCTGCACATCTGTTAATATGGTATATTGTATTCACTGTTCCAGATGTGGCCTCCTGTACTTTGGGGAAACCAAGCGGAGGCTTGGAAACCACTTTGTGGAGCACTTATGCTTGGTTCGTGACAAACAACTACACCTTCCAGTCTCGAATTGCTTCAACTCCCCTCCCACTCCTTGATGCCATGTTCATCCTGGGGCTCCTCCAATGCCACAACGATGTCACCCGAAGGCTGCAGGAACAGCACCTCATAGTTCGTTTGGGAATACTGCAGCCCAGTGGTCTCAATGTGGACTTCACAAGCTTCAAAATCTCCCCACCCGCAACCTCATCCCAAGACCAGCCCAGTTCTCCCTGCCTCCTTGACCTGTCCGTCTTTTCCGCATCTATCCACTCTTCCCATCTCCTATGTATCAGCTGCCCTTGTCGTTCTAAATGGAAGTGTTTGTGGGTCAGAAGGTGCTGTTGAAGACATCTTGGTGAATTTTCTACAGTGTACCTTACAGTTACCATACACTGCTGCTCCTGAGCATCAGTGGTGGAAGGACTGAATGCCTCTGGATGTGGTGCCAATCAAATAGGCTGCTGGATGGCATCAAGCTTGAGTGTTGGAGCTGACCTTGTGTGTGGAGTATTCCATCACACACCTGTATTGTGCCGTGTAAGTGGTGGACAGTCTCTGGGGAGTCAGTCGCTGTAGGATTCCGAGTCCATGAACTGATTTTGTAGCCACTGTATTTACATAGCTCGATCAGTTTCTGATCAATGATAACCCCCAGGCTTTTGATAGTGGGTGATTCAGCTCTGGTGTCACCACTGAATGTTAAGGGACAATGGTTAGATTCTCATGTCTGGATGGTCATTGCCTGGTACTTGTGTGGCCTCCCACATTAATGTCTAAATTATTAATATTTATCTCAAACAGTGTGAAACCTAGCACTGAATCCTGTGGAACACCACAGGAAACACTTTCCAATTGCAAAAACAATCTTGGACCATTGTGAATCTGATTGCGTAGTGGCATTATTACTGGGATGGTACTGGAAGACCCAAGCTGGAAATCACAATGTTCACTGTTGTAACATAGGGCAAATGGCAAGCTCTCACAAACAGCAAGGTGGTCATGACCAGTTTGTTCATATTGAGTGTTAATTATGTGGAAAATATTGGCACAAGGCACTGGGGAGAACCCCCCACCCTGCTTCGCCATAGCCCTGCACTATTTGAGATGGTGCCCATGAGATCTTCTAATAATACATCAGAAAGGTTACATGCCCGACAGTACCACAGTCCTTCTGTAGTCCGCTGGAAGTGTCGCACCCTGCACGCAAGTGTCTGTTGTGAGACTCGACCCGACTGAGGGCTCACACACTTGGGTGCATTATACCAGATCAGAGCCTGGATTGAAGGTGCCTCAGCATTCAGACTGAGTTCTCTCAGACTCTCAGAGTCTTGGCATGATAGATGCTGGGAGAGTGTTTCCCCTTTTTTGGGAGAACTAAGGGGCATACTTTAAAATGTGTATGACTGTGTAAATTGTAAATGGTGAAACTAACCTCATATTTTGGGAAGGCAATGGCTGAGTGGTATTATCGCTGTTAATCCCGAGACCCAGATAAAGTTTTGGGGTTAGGGTTCGAATCTCACCATGGCAGATGGTGGAATTTGAATTCGATAAAATATCTGGAAGTAAAAGTCTATTGATGACCATGAATCCATTGCCGATTGCCAGAAAAACCCATCTGGTTCACTAATGTCTTTTTTGAGAAGGAAATCTGCCATCCTTACCTGGTTTGGCCTACATGTGACTCCATACCCACAGCATTGTGGTTGACTCTCAACTGCACTCTGGGCGATTAAGGCTGGGCAATAAATGCAGTCTGGTCAGCGCAGTTCTCATCCAATGAATGAATAAAGGAGTTGTGCCGTTGCGCATAAGGCTGAGGTAGAAACAGACAAGCTCATCCACTGCTGAAGCCCACACCTGTGACTGTCACCTCAAAAACAGACTGCCCTGTCTGCTGTCCCACATTCTTCCCTTCTGTAAACTCTAGGTAACCCAAAACTCTGCTCCCCATGTCATAACTTGCCACAAGCAAGTTTGCCTGTTACCCCTTGTGCCCTGGCTCTTGGTCAAAAAGCATCTAAATTGTCCTCCTTGTGCACAGGCATGTTTCATGACAGGAAAGATGCAATATGAATGTAAGTCAGGGCTTTTGTTGTTGAGTTAATGGTACAGAAAAGGGGCTATGGGGGTAATGTTATGATAATGACACTGGACTAGTAATTCAGATGCTCATGCTGTGGGGACATGGGTTCAAATTGCACCTCAGCAGCTGGTGGAATTTAAATTCAATGATTGAAAAACTGGAAATGAAGCTAGTTTCGGTGATGGTGGCCACCTTTTGATCATTGTAAAATCCCATCTGGTTCACCTGAAAGAAAATCTGCCTTTCTTGCCTAGTCTAAGTTTACACGGGACTCCAGAACCACAGCAAGGGTAGGGCACACTCTGAAATGGTCCTCATAAGTCACTCAGTGCAAGGGGAATTACAGATGGGCAACCTATGCTGATCGAGCCAGTGATTCCCACATCCCATGTTCATAATCGGCTGGATGTAGCGTCTACAGGGCTTTGAGACATATCAAAGTATCCAAGAGATGGATGCTCCTTGCAGAGGTAAACTGTGTTCAGAGACTTGAAAAGATTCAGAAAAGATTTACAAGGATATTGCTAGGTTTGGAGGATTTGAGCTATAGGGAGAGGCTGAACAACCTTAGTGGATAACCAAGGTCCTTTCCCCAGGGTAGTGGAGACCAAAACTAGAAGGCATAGGTTTTAAGGTGAGAGAGGAAAGGTTCTTGAGAAAGATTTCAAAGGCAGCTAAGGGGCAACTTATTCACGCAGAGGTCGAGGCAGGCAGAGAGCCTGAGTGAGATGGAAAAGCAATGGCAAAAAGATTTCTTTTAAAAAAAGCATTTGTCTCAAAGTCTAAGAAGAAAGTTAACTATAAACGTAGCCCAACAATCAGCACCTCAGACCTGAAAGAGTAATATCAGGTCACTCAACATGATGACTTGGTTGAGTTTTTCATTTAAAAATTCCAATGTAAAATTTGTTTCTGTTCTGATTTTTGAGGATTCCAATAGATCAAACCTTTTCCCATTCACTCCTATTGTACACCATCCTAATAGACCCCAACCCCTTCCTATTCACTTACATTGTACACTGTTGCAATGGCTCAAACTCCATTTCATTTACTTCTGTCACACACAATCCTGTATCCAAACCAGTAGAAAAACTGAGCTCCCTGAATCATGCCCTATTACATCTCCTGTGATCCTTGATGACACAGTAAATGGCAGCCAGTAACATGATTTGGAAAATTAATCACTTCATTGCGAATCTGTTCATTTCTCATGCTTTCTGTTCCATCTAAATTATTGATTGATGTAACTGGGCGTGTGACATAGCTCTCTGAGAGGAGTAGGCTCGTTTTGAGCTTATTGGATTTCTGACCCTGGCAGCTTGTTAGCGGCTCGAGGTGGACTGCTTCTCACAGGAAATAATTTTCTGCATGGATTTAATTGATTTTCAGGCAGGGATTGTTTTTGTATAATCATCTTACATGTTTATTATTGGATCCGGAATAATATTTCCACTCATGAAGCCATGAAATATTAGAACTGCCTGACGTCATACTGTCAACTTTATTCAATATAGTGAGTATGGCACAAAAACAAACAGAAATCAATATAGTGCCTTGACGGTAGGAGAGTTACAAAGAAGGATCTCTTAGTGACAGATGACCAAATGCTTGAACAATGTGGTCAGTTCATGAGAGGCATCTTCAAAAGAGGAGAGGTTTGGAGAGGTCAGAGAAAACCGTTCCAGGGCTTGGTGCCCAGGCAGCTGGAAGCATGGTCACCAATGGTGCAATGATGGGAATCAGGGGATGTTGAAGAGACTGGAATTGGAGGAGATTAGAGATACTGAGAGGTATAGGGGCTAGAGGATGTTACAGAGAAAGGGAGGGTTATGGGGGATGGAGGGCTTCAAAGAGATGGGGGGGGGTTTACAGTGAAGGGGAGACGTGTAGGGGCTGGAGGAAGTTACAGAGATAAGGGAGGTTGTAGAGCATGAGGAGTTTACAGAGATAAGGAGTGGTTCGAGGGGTTTATAGAGATAGGGCGGGGTATATTGACTAAATGAATTTAGAGAAAGGGAAGGGTATATGGGCTGGAGGGATTTGCAGAAATAAGGAGGATTGTAGGGCCTGGAGGAAGTTACAGAGATAGGAAGCATGTACATGGGCAGTGGATGAATGGAACTCCGTGCGGCTTCAGATGTAGCTGCAGAATTATTGGATGAGCTACAGAGTGAGGCTAGAGTACTATTATAACAATTGCGGCAGGAGGAATAAAGCCAGGGGATTAAGTTTTCAGCCGCAGTTCGACTGGGGCTGGAGGAGTGAGGAGAGACTGCTGTGGTAGTTAGAGCTGATCTTCCTGATGGAGGTTCTATGAATTTTAAGCCCCAGCATAAGAGAATAGAGAAGTCTCAAACAGACAGTGACTGAATAGGGAGCCACAATTGCTGTCTAAGGAACAAAGTTGAAGGAGTGGATTAAGAGAAAACATTTTACTACAGAGTAAAGTTCCCTCTATGGTATTCCAGCGTGTGATTATGGGCTGAGATTTTCTACTTTTTACCTTTTTACCCTTGTCCTCTGTCCTTTTTCCTTAAAGTATCTAGCCTTTTGAAAGTTTGTAGTTTGTGCCAGCTCTTTGTGAAGCTTGTATCCTATCATCCCCACTCCCTCTGCAAAATTCATGAAGAATGGCCCTATGTGCTCCATGAGTCAGATATTGGAAGTAAGAGAAGCATTATAGGCCAGAGGGCAGGGCCTAGGATAAAAGTCAGAATGATTGAGGAGCGGGAGGGGGATCAAGACAGAAGAGAGTGAGTAAGGGAGGGTCAAAGAGTAGAGCAAGAGGAGAGCATGAATGAGGGAGGGGTTGAGGATAAAGGATAGAGGGAGTGGGGGCTAAAGAAGAAAGGCAGGAGAGTAGGGAGAAGAATGTTTGAGAGGAGGGAGTGGGGAGGTATAGATGAAGGAAGGATGGAAGGTGGGCGAAAAGAGGAGAGACATAATGTGACACAGGTGAGGAATGGAATAGGGAGGTTTTTGGGAGTGCATAAGGAGCAAGGCAGACTGAATAAGAGTGGGAATGATGAATGGATTGTACGAGAGAGAGTGTGGTGAGAGCTGTGAAATCTCATGTTGGGGAACTGTACCCTCTGAGAAAAAAATAAATACTCTGCATCTCACTCCTGAAAGGGTGAACCCTAATTTTGAAACAGTCTTCCTTAGTTTTGCATTGACTCACAAGAGGAAATCTCCTTCCCATGTCCACCTTGTCAAGACCGTTCAGGTTATTATACCTTTCAATCAAATTAGCCCTCACTTTTCTAAATTCTCATGGAAACAAGCCCAGGCTGCTCAACCTCTCCTCATAAGACAAGTCACTCACTCCAGGTATCAAACTAGTAAGCGTCCTCTGAACTGCCTTCAATTCATTTCGATTCATTGTACTCCCACACAATCTGTACCCTCATGGCCCGGCATAACCCCCACTCAACCATTACCATCAAGCCAGGGGGTCAACCCTGTTTCATTGAAGAGTGCAGGAGGGCATGCCAGGAGAAGTGCCAGGCATACCAGAAGATGAGGTATCAACCTGGTGAAGCCAAAAACAGGACTATTTGCATGCCAAACAGCAAAAGCAGCGAGTGATAGACAGAGCTAAGTGATTCTACAACCAACGGATCAGATCCAAGCTCTGCCGTCCTGCCACATCCATTCATGAATGGTGGTGGTCAGTTAAACAACTCAATGGAAGAGAAGGCTCCATAAATCGCCCCATCCTCAATGATGGAAGAGCCCAGCACATCAGGGCAAAAGATAAGGCTGAAGTATTCGCAGCAATCTTCAGCCAGAAGTACCGAGTGGACGAACCATCTTGGCCTCCTCCAGTGGTTCCCAGCATTACAGATACCAGTCTTCACCTAATTTGGTTCACTTTACGTGATATCAAGAAACAGTTGGAGACCCTGGATACTGCAAAGGCTACCGGCCCTGACAACATTCCAGGAATGGTATTGAAGACGTGTGCTCCAGAACTTGCTGCTCCCTTAGCCAAGCTGTTCCAGTACGGTTACAACACTGGTGTACACCCGACAATGTGGAAAATTGCCCAAGTATGGCCTGTACATAAAAAGTAGGATAAATCCAACCCGGCCAATTACTTTCCCATTAGTCTCCTCTCGATCATCAGTAAAGTGATGGAAGGTGTCAGTAACAGTGCTATCAAGCAGTACCTGCTCAGCAATAACCTGCTCAGTGACACCCAGTTTGGGTTCCGCCAGGGCCACTCAACTCCTGACCTCGTTACAACCTTGGTTCGAACATGGACAAAAGAGCTGAATTCCAGAGGTGAGGTGAGAGTGATAGCCCTTGATATCAAGGCTGCATTTGACCAAATGTGGCATCAAGGAGCCCTAGCAAAACTGGAATCAATTGTTATTAGGGGCAAACGCTCCAGTGGTTGGAGTCATATCTGACACATAGGAAGATGGTTGTGGTTGTGGGAGATCAATTATCTTAGCTCTAGGACATCTCTGCAGGAGTCCCTGAGGATAGTGTCTTAGGCCCAACTATCTTCAGCTGCTTCATCAATGACCTTCCCTCCAACATAAGGTCAGAAGTGGGATGTTCGCTGATGATTACACAATGTTCAGCACCATTTGTGACTTCTCAGATACTGAAGCAGTCCGTATTCAAATGCAACAAGATCTGAACAATATCCAGGCTTGGGCTGATAAGTGGCAAGTGACATTCGTGCCACACAAATGCCAGGCTATGACCATCACCAACAAGATACAATCTAATCACCACCCCTTAACATTCAATGGTGTTACCATCACTGAATCACCCACTATCAACATCCTTGGGGTTACCATTGACCAGAAACTCAGCTGGACTCACCACATTAACACAGTGGCTGCAAGAGTGGGCCAGAAGCTGGAAATACTGTGGCTAGTATCTCATCCCCTGACTCCTCAAAGCCTGTCCACCATCTCTACAAGGCGCAAGTCAGGAGTGTGATGGAATACTCCCACTTGCCTGGATGAGTGCAGCCCCAACAACACTCAAGAAGCTTGACACCATCTAGGACAAAGCAGCCCACTTGATTGGCACCACATTCACAAGCATTCACTCCCTCCACCACCGACGCTCAGTTGCAGCAGTGTGTACTATCTACAAGATGCACTGCAGAAATTCACTAAAGATGTTCAGACAGCATCTTGCAAACCCACGACCACTCCATCTAGAAGGAAAAGAGCAGCAGATACATGGGAATACCACCACCTCCAAGCTCCACCACTCTTTCACAGTTGCTGGGTCAAAATCCTGGAATTCCTACCCTAATAGTGTTGAAGATCAACCCACAGCAGGAGGAAGGCAGCGGTTCAAGAAGGCAGTTCACCACCACCTTCTGAAGGAGCAACTAGGGTTGGGCAAGAATTGCTGGCTAGCCAGCGATGCCCACATCCCACAAAATGTATAGAAAAGAAAAATTTTTTCTAAGGAGACCATAGTTGCATGCTGTATTCAAGATGTGTCTCACCATTGCATCACCAATCTTGATGTAACTGAACATAAAATTAAGGATGTTTCGTTAATTTCCTTTTGTCATAAAGGATAACATCTCCTTCAGAGTTAAGCTTTATTTAGTAAGTGGCGCTAATGGAGGAGGGCTTTATGAAGTAAAAGTGACTGGCAGGCCTCAATTTATTAAGTGTCACTTGGGAGATGGTGATGTAATGGTAATATCACTGGGCTATAATCCAGAACTTAAGGCCAATGCTTTTGGGTCAGGGGTTTGAATCTCACCATTGAGGATGTTGAAATTTTGAATTCAGTAAAAGTCTGCAATAAGAAGCTAGCTTAATGGCACTCTTGATTGTCATAAGAACTCATCTGGTCCATGAATACTGCTTTGGAAAGGAAAGCTACTGTCCTTACCCAGTCTGGCCTAAGTGTGGTCCTGGCCCCACAGCAATGTAGTTGACTCTTAGATGTCTACTGGGATTGGAAATAAACACTGGCCGAACCAGTAATGCCCAGATTACAAAAAACAAATGAAAAAGAAAAGCACCAAAAGCACAGTGTGGTTAAACCAGTAAAAGAAATGCTTGATGGTGACAGCATAACCTGAAGTTGATTGATGGTATTACTTGACCTTCAAGAATCTGATTTTAAGTTGCTCCTGGAGACTCCTGGCATCCATTTTGAAGTGGGTCTAGCTGGCAGCTGGGCTTTGCAGGTCAGCTTGTACAGGCAGAATTCCAGTAGTTATAAAGAAAGCCGCTGATCAAGCCCACAGTGCAGGAGAATCTTCGGTGCTTCTCAGATAATTAGTTGCTCCTTGTGCCAGTTTCTTCTTCTGTGAATGTCGCAGATGGATAGGAAGATGTTCAGTGTTAAAAAGAGTGTTGAAATAGGCCAAGATTGGGCTTGGGATAGAGGAGGTAAGGAGAAGGAGGGTAAATGAGCTAATTACACTGAAGAACAAATCAGGATGGGAAAGGGGCTATCATTATAGGAATATCATTAGCTCAAATTTGAGAGAGGCTAGGATTGAAATACATGGCAAGTGTAAACTATTAACAGTTCACAACTAAACTATATACAGAGGCAGGGAAGGGCTTCACTGGGCACATCTTTAACGAGGTCTTTGTCCCATGTGATCTGGCATCATGTCAGAGCTCCTTATGCACATACTCAGTAGCTGTTGTTAGCAAATTGATACAGTTAACCTTTACACTACACCCCGCCCACATTGACCCTCAGGTCTTTTTCCTCCGCACACTATCCTCCTCAAATCTATGTTTTTACAGGAGCATCTTAGACCATGAGACACAGGAACAGAATTAGGCCATTCCGCCCATCGAATCTGCTCCACCATGTGATCATGGCTGATATGTTTCTCAATTCCATTTTTCTGCCTCACTCTCTCTTAAATACATTCATTGACTTTCTGTGGGAATGAGTTCCATAGGTTCATCACCTTGATAGAATCCCTACAGTGCAGAAAGATGCCATTCTCACCCTCCCAACTCCCAGAAGAACCCCATGCAGACACACAGGGAGAGCGTGAAAACCACGAATGGTCACCTAAGGCTGAAATCAAGCCTGAGTCACCAGCGCTGTGAAGCAGCAGTGTTAACCACTTTGCCATTGTCCGCCCCGCACCTTATCTGAGTTCTAAAGGGTTGCCCCATCATTCTGAGTCTGTGTTCTCAGTCCTAGGCTGTCCTGCTAGTGGAAGCATCTTCTGCATGCCTGCTCTATTCAGCCCTCTCAGTATTCTTTAAGTTTCAGTGAAATCCTTGAGGTGTTTCCACCAATCTCCATCCATGTGCCCAGAGTCCCTGTTAAGGTTGTCAACCGTTGGTTAGCTCTGGTCTCTGATTCTGAGTGTCTTCCTTCATAATCTTGCTTATTAGCTGTTGTTAAAGTTACCTATAAATTCTGCCCCAACTGACCGTGTAGCTGTCAGGCTTCCCTTTCATCAAAACTGAGGCCCTTTTTGTTACCTCAGACATATACCAGTTTTGGGTTGGACAAGGTATGATACTGAGGGTGGGGACAGTGGTGTCATCTTTTGCAATTGCTGTCCCTCCTTGCTGCTGGTTCCTGAGCCACCCATCCCTTTTGAAAGGTGGTGAGCTGTGCATCACTGATTGGCAGTGTGGATTTTGCCTACTCAACAGCATCTTTTCCTGTGTTGTTAGGGCCCGGGAAAGAGAGGGAAGTTACAATAATCTACAAATGCCTCCATATAGCACACACAGCTCCCCTTATTTGAGGAAGGATGTTCAGGCTATTGAGGGTGTGCATTAAAGAGATAACAGACTAATCCCTGGGCTGGCAGGTTGATGTAGGAAGAGATCCTGGATCAGTTAGGACTGCATTCACTGGAGTTGAGAACAATGAGGAGGGATCTCTTAGGTATAGAAACGGGTAAGTGCAGGAAGGATGTTCACAATGACTGGGGAGTCCAGAACCATAAGTCAAGTGTAAAGATATGGGGTAGGCCATTTAGCATTGAGGTGAGGAGAAATGTCTTCACTCAGAGAGTAGTCAGCCTGTGGAATTCACTGCCACAGAAAGTGGATGAGGCTAAAACATTGACTGTTAGAGTTCTTGGCTTTAAAGAGACCAGAGGGTATGGGGATAAAGTGGCAGTAAGATACTGAGTTGGATGATCAGCCATGATCATATTGAATCTTTGCAGCATCCTTAAACACAGGTGAGATCCCGGAGGACTGGAGAACTGCTAATGTTGTCCCCTTGTTTAAGAAGGGTAGCAGGGATAATCCAGGTAATTATTGACCGGTGAGCCTGACGTCAGTGGTAGGGAAGCTGCTGGAGATGATACTGTGGGATAGGATCTATTCCCATTTGGAAGCAAATGGGCTTATCAGTGATAGACAACATGGTTTTGAGCAGGGAAGGTCATGTCTTACCAACTTATTAGAATTCTTTGAGGATGTGACAATGTTGATTGATGAGGGAAAGGCTGTAGATGTCATATACATGGACTTCAGTAAGGTGTTTGATAAGGTTCCCCATGGCAGGCTGATGGAGAAAGTGAAGTCACATGGGGTCCAGGGTGTGCTAGCTAGGTGGATAAAAAATTGGCTCGGCAACAGGAGTCAGAGAGTAGTAGTGGAAAGGGGTTTCTCAAATTGGAGACCTGTGACCAGTGGTGTTCCACAGGGATCTGTTCTGGGATCACTGTTGTTTGTGATATACGTAAATGATTTGTAGGAAGGTACATTTGGTCTGATTAGCAAGTTTGCAGATGACACTAAGATTGGTGGAGTAGCAGAAAGTGAAGGGGACTGTCAGAGATTACAGCAGAATACAGATAGATTGGAGAGTTGGACAGATAAATGGCAGATAGAGTTCAATCTGGGGAAATGCGAGGTGATGCATTTTGGAAGATCTAATTCAGAAGCAAACTATACAGTAAATGGAAAAGTCCTGGGGAAAATTGATGTTCAGAGAGATCTGGGTGTTCAGGTCCATTGTTCCCTGAAGGTGGCAAAGCAGGTCAATAGATTGGTCGAGAAGGCATACAGCATGCTTTCCTTCATCAGATGGGGTATTGAGTACAAAAGTTGGCAGATCATGTTACAGTTGTATAAGACTTTGGTTTGGCCACATTTCGAGTACTGTGTACAGTTCTGGTCGCCACATTACCAAAAGGATGTGGATGCTTTGGAGAGGGTGCAGAGGAGGTTCACCAGGATGCTGTATCAGTGATAATGGGAACTGCAGATGCTGGAGAATCCAAGATAACAAAGTGTGGAGCTGGATGAACACAGCAGGCCAAGCAGCATCTCAGGAGCACAAAAGCTGATGTTTCGGGCCTAGACCCTTCATCAGACCCTTCACTGATGAAGGGTCTAGGCCGGAAACGTCAGCTTTTGTGCTTCTGAGATGCTGCTTGGCCTGCTGTGTTCATCCAGCTCCACACTTTGTTATCTTCACCAGGATGTTGCCTGGTATGGACGGCGCTAGCTATGAAGAAAGGTTGAATAGATTCGGATTATTTTCATTAGAAAGGTGGAGATTGAGGTGGGGACCTGATTAAGGTCTATAAAATCATGAGGGGTATAGACAAAATGGATAGCAAGAAACTTTTTCCCAGCATCAGGGACTCAATTACTAGGGGTCATGAGTTCAAGGTGAGAGGTGGAAAGTTTATGGGAGATATTCATGGAAAGTCCTTTACGCAGCGGATGGTGGGTACCTGAACGCGTTGCCAGCGGAGGTGGTAGACGCAGACATGATAGTGTCTTTTAAGATATATCTGAAGAGGCACATGGATGGGCAGGGATACAGACCCTTAGAAAATAGATGACAGGTTTAGACAGAGGATCCCGGTCGGTACAGGCTTGGAGGGCCTGTGCTGTAATTTTCTTTGTTCTTAGTTCTTTGAATGGTGGATTGTTTGGCTGAATCCTGCCCCTATTGTCTATGTTTCTATGAGGTAACATTGTTGCTCGTACAGCCACAAGGTCAGGGACAACCATGGTCATTTTGTGGCCAGCCAGCAAAGCAGTGTATCCTTCATTGCAAGTTGAACCTCGTGAATTTATACCTCGTTGCAAACAATGAGTGGTTATTGGTGTACAGGCTTTAACTGCTTGGAAGAAGATCTCGTCTTTATTCCTTGGGCGCTCAGTCAACATCTGTCACAGAGTTTCAGCTGTAATACTATCACAGCCAGAGCTGCAGTTGGAATCTCTGGGCTCTGGGACTTCGCAATCTCTTTTCCACTCAGCAAATTGTCGGTAGTTTCTGTTCTGTTTCAATCTTGAATGGTACACCCAAGACCCAATTGAAACATTTTTCATGTGCCCGGGTCACTGTGAGTGTTTCTTTCTCCCTTTCACAGCCTTCCCTTCCAGATTCAGCCTTTGAATCTGGAATGAGACATCTCCCTAACCTGCGGACAGTGTTCTGTCTCTGATCAGGGTCATGTTGTGGCAAGACCAATGAAAATATCAGCTTGCCTTTGATGATGGCCATTGGTCATGTCTGATCTCATTTCAAATGTTGGCTTGCTTGTTCCCTTCTCCGAGCAATCCTAGGCAGGAAATTTCCCACTTGCTTCACCAATCCCATAAAGTATTATGGGTCTGCAGTGTTTCCAGGAAGGAAGAATTGCACAGTGGATTTTGTCTTCTGTGGATCTGGGTGAACCCAGTTGCCTGGACAGAATTGTTTTGTGAACACCCTAAACTCTCTCATCCACTCAAGGACAAGGTGACAAGATGCTGGTGGTAGAAGGCTGTTTGTGTGACTGTAGGCCAGTGTGCAGTGGCATACAACAGGGGTCAGTGATAGATCCCAATATTATTTGTGATACTTATAAATGACAAAAATGAGAATGTGGGAGCGATGATATGTATGTTTGCGATGACATAAAGATTGACTAAGTGGTTGACAGTGAGGACGGAGGTGTCAGATTGTAGGCGCGTATAAATGGAAGGGTCTAATGGGTTGATAGAATTTAACCTTGATATGTGTGAAGTGATGGACTTTAGAAGAAAGAACAAGGCAAGGAAGCCCTCAATGAATGGCAGGACATTAGGAAACTCAGAGGAACAGAGGTATCTTGAGGTGATTGTCCAAAGATCCCTGAATGTAGTTAAGAAGGCAGATAGAACATTTGACTTTATCAGACATAGCAATGATTATAAGAACAGGGAGACTCATTCATAGACTCCCTATGGTGTGGAAACAGGCCCTTCAGCGGAACAAGTCCACACCGACCCTCAGAGCGCGCACCCAGACCCATTACCCTTTTCCCTGATAATAAAGTGTGGAGCTGGATGAACACAGCAGGCCAAGCAGCATCTCAGAGCACAAAAGCTGACGTTTCGGGCCTAGACCCTTCATCAGAGAGGGGGATGAGGAGAGGGAACTGGAATAAATAGGGAGAGGGGGGAGGCGGACCGAAGATGGAGAGAAAGCAAGATAGGTAGAGAGGACAGTATAGGTGGGGAGGTAAGGAGGGGCTAGGTCAGCCCAGGGAAGATGGACAGGTCAAGGAGGCGGGATGAGGTGGGAGGAAGGGATGGGTGAGAGGAAAAACAGGTTAGGGAAGCAGAGACAGGCTGGGCTGGTTTTGGGATGCAGTGGGGGGAGAGGAAGATTCCCTGTAACCCATCTACACAGCCATGAATGCTATGGGAATCCACTTAGCCTGCACATCTTTAGACTGTGGAAAGAAACTGCAGTACCTAGAAGAAACCCACGCAGACAGGTGCCTGAAGTTGGAATTGAACCTGGGTCCCTGGTGCTGTGAGGCAACAGTGCTAATCACTGTACCACTGTGCTGCCCAATTTGGAGTTGTACAGAACTTTAGTTAGGCCACAGCTGGAGTACTTTGTGTAGTGCTGGTCACTTCACTGTAGAATTAGAATTAGCTTCATTGTCATATGTACTCAAATGAGTACAGTGAAAAGTTTGCAAATTGCCATTTCGAATGTGGTCTTAGGTACAAAGGTAGTTAGGTACAGGTTCTTACGTTCAAATTCTTAGAGGGAAGATATTAGAAAAACAAAGAAATAAATGGTCCAGCATTACAGATCATCGGATCTAGAAAAATACACCATCTAGAAAATTAGAAAAATAAATAAATAAATAAACAGTTCGGAACGACACTTCTTTCAATTCAGTCCATGCTAGCAACTAGCCTCTAATTCAAGATAATAAAATGTGAGGCTGGATGAACACAGCAGGCCCAGCAGCATCTCAGGAGCATAAAAGCTGGCGTTTTGGGCCTAGACCCTTCATCAGAGAGGCCTAGGCCCGAAACGTCAGCTTTTGTGCTCCTGAGATGCTGCTGGGCCTGCTTTGTTCATCCAGCCTCACGTTTTATTATCTTGGATTCTCCAGCATCTGCAGTTCCCATTATCACTGGTACAATTTCAGCCTCTAGTTCATGCTGGCTCTTGAGAATGGGAGACCACTCTGGAATCACCTCAAGGCCAGAAGTCCACGCTGAGGCTTTGCCGGGCTGAGAGACTGCAGAGAGGCTTTCATGCCGAGCAGAGAGATGGCTGTGCCAGGTCTGCACTGAGGCCAGGAGTCCGAATCCATTCTGAAAATGTGGTTTTAGGACATTGCTGAGAAGAAAGAAGGAAAGGAAAATGGAAAGAAAGAGACAAAAGAAAAAAGAGAAGCAAAGAAATGGACAGAGTGGATGAGCTACAGCTGAGATGCCGTACTCTGCTGCTATCTTGCTTAGAAAGGGTGTGATTGCAGTGGAGGGCGTGCTGAGGAGATTCACCAAGATGTTGCCTGGAATGGAACACTTTAGCTATGAAGAAACACTAGATAAGCTCAGGTTGTTTTGTTTGGAGCAGAGAAGGCTGAGTGGTGTGAGATTGAAGTCTTTAAGGTTATGAGTGGTGTGGACAGGGTGAATAGACAGCAGGCTTTCCCCTTAGTTGAAGGGTCAATAACAATAAACTGAAAGGCAAGAGGTTTAAAGGGAATTTAAGGAAAACTTTTTCACTCGGGGGTGGTGGTGATTTGGAATGCACTGCCTGAGAGGGTAGTTGAGTTAGGAAACCTCATATTCTTTAAAATTTGGATGAGCACTCGAAATGCCTTAACATTCAAAGCTATGGCCTAATGTGGGAAATTAGACCAGCGTAGGAGGTAGTGTATTTTTTGGGAGTATGGACTTGATGGGCTGAAGGCCTCTTCTGTACTGTATAATTCTATGGATCTGTGGCTGGGAATATTGTGCATAGGATGATTACCATACTTTACAGTTGTTACCCCCACTGGAGTAACATGCTGGGAAACTGGGTGTTAGGTATAGAGGGAAAGTAAAGGATGCCAGTGCAATGGTCCCTATCTGCACAATCTGCTGAGACGGTTCTTGTGCTGATGAAACTGCTTTTCTCAGTTTTCCTTCTCCAGATGTTTTCACTGATTTGCAAAAAGTAAACGGTGAAAGAAGAACTAAACAGACTTTCTTCAGACATAAAATGGACTTTACTACAGAAAACAGAGAGAGTTCCTGAGTTGATGATGGTTCAATGGCTTCTCCCAATCTTGTTCACAGCCCCAACTGTTCAGCAACCTAGGAATCCATCAATTCGCTGTTGGCAGGCAGAAAGCCTTTGTCACCGATAACTGGTCATTCACCCAACGACCAATCAGCTATTTGTTGCCAGCTGGATTCCATTTGCACATGGCTCCAGTTCACCTGAACCTAATTAAACTATGAGCTACCGCTGGAATCAGCAGCTTTGTAAACAGTGCCTACCTGTTTCTAAAATCTGAAATAATCCTTCAGCAACCCTGTTGCCATTTTAGAATATTGTTGGGAGCCTTGAGGAGCTTGGAGCTAATGAACACATGTGAACACAAGTCATTTAGTTTTATATACTATAAGCTGTATACAGATGTACAGGTAGGGCAGGACTTTGTGTCTCCTTCTGTCAGATCTCAGTAGTAGGCAATCTGGCAGCACCATAATGTGAGTATGCACGTGCCCTGTTGCTGTTCTTGGTGCAGTTAACCGTTTATAGATCATAAGGGAATTGGGAAGAGCTGTCATGAGGTATAGAGTTTAGTAAAGAGTGAAATCAGAGGTGGAGGGGAGACTTCTCACCTTTTCTTTCCTGGCCCCTGTTTATTCTTGCCCTGCCTGAACCCTCACTTGATCTCTTTAGGCATCCGTTATATGTCCCCTTACTTGTTGTCTTCCTTCTGTTCTCCCCCTTTCTCTGTCCCTTGCTCTCACATTCCCTCTGCATTCAACTCCCTCCCTGTCCTATACCAGTGTCTCACTCTTGCCCTCTTTTTCTCCCTCTAGTTTTTACCTGCTGCCCAATTGGCTCTTCCCTTGCTCCAGGCCTTTTTTATTTTCCCCACTCTGGCCCTCCCACTCTCTCTTTCTATCCACCTCCCTCTCTATGCTCCTCTATCATTTTCACCCCCTCTTTTTCAGCCTATCTGTCTCAGTCTGTCTATCTGTCTCTTTCTCTCTGTGCCTGTCTGTGTCTCTCCCTGATCGTCTCTCTCTGTTTCCCTTCCTCACTCTCTCTTCCTGCCCAACTCTTTCTCTCTGTCTGTTTCTCATTGTCCCTGGTTCCCTGTCTTTCTCTTCTTCACTTTCTCTCCATCTCTCTCCCCTCTGTACTCCCTCTCTTACACACACACACACACACACACACACACCCTGCACATCTTCTATGTCGCTGTGTTGTGAAGCACTGAAAGAGCTGGGTTGGGGGCTGTGTGGTATCTGAGCTTTGAGCAGTGTTGCTGACTCAGATTCTTGCTGAGCTCTGCCAAGGCTGCTGTGTGAGCAGAAGGAACGAGTGAGTTGATTTTCTTGCGAGGAGGGCTGTGTGTCATGGTATTATTCACTGAGGCCGTGGCTTGTGTTGCATAAAGATGCTGGAGCTGAGCATGTGCCGAGCCAGTGAGTGAGAAAGAGCCTCCTGTGAACCAGGCCTATGGGAGCAGATGGCATCACCCGCTCGGCTGCCCGCTTATAAAGGAGGCAGTGTTTAGCTACAGGCTGCAGCTGCAGTGACTGCCTCAGCAGCACCCCCCCCACACACACACACACACACACACACACACACACACACACACACACACACACACACACACACACACACACAACTCAGAGTTAAACCTCGAAAGAGGGAGCGAGCACAGGGATAGTGGAGGAGAGATGCGGGTAAGAGATGGAGGCAGGGAGAGGGAGTGGGTCATGGGGGAGTGAAGAAATGTGGGTAATAGAAATAGAGAGAGAGAGAGAGAACATGGGGAGACTTGTGGGTAAAGGAGATGGAGGGGGAGAGTGGCACAGAAAGAGTGGGGAGGCAGAGATAAAGAGGAAAGGGGGGAGAGAGAGTGTGTGGGGTCAGACAGTGAGTGGGACCAGAGAGCAAGAGAGAAAGATGGTGGATGGAGAGACAGAGATGGGTGGGTGGGGCTGGCAGAGAGACAGAGGGAGGTTTGACCAGAAAGAGGTAGAGATGAGACAGTGGGAAAAAGACAGAGAGAGAGAAAGAAACAAATGAGTGCAGAAAATATATGCTGTCTGGGAATGATACAGTGAATTCTTTATGTAACCCCATGCTCTCCCTATCCTGGGAGTGTGTGATGGAGATAATGTAGAGAGAGCTTTACTCTGTATCAAACTCTGTGTTGTTCCTGTCCCGGGAGTGTTTGATGGAGACAATGTAGAGAGCACTTTAGTCTGTGTCTATCCCTGTTCTATAATGTCCTGAGAGTGTATGATGTGCAAAATGTAAAGGGAGCTTTTCTGTGTATCTACGCCCTTTTCATGTAACCTTCCCCAGACCCTACAACCCTGAGATCTCTGCATTCCCCCAGTACCGGACTCTTGAGCATCTTCCAGTTCCCATCGCTTCACCACTGGTGGCAGTGCCTTCAGTTGCCTGGGCCCGAGCTCTGGAATTCCCCTCCTTAACATACTCTGCCTAACTCTCTTGCTTTAAGATGCCCAATAATATCTTCGTATTTGACTAAATCTTTTGCCACCTGTCCCTAATGTTTCGTTTCGCCGGTTTGTTTTATAATGCACCCATGAAATGTTTTGTTTCATTACATTACCTTACATTACAGGGTCTGTAGGAATGTTACGTGACAGTGCTGTTTGTATCTACTTTTGTTGAGAAAATTGCCATTTTCACCAGATGTTCATTCTGCACATGATTTCCAATCCTGTCCAGATGTGGGCCTCGGTACCGCAACGTTTTCAGAAGTTTAATTACTCTACCATAGAATAGAACTCCTACAGAGTGGAAACAGGCCCTTCGGCCCAACAAGTTCACACCAAACCACAGAGCATCGCACCCTCTGAAACCCACCTAAATCTAAACATTCCTGAACACTGTGGGCAATTTAACATGGCTAATCCACCTAACCTGCACATCTTTGGACTGTGGGAGGAAACCCATGCAGACGCGGGGAGAACATGCAAACTCCACACATACAGTTGTCTGAGGGTGGAATCGAATCCGGGTCCCTGGTATGTGAGGCAGCAGTGCTAACCACTGAGCCACGTGCCACCCCAAGATGAATGATCTGCTAGAATCTGACTTTCGGCTTTTAAATTGCCAATTTTGATCTCTGGATCACTTTCTCTGACCAATCAGCAATCCTTTCTAAGTGAAGCTGAGAGCTGCGCTGAACACGCAGCATTTTGCAAGAAAGCAGTCAGGTCTTGTCAAGCGTTCCCTTGGTATTGATTCTAGGCAAGAAGTGATTTGTAGTTGAAGGTGAATTACAAATGTTAGAGCAGCATCTTAAGATGGTTTCATTAAGAATTTATACTTGATTTGATGCTTTAGGAATGAATGGGAAGGTGTTTTGATCCATTGGGAATGTGCACAATGGGAGTAAATGGTAAGGGATTTGGATCCATTGGGTTGTGTGTAATTGGAGTGAATGGAACGGGGATTGGATCCCATGGGGATTGTGTACAATGGGAATGAATGGGAAGGCATTTAGATCCATTGGGCTGGTGTATAATAGGAGTGAATCGGGAAGGGTTTGGTGTTTTGGCATTTGATGCTGTTGAAATTGTTTGATGGAACTTATCCTTTGAGTGTGAGAGTTTGAATGACCCTGGTCTGCACTTTCTCATGTACAGTGTCATGGAGACTGTAACCCTGACTTCCACACCCTGTTTGGTGATGTGACAGAGCACACTGCACTTTCTGCCTCACTGCAGGGGCATTGGACAGATAGGAAGTGGATCATGATGGACATTCATCACCTTCATCATTGACCACCTTCATCGGATGGGGCATTGAGTACGAGAGTTGGCAGGTCATGTTATAGTTGTATAAGACTTTGGTTCGGCCACATTTAGTGTACTGTGTACAGTTCTGGTCGCCACATTACCAAAAGGATGTGGATGCTTTGGAGAGGGTGCAGAGGAGGTTAACCAGGCTGTTGCCTGGTATGGAAGGTGCTAGCTATGAAGAAAGGTTGAGTAGATTAGGATTATTTTCATTAGAAAGACGGAGATTGAGGGGTACCTGATTTGAGGTCTACAAAATCATGAGGGGTATAGCCAAGGTGGATAGCAAGAAGCTTTTTCCCAGCGTGGGGGACTCAATTACTAGGGGTCATGAGTTCAAAGTGAGAGGAGGAATGTTTATGGGAGATATGCATGGAAAGTTCTTTACACAGAGGGTGTTGGCTGCCTGGAACGCTTTGCCAGCGGAGGTGGTAGACGCAGACACGTAAGTGTCTTTTAAGATGTATCTGGACAAGTACATGGATGGGCAGGGAGCAAAGGGATACAGACCCTTAGAAAATAGATGATAGGCTTAGACAGAGGATCTCGATCGGTGCAGGCTTGGAGGGCCAAAGGCCCTGTTCCTGTGGTGTAATTTTCTTTGTTCTTTATAAGGATATGCAGTCAAAGGTGAAAGGGCTCTGGTGTGAATGGGTGATGGCTTGTGGATTTCGGTAATTCCAGTTAACAGCCAGCTTGCTGCAGTTGTAAATCTATTGTGTGTTGGGTTTTTTGGGATGTGGGAAGTTATTGATGATGACCATTGATATTCAAGATTTTTTTTATTCTCTAAAGAAGCCTGCCTCTCTGAAGCACTCATGCTCTGTGTCATATGCACTAGTGTGCACACCCATCTCTGTGATAACATGGACATCTTGTATTTCTGGGCTGTACCTCAAATACCAGCACCATGTGGTAATTAGAGATTTAATTCAGAGATTCAAGATTGGAACTTGGAACAAGCCATTTTATCTACAGTGCACTTGTCATCCACCTGCTGAAGTACTAGGTCCAGTGTGTGCCCATATTTTGCGGAAGCATTGTGAAAGTGCATGTAGAAAGACATAGACTACATAATAATGTTCCTTCATATTGTCACTGTTTCACTGACTGATGGACTATGTTTACTGGCTGCTTGAAAGAATTTGTGACTAGTTTTTGAACTGATAAAATGTACCCCTGAGACTCCCCTTCCTGACCCTCGCCAACCCCTGCTGCTGTCTCAACATGAGCAAAGCAATAGCAGATACTGGAATTTTAAAATAAATCCAAACATTATAGGAAAAGCTCTGCAGCTCAGCAGGCTTCTGTGGAGAGAGAAACAGAGTTTGGCATTTTGGGTCAATGACCTTTTTTCAGAAGGCTGCGTAGTTTTTGCTGGAATTCCATGCTTTCATTTCAGCATTCTAGCATCTGTTGTTTTGAATTGTGAGTCCCTTTTTTTTATAGTGTTGTTCAGCATATCGGAAATTAGGAAGGTAAAAGGCATAATTGCCTTTATTGTAAGGGGGTTGGAGTGCAATAATGAAGGAGTCTTGTAACTGTTGGGAGTACTTGGTGAGACCAGACTTGGAACACTCTACGGTTTTGGCCTGTACACGCTCAGAATCCCAGAGGGCATACACACTGAAGGCTTGCTGCTGAGCCCTGAGACGAGGGAGCTACCCTCTAAGAGGCTGAGAAAATCGGGCCTGATTCTCTGGAGTTTAGAAGAAGGGGAAAGGATCACATTGGAACAAATAATTCTGAAGGTGTTTGACAGGGTTGATACTGAGAGGTCCTTCTCCCTCTCAGCTGGGGATCTAAAAGATAGTGTGGGGTGTTTGGGGATAGGGGCGTGTAACAGCTTTGACAAGGGCATGGAGATAGCAAGAACTGCACATGCTGAAGTCAGGGTCAATGCAGTGTGGAGCAGGAGGAACACAGCAGGTCAGTCAGCAACAGAGCAGCAGTAGAGTCGATGTTTCAGGCCTGGACCCTTCATCAGGACAATGCTGAATAATTTGGTCTCTTGAGTGTTTGAGATGTGGGGAGCAGGTGGTAGAAGGAGAGTTGAAGTTCAAGATCAGACATGATTGTATTGAAAGGAGGGAGCAGGCTGAATGGTGTACTCCTGCTCCTGTTACTGATATTCTTTTAGCAATGCACCTTTATAAAGAACATTGGTTTACAGATATCACTGGCAGTTTCCTCCACACATATAGTTCCAGTCTTTGTGTCTTGTGTAACATGGTGCTTTAGGTACTTCAAGAACGGAAGATTAAAGGTAATAGGAGCTAAATCAAATTAAATGAGGAAAGGTAATTCAACCTCTCAAACCTACTTCACCAGTTAATAAGATAATTACTGATCTAGTTGTGGTTTTTACTCCCCATCAGTCCCCCATAACCATCAACTCATTCGTTGATCAAAACTCTGTCTTATTATCAATATATTCATATATGAAGCATCTGCTGCTCTCTGAGGGAGAGAATTCCACAAGAGTCATAGCCCTCTGAAAGAAGGCATTCCTCCTCATCAGAGATAGTAGGAACTGCCAATGCTGGAGAATCTGAGCTAACAAGGTGTAGAGCTGGATGAACACAACAGGCCAAGCAGCATCAGAGGAGCAGGAAAGCTGACATTTTGGCTTGAGACCCTTCTTCAGGAAAGTTTTTCTCATTCTTCCTCATCTCCATCTTAAATGATAAACTGCTTGTTCTTAAACAATGTCCTCGTTAAATTAGTTTTAGATTCCCCAGTGAGAGGCAAAATCATCTCAGAATCTACCCTGTTAGACCTCTTCGACCCCTGTAGGATTGTCCCTCACTCATCTAAACTCCAATGAGTACAAACCTAGCCTACTCAAACTTTCCTCATGAGACAACAAGAATCAGTCAAATGAACCTTCTCTGAACTGCTTTAATTTTGTCCATCCCTCAGACAGTAGGTGTAAAGGAGTCTTTTACAGAATATAAGCTGGTGATTAGTGGAACTACACAGCGATCAGTGTTGGGTCCACACAGATGGACTTGGGTAGGTTAGGAGAGAGAAAGGGGCAAATAGAATATAAGGTGAAAAAGTGTGTGGCTATACATTTTGGTGGGAAGAAAAGAGGTGCAGAGTATATTCTAAATGGGGAAAGAGTTCAGAAATCTGAAGCACGAAGGGAGTTCCTAGTTCAAGGTTCTCTAAAGGCTAATGTATGGGTTCCAATGGCAGTTAGGAAGGCAAATTCAATGTTAGTATTCATTTCAAGAATATTATAGTACAAAAGCAGACATGTACTGCTGAGGCTGTATAAGGTTTTGGTGAGACGGCATTTGGAATATTGTGAGCAGTTTTTGGCCATATCAGAGCTAGGATGCAGGCCTTGCAGGGCAGCAGAGGAGATTCATGGAAATGACCCCAGAAATTAACGTCTTGTAATATGAGGTTGAGGACTTTGGACCTGTACTCGATAGAGTTTAGAAGGATGAGCAGGGATCTGATTGAAACTTGTAGAATACTGAGATTGAATGTAGAGAAAATCTTTCTGCTAATAAGAGACTAGGACCGAAGGCACAGCCTCAGAGTGATGACCCTTTAGAACTGAGATGAGGAGAAATTTCTTCTTGGTGGTTAACCTGTGGAATTCATTCCCGCAGAGGATTGTGGAGACAAAGTTGTTGAATGTATTTAACACAGAGGTAGATATATTCTTCATTAGGGAGGGAATTAAGGGTTACAGGGAGAAGGCAGGAGAATGGTATTGAGAAATGCATCAGCCATGATCAAGTTATGGGGCAGATTTGATGGGGTGAATGGCAACTTCTGCCCCTAGGTTTTATGATCTTACTTAGGAAGAAGTCCAAAACCATACAAAGCATTCCAGATAAAGTCTCATTAAGACCCTCCACTGTTGTACTCCCCTACATTTATGCTCCATCCCTCTTGCAATAAAGGCCATCCTTCCACTTGTTGCCCTAATGACATGCTGTACCTGCATATGACCTGTGGAGATTCCTTTTCAAGGACATCTAGATCCCCCGAAGCACAGTGTCGTGCAGTACCTTTCCATTTAAAAAGAAGTGAGCGGTAATATCGCTGAAACTGTGAATTGCTTAGTGAATGGGACAGTCTAAATGTAGATAGGATGTTTCTCCTCACCCCTTACGGTAACGTCCTCTGATATACCCCACAACCCTCAGTGTAACACTCTCTGAAATAACCCACACTCCTCATTTCAACATTGATGTACCCCACATTTCCACTGCAACACACTCTGATATACTGCACAGCCTCACTGGAACGTTCTCTGATATCACCACACCTCTCACTGTAACATTCTGATAAATCCCACACTCCTTATTAATATGCAGTCTGATATGTCCCACAATCCTTACTGTGACATTCTGATTTATCCCACATCATTCACTGTAATACTAACACACCTCTCACTATAGCACTCTGACATAGCCCACACTCCTCTCTCTAACACTGGTATATTACATATCCCTCCTTATAACACTGATACACCACATTCCGATAACAACATGCAGAAATATACCACAGAGTTCACTGTAACCCTCTCTGTTATAACACTTCTGGTATACTCTACATCCCCCACTGTAAAACTCGGTTACACCTACACCCCTCACTGTAAAAGTCTGGGAGACACCACATGTCTTGCTGTAACATGATGGTATATCCCACACCCCTCACTGTAAAACACTGGCACACCCTGCACCTCCTACTGTAACATTGATATACCTATACCTCTCACTGTAACACTCTCACGTATCCCACATCCCTCACTGTAACACTGGTACCCCTTACTGTTGCACTGGTACCTTTCATTGTAAGACTGGTATACCTCTCATAGTAGCACAGGTACGCTACTCACTGTAACACTGACACACACACACACACACACATTTTGCTAACAGACAGCCAGTTCAACCATATGGCGGATCCATCAAGAAACATGCTCAGAAGAAAGTGGCAGGAGAATGGAACCTCCCCTGCAAGAGGGAATGTGGCAGGGGTTCTGAGAGAGGATTCGTAGGACAGCCTGTGCCCTAATATTAAGCTGAGTTGCAGTGGTATTGCTGAGGTATTCAGCATTTAGTTGCAAATGGACAGGTATAGCAATGTTGTCCATCAATTGCACTGCTGTCTTTAAGCTTTGTTCAAAATGTGATTCCCACACAATTTGCATGCACTTTTTCTTGCATCAAAAATTGTCAACTCAGGTCAGGATGGACATCCTTTGATTTGAATGTCTGAGTTTTTACAGGCAGGAATTGGTGATGTTTGTAGATCCCTAGTGGATTTGCTGTTTACCAGTCTGTGTACTACATCAGCTTTGGCTTGTTAAATTGTGCATCGATCTGTGGTTGGTTTCAGCTCCAGATTCAATTTCTTTTCTGAGATTGATTTTCTCTCGTGTGTTCCCCCTACTATCTCTGCCATCCCCTGTCTCTCTCTCTTGTTCTGCCTCTCTCTGTTGTTCCCTTTCCCTCTTTCTCTCTGTTGATCTCTTTCTCTCTCTCTGTCTCTATTGCTCCACCTCTTTCTCTCTCTCCCTCTCCCCCTCCCCATCTCTCTGACCCTCTCTCTCTTCTGCTTGTTGTCTATCTGTCACTCCCTCTCCCTATCTCTGTTGCTGTTGTGAATCTTTGTGTTGCTTTCACTATCAGTGGGATTGGTCACCTTTTACAGTCATAGAGGTGTACAACACGGAAACAGACCCTTTGGTCCAATTGTCCATGCCACCCAGATATTCTAAATTAATCTAGTCTCATTTGCCAGTAATTGGCTCATATCCCTTTAAACCATTCCTATTCATGGACCCATCCAGATGCCTGTTAAATGTTGTAATTGTATCTGCCTCCACCATCTCCTCTGATAGGTTGCTCCATCCATGCACCATCCTCTTCATGAAAATGTTCCCTTAGGCCTCTTTTAAATCTTTCTCCTCTCATCTTAAACCAATACTGTCTCTTGTTTTTGATTCCCCGACCCTGGTAAGAAGGCATTGGCTATTCACCCTATCTATGTCCCTCGCGATTTTATAAACCTCTACAAGGTGTTCCTTCAGCCTCTGGGTTGCCTCTGTTTTGAGCTAATAAGGTGTATATTTTCACTCTCCTTTCTCCACTGTTACCTGTATCTCTGTCCTCTCTTTTCTATCACCTTGTCCTTTTTCTTTCTTTTTAGCTGTTTGGTAGTATGCTCTCTCTTTGTGCCTTTTCTCCCTCTCTGTTTGACACTCCTCCCCCAGAGCTGGGGTCTCCTTTTATCCAGTGAGCTTCAATGTGTCTTCTGCCTTTTTCTCTCTCACTCACTTCCTGCGTATTTGATTAGAACAGGTTCTGTACTTCCCTTTTGCAGATTTTGCTTGAGTGTTCTGAATGTGAGCAACTTTCCAGTTCCTGGTTTAGGTATTTGTTTAACTTTTTATTGACATTTTATTGCCAATGAATTATGTTGTAACTGCAGCTTGTAGTTTGTGTTGTATTGTCTCTGTTTTGCTGTCATGAGGTTGCTCAGTCAGTCTGTCCTTCATTCTCTCACTTTGTTTTGATTTGTGTTTCTTTGTTCTCCTTTGTGTATTCACCACATTCAACGTTCACTTCCCCCACTGCCTTCAATGTTCACTCCCTCCACCACCGTCAGCATTTTCACTCAGTCTCCCACCTTCAACATTTTCAGATCCTCATTTGCAGACGTTCAAAGGCAGCAGTGTGTACCATTTACAAGATGCACTACAGAAATTCACCAAGACTTCTTAGACAGCACCTTCCAAACTCTCGACCACTACCATCCAGAAGCTTTTACATGGGAACCTGCTGTTCCTTCAATGTCACTGGGTCAGTGTCCTGGAACTTCCTTTTTAGTGACATTGTGGGTCAACCTACAGCACGTGGACTGCAGTGGTTCAAGAAGGTAGCGCATCCCCACCTTCTTGAGGGGCCAGTTAGGGATGGGCAATAAATGCTGGCCAGCCAGCAATGACCATATGATGTTTTTAAAAAGGACTTTGACTCGTCCATTGTTAAAGACCTCTGCTTCTTTTCTTGTCTGTCTCAATATATTACTACTATTCATTTGCTAATTTGGTCTGCGCTTCTCTGTATTTTCACACTGATACTCCACACCTCCACATATCTGTGTAACCTCCTCCACCCCCTATTCCCTTCCCTATGTTTGTAAACTCTTCCAGCCTCAAAATCCCTTCCTATCCCTCACCTCATATTGCCCCAACACCCTTCCTATTTCTGTATCCTCCTCCAGCCCTTACACCTTTCCTTAGCTCTGTAAACTCCTCCAGCCCCAACACCCTCCCTATCTCTGTAACCTTCTCCAGCCCCCACACCATTCCCCTATCTCTGTCACCTCCTCCAGCCCCAACACTCATCCCTATGTCTGTAGCCTCCTTCAAGTCTCTATGTCCCTCCCTACTTTAACCTGATACAGCTCCAAAACCCACCCTATCTTTGTAAACTCCTCCAATTCTGGCCTTTTGAATATCCCTGATTCCCATCTCTCCACCTCACAGTGTCTTCTCTTTTAAGATGCTCCTTAAAACTGATATTTGGACTGGAGGATTGGTCACCTGTTATTAATATTGCCTCATGCGACTCAAATGTGTCAAATGTTATCATCTGTAAAATCATGGAATTGCTACAGTGCGGAAGGAAGTCATTTAGCCGCATATGCCTAGAGCGTTTCAATTCCCTAATGCCTAACTCCTTCCTTTACCCTTGCATACCATTTCTATCCAAGTAACCATCCGATGCCCTCCTGAATGTCTCAATTGAACTTGTTTCCACCTCATTTACAGGCACTGCATTCCAGACCATAACTATTTGCTGCACGAGAAAGATTATTCTCGCTTTATCCTTTCTTTGTTAACACTTCACTTTAAATCCATGCCCCTTTTGTTCTTGTTTCTTTTGAGCATGAGCAGCTTCTCCCTACCTACTCTATCCAGCCTGTTGTAATTTTGTAAACCTTTATCAGATCACCTCACAGCCACCTTCTCACTTGGGAAAGTCTTGGGACTTTTTACTTAACAAGATAAATGAATCCTTGGTAACTATTGCAAAGGGAGTGGAATGTAAAAGTTGTGAAGTTTAACTACAGCTGTGCAGGGTCAAGATGAAGCTGATAGCCTGAGAATTTGCAGAGTTTTGATCTGCGCATTTGTATAAAGGATAGAATTGGTTAGGAGATTCACTTACCTGATTGCTGAGGTGATAGGGCTTGTCTTGTAAACGGCTTTTCCCGATCCCTGTTGAAGTTCAGAAGAACAAGAGGTGATCTTTTAGAAACTTGTAACATCCTGAGGGATTGGATTGGGTGAATATCCAGAAGCTGTTTCCTCTTGTGGGTTAAAATGAGGGGATACAGCTGAAGAATAAAAAGATACTCCTTTCAAGATGAAGATGAGGAGAATGCCTTTATCTGTAAGGATTTCCCGACTTCAAAGAGCATTGTCCTGGAAGAGGGTGTTGCATGCTGTGCTCATGTTCAGGGCCTGCGCTCAAGGGAGGGCCCAACCTCATTGGCTGCATGATAGTATGAAATCTCTCAGGAATGGGAGAGGGTCAAATTTGCAGCGCACTCTCATTTAAGTAGATAGCATCCCTGAGGAGTGTTTGCTGTAATCATAGCTCGGTTCTATCCCATGCTTGCCATCGTTTGGTCAATTTGTGAGCCAATCAGTAGCAAATATGGGACAAAATCAGACTGTGATTGGAGGAGGAGCAAGAAGAAAAGTGGCAACATCGAGAATAGGAGTTGGGATAGGATCACGGGATAGGAGTTGCCTGGCCAGATGGATGGAGTGAGTCAGTGAGATGGAGGGAGACTGTAAGATGGGAGACTAAGGCTGGAGGAGGTAGGGAGGTAGGGAGACTACAAGAAAGGGGGAGGGAAACAGGAAGAGAGGTTGTAAAAGAGGGTGAATTGTTTTAAATCTGCCAACAATGGACCACATATCTGACTAGGAGCCAAGAAATCACCAAGTAAGTAATTTCCTTGCAAATGAGTATGGAATCTCTAGCTTAAGGCTGCACATGGCCGTTGTCTCCCATGAACTAGCGGTATTATTACAGAATATCATAGAATCCCTACAGTGTGGAAACAGGTCATTCGGCCCAACAAAATACATCGCTCCTCCAAACAGCATCCCACACTGACCCATTCTCCTGCACCTACATGTCTACCCGTGCCTACCCAAACATTCCTGGACACTATGGGCAATTTAGCATGACCAATCCACCTAGCCTGCACATCTTTGGACTGAGGGAGGAAATCAGAGCACCTGGAGAATACCCACACAGACACAGGGAGAATGCCCAAATTCCACATAGACAGTCCCCCAAGAGTAGAATTGAACTGGGGCCCCTGGCACTGTGAGGCAGCAGTGCTAGCCACTGAACCACCGTGCCACCCAAAATTATTGTTAGACTATTCATCTAGAAACTTAGAATCATCTGATAACCTGGGTTTAATGTGACCATGGAAGATAGTGGAATTTGAATTAAATTGCAAAAATATAATCTAGAATTAAGATTCTAATGATAACCATGAAAGGGAAGGAAACTACCACCCTTACATCTGACCTGGTCCCCCACTCTAGACCCCCAGAAATGTGGTTGACTCTTAATTATTCTAAAGGTTGGGTAATAACTGCTAACCTATCCAGCAATGCCCACATCCTGTGAATTAATTTTTAAAAGGAGCTATTACATTACATATCATCAAAATTGCAGTGCTATTGTAATAAACACTCTGCTGATTCCAAGTTTGAAAGTGTGATTAAGGGGAAAGGGTAGTAATTGCCCGATTAAAATATTCCAGCTGTGTTGGAAACACATTATCTGTGACCTCTCGTCTGTAATAGGTCTGTTTAGGGCGTTGGCTTTTTAAGTATAGAAGCGCATGCCAGTTGTTTGAAAAAATGTCTAATTTATGCCTGTTATCTTGTGCAATTTTAACTAGTGTGGGGTCTACTAATAGAGTGTTGGTGATTATTGGGGGCAGTGTAGACTTCTTCTAATTCTGTTTCTGTGTGAGTTCACATATCTCACGTGTCAACACAAATACTGAGGGCTGTGTAAATGTGTGACTGAATAAATCAGGTAGTGTGAATGGGAAAGTAACCCCCAAAAATCAAATGTGAGGCTGGACGAACACAGCAGGCCAAGCAGCATCTCAGGAGCACAAAAGCTGACGTTTCGGGCCTAGACCCTTCATCAGAGAGGGGGATGGGGGGAGGGAACTGGAATAAATAGGGAGAGAGGGGGAGGCGGACCGAAGATGGAGAGTAAAGATGATAGGTGGAGAGAGTGTAGGTGGGGAGGTAGGGAGGGGATAGGTCAGTCCAGGGAAGACGGACAGGTCAAGGAGGTGGGATGAGGTTAGTAGGTAGCGGGGGGTGGGCTTGGGGTGGGAGGAAGGGATGGGTGAGAGGAAGAACCGGTTAGGGAGGCAGAGACAGGTTGGACTGGTTTTGGGATGCAGTGGGTGGGGGGGAAGAGCTGGGCTGGTTGTGTGGTGCAGTGGGGGGAGGGGACGAACTGGGCTGGTTGAGGGATGCAGTAGGGGAAGGGGAGATTTTGAAACTGGTGAAGTCCACATTGATACCATATGGCTGCAGGGTTCCCAGGCGGAATATGAGTTGCTGTTCCTGCAACCTTCGGGTGGCATCATTGTGGCAGTGCAGGAGGCCCGTGATGGACATGTCATCAAGAGAATGGGAGGGGGAGTGGAAATGGTTTGCGACTGGGAGGTGCAGTTGTTTTTTGCGAACTGAGCGGAGGTGTTCTGCAAAGCGGTCCCCAAGCCTCCGCTTGGTTTCCCCAATGTAGAGGAAGCCGCACCGGGTACAGTGGATGCAGTATACCACATTGACAGATGTGCAGGTGAACCTCTGCTTGATGTGGAATGTCATCTTGGGGCCTGGGATGGGGGTGAGGGAGGAGGTGTGGGGACCTCTACATTGGGGAAACCAAGCGGAGGCTTGGGGACCGCTTTGCAGAACACCTCCGCTCAGTTCGCAAAAAACAACTGCACCTCCCAGTCGCAAACCATTTCCACTCCCCCTCCCATTCTCTTGATGACATGTCCATCATGGGCCTCCTGCACTGCCACAATGATGCCACCCGAAGGTTGCAGGAACAGCAACTCATATTCCACCTGGGAACCCTGCAGCCATATGGTATCAATGTGGACTTCACCAGTTTCAAAATCTCCCCTTCCCCTACTGCATCCCTCAACCAGCCCAGTTCGTCCCCTCCCCCCACTGCACCACACAACCAGCCCAGCTCTTCCCCCCCACCCACTGCATCCCAAAACCAGTCCAACCTGTCTCTGCCTCCCTAACCGGTTCTTCCTCTCACCCATCCCTTCCTCCCACCCCAAGCCGCACCCCCGGCTACCTACTAACCTCATCCCACCTCCTTGACCTGTCCGTCTTCCCTGGACTGACCTATCCCCTCCCTACCTCCCCACCTACACTCTCTCCACCTATCATCTTTACTCTCCATCTTCGGTCCGCCTCCCCCTCTCTCCCTATTTATTCCAGTTCCCTCCCCCCATCCCCCTCTCTGATGAAGGGTCTAGGCCCGAAACGTCAGCTTTTGTGCTCCTGAGATGCTGCTTGGCCTGCTGTGTTCGTCCAGCCTCACATTTTATTATCTTGGAATCTCCAGCATCTGCAGTTCCCATTATCCCCAAAAATCAAATGATAGCCTTGGAGTGGGAAGGCAGTTTCCACCCCCCCCCCCGCCCCCCTTTTAGACGGAGGCAATGGCCTAGTGGTATTATTGCTGGACTGTCAATCCAAAGACCCAGGTAATGTCCTGGGGATCCAGATTTAAATCCCACCATGGCAGATGGTGGAATTTAAATGGTGGGATTTAAATTCAATAAATATTTGAAATTAAAAGTGTAATGATGTCCCTGTATCCATTGTTGATTGTTGTGAAAACCCATCTGGTTCACAAATGTCCTTTAGGGAGGAAGCTGCCATCATTACCTGGTCTGGCATATATGCGACTTTAGACCCACAGCAATGTGGTTGACTCTTGACTACCCTCTGGGCAATTAGAGATGGGCAATAAACGCTGGCCTAGCCAGTGATGCCAAATAAGTTTAATGTGAAAGGGTTTAAGTTAAAGGAAATGTGAGAGGCAAGTTTTTTTACACAGGTTGGTAAGTGCCTGGAATGCGCTGCTAGAGAAGGTGGTGGAGATGGGTACAATGGCAACATTTAAAAGGTATTTTGATGATACTTAAATATGCAGGGGATGGAGGGTAATGGGATGCGTAGAGGCAGGAAGTTTTTCATTTTGGAAGATACCACGTGACAGTGGAGTCTTGGTGGACTGAATGCTGCACTGTTCTTTGTCAGTCTTTGTAAGCTCTGTCAGTCTGGAGCTGCCCTGCCCTGACATTTGCTGTGAATGTAGCAGACACAGGGAAGTTGTTGCATGGCTTTGTGAGAAGCGCTTTGGGGACCCTGTTAGATAAGGTGGCACAGGGGTTAGGCTTCCTCCTTCCCCAGGACCAGCTGTGTAGGTACCAACTGTTCTGTGGTTGCCATCAGGGTCAGTGTGGTCTCAGCCATTTGGAGGAATGCCTGCTGTTGTATGAAGACAGCCAATGTGAGATGCGCCACCAGGGTTTTGAGAGCTTGACACATGTCAGATGCCAATGTCTGTAGATGTGGGAGGGGGTGTGACCAGAGCCTACATAATGTTTCCTGAGAGGTTGACTAACAAAGAGCTCCTTTGGAGCACGTGGTGAGCTGAAGCTGCCAGGAACCCATCCAAATGTCCACATCAAAGATTCTCAGTGCCAAGGTTTTATAGCAAGTTCGCAGAGATAGGAGTCTGAATATTGATGAACTAACTTGTGGTGTTAAGAAGGTAACAATGGTTTACCAGGCTAATTGCTGGAATGGCAAAATTTATGTATGGAGAGAGACTGGTTGGATTAGGATTTGACAAATATCAGTTCCCTTAATCAGCAACTTGCTGCTGTCTAGTGAGAAACTCACTTCTCAGCAAGTACATAAAAGATACCTTGGGGCTCCCCAGGTCAAGATAGACCTTGATGGATTCATCATCCAATTCTGCTCACCTTGATCAGACCCCTGTAAGATTCCGCTCAAGATTCCTTAATCGGGGAATGTTGCAATTCTTGACTGTGTTGCCGACTTGACAATGGAATGGGAAGGGTCTCAGGTGTGGCCCAGTGTTTGAGACAATTACAAATCACACTGCCTCAGTGCCTCTGCTAATAAATAACCTGAGTGTAAACCTCCCAGTCTTCGACATCTAATGACCAAACTTGTGCAACCATCAGAAAATAGGAACAGGAGTAGGCTCAGCATTTCAAATCTGTTCTGCCATTCAAAATTATCACGATCATCCAACTCAATCTGTTACTTCCACTTTCCCCATACCCTTTGATCCCTTTAGCTCTACGCTGTAAGAACTGAACTAACTCCTTGAAAATATTCAATGTTAGCCTTGAACTGCTTTCCTTGGCAGGCAATTCCACAGGCTAACCATGAGAGAGTGAAGACATTTCTCCTCATTTCAGATGGTAGATGGAGTTTAATTTAGATAAATGTGAGGTGCTGCATTTTCAAAAGGCAATTCAATGTAGGATTTGTATGCTTAATGGTAAGATCCTGAGGAGTGTTGCAGAACAAAGAGACCTTGGGGTGCACGTTCATGCTTCTTTGAAGGTGGAATCGCAGGCAGACAGGGTAGTGATAGTGTTTGGTACATCTGCTTTCATTAGTCGTTGCATTGAGTACAGGGGTTGGGATGTCATGTTGTGGTTGTACAGGACGTTGGTTAGACCACTTCTGAAATACTGCATTCAGTTCTAGCTTTCGTGCTATAGGAAAGATGTTGTTAAACTTGAAAGAGTACAGAAAAGATTTACAAATATGTTGCCATGGTTGGGGTCGAGTCTTCATGGGGGGGCTGAATAGGCCAGGGCAATTTTCCCTGAAGTGTCAGACGCTGACGGGTTTATAAAATCTTGAGGAGCATGGATAAAGTGAATAGTCAAGGTATTGTTCCTAGAGTAGGGGAATTCAAAACTAGAGGGCATAATTAAGGTAAGCGAGGAAAGGTATAAAAGGGGCCCAACGGGCATGTTTTTCACACAGAGGTGGTACGTGTATGGAATGAGCTGCCAGACGAAGTGGTGGAGGCTGGTACAATTACAACATTTAAAAGGCATCTGGATGTGTACATGATAGGAAGGGTTTTGGGGATATGGGCCAAATGCTAGCACATGAGATTAGGTTGATTTGGGATATCTGGTCAGCACGAACGAATTGGACCAAAGGGTCTGTTTCTGCACTGTACAGCTCTATGACCATGACTCAGACCTAAGTGGGCAGCCCTTAAACAGTGACCCTCAGGCTCTGGATTTCCTGGTTATCTGGAACATCCTTCCTGTGTTTATCCCATCTAGTTGTGTGGGAATTATATTGATTCCTATGAGATCTCCCCTCAGTCTTCTAAACTCCAGTGATTATTGTCCCAACTAATCCAGATTGCCTGTTTATATTGTCGATCTTGGCATCCAAGGAATCAGTCTGGTAAACTTTCATTGCACTCCCTGCAAAGGCAGATGATTCTTTCTCAGACAAGGAGACCAAAACTGCGCACAATACTGCAAGTGACAACTCACCAGGGCCTGGGTACAATTGCAGTAAGATATCCCTGCTCCTGCACTTGAATCTTCTCACTGTGAAGGCTAACATACCATTTGCTTTCTTCACACCCTGCTGCACCTAGAATTGTAGAATCCCAACAGCGTGGGAGCAGGTTATTCAGCCCATCAATAGCACCCCACCCAGACCCAACCTCCTATCCTTTCCCTGTAACCCTACATTTTCCATGGTTAACCCACCTAGTCTGCACATCCCGGCCACAGTTAGCAATTAAGCATGGCCAACCACCTAACCTACACAACTTTGGACTGTGGGAGGAAACTGAAGATCGGAGAAAATCCACACAAGCATGGGGAGAATCTATAAACTCCATACATAGTCGCCTGAGGCTGGAATTGAGCCCAGATCCCTGGCGCTGTGGGGCAGCAGTGCTAACTACAGAGCCACCATGCCGCACTATGCTGCATGCTTTCTTTCAGCAACTGGTGTACACGGACACCCAGGCCTTGTTGCCCCCCCCCCCCTTGCCCCAATCTATCACTATTTAGATGATAACTCACCTTCCTGTTTGTCCTGCCAAAATGGGTAATCTCTCATTTTTCCCACATGGCACTGTATTTGCTATGCATTTGCCTACTGACTCAACTTGTCCAAAGCATGCTGAAACACCTTTGCATTCTCCTCACAGTTCACATTCCCACACAGTTTCTGTGTGTGTGTCTGTTTGTCTGTGTTAGTGACAGTGTGTGCATTGTCATGTAAGTGTCTGTTTATGTGTCTGCCTGCCTATTCGTGTTTGTGTGTCTAGAATTTGTGTGTCTGCCTGTCAGTAGGGCTGTGTGCGTACATGACTATTAGTGAGTCTCTATATATAAGACCATAAGACACAGGAGCAGAATTAGGCTGTTCAGCCCATCAAATCTGCTGTGCATTTGATCAAGGCTGATATATTTTTCAAACTCATTCTCCTGGCCTTCTGTCTGTACTTCTTGATTCCCTCACTAATGAAGAACCTATCTGTCTTATATACAGTCAATAATTTGGCCTTGAAAGCCCTTGTGAGTCCCACTAGTTAACCTCCTGCTGGCTGAAGGAATTCCTCCTCATCTTAGTTCTAAGAGATCAGTTTCACTCTGAAACTGTGCCCTTGTGTCCTAGTTTCTAAACATCATATCCAAATTCACTCTATCCAGGCCTCTCAATATTCTGTAAGTTTCATTCCTATCTCCCTTCATCCTTCTTCATCAAATACAGACCTAGAGTCCTCAAATGCTCTTCTTAAGCCCTTCATTCCTGGGATCATTCTTGTAAAGCTCCTCTGGACCCCCTCAATTCCAGCACATCCTATATTAAATATGGTCTAAAATTGATCACAATATTCAAATAAATTCTAACCAGAGTCTTATACAGCCTCAGCAGTACATCCCTTCTCATATTCTAGTTGTCTTGAAAGAATGCTAACATTGCATTTGCCTTCCAAACTGCCAACTGAACTTGAATGTTAACCTAAAGAGAAACCTGAACCAGGACTCCCCAAGTCTTTCCCTGTTTAGAAAATAGTCTACCCCTCTAGTCTTCCTACTAAAGTACGTAAACTCAGACTTTCCTACACTGCTCCATATGCCACTTCTTTGCCCATCTCCTAGCCTGCACAGTCCTTCTGCAGCTTCCTTACGTCCTGAGCACTGCCTGCCCTGTCACCTATCTTTGTGTCAAGTACAAACATTGTAATAATGCCCTCAATTCCTTTGACCAGTTCATTAATGTGTCACTTGAATAGTTGTGGTTGCAACACAGACGTCTGCGCAAGTCCACAGTCACCAGCTGTCATCCTGAAAAAGACACCTCTATCCTTACTCCCTGCTTTCTGTCAGTCAGCCAGTCCTCTATCCATGCCAGTATCTTGCCATTAACACCATGGGATCTTATTTAGCAACTACCTTTGTGCAACAAAGTGTAGCACCTTGTCAAAAGCCTTTTAGAAATCCAAATAGATCACATGGATCTCCTTTGTCAAATTTACTCGTTACCTCCTCAAAAATTCCAACAGAGTTTTCAGCCATGACCTCCTCTTGATGAGGTCCTGCTGACTCTGCCCTATTTTACCAAACACTTCCAAGTACTCTGCAATCTCTTCCTCAATAAGGTACTCTAAAATCTTAACAGGAGAGGTCAGGCTAACTGGTCGATAGTTTCCGGTCTTCTACTTCCCTCCCTTCTTAAATAGCGGTACATTAGGTATTTCTAGCCTTCGAGGAGTGATTCTTGAAAGATCACCAGCAATGCAACTGCAATTTCTTCAGCCATCTTCTTGAGAACTCTAGGGTGTAGCCCATCTGGTCCGGTTGATTTATCTAACTTCAGCTTCTTGAGCACCTTCTCCTTTGTGACGGCCACTACCCTTACCTCTGCTGCCAACTCTCAAGAAGTTCTAGTATGCTGCTGGTGTCTTGTGCTGTGTGTGTATGTCTGCCTGTTAGTGTTTCGTAGAATCCCCGTGGTGTGAAAGCAGGCCGTTCAATATCCACACTGAACCTCTGAAGGGCATCTCAACTAGAACCACCCCCCCTACCCTATCCCTCTGATCCACCATTTCCCAAATTCACATGGCCTACATATCCCTGGACACTAATGGCAATTTAGCACGGCCAATCCACCCTAACCTGTACATCTTTGGACTGTGGAAGGAAACCAGAACACTTGGAGGAAACCCACATGGACACTGGGAGAATGTGCAAACTCCACACGGGCACCTGAGGGCAGAATCGAACCCGGGTCTCTGGTGCTGTGAGGCAGCAGTGCTAACCACTGAGCCACTATGCCACCATTTGTGCATTTTTCTGCCTGATAGTGCCTCTGCATATGTGGCTATTAATGTCTGTGTGTGTGCCTGCCTGTTTATGCTCTGTGTGTGTTTGTGTACATGTCTGCCTATTGGTGTCTGTGTATGTGTGTCTGCTTATTCATTCTAGTGTGTGTGTGTGTGTGAGTGTGTGGGTATGTACACCTGTTTGTTCCTCTGTGTGTGTGCACCGACCTGTGAAACCAATCTGAAGCCCAACTAACCTACACTATTCCATTATCATCCGTATGTTTATCCAATGACCATTAAAATGCTCTTAAAGTTGGCGAGTCTACTACTGTTGCAGGCAGGGCATTCCACGCCCTTACTATTGTCTGAGTAAAGAACCTACCTCTGACATCTGTCCTATATGTATCACCCCTCAGTTTAAAGCTATGTCCCCTCATGCTAGCCATCACCATCCGAGGAAGAAGGCTCTCACTGTCCATCCTATCTAATCCTCTGATCATCTTGTATGCTTCTATTAAGTTGCCTCTTAACCTTATTCTCTCTAATGAAAATAGCCTCAAGTCCTCAGAGTTTCCTCATCAGACCTTCCCTCCATACGAGGCAACATCCTGGTAAATCTCCTCTGCACCCTTTCCAATGCTTCCACATCCTTCCTATAATGCGGCGACGAGAACTGTGCGCAATACTCCGAGTGCGGCCGACCAGAGTTTTGGACAGCTGCAACATGACCTCATGGCTCCAAAACTCAATCCCTCTACCAATAAAACCTAACACACCGTACGCCTTCTTAACAACCCCATCAACTTGGGTGGCAACTGGGATCTATGCACATAGACACCGAGATCCCTCTGCTCGTCCACCCTACCAATAATGTTACCATTGGCCCAGTACTCTGTATTCCTGTTACTTCTTCCAAAGTGAGTCACCTCACACTTTTCCGCATTAAACTCCATTTGTCACCTCTCAGCCCACCTCTGCAGCTTAACTATGTCCCTCTGTAACCTGCAACATCCTTCTGCACTTTACACAACTCCACTGACTTTAGTGTCATCTGCAAATTTGCTAACCCATCCTTCTACAGCCTCATCCATGTCATTTATAAAAATGACAAACAGTAGTGGCCCCAAAACAGATCCTTGCGGTATACCACCAGTAACTGAACTCCAGGATGAACATTTCCCATCAACCACCACCCTCTGTCTTCTTACAGCTAGCCAATTTCTGATCTAAACAGCTAAATCGGCCTCAATCCCATGACTCCATATTTTCTGCAAGAGCCTACCGTGAGGAACCTTATCAAACGCTTTACTGAAATCCATATACACCACATCAACCGCTTTACTCTCATCCACCTGTTTGGTCACCTTCTCAAAGAACTCAATAAGGTTTGTGTGGCACAACCTACCCTTCACAAAACCGTGTTGACTATCCCTGATCAAATTATTCCTTTCCAGATGATTAGAAATCCTATCTCTTATAATCCTTTCTAACACTTGACCCACAACTGAAGTAAGGCTCACTGGTCTATAATTATCAGGGTTGCCTCTACTCCCCTTCTTGAACAAGGGGACAACATTTGCTATCCTCCAGTCTTCTGGCACTATTCCTATATACAATGATGACATAAAGATCAAAGCCAAATGCTCTGCAATCTCTTCCCTAGCTTCCCAGAGAATCCTAGGATACATCCTATCCGGCCCAGGGGACTTAACCTGTTTTCACACCTACCAGAATTGCTAACACCTCCTCCTTATGAACCTTAATCCCGTCTAGTCTAATAGCCTGCATCTCAGTATTCTCATCGACAACATTGTCTTTTTCCTTTGTGAATACTGATGAAAAATGTTCATTTTGGGCCTCTCCAATCTCTTCAGACTCCACACACAACTTCCCACAACTGTCCTTGACTGGTCCTAATCTTACTCTAGTCATTCTTTTATTCCTGACGTACCTATGTGTGTGTGTTCATCCCTCTGTTTCTGTTTAGATAGCAAACTGCAGTTTGCTAGTATTTATCACTAGTCACCCTGTGAATCTGTACTGCTATGATTCACTCAAGCTTTTGATTAGTACATAGCAAACGGATTTGCTTAGATCCAGGGATCACTCTGCACAGACACCTTGGGAACCGATCAGTGAGGGGTACAGTAATGGCTGAGCCTTGGTTGTATTTGGAGCTGGAAGCTGGGCAAGAGTTAGGGTTGGGGGTTGCTGGGGGCAAGGTGGTGGCATGGTTGATTTGGATATGGTGATTTGCCTCTGGGCTATGTATTCACTCTTCAGTGCGTACTCTGACTGTGGGAATGACAGTTCCTCTTTGTCTCGTTGCAGGCTTCGATATCCTTGGGGTGGGGGGCTGCTATGAGAGAAGGCTGGCGTTGACCTCCACGAGGGTTACCACAGCATCGAGAGGCTGGGGGGAGGGGGCTCTCCCCCCGAATGGAGTACAAGCAGTGGATAGTGAGGGAGAGCACTTCGACCACTTCGCCAGCACGACGCAGCAACTGAAAGGGGGCTTGGAAGACGAGACGTCAGCAAGAGACTCTCAACAGGGTTGCCCCCACCCTCCCCACCTTTACCCGCCTGAAGCACTGCGGGGGGTGGGAGATCAACAAGGGAAATGCCTGCCGCCCAGTTCCAGGGGGGCCCTGAGTCCTTCCTGAGGAGCCGCACCTCCGACCTGGGCCTCCTGCTCTGGGCTTTGGAGGCCATGACCTGCTTTGCTCTCCTGTCATGCCAGAAGCAGGATGAGATGTTTCCTGTGGTCACCACCAACTATGGCAAGCTGCGTGGTGTGAGGAAAGAGCTCAACAACGAGATCCTAGGCCCGGTGGTGCAGTACCTCGGGGTACCCTTTGCCACCCCGCCTGTCGGTGGGCGCCGCTTCCAGCCTCCTGAGGCACCCGCCTCCTGGTCCGATGTGCGCAATGCCACCCAATTTGCCCCCGTCTGCCCACAGAACATCCATGGCATGCTGCCCGAGGTCATGCTGCCCGTCTGGTTCCTCTCCAACCTGGATGACGTGGCCACCTACATCCAAGAGCAGAGTGAAGACTGCCTTTACCTCAACATCTACGTACCCATAGAGAACGGTAAGGCCTCCTTGCTCTCCCCCGACAGAAGGGTGTGTGTGTTTGGGGCACTTTGGGGACATTGAATCAGGCATCCAAGCCCATCTCACCAAACCGACCAATCAACCTTTATGAAGGTGGGGCTTGATCTATTTAAACTGGCCTTTGGCCCAATAATGTTTAATTGGCCACCCATCCACAAGTTCAGGGAATCAAACAGTACATCAGGTCTGTGCCAACCCATCTACACTGATCCCACTTGCCTGCACTGGGCCCATAGCCTTGAATATTATGACATTTCAAGTGCTCACCCAAGTATGTTTTAAAGGTTGTGCATTTCTTGCCTCAACTAGAATCATAGAATCCCTACAATCTAGAACTAACCTCCCAGACAGTGCATTCCAGATCCTCCACCATTTTTGCTCAGATCCCCTCTAAACTTCTTGTCCGTTCACCTTAAACGCCTGCCCTTTCATTGGCGAAGTTGGCCTCTCTGTCTGTTTAGCTGTGTTCCCAGAAGGTCACCTACCTGACCTCGTCTGTCATTGGCCTATTCAACCTCACTCAGTCTCTCCGACTGCCGACTGATCCATTGGATAGGGAGCAGCCATCGGATTAGATTGTTCCTGGCTGTTAGTCGGCCCCAGCTGCCATTTTTCCCACCCACCCAATTTCTGTCTTTCTGTTTCATTTGCCCAAGTGACTTGCACCTTGGAATGGCCTGATGATGTTGACAGCAACAGTTGCTGGGAATTTCTGTCTTGGGTTGAGAACAGGGATCAGGCCCCCTGATGTCTCCTCTGACCGACTGACCCCAGTCAGTTGTGGTCCAACTAATGGCTATTTGGAAAGGAACTAATTTCACCCTCTTTTCAGGCAGGACAGTCTGAACGGAAGAGACAGGGTGAGGAGAGGGTGAGAGGCCAGATGTGAGAGAGAGTGAGGAGGTGTGTGGAGAGGGAGCGAGGAGTAGGAAGAAAGTATAGAGCTGGAGGCCTTAAGGGAGGGGAGGAGAAAGAAGGGATGGAGCTAGAAGAGGAAGGAGTCAGGAGAGGCAAGAAGGTGGAACAAGGAGGAGGACAGAAGTGCAAATAGGGAATGCAAGATAATAAAGTGTGAAGCTGGATGAACACAGCAGGCCAAGTAGCATCTCAGGAACACAAAAGCTGACGTTTCGGGCCTAGAGAGGTCTCTTCCTGAGATGCTGCTTGGCCTGCTGTGTTCATCCAGCTTCACACTTTATTATCTTGGATTCTCCAGCATCTGCAGTTCCCATTATCTCTGATACAAAGAGGGAATGGGTGGGATTTTGGATGGGGACAAATTTGGAAAAGAAGTTGGAAGCGAAGAGGGTCGGGAGTGGCAGGGTAACAAGGGGCAGAACCCATAGAGGTGATGGGGCTGGGGTTGTGTGGTTGGGATGGTGATGGACTTGTGGGGTTGGGACAGTGCTGGACTTGTGTGGTCGGAGCGAGGCTGTGCACGGGGCTGGGGGTTGTAGTGTCAGGCACCGGGCTGACGTTGTAGTGTCAGGACAGGGATGGTGTTGTGATGGGGCTGCGTGCATGGAGTCGGAACAGGGCTGGGGTTGTAGGGTCAGGATGGGTCTGGGTTCATAGCATCAGAATGGGGCTAGGGTCATACTGTCAATTTGGACTGCGGCCACGAGTAGGTGTGATTAGGAGAAGTCAGTTGGGACACAGGCAGAGTGAGAATGAGATTAGCATCCGCGGGCAGGGTGAGGAGTTTGCTTGGGATTAGGAAGGGGTTGGGTCAGGAGTTAGTGACCCACAGCATTCTCATCTGGACAGGCTCATTGATTGCAAACTTTACCCTCCCTCTGGTTCCAGTCTCTGCCTTGAGGAGAAATCTCCTTCAACCTCCATCCTGTTAAGTTCCCTCAGGATCTCCTGATCACTCTCAGGAGATCAGTCTCATTCTTCTAAACCCTAATGGAAACAGACCCAGTCTGGCCAACCTTTCCTCATAAGACAACAGTGGCACCTGTCAAACCCGTGATCTCTATCTATATGGAAAAGACAAACCCCTAATCCCAGGAATTAGTCGAGTGAACCTTCTCCGAATTGTTCCCAATGAAATTATAGAAATGTAGAAACTAGGAGTAGGAGGAGGCCATTTAGCCCACAAACCTGGTCCACCTTTCAATTTGACTGTGGTTGTTCATTCAATTCTGTATGTAGTTGCCATTTTCTCCCCATACACTTTGAACCCTTTTGCCCTCAGAACTATATCTAACTCTTTGAAACATACAGTGTTTTGGCCTCATTTGCTTACTGTGGCAGAGAATTCCTCAGCCTCACCACTGTCTGTGTAAAGACATTTTTCCTCATCTCAGTCCTGAATAGCCTACCTAGTATCCTCAGATTGTGACCCCTGCTTCTGAGTTCCCTGCTCATCTGGAACATCCTTCCTATATTACAACCCTGTTTAGTCCTATTGGAATTTTATAGGTTTCTATGAGATTTCCCCATATTCTTCTAAACTGCAGTGAGTATCGTCCTAACTGATCCAGTCTCTCTTCATATTATCAGTCCTGCGATCCAAAGAATCAGTCAGGTAAACCTTCATTGCACTCCCTACATAACCACCACATCCTTTCTCAGATAAGGAGAAAACTGCACACAATACAACTGAAACAAAACCTCCTGACTTCTAAATTCCAATCCATGTGTAATAGATGCCAACATTTTGATTTGTCTTCCTAATCAGTTGCTGCTCCTAACTGACTTTTTTGTGATTCATGTACCAAGTCATACAAATCTCTCTGTATCTCCAAGTTCTGCAATCCCTCCCCATTTAAATAATTTACTCCTTTTCTACTCTTCCTGCCAAAGTCAACAGCTTTACAAGTACCTACGTATGGTTCAGTTGCCAAACGTTTGCATATTAACGTAACCTATTAATAACCCTTTGCAGACTCCTTATGTTCTCTTCCTATCTATCCGTGTGAACATCAGTAAATTTAACAACTGTACATTTGGATTATCATCCTTTCTCTACCTCCTGTTAGCTAATCAATCCTCTACCATTGTTAATATGTTAACCACGGGCTGTCATTTCTTTTGTAGGGGCACCTTATCAAATGCCTTGTGGAAATGCACACTGTATCCACCGTAATCCTCAAAGAATGTTTCACAAAACTATGTAGACTTTGTCTGATTGCATTGAGGCTTGCTAAATACCTTCTTGTAACCTCCTTAATCAAAGATTCTAGCGTTTTTCCTATGACAGATGTTAGGCCAACTAGCTTGTAGTTTCTTACTGTCTGTCTCCCTTCAGGCAATCTGATAGAAGTTTACAAATTGAGAGGCATGGATAGAATGGATATCTGGAGTCTTATTTTCCAGGGTGAAAATGTCAATTACTAGAGAGCATACTTTTAAGATAAAACGGGTTAAGTTTAAGGGAGATATGAAAGGCAGGTTTTTTTACACAGAGGGTGATAAGTGCTAGGAACGCGCTGCCAGAAAAGGTGGTGGAGCCAGATACAATAGCAACGTTTAAGTGGCAACTTGACAGATATATATGAATGGCCAAGGATTAGAGGGAATTGGACCATGTAGAAATGAAAGGTTTTTATTTTGAAAAGGCCTCATGTGTTGATGCAGTCTTGGTCGGCTGAAGGACCTGTTCCTGTGCTTTACTGATCTTTGTTTTTTTGACTGTCTGCAGATATGAGTGTGTGGGCATGCATGAGCAGGTACAGGCACAGGCCTTATGTCACATTGGTTTGCCATGTCCGGACATCTGTGGGGGAATCTTTGGTTTTGTAAAAGACATAAGCTGGAGTTGCAGCTATGCAAATGCTTGTCCAGTCCTGCAGTTTGGATATCGTGTTTTGAATCTTTGATATTGCAAGATATGGAGATAACTTTGAACGTCATTAAAAATAGATATGGGGTTGAATTTTTTCGCTTTGGCTCCACCAGGGGCAGCGCAAAGTGATTTGAGGATATTTAATTGATTGATTTGATTAATTGTCACATGTACCCTAGTATAGTGAAAAGTTGTGTTTGCAAGTAGTACAGGCAGATTATAGTAAGCAAGGGCATACAGATAATAGGGTGAATAAAACTTGGCTAGGGTAAGCCATGCAGCTTAACTGTGTACTAGGCATGATCACATTAATAAGATCAGCATTATTTGAAGTTGGACAATCTATTCATCAGTCTAATAACAGCAGGGAAGAAGCTGTACTTCAGCCTGTGCATGTGTGAGTTCAGGCTTCTGTATATTCTGCCTGACAGAAGAGGTTGTAGGAGATGAATGTGGGATGGAATGAATCTTTGATGATGTTGGCAGCCTTTCCACAGCATTGATAGGTGTAAATGGAGTCCATGGTTGGGAGATAACAAAGTGTGGAGCTGGATGAACACAGCAGGCCAAGCAGCATCTCAGGAGCACAAAAGCTGACGTTTCGGGCTTAGACCCTTCATCAGAGAGCTTTTTTTTGGGAGGTTGGCTTCTGGAATTTATGCACAAAACACAGAAAGCTAACACACAGCGGCAAGAGGTAATCAGAAAGGTTATTAAAAGGTTGGCCGTTATTTCAGAGGGGTTGGAGTAGAAGAGCAGGGAAGTCTTGCAACTGTACAAGGTGCTGGTGATACCACACCTAGAGTACTGTGAGCAGTTTTGGTCCGCTTATTGAAGGGGATATATATTAGCATTGAAGACAGTGTGGAGAAGGTTCATTCGGATGATCCCTATGAAGGGATTGACCTCTGAGCAAAGATTAAACAGACTTGAACTCTGCTCACTGGTGTTTAAAAGATTTTTCTGCTTTTGTTTCTGATTTCCAACATCCACAGTTCTTTTGTTTTTTATTTGTTTAGGACTAGATGACATTGTCTCAGAACAAAAGGGTCTCAATTTAAGATTGAGACGAGGAAGAATTTCTTCTCTGAGGTTTGTGAGTGTTTGCCCACACAAATCTCTGTTGCAATGAGCTCTGAGGCTTTCTGTATATTTAAGGCTGAGAGAGGTAAATTCCTGATCAGTCAGTGAATCAAGGATTACAGAAAAAGTGCAGGAAAGTAGACCTGAGGAATGCCAGATCAGCCATGATCCTACTGAATGGTGAAGCAGGCTTGAGGGGCCAAATCGCCTACTTCTTTCCAATTTCTTATGGCCTTATGGTCCAGGATAGACGGGCAAGCAATTAGACTTGAAAAGTGAACACCAATTTATACAGCAGGTAAAGAAGGTTGGACTGTGTGTCGGCTCAGAGGTGCAGGAGGAGCTGTTACTTGTCAACCTTAGTGGCGAATGCAGTGAAACTGCTGATCCCTATAGTCCTTGCCTCATTGAGCAAGGTATTGGGCACAGACAAATTCCTGTTGCCCATCAAGAACCATGCCCCATGTCTGAATATCTGCCACTAATTATTAAATGCTCTTCAATAGCAAAATAATGTATTCTGGTGAAATTTTGGGGGAGCTTTAATCTGTGCCCAGTCCCATGCTGTTCCTGTCCTGAGAGTTTTTGATGGGGACGGTGTTGAGGGAGATTTTCTTTCAGTTTATTTTCCGTTTAGAAGAGAAGTTTTACTTTCTATTTACTTTCTGTTTAGTTTTAGTTTAAGTTTAAAAGAGTACAGAGAGATTTTCTCTGTTTCTAACCCTGTGCTGCATCTTTCCTGAGCATATTTGAAGGTGTCAGTGTCGAAGAAGCTTTGCTCTTGTTTGAAAAAATTGGAACATCATATACTTTTCACTTTTGAAGAACAGAGTTATAGAATCATCGAGATGTACAGCATGGAAATGAACCCTTTGGATCAACTTGTCCATGCTGGCCAGATATCCTAAATTAATCTAGTGCCATTTTCTGGCATTTGGCCCATATCCCTCTAAACCCTTCCTATTCATATACGCATGCAGATGCCTTTTTAAATGTTGTAACTGTACCAGCCTCCACCTCTTCCTCTGGCAGCTCACTACATACATGCACTACCATCTGTGTGAAAAAGTTGCCTCTTAGATCCCTTTTAAATATTCCCCCCAATAGCTTAAGCATATGCCCTCTAATTTTGGACTTCCCTATCCTGGGGAAAAGACCTTGACTATTCACCCCATCCATGCTTCACATGATTCTATAAACCTCTATCAGGGCTCCCCTCAGCCTCTGACGCAGCAAGGAAAATAGCCCTAGTCTATTCAGCGTCTGTTTATAGCTCAAACCCTCTAACCCTGACAACATCCTTGTAAATCTTTTCTGAATACTTTAACAACATCTTTCCTATTGCAAGGAGACTAGAATTGAACGTGGTATTCCAAGAGTGGCCTGACCAGTGCCCTGCGCAACCACAACATGAAATCCCAACTCCTATCCTCAACGCACTGACCAATAAAGGCAAATGTGCCAAATACTTTCTTCATTATCCTGACTACCTCTGACTCCACTTTCAAGGAACAATGAACTCCAAGGCCTCTTTGTTCAATTTCACTTCCCAAAGCTCCATTTAGTCTTTTAAACTGAAAGCAAAACCTCCTGCTCATTGCAAAGGAACAAATTTCCAGTACGTCCATCACTACGGAGTCTCACACAAATGGAACAGTTTAAGAACTGAAGAATAGATAAGGGCAGATGGTGTTGGAACTGGAATGTTAAGGAATGGTAATCCAAAGACCCAGGGACCCAGGTTCGAATCCAACCTTGGGTAATTGTCTGTGTGAAGTTTGCACATTCTCCCCGTGTCTGCATGGGTTTCTGCTGGGTGCTCTGGTTTCCTCCCACAGTCCAAAGATGTGCAGGTTAGATGGACTGGCCAGGCTATATTGCCCATAGTGTTCAGAGATGTGTAAATTAGGTGGATTAGACATGGGAAATGCAGGGTTACAGGGAAAGGGTGGGGGGATTGGTCTGGGTGGGATCCTGTTTGGAGAGTTGGTGTGGACTCGAATGGCCTGCTTCCCCACACAGTAGGGATTCTCTGATTAAGTGTATAAGTCGTGTCCTGATGCGCTGTACCAAAAATGTAGCACCTCACATTTATCTAGATTAAACTTCATTTGCCACTTCTTGGCTCATCGCTCAGCTAAGCAGAGAGAGCTTTACTCTGATCTAACTCCATGCTATACTTGGTCCTGGGAATGTTTGATGGGGACAGTGTTGATGGAGCTTTACCTTCAGTATGAAAGAGTAGGGAGATCTTCACTCTGTTTCTAACCCATTGCAGCATCTGACCTCTTGTGGGTTTGACAGTGTAGAGGGAGCTTTGCTGTCAGTTTAAAGGGTTAGAGATGCTTTATTTTCAGTTTAAAAGAGTAGAGAGTGTTTTTTTTTGTATCTAACTCAAGGTCAAGCTGCACTAGGAGCATTTGGGGTCAAGGAGCCCATATAAACATTGGTACAAATGGTGTGACTGTAACTGGGGGGAACTGGGACTGGAAAATACAGATTGACAATCAGCTGCAGCAGCGATTAAACATTGATTAGCAGAGAGGGTTTTGCCGGTCTTGGAGAGGGAATTTTAACTCTTTATTTTGGTTTGTAATCACATCCTGATTTTTTCATATGAACCATAGGTTGGTGCTTCCTTCCATGTATCAGTTACTTTGTAATAGCTTATGATAGTTTCTTTATGAGGAAGTATTTACCAAATTACCTGTAGATCTGATCAGAGACCTGTCGGTGTGTTTTGTGCTGCCTTCACATTTAGAGCCTGGAATAGCTGTTTATTATCTTCATTCATTCATGGGATGTGGTTGTAACTGACAAAGATAACATGGTGTGGAGCTGGATGAACACAGCAGGCCAAGCAGCATCTTAGGAGCAGGAAAGCTGATGTTTCAGGCCTAGACAGAAATGGGGGAGGGGAAGGGGCTTCTGAAATAAATAAGGAGAGAAAGGGAGGCGGATCGAAGATGGATAGAGGAGAAAATAGATGGAGAGGAGACAGACAAGCCAAAGAGGCAGGGATGGTTGCTTCAGGACATAGTCGAGCAGATACAAGCCGAAGACATTACGAGAGAGTTGCATTGGGAGAGACATACCCTGAGGTTTGTCCGGAAGAAGGACGGTAACTCTTCAGGGTAGGCATCCTTAGAAGAGGCTTTGTAGTGAGGTTAAAAGTGTATCAGAGATATCTCCAGCATCTGCAGTTCCCATTATTTCTGTAGCTGGCAAAGGTGACCATTTGTGGCCCATCCTAAGTGTCTGTTGAACTGACTGGCTTGCTTGGCCATTGCGCAGATTGGCTAAGAGTCATCCCCATCACTGTGGGCCTGGAGTCAGATGTCGGCAGATTTCCATCCCTAAAAGACAGTATTGAATCAGGTGGATTTTTTCAACAATTGATGATCACTATTGCTCAGACTTACTTCAATTCCTATTTTATTAACTGAGCTGCCCTGGTGAGAATCCTGGTTCAAAGGTTGTTAACTTGGGCCTCTGAATTACCATTCCTTAAAATCCCCACTCCAACACCATCTGCCCTTATCTATTCTTCAGTCTTAAACTGATCCATTTGCGTGACGCTATGTAAGGATGGACTTACTGCAAACATATTCCTTTGTAATGAAGTGAGTTTTGCTCTCAGTTTAAAAGAGTAGATGGAGCTTTACTCTGTATCTAACCCATGCTGTCCCTATCCTGGGAGTGTTTGTTGGGGCAGTGTCAGGGGAACTTTACTTTTAGTTTAAAAGAGTAGAGAGAGTTTTACTTTGTGTTAGCTACTTGGATACAGGACTGGCTCAAAGGTGGAAGACAGAGGGTGTTGGTGGAGGGTTGCTTTTCAGACTAGAGGCCTGTGACAAGTGGTGTGCTCTACTGCTTCAAGTTATTTGGATGTGAACATAGGAGGCATGTTAGTAAGTTTACACATGACACTAAAATCGGAGGCATAGTGAACAGTGAAGCAGGTTACCGCAGCATAAAATGGGACCTTGATCACATAGGTCAATGGGCCGAGGGCTGATAGATGAAGTTTAATTTAGATGGATGTGAGGTGTTGCATCTTGGAAAGGTGGTCAGGGCAGGACATACACTAATATACACCGGACATACACATACATTAATGGTAATGTCATGGGGAGTGCTGCTGAACAAAGAGACTGACTTTGGAGTGCAGTTTCATAGTTCCTTGAAAGTGGTGTTGCAGGTAGATAGGATGGTGAAGAAGGTGTTTGGTGCGCTTGCCTTTGTTGGTCAGTGCATTGAATGTAGGAGTTGGGAGATCATGTTTGGCTGTCCAGGACATTGGTTAGGCAACTATTGCAATACTGCATGCAGTTCTGGTCTCTCTGCTCTAGGAAGGGTGTTGTGAAACTTGAAAAGCTTCAGAAAAGATTTACAAGGATGTTGCCAGGGTTGGAGGGTTTGAGCTATAAGGAGAGGCTGAATATGTTGGGGCTATTTTCCCTGGAGTGTCAGAGGCTGTGGGGTGACCTTATATAGGTGACCTTATGATTGTGATGGAATACTCTTTGCTTGCTTGGATAGAGTGCAGCTACAATAACGTGAGGAAGCTTGACACCATTCAGGACAAAGCAGCCACTTGAGTGGTACCATAGCCACAAAAATCCACTTCCTCCACAACTGACGCTCAGCAGCAGCCATGTCTGTTAGCTACACTGCAGAAATTCACTATTGATCCTCAGATAGCACCTTCCAAACCCATGACCACATCCATCTAGAAGGACAAGGGCAGCAGATACGTGGAAACATCACGACAAGCAAGATCCCCCCCAAGCCAATCACCATCCTGACTTGGAAATATGTCGCTGTTCCTTCAGTGTCACTGGGTCAAAATCCTGGAATTCCCTCCCTAATGGTAGGTGGACTTCAGTGGTTCAAAAAAGCACCTCACCACCTTCTCAAGAGCAACAAGGGATAGCTAAGAAATGCTGGCTAGCCAGTGACACCCATGAATGAATAAAAGATAGACTGGGGCTTGCTGTTTGCTAATCTGTCTTTACATGAGGGTAAAAGCACAGAGAGCAGCGCTGCAGGGAAATATATTGAGATGACACAGTGTGGAGCAGGAGAAGCACAGCAGGCTAGGCAGCAACAGAGGAGCAGGAAAGCTGATGTTACAGATTGGGACCCTTCTTCAGAAATGGAGAGGGGAAGGGAGCTCAGAAATAAATAGATAGGAGAGGTGGGGCTGGGAGAGGTAAATGGGATGGCGATAGGCGAGTGCAGGTAGGGAGTGGTGGGGATTGGTCAGTGGGAGGGACGGACAGGTGGGAAAATAGATGGACAGGTTGTGTCAGGTTAAAGAGGTGGGGATGAGAGGGAGGTTTGGACATGAGATGAGGCCAGGGAGGGTGGGGAGATTTTAAAACTGGTGAATTCCATGTTGAGGCCATTGGGCTGTAGGGTCCTGAGGTGGAATATGAGGTTTGTTCCTCCAGTTTACAGGTGGTGTTATTGTAACACTGGAGGAGGCCTAGATGGACATGTCACCCAGGGAGTGGAAGGGGGCGGCAAAGTGGTTGGTGATCAGAAGGTGTTGTAATTTGTCATGTACAGAGGACAAAGGGGATTCTGTCTTTATTTTTGAAGGGACCTGCATGCGCCCGAGACTATGCCTGCCTCTTTGTAAGACACGTGGAACAGTCCCTCTTCCACTGTTAAACTGGCACTATTCCCCACCTCTTCCCCTCTTACATTGGTGATGGGATCGGTGCTGCCTTGTGCTCCCTCAAAGAGCTTGAACAGTCCATCAACTTTACTAACACCTTTCAGCCCAACCTCAAATTCACCTGGACCATCTCCGATACCTCCTGTCCTTCCTCGACCTCTCTGTCTCCATCTCTGGTGACCACCTTGAGACTGAAATCTATTTCAAGCCCACCAGCTACTTGGACTACACCTCTTCTCACTCACCTTCCTGCAAGAATGCGATCCTCCGCCTACGCCGCATCTGCTCCCAAGATGGGGCATTCCACTCCCGCGCATCTCAGATATCCTCCTGTTTCAAGGAATGTAACTCCCCACCTCCGGTGATTGAAAATGCAGTCAATTACATCTCTTGCATTTCTCGCACTTCTGCCCTCACATCCCCTTCCCCCAACAAAAATAAAGACAGAATCCCCCAGTCCTCTGTATGTGTCAAACGACAACACCTTCTGATCACCAACCACTTTAACTCCCCCCTCCCACTCCCTGGGTGACATGTCCATCTTGCGCCTCCTGTAGTGTCACAATGACACCACCTGCAAACTGGAGGAGCAGCACCTTGTATTCCACCTCGGGAGCCTCTGTTTTCACTTGTTGTGTTGATACAGTTCACTTTCTTCTCACCTCATTAGTCACTTCCACTCAGCTCAGTCCGCCCCCTGCTTCATCCCTAACTCTTTTTATTCTACCCTTTCCCCCTCATGTCTCCTATCACCTTTCTCCTTTCTATCATCTCAATTCTCTCTTGTCATCTCTCTCTCTTCCCCTCCCTCCCTCTCTCGCCCTTGGCGTTTTTGCTTTCCCCTTCTGGTTTATCTCTCTGTTCTTCTTTCTTCATCCTTCACCTCTCCCTTCACTGTCATTTCCTTCCTTTTTGAATCCCATTTAATTTTTGAAACTTCCATTCAATCTTTCACTCCTATTCCTCATCCTCCACGCTCACTTTGAATCTTGAGAACATAATAAATAGAGGCCGGAGAAGACCATTCAGCTTGTCGAGCTTGGTCTGGCCATTCAAGACTATCTGGCTGAACACCACCTTTGTGCCCAATCTCCTGTTCTCTTCATTCCCTCAATGCCTGGAAGTCCAAACCTCTATGCAATAGAGGCAATTGCTAAGATTTCCCAAGTTTTTGGCAGAAGGCTTTCACAGAATGGCAGTACAGTGAGAGCATGGAAAGAGGCAACTCTGTCCCTTGTTTCTGTGCTAGGTCTCTGCAAAAGCATCTCCTCTCGTTCCATTTGAGGATGAGTGCCCTCATGTAGTCATATAAAAGTCGTCTTCTTGCATCCAAGTTCATCGGATAATAGGGAATGCAAAGGAATGTTGGTCTTTATTTCAAAGGGAGTGAAGTTTAAAAATAGGGAGGTTTTGCTAAACCTATACAAGGCAGTAGTCAGACCACAGTTAGAATGCTTTGAACAGTTGTAAGCCTACCTGGATTCAGAAGGACAGTAGCAGCACAGTGGTAAAATTAAAGCAAAGGTCGAGCTTATTTAGCACACTTGTAAACTTGGGGAATGTGATTCTTTGTACACACATGCTGCTTAATATACAAGACAAAATCTAATTGAAAAGTATACAGAGATTACTCAATTTGTAACCAGTTCAGTATAAAACAACCATGGGATACTGAACGAGCAAATTACTGCAGCTGCTGGAATCTGTACTGAAAACAAAAAATGCTGGAGATTGCTGCAGGCCAAGCAGCATCCATGGAAAGAACACAAGCTGATGTTTTGAGTGTAAATGACTTGTGATCAGACCTTGCTTCTCACAGATCACAGAATTCCTACAGCGTGGAAACAGGTAATTTTGCCCAATAAGTCCACACTGCCCCTCCGAAGAGCACCCCACCCATATCCATTCCCTTACCCCTGCATTTCCCATGTCTAACCCACTTAACCTAAACATCCCTGGACACTGCAGACAATTTAGCGTGGCCAATCCACCTACCCTACACATCCTTGGACTGTAGGAGCAAACCAGAGCACCCGGAGGAAACCCACACAGACGCAGGGAGAATGTGCAAACTCCATCCAGATAGTTGTCCGAGGGTGGAATTGAACCCTGGTCCCTGGTGCTGCATAGATGGAATCCAAAGTCCACTGGAGCTGGAAATCCTTTGCGGGTGCGATTGGTTATCTACACATAAGTTCACGGGTTGTAGACAGACTTTTATCTTTTAACATTTCTACAAAGGTCTTCTGAGGAATGTTTGTGATGTAACTTCTGCTTCACAATTGGAAAAGAAATAAAAGTTTGCCTTGGAGATAAACAATTGTCTTTGGCACATCTCTGAGGTTAAACAGAAAGTCAAACATATCACACAATGTGGGAGTTAATACACTGTGAAGCTGGAGGAACACAGCAGGCCAGGCAGCATCAGAGGAGCAGGAAAGCTGACGTTGCAGGTTGGGACCCTTCTTCAGAAGAAGTGTCAGCTTTCCTGCTCCTCTGATGCTGCCTGGCCTGCAGGTTTCCTCCAGCTCCACATTGTGTTATCTCTGACTCCAGCATCGGCAGTTCTTACTATCTCTGACACAGTAAGGGGGTAACTTGCGTTCTTTTCTGTACAACATTATTCTTGGAGGTAATTCATCTCTGGGGCAGTGTGGAAACACATTATCTGGTCCATCGAGTCCACATTGACCCTCTGAAGTGTATCCCACACAGACTTACCCTGCATTTACCATGGCTAATCCAACTAACATGCACAGCTTTAAACCGTGGATGACCTGGAGGAAATCCACATAGACACAAGAGAGAATGTGTAAATTCTACATGGACAGTCGCAGAATAGAATCAAACCTGGATCCCTGGTGTTGTGAGGCAGCAGTAATAATCAATGAGACCGCAGTTTATAACACAGTAGCTAACATTCCAGACCTGTGAGAAAATATGAGGTTTTCATTATCTAACTGGCTTTGACATTTGGAGAAGCTTCTTGGAATTACCACTTAGTCTAGTCATTTGCTTGTAGAGCCAGTTACACATTAAAGTTAGTTTTTCATTCACTTTGGACAGAATTAAATGGTGGAGCACAGAACAAGGTCTTACCAGTGAATCCCACTCTCCTCTGCTCTTTATCCTGTGTTCCTATAACTTCTTTCTCTTCAAATATTTTTCCAATTTTCCCTCTTTGAAACTTTATATGGCATCCCCAAGGCCTTTGTGTCCTATTGGAAGTACTGGGCCCAGATTTGGGGCCACAGTCTTCCAGCTGAGGTTTCCCCAGTGGATATATGGAAGTTTAAGAGAACTCCCTTTGTTTCATGGTCTGTTTCTATCGACCAGTTTTGTCCTGGAATCTTCAAAGATTTCTGCATCATTTAACCCCTTCAGCGTGACCTCCTTCTTAGCTTTGAAGATAGGGTTTGGAGGGAGTGTGTGGCATAATTACCAGTATGGATTGGTTGGGCCAAATTGCTTGTTTCTGCACCATCTATCCTTTGAAAATACACAAGAACAAGATGAATACGTCCAACCCCTTCGGCTTGTTCTATCACTTAATTCTGCCAACTTTGCCTCCATTATCTCCAGATTCAACTGCTGTGACACATCCTTGGCTTGTCTCCTCAGCGTTATCTTTAGGTCATCCAAAACTGTGCCCCTGGGGTCTAACTCAGGCCAAGCCTTATCGATCCATCTATGTTCCATGACCTCTATGGCTTCAACCTACCCCGATCTCTGTAACCTCCTCCAGCTCTTGGTTGAACAACATCTTGATTTTAAACTTCTTGTTTTCAAATCCCCCCATCTCCCTGACCGTCCTTTGAGATCTCTGTGCTCATCCAATTCCGCTTTACAAGCAGTCATTTCAGATACTACCTAAAATCTCCATTTTGATCCAGGCTTTTGATCTCCTGTCATAATAGTCAGCTCCCTGTCTGGATGGGTGTCACATTGAGTAATGTGTCACCAGAGAAGGTTATGATGAACTTACGTAAAATGCTTGTTAGACCACAACTGGAGCATTGTGTACACTTGTGGGCGTTGCATTATAGGAAAAATGTGAATGCGTTGGAGAGGATGCAGAAGTGGTTTGCAAGGGTGGATTCAAGGATGAGACATTTTGGTCATGAGAATATTTGGAAAAATTGGTGCTGTTTGGAGGGAAGAGGGCTGAGAAGTTTGATAGAAATTTTCCAAACAAGTAGAAGAATTGACAGATGAGACAGGGAGAAGCCGTTCTTGCTCGTAAAAGGATAATGTGGATAAAATCTTGTTCACGCAGAGTGTAATTATGGTAAGAAATGCATTACATGGAAATATGGTGGAGGCACATTCAATTGAGACATTCAAGAGACCATTTGATGATAATGCATATCGAAACAATAAGCAGGGTTAGGAGGGAGGAAAGGCAGGAGAGTGGCATTAGGTAATGATGTTCATTTAAAGAGCTTGTGCAACACAATGGGCAGAATGGCCTCTTTCTGCACCATAATAATTCTGTGATTATGTGAAAAGCTTTGGAGGCATTTTGAGGTCAAAAGAAGCTGAGATTTTGTTGGCGTTGCCTCCCTGCCTGGATTTTGTAACTGTTAGTAACCAAACCATTAATAGCCAGAGGAACAAACTGTTCCAAGATTCTTGATAATGGGAACTGCAGATGCTGGAGAATCCACGATAACAAAGTGTGGAGCTGGATGAACACAGCAGGCCAAGCAGCATCTCAGGGGCACAAAAGCTGATGTTTTGGGCCTAGACCCTTCATCAGAGAGCCTTCATCTGATGAAGGGTCTAGGCCCGAAACGTCAGCTTTTGTGCTCCTGAGATGCTGCTTGGCCTGCTGTGTTCATGCAGCTCCACACTTTGTTCCAAGATTCTTAGTGCTTTTACTTTGTTTAGTGGCACTGAGCATCTTCTTTTCTCCGCTTCCAAGACTCTTATTTCTTCTGGAGCAGGTGGCCAGCCGCTATAATTTGAAGGGTGCTAAAGCCACATCCAGTGGGACAAACGGAGAGTCTCTCCCATCTCGGCAGGAGTGATTTTAACACTGAGCTGAAAGCACCATCTGTGACAAGTGGATCCCAGTGTAGGAATTGACTCTGGGGCTTCTGATTCAGATGCAGGGACCTCCCTCCTCCCCCTCCTCCTCCCCCATGACCTCACTGCAAGCATCATCATGGACATGTAAAAGATGCAGGGCAGGATGGTGCATGCAATAAACAACATTGTAAAGAAAGCTAAGGATTGAACAGAGCTTTGAATGAAATGACACTAATCCCACTTTAATTAACAAAGGCAGAAAGTTGAAGCTGATCCTTTGTCAGATGTTCTGTCAGGAAATGAGATTGAACAAAAAGCTTTTTTTATTTAAGGTGAGGCTTGAATGCAGGTATTCCAGATTATGGGAGAGTATCCACAGTGTAGATTTTTCACTGAGAGCAGTTATGCTCAGTCAGATTGCGGAGAATTAGCGAAGGGACCCCTGATAGAGATTTGAATTTATTTTTGATACAGCAAGTCACTGTGATATGTGAACACATTAGGCGAGAGGGCAGTGGAAGCACATTTAATGGGGATGTTTAAAAGGAGGAAGGAGTATCAGAAACACTAGAATGGAGAAACATTTTGCAGGGATAGAGGGATAAGTTGTGGTGGAGGAGCGAGTAGGACTGATTGAGTACCTCAGGCAAAAGCACAATGGGTTGAGTGGTCTCGTCCTGTAACCAGAAAATGCTATGACTTTGTTTAGAGTTTTTTGGGGCTCTGCTGTGAGAGGCCAGGCATGTGGTGCTGCTGTGACACCCCTGAAGGTGTAATTTAGTGGATGATGCCATGGCAGGATCTTATCATAGAGAGATGCCGTCATCTGTATTGATGTTCTGATTGGTGAGGGTCAGAACCCTTTAAGAGAGGAGTAGGGAAACCGGGAGAAAGAATGGATATATTGGGGAGATCGGAGTAGGACCAAGTTTAAGGATTTTCCTTCTAGAAATAACATGGCAGATCAAGGCGGGGGGGTGAAATTGGTAAACTGGAGATGATTGACTCTGCCATAAGGGAGAAAGGAAGTAAATACAGTATAGAGTTAGATACAAAGTCAATCTCCTCTACACTGTCCCCTTCAAACATTCCTAGAACAGGATCCCCACAGTGTTAGATATGGAGCAAAGCACAGACTACTCTTTTAAATTGAAAGGAAACAGAAAGTAAAGCTCCGTCGACATTGTCCCAGTCAAACACTTCTAGGCCAGGAACAGCATGGGATTAGATATAGAGTAAGACTGCCTTTAATCTTATAATGTGAAAGTAAAATTCCCTCCACATTATCCCCTATTGTAGAGTCATACAGCATGGAAACAGATCCTTTAGCTCAACTCACCTGTGCTGACCAGGTTTCCCAAACTGAACCAGTCCCATTTGCCCATAATCCATATACCTCTAAATGTTTCCTATTTATGTACCCATCCAAATGTCTTTTAAATATTGTAATTGTACCAGCTTCTACCACTTCGTCTGGAAGCTCATCTATGTTTTGCTCCACATTCTGCTTGAAAAAGTTGCCTCTCAGGTCCCTTTGAAATCTTCCACCTCTCACCTTAAACTCGAGGGCATATGTTTTTAGACTCCCCCCAACCTGGGGAAAAGACCTTGGTTGTTCACCTTTTCTTTGCCTCAGATAATCTTATAAACCTTTGCAAAGTCGCCCTTACACCTCCTAATCTCCAGGGAAAATTGTCCCAGTCTATCCAGCCTCTCTTTATAATCCAAACACTCAAGTCTCAGTAACATCATCATAAATCTTTTTGCATCCTTTCTGGTTTTTGAATTACACTCAGTACTCTAAATGTGGCGTTACCAATGTCAAACACTCCTGGGATAGGGACATCACAGGCTTAGATACAAAATAAAGTCGTCTCTAGTCTTAAACCAGAAGTTGAATTCTCTCAACATTGTCCCCATCAAACACTCCTGGGAGACATATAGCATGAGGTTAGATACAGAGTAAAACTGCATTGACACTGTCCCAATCAAACACTCCCAGGGCAAGTATATTGTGGGGTTAGGCACAGTGTAAAGCTCTTTCTACACTGCCATGTTCATGAATGAATGTGTTTGGAGTTCTAAAAGGCCTGATAGAGGTTTGTAAAATCATGAGGGACTTGGATAGGGTGAGTAGTCATGGTCTTTTCCCAGTGTAGGAGAGTCAAAAACTAGAGGGCAAAGGTTTAGGATGAGAGAGGAAAGATTTAAAAGACCCGAGGGGTAACTTTTTCATGCAGACAGTGGTGCGTGTATGGAATGACCTACCAGAGGAGGTGGTGGAAGCTGGTAGCACTACAACATTTATGGTTGCTCAGTGGTTAGCACTGCTGTCTCACAGCTTCAGGGACCCATGTTCAATTACACACTTAGATGACAGTTTATGTGAAGTTTGCACATTCTCCCTGTGTCTGTGTGAGTTTCCTCCAGCTGCTCCTGGTTCCTCCCACGGTCCAGAGATGTGCAGGTTAGGTGGATTGGCTGCACTAAATTGCCCATAGTGTCCAGGTTTGTGTAGGTTAGGTGAATTAGCCATGGGAAATACAGAGTTGCAGGGATAGGGTAGGGTGGTGAGTCTGGATGGGATATCCTTCGGAGAGTCATTGTGGATTTGTTGGGCCAAATGGCCTGTTTTCACACTGTAGGGATTCTGTGATCCTAGGATGGAAACATGAATAGGAAGGGTTTAAAGGAATATGGGCCAAATGCTGGTAAATGGAACCAGATCAGTTTAGAATATCTGGTCAGTGTGATGAGTTGGACCAAATGGTCTGTTTCCATGCTATGTGATCCCATGTTCAGAGATATTAGTCCACACCTGTTAGAGTAGGTGAGATCTGAACATCATTCTGGCTCAAAGACAGGGACACTGCCATTGTGACAACCAAGCTCTGTTCTAAAGGGGTTTAGCACAAGTTATGCAGTAATAAATTAGTAATTCATTTTGAGCATTTGTTAAGTCTGTTTACATTAAATTGCGTTGTTTTCCTGTGAATGACAAAACTAGGTTTTAAATAATTTTTTTCCTGAATAGAAGCTCATTAGTCAGATTGATCATCTTGATGGTATAATTGGGGAAGTAAATAATTTGAATGCTCATCCATGAATCACAAAAAACCAGGATGTAAGTCCAGCGAGTAATAGGGAAGGCGAATGGAATATTGGCATTTATTTCAAAGGAAATCGAACATAAAAGTAGGGAAGCCTTGCTAAGACTGTACAAGGCACTAATCAACCCACTACTGGTATACGTGGACAGTTTTGTGCCTCGATGTAAGGAAAAATAGCTGGCACTGGAGGAAATCCAGAGATGTTTCACAATACATCGGTTTCTGCTTAGAACTTGCTTTATGATTGAGCTTCCACAGCCTACTGGAGGAGAGAATTCTGAAGATGCACCACTCTCTAGTGAGAGAATTCCTCCTCTTCTCAATTCTAAGCAGACTGCTCCTTAGTTTCAGGTAATGTCCACTGGATCAAGAACCATAAGTAAGGGAAAGGTCCTACTGTATCCACTTAATCATTTCAGACCCAGGACAAATGTGAAAGAGGTCGTCGGGGAATGTCCGAGGCCTCACCATTTCAGCAGCTTCAATAATGAACTTCCTTCTACCATGAGATCAGAAGTAGGGTGTTAGCAGATTACAACATTGCTGCCCATCCAGGTGGAAGTGGCCATGGCTTTGGAAGTGATAATGGGAGAATCCAAGATAACAAAGTGTGAAGCTGGATGAACACAGCAGGCCAAGCAGCATCTCAGGAGCACAAAAGCTGACGTTTCGGGCCGAGACCCTTCATCAGAGAGGGGGATGGGGAGAGGGTTCTGGAATCAATAGGAAGAGAGGGGGAGGCGGACCGAAGATGGAAACAAAAGAAGATAGGTGGAGAGAAGAGTATAGGTGGGTAGGTAGGGAGGGGATAGGTCAGTCCAGGGAAGATGGACAGGTCAAGGAGGCGGGATGAGGTAGTAGGTAGGAAATGGAGGTGCGGCTTGAGGTGGGAGGAAGGGATGGGTGAGAGGAAGAACAGGTTAGGGAAGCGGAGACAGGCTGGGCTGGTTTTGGGATACAGTGGGGGGAGGGGAAGAACTGGGCTGGTTTTGGGATGCATTGGGGGAAGGGGAGATTTTGAAGCTGGTGAAGTTCACATTGATACCATTGGGCTGCAGGATTCCCAAGCGGAATATGAGTTGCTGTTCTTGCAACCTTCGGGTGGCATCATTGTGGCACTGCAGGAGGCCCATGATGGACATGTCGTCTGAGGAATGGGAGTTAAAATGGTTCACGACTGGGAGGTGCAGTTGTTTATTGCGAATCGAGCAGAGGTGTTCTGCAAAGTGGTCCCCAAGCCTCCACTTGGTTTCCCCAATGTAGAGGAAGCCACACTGGGTACAATGGATACAGTATACCACATTGGCAGATGTGCAGGTGAACATCTGCTAAATATGGAAGGTCATCTTGGGGCCTGGGATGGGGGTGAGGGAGGAGGTGTGAGGGCAAGTGTAGCACTTCATGCGGTTGCAGGGGAAGGTGCCGGGTGTGGTGGGGTTTGAAGGGAGTGTGGAGCGAACAAGGGATTCACGGAGAGAGTGGTCTCTCCGGTAGGCAGACAAGGGTGGGGATACAGTCATCAATGTAACGGAGGAAGAGGTGGGGTTTGGGGCCTGTGTAGGTGCGGAAGAGGGACTGTTCCACATAACCTACAAAGAGGCAGGCATAGCTTGGGCCCATGCGGGTACCCATGGCCACCCCATTTGTCTGTAGGAAGTGGGAGCAATCGAAAGAGAAGTTGTTGAGGGTGAGGACGAGTTCGGCGAGGCAGATGAGGGTGTCAGTGGAGGGGGAATTGGTAGGGCCTGCGGGACAGGAAGAAGCGGAGGGCCTTGAGGCCATCTGCATGAGGAATACAGGTGTATAGGGACTGGACGTACATGGTAAAAATGAGGTGTTGGGAGCCAGGGAATTGGAAGTTCTGGAGGAGGTGGAGGCCGTGGGTGGTGTCATGGACGTAGGTAGGGAGTTCCTGGACCAGAGAGGAGAAAATGGAGTCCAGAAGGGTGGAGATAAGTTCGGTGGGGCAGGAAACAGGCTGAGACAATGGGTCGACCAGGGCAGGTGCTATTTTCACGGACATAGGTAGGGAGTTTCTATCTCCTTCCCAAAATCCACACCTCATTGTTCCCCAACCTCGCACGGCCCGTTTCTATCTCCTTCCCAAAATCCACAAACCTGGATGATATGGAAGGTCATCTTGGGGCCTGGGATGGGGGTGACGGCGGTTGCAGGGGAAGGTGCCGGGTGTGGTGGGGTTGGAGGGGACTGTGGAGCGAACAAGGGAATCACGGAGAGAGTGGTCTCTCCGGAAGGCAGACAAGGGTGGGAATACAGTCATCGATGTAACTCTCTCCATGACTCCCTTGTCCGCTCCACACTCCCCTCCAACCCCACCACACCTGGCACCTTTCCCTGCAACCGCAGGAAGTGCTACACTTGCCCCCACACCTCCTCCCTCATCCCCATCCCAGGCCCCAAGATGACCTTCCATATTAAGCAGATGTTCACCCGCACATCTGCCAATGTGGTATACTGTATCCATTGTACCCAGTGTGGCTTCCTCTACATTGGGGAAACCAAGTGGAGGCTTGGGGACCGCTTTGCAGAACACCTCTGCTCGGTTCGCAATAAACAACTGCACCTCCCAGTTGCAAACCATTTTAACTCCCCCTCCCATTCCTCAGACGACATGTCCATCATGGGCCTCCTGCAGTGCCACAGTGATGCCACCCGAAGGTTGCAAGAACAGCAACTCATATTCCGCTTGGGAACCCTGCAGCCCAATGGTATCAATGTGGACTTCACCAGCTTCAAAATCTCCCCTTCCCCCACTGCATCCCAAAACCAGCCCAGTTCTTCCCCTCCCCCCACCGCATCACAAAACCAGCCCAGCTCGTCCCCTCCCCCCACTGCATCCCAAAACCAGCCCAGCTTGTCTCTGCTTCCCTAACCTGTTCTTCCTCTCACCCATCCCTTCCTCCCATCTCAAGCCGCACCTCCATTTCCTACCTACTACCTCATCCTGCCTCCTTGACCTGTCCATCCTCCCTGGACTGACCTATCCCCTCCCCACCTCCCCACCTGTACTCTCCTCTCCACCTATCTTCTTTTCTCTCCATTTTCGGTCCGCCTCCCCCTCTCTCCCTGTTTATTCCAGAACCCTGTTCCCATCCCTCTCTCTGATGAAGGGTCTAGGCCCGAAACATCGGTTTTTGTGCTCCTGAGATGCTGCTTGGCCTGCTGTGTTCATCCAGCTTCACACTTTATTATCATGGCTTTGGAAGGTGGCGTCTCAGGATCTTTTGTTGAATTTCTGCACTGCATCTAGTAGGTAGTACACACCACAGCTACTGAGCATTGGTGGTAGGGGGAGTAGATACTTGTGGATGTGGTGCACTATCAAGCAAGTTGCTTTGTCCTGACTGGTATTGTGCTTCTTGAGTGTTGTTGGAGATGCGCTCATCCAGGCCAGTAACGAGTATTCTATCCCCCTCCTGAGCCTTGCAGATGGTGGGCAGGCTCTGGGGAGTCAGGAGGTGAGTTATTTACTGCAGGGCTCCCAGCCTCTGACCTGCTGTTGTAGACACTGTATTTATATGGTGAGTCCAGTTGAGTTTCTTGTCATGATAACTCCCAGGAGGTTGATAGTGACCGATTCAGTGATGGTAATGCCATTGAATTGTCTCGGAGAAGTTGTGAAATTCACTCTTGTTGCAGAAGGTCATAACAGAAACAGGGCTGAGAGAAGGCAGGACTGGCACCTCAGTGTTCCAAGACACAGAAGCTACAGACATGACAGAACTACACGTAAGCAAGGAGAGGGAGTTGCCCTTTTGATAAGGGTGGACATAATGTCAGTGCTTAGAGAGGATATTTTTAAGGGGTCGTCAAATGAGGCCATGTAGTTAGAACTTAGAAACAAGAAAGGGATGGCCACTCTGTTGGGATTGTGTTAGAGACCCCCCAAATAGCCAGTGGGTTCTAGAGGAGCAGATGTGTAGAGAGACTGCAGATACCTGTTGGAATAATAGAGCAGCACTGGTTGGAGATTTTAATTTTCCCTGTATTGACTGGGCCACCCAGAGTGTAAAAGGCCCGGACAGGATGGAATTTGGTAAACTGGTCCAAGAAAGTTTCCGAAATCAACGTGTAGAGGGGCCCTACTCAGTTGATGCCAGAGTTGAGAGGGTTGGATTATGAGGAGAGACTGAGTAGACTGGGATTATACTCATTGGAATTCAGAAGAATGACGGTAGATCTTATAGAAATTTATAAGATTATGAAGTGAATAGTTAAGATGGAGGCAGCAAGGTTGTTTCCGCTAGCAGTTGAAACTAGGACTAGAGGGCATCGCCCCAAAATAAAGGGAAGCAGATGTAGGACTGAGGTCAGGAGGAACTTCTTCACCCAAAGGGTTGTGAATCTGTGGAATTCCCTGCCTGGTGAAACGGTTGAAGCTACCTTGCTGAGTGTGTTTAAGGTAAGGCTAGATAAATTTTTGATCAGTAAAGGAATTAAGGTTTATGGTGAGTGGGCGGGTAAGTGGAACTGAGTCTCAAAAACATCAGCCATGACCTTATTAAATGGCGGGGCAGGCTTGAGGGGCTGGATGGTCTACTCCTGCTCCTAGTTCTAATATTCTTATGTTCTTATGTACTCAGGAGGGTGCAACACTGGACTTCCTCTTAGGAAATGAGGTTGGGCAAGTAAATGAAGTGCCAGTCAGAGAGTGCTTTGGGTCCAATGACCAAACCTCTCTTAATTTTAATATTGTTATGGAAAAACATAGGACAGGTCTACAGGTTAAGTTGCTAAACCGGAGCAGGGCCAGTTTTGGGGCCATTAGGCAGGATCTAGCAGAGGTTGACTGGATGAGCCTGTTTGAAGGAAAAGGAACGACTGGTACATGGGAGTCTTTTAAAAGTGTGATATCAAGGATCCAGGGACAGTATATCCCTGTTATGGTGAAGGGAAAATCTGGCAGGTTCTGGGATCTCTGGCTGATGAGGGATATTGAGGCTCTGGTCAGGAAAAGGAAGAAGGCATACATTGAGTTTAAGCTATGGGGCTCATGTGAATCCCTGTAAGATGATCAAAACTGTAGGTGTTCACTCGAGAAAAGCAAAAAGAGGATATGAGATGAATCAGGCAGATAAAGTTAAAGATAATCCCAAGAGGTTCTATAGCTACATTAAGAGTAAAAGGGAGGCTAGGAAAAGAATAGGTGCCCTTAAGAATTAGCGTGGCTGTCTGCGTGAGGAACCACAGGAGATGGGGAGATTTTTATAGAATATTTCTCCTCCTTGTTTACTGAGGAAGGACAAAAGGATGCTCCGGAAATAAGGGAAACACATGGGGATGTTTTGGACCACGTACACATTACCAGAGAGGAGGTGTTTGCGGCCTTAAATTGCATTAAGGTGTATAAATCCCCTGGGTCTGATCAAGTCTATTGTCGGATGTTGTGGAAGGCCAGGGACGAAATTGCAGAGGCCGTTACAGAGATTTTTACTTTGTCTTCAGTCACTGGTGAAGGTCCAGAAGACTGGAGCGTGGCTAATGTTGTTCCATTCTTTAAGAAAGGTAGCAAAGACAAGCCAGGGAACTACAGGCCAGTGGGCCTGACATTAGTGGTAGGCTAGTTATTGGAAGGATACTGAGGGACAAGATCAACCAACATTTGGATAGTCATGGTCTGATTAGGGATAGTCAGCATGGATTTGTGCACAGGAAGTCATGTCTGACAAATCTTATTGAGTTTTTCAAAGAGGTAACCAAGAGGATGGATGAGGGATGTGGATTTTGTCTATATGGTCTTTAGTAAGGCCTTTGACAAGGTCCCGCATGGCAGGCTAGTCATGAAGGTTAGGTCGCATGGGATCCAGGCAGAGCTAGCTAATTGGATTCACAATTGACTTGATGGTAGGAAACAGAGGGTGATGGTTGAAGGTTGTTTCTCGGTCTGGAAGCCTGTGACTAGTGGTGTTCCACAGGGTCATTGCTAGGACCTTTGTTATTTCTAATTTACATAAATGATCCGTTATGTGAATATAAAAGGCATGATTAGTGAATTTGCGGATGGTACCAAATCAAGAGTAATCGTCGATAGTGTGGAAGGTTATCAAAAGTTACAGAGAGATCTTGATCAGATGAGGAAATGGGCTGAGGATTGGAAAATGCAATTCAATACAGTTAAGTGTGAGATGTTACACTTTGGAAAGTCAAACCAAAGTTGGACTTATACAGTAAATGGTAAGTTCCGGAGGAGTGTTGTGGAACAAAGGGACCTAGGAGTACAAGTACATAGTTCATTGAAAGCAGCATCACAGGTGGGCAGGATGGTGAAGAAGGCATTTAGCAATGCTGGCCTTCATTGGACGAAGCATTGAGTATAGGAGTTGGGATGTTATGTTACAGTTGTATAAGTTGTTAGTGAGGCCGCACTTGGAGTATTACGCACAGCTTTGGTCACCCTGTTATAGGAAAGACACAGTTAAACTGGAAAGTGTGCCAAGAAGATATACAAGACTGTTTCCAGAACTGTTGGGCCTGAGTTATAGGGAGAGGTTGACCAGGATTGGACTTTATTCCTTGGAACATAGAATGAGGGGTGACCTTATTGAGGTGTATAAAATCATGAGAGACATAGATAGGATGAATGCATATAGTTTTTTTCTGGGAGATGGGAAATTGAAAACTAAAAGGTGTAGGTAAAAGGTGAGAGGGGTAAGATTTATGAAGGACCTGATGGGCAGCTTCTTTATACAGAGAGTAGTGCGTATATGGAATGGGCTGCCACAGAAAGTGATTGAGGCAGGGACAATAGAGACATCTAAAAAAAAATTTGGATCGGCACATGGATGGAAGGGTTTAGAGGTATGTGGACCAATGTAGGCAAATGGAAATGGCTGTTATAGGTTAGATGATCAGCATGGACCAGTTTAGGCTGAAGTGCCTGTTTCCATGCTGTATTATTCTATGAATTGATGATATTGCCAGACACTTGCATGAATGTTACTTGCAACCTTTGAGCCGAAAGCTGCATTTAGGCATGGACTGCTTCAGCTTCTGAGATGTCACAAATGTTTCTGAACATTGCGCAAAATTTGCAGAAGACAAAAAGCTGGGTGGGAGGGTGAACTGTGAGGAGGATGTAGAGATATTGTAGTGTGATTTGGACATATTGAGTGAGGGGACACATGCATGACAGATGCAGTTTAACGTGGATAAATATGTTATCCACATTGTTCGCAAAAATAGGAAGACAGATTATTATTTGAATGACAAAATATTATTAAATTGAGAAAGTGGAATATTTAATGATCCTCATGTATCGTCACTGAAAGTAAGCATGTAGATACAACAGGTAGTGAAGAAGGTATACTGAGTTTTGGCCTTCATTGTGAGTACAGGAACAAGGATGTCTTCCTGCAATTATTCAGGGAGATGGTGAAGCCACCATCAGAGTAATATGTGTAGTTTTGATCTCCTTATCTGAGAAAGGATGTACTTACTGTTGAGAGAGTACAGCGTAGGTTTCTCAAATTGATTCCTTGCTGGTTGTGCTGACGTTTAATGAAATATTGAGTTGGTCTGGATTGTATTCACTGGGCTTTGGGGGAATATCATAGAAACCTATAAAATTCTAACAGGGGTGGATAGGTTAGATGTAGGAAGGTTGTTCTTGATGGTGATGGAGTCTAGACTCCATGGTCATAGTTTAAGGTTAGGACCTTTTAGGACTGAGTTAATGAAATTACAGATTTGAGATTGATGATCAGTCCTGATCATAATCAATGGTGGAGCAGTGTCAACTGATAAAATGATCTACTCCTGTTCCTGTCTTCTAGGTTTCCATGTAATTGTGCTGGTACTGATGGCGCACAGTATCTTATGGATGCCCAGTCTTGAGTTGCTCAGTTTGTTCAAAGCCTGTCCCATTCGGCAAGGCAACTTGATGAGGGTGTTCTCATTGTAATGGCAGAACTTAATCTCCACAAAGACTGTGTGGTGAACTTGTCTAAACTTGCAAGGTGATACTATTTCCATGTGTTTGCTGCTGTTGCCCTTTGAGATGGAGGTGGTTGTGAGTTTGCAAAGTACTCTCCGTAGAACTATGAAGAATGTCTGCCGTGCCTATTGTAGATAGCGCACACTGCTGCTACTGAGCATAGGTAGTGGAGCAAGTGAATCTTTCTGTACGTGCTTCCAATCAAGTGTGCTGCTTGGCCCTGAATGGTGTCAGCCTTTGTCAGAGTGTTGTTGGAGCTGTGCTCATCTAGTCAAGTGGGGAGTATTTCATCACACTCCTGACTTGTGCCTTGCAGATTACAGGCTTTCGGGGAGCCAGGAAATGAATTACTCACTGTGTGATTCCTGATCTGCTGTTGTAGCCACTGTATTGATATGGCAGGTCCAACTCAGTTTCTGGTCAACGGTCATCTTCCAGAGTGTTTAAAATGGGAGATTCAGAGATGGTGATACCATTGAATGTCAAAGAACAAAGAAAATTACAGCACAGGAACAGGCCCTTCAGCCCTCCAAGCCTGCGCTGATCACGATCCTCTGTCTAACCTGTCATCTATTTTCTAAGGGTCTGTGTCCATTTGTTCCCCGCCCATCCATGTACCTGTCTAGATACATCTTACAAGACCCTATCGTGTCTGCATCTACTACCTCCGCTGGCAATGCGTTCCAGGCACTCACCACCCTCTGCATAAAGAACTTTCCACGCATATCTCCTTTAAATTTTCCTCCTCTCACTTTGAAGTCATGACCCCTAGTAATTGAGTCCCCCACTCTGGGAAAAAGCTTCTTGCTATCCACTGTGTCTATACCCTTCATGATTTTGTAAACAAATGTAGTCAAGGGACAAATGTTAGATTCTCTTTTGTGGAGATGAATGACCATAAGCTTGGATGCAGATTGGTTTTAAATAGCATCTTAAAGGATATTTAAAAAGGGGGAAAATATAGTCCGAAGAACTGGCAAGGAATACGAAAACTGACAATATGAGCTTCTTTAAATGCATAAAAAGGGAGAGGTCGAAATGAAAGTAGGCCCCTTAGATAGATATGGGTATAAAGAAATGGCTGAGCAGTTGGACAGATGTTTTGCATTAGTTTTTACAGTATTTATACTTCAAACATCCCATTAATACTAAAGAATATGGGGGAGGAATTAAATACCATCTCTATCACGAGAGAAGTAGTATTAGACAAACTAATGGGGCTAAAGGCAGATAAGGCCCTTGGCCCTGATATAGGTAGCAGTAGAGGTTGCAGATGCATTGGTTGTAATTTTCCAAAAATCTTTGGATTCAGGAGGAGTACCAGAGCTTTAGAAAACTGCCAACGTGTCACTTCTTTTCCAAAATGGCAGGAGGCAAAAGATGAATAACAATAGGCTAGTTAACCTAACACCTGTTGCTGGAAAAATGTTCTCACCAATTATTGAGGAAGTAATAACAGCATGTTTAGAAATCATAATCTAATCAGGCATGGCTTCTTGAAAGGGAAATCATGTATGATGAATTTATGAGAGTTTTCTGAGGAAGTCTCAAGCAGAGTGGATAGAGGGGAACCAGTAGGTTAGTTGTATTTAGACTTCCAGGAGGCACTTGACAAGGTGCATCACAGAAGGTTAAGTCATAAGAGTCCCAGTGTGAAGGTCTGTGCTGGCACGGAGAGAGAATTGGCTAATGGGCAGGAAATAGTGAGTTGGGATAAGGGATTCTTTTTCAGTTTGGTGACCTCTGACTAATGGGATTCCACAGAGATTGGTGGAGTGATGGGATGGGTGATGTTCAAGAGGCCGGAATTTGAAGAGTGTAGAGATCACTAAGAGTTGTAGAGATGGGGAGGGGTCTCGGGGTTTAAGGAGGCTACAGAGGTGGGAGGGATGTAGGAGCCACAAGAGATTTTAGAGATTGGGAGACAGGGCCGTGGAGCAATTTGAACACAATGATTTGAATTTTAATATTGACTCTGGTGAGGACATTGAAATGTAAATTGAGAAGTAGCTGTCACCTATTTGTTGTGTTTAAGCAGATCTAGTCTGTGTAAATATACTAATATATCAAATTTATAATATACACAGGTGCATTGCGCTGCAGCCTTACTGACCATCCTAAACTGATTGTTAGCATAATTCCTCACACATTCAGGGTTATCCAGTAAATGTTGTCAAAATGCAGAATCACAGCCAATATTGATGGCCGTCTTGTGAATTTGGTAATGTGGGCTGTTGGGGTATTGTCCGTGCCTTCTTTATTGCAAACAGCTGAAGAGACACTGTGTGAACTGCAACACTTTAGCATGTATGCCTACATATGGCATCACACTAGCACCAAAACTCCTATACCACGTTACTCAAGTACATGCCAAGCGCACTGTCTTTTTAACTTAACAATAACATCCTTCCTGTGAGTGGTGAATACCACTGAAGTTGCTTCTGCATAGTAGCAGTGTGGAACAGCTCACCCTTTAAGTCACAGAAATGTTACAGTGTAGAAGGATGCCATTTGGCCCATGATGTCTGTCCCAGCTCTCTAAATGAGCCTCATGACTTAAATCAATCTCTTGCATTTTTGCCATATCCTTGCACACCATTTCAATTCAAATAACTATCTAATGCCCTGTTTGAATACCTCAGTTGAACCTGCCTCCACCATATTTTCAGGCAGCACATTCCAGAAAAAGTGTTGTCTCATAATCTTGCTTCATTTGCACATCACTTTAAATCTATGTCTGACTTAAATTGTGCAGATTTTGAGAGCAGTGAGAGAGACTCCACCTTTGTAAGTCTTTATGGCTTTCAGCTTTCTAATCCCCACCTTTATGGAGATGAAAAGCAGTTAGATTAGATTCCCTACAGTGTGGGAACAGGCCCTTTTGGCCCAGCAAACCCACGCTGCGCCTTGGAGCATCCCACCCAGACCCATCCCCCTATAACCCACACAGCCCTGAACACTACAGGCAATTTAGCATGGCTGATCCACCTAGCCTGCCCATCATTGGACTGTGGGAGGAAACCAGAGCACCTGGAGGAGACCCATGCAGGCATGGGGAGAATGTGCAAACTGTGCACAGTTACCCGAGGCTGGAATCGAACCCAGGTCCCTGGTGCTGTGAGGCTGCACTGTTAACCACTGAGCCACCATGCTGCCCTATGTTGTAGTAGTGTTGAAGTATCTTCAAGTCTCACTGTCAAAACTGCCACAGAGGTATTATTTAAAATTATTAATTATTAAAGATCTTCTTTGAACCCTTCACTGATCTTATTTATGAGTGATATATGAGCTTGGGAGGTGAGGCTGACTATTGCTCAATAAGAAACTGAGCTGAGATTTGTAACTGAATTTTGAGAGTTTGAGCAAGTAAAAGGTGATCAGAGATGGAATTGTCTCGGATATGATTGATACTCTCAAAAAAGCGATTGCCATTTGCAGAAGCTCTGACGTGGTCAGTCATCAGCTGTAGTGCATTAATGCTCTCCTAATTTGAGAAATGATGAAACAAATCTAAAGCTGGGTCTGGCGCCCCAACATGTGCCAGAAGAGAACCTCATTGTTTCAAAGTGCATCAGTCCATTGACTGTGGAACGGATTTGAGAAGTCTAGTAAGATGGTTTTATAGCTCTTCATGATATCTTCCTGGTGAGATCCTGGTGATATCATCTGGAAGTTGATGACAGAGGGTGAAACCATTTCAGTATTTTTTGAGGAGAATTCCAGCTGCCTTCATGTCCAGCCTGAAAGAAAGTTGGAGGAGCTGGAAAAGAAGGGAGCAGTCAAGAAGGTGCCACTTTCTGCAAAACAGTTTAGCTGCATGGTTGTGGTTGCAAAGCTTGGTAAACTGAGAGTAGACATAGATTCAGAGGATCTCAGTCAAGCTTTAAAGAGATCACACTACCCTTTGGACATCATTGAAGAGATTTAGCCACAGCTTTTCAAGGCTTCTTACCTACATTGATGGAGAGGATGGATGCTGACCATTGAAGGAACAGTTTAGAGGGTACATTTTGGGCTGTGGAGGACTCCAGCAGAGAAAAAAGCCCTTCAGCCCATTGAGTGTGTGCTAGTAAAAAAACAAGCACCTAACTATTCTAATCCCATTTCTGGGCCCAAAGCTCTTGGATGCTATTTGGGAGGCCCAAGTGTTTTGTATTTCTGCTGCTCTGAGAGTATCAATCAACAAGAGACTCCAGTGATTGTTTGGAGTGCAAGCTGTTGTGGATGATCTGCTAGTCCCTGAGTATGGAGATATGATGAATGGAGCCAAGGCAGACTATGGTCAGAACCCAGTGAAACTGCTTGTGTGTCAGATGAAACTGATCAGGGAAAGAATGTAATTGAAGCTGATGGAATTCCAGTAGGTCTGACAGGGAAAGGGGTTCATCCTCATCCTGAGAAGGTGAGTGCTGCACGAGAGATGCAGCTTGATGACAAATTTTGTAAATCTCTGAGCGTAGCTTAATGTTCATACGCTGTTGATAAGTAGATCATGACATATCACATGGAACTGGGATGTGAGTGTGTGTCGTTCCAGAGAAGCCCTCTCTTGTACATTGTGTGTATATTTCATAAAGATCTTTGATGGTCACTGGCTCTGTTTCTATCAAACCCTGCCACCCCACCAACTGAGATGATCCTTCTACGTAGAGGCAGAGAGATGTCATTGAAATTGAAAGAAAATTTATTGCTTCCATCACACTGTGTCCTCTCAAAATTGTGGTAATGTCTAAGATTCATGTAATTGTCTTTGCAATGAGCTCTCAATCCTTCAGTCTCCAAGCGAAACTTACACTGGCTGTGAAGCATTCTCACTAAGGGTAGCCCAATCTCCCATACCCTCCAGTGTAGCAAGGCATAGAAGAATGAGGGGAGGACAGCTCACTGAGTCTTCTTTAGCCTTTAGATTGGTGTGTCAATACAAAAAAAAAGCCACAATAATACACTAATAAATCAATGAACAAACACGAATAGCTAGTTCAGTTAAACGTACTGTTTTATGTCTGGTCTTGTGTTGAACCTCTCACAATCACTGGTTAGTCCTTGTACCCAGTTCCAGGTCCCACACTTTCAGAAGGTTGTCAAGGCCTTGGAGAGGGCGCAGGAGGAGATTTGCAGAGAAATAGGACTAGGGCTGAGTGATTCAGTGAATGTGGAGAGAGACCAGAGAAACCTCAGAACGGAGAAGGTTAAGGGGGAGATTGAATTGAGGCATTCAAAATCGGAAGGGGTGTTTCGGTTGAGTGAATGCAGGGGAACTGTTTACAGTAGTGGGAGGGTTGGGCACCCGGGGAGACACTGGTTGAACAGAATCCACAAAAGAATTTGAGGGAGAGATGAGGAGAATGTTTTTTTCTTGGTGCAGTGAGCTGTTGTGATTTGGAATGTGGTCTGGCAGGGCAATGGGAATAGATTCAGTGAGAACTTTCAAAAGGGGAATCTGACAAAATAGTGAAGAAGGGATTAAAGTTTCAGGCATACGGGGTGGGGGAAAAGCTAGGTGAAATTTGAACAAGGTGGATGGGATTGTTGGAAAAGAGCTGGAACATGCACTATAAGCTGAATGGCCTCCTCCTGTGCTGTCAGAAACTGAAATGGGAATGGCCATATGATAGTGGACAAGAGCAGGATTAAAAACCAAAAGAACTTCAGATGCTGTAAATCAGGAACAAAAACAGAAGTTGCTGGAAAAGTTCAGCAGGTCTGGCTACATCTGTGAAGAGAAATCAGAGTTAATGTTTTGAGTACAGTGATCCTTCCTCAGAACTGAAGAACAGCAGTGTTCAAGGATCCTGGGGACATCACAGAAGCAGGAGCAGTTGTACTGTGATCCCGTTCTCTGATCTACAGATTTAATTGTATTTTATTTGTTTTATTGCTGTCATATGTACCTAGGTACAGTGAAAAGTTATGTTTTGCATGCAGTGCAGGCAGATCAAAACATACAAAGACATTCAGATCATAGTTTGATTGAAAAGGACAAGGCATACTAAGTTATGGCTGCACAGGAGTTTTACCAAAGCAAGGTCAACATTAGATTTGAAATTTGAGAGGTCCATTCAGTGGTGTAGTAACAGCAGAGAAGGAGCTTGGCTTGAACCTGTTGGTATGTGTGTTTAAGCTTTTATATCTTCTGCCTGATGGAGGAGGTTGGAAGAGATTATAACTGGGGTGCGAGGGGTCTTTGATGATGTTGGCAGCATTTCCGCGACTACAAGAAGTGTGGATGGCGTCAATGGATGTGAGTTTGGGTTGCATGATGGTCTGGACTGTGGGAGTTCCTCATGGTCCTGGGCAGAGCAGCTGCCATACCAAGCTGTGATGCATTCAGAAAGAAAGCATTCTGTGGTGCATCTGTAAATTTTGGTGATAGTCCTTACAGACATGCCAAATTTCCTTAGCCTTCTGAGGATGAAGAGGTGTTGTTGTGCCTTCTTGACCGTTGTGTCTACATGGGAGGTCCAGGACAGATTGTCATTTGTAGTCAATCTTAGGAACTTTATGCTATTGACCCTCTCTAGTCAGCTCCATTGATGTGGGTGGGGGCGTGCCTGCCTCCTTGCTTCCTGAAGCCGATGATCACCTCTTTAATTTTGGTAACATAGAGGGAGAGATTGTTACCTTTGCATCATGTCACCAAGCAATCTATCTCTTTCCTGTATTCTCTCTCGTCATTGTTTGACATTCGGCCTACACCTGTGGTGTCATCAGTGAACATCTAGATGGAATTCAGATGAAGTTTGACTGCACAGTCATGAGTACTGTAGGGGGCTGAGTATACCTCCTTGCGGGGCACTGATGTTGAGGATTGTCCTGGAGGAGGTGCTGGTGCCTATCAGATTTTATGGGTCAGGAAGTTGAGGATACACTTGCAGATGTTGGAGCAGAGACTTAGGTCATAGGGCTTGGAGATTAGTTTGGTGAGGATTGTAACATTGAAAGTGGAGCTGTAGTCAAAAAGTTAAAATCTGAACTAGGTATCGTTATTAGCCTGATGTTCCAGGGATGAGTGTAGGGCTAGAGAGATGACCTCTGCCAAGGACCATTTTCATCAGTAGGCAAATTGCAAAGGATCAAGGCAGTCTGCGAGGCTAGAGTTAATGTGAGCCATGACTAACCTCTGGAAGAACTTCATAATTATGGAGCTTGGAGCCACTGGGCAGTAGTCATTGAGGCACGTTGCATGTGTTTTCTTTGGTATCGTAGATGATATGAAGATTGGTTAGGTGGTAAACGGAGAGGAGGGTAGCCTTAGATTACACAAGGGTAGAGATGGCTGTTCAGATGAGCTGATCAGTGGCCAATGGAATTTAATCTAGATAAATGAGAGGTGACTCACTTCAACATGACAAATAAGGCAAGGGAATACATGATGGTAGGATCCTGTGACCCAGGTTCAGAGGGACCTTGGTATGCATGTACACCAGTCCCTTGAAGAATCAGGGCAGGTGTATAAGATGGTTAAAATGATATATCGGATACTTGTCTTTATGAACCGGTACATACAGTTTAAGAGCTGGGGGATAGTTCTGGACATGTATAAAACATTGGTTAGGTTACATCTAGCATGAGAGATTCAGCTGTTGAACAGAGGGAAAAGATTGGAGAGACTGGGGTTATTTTATCCTCGAGTAGAGGATTTTGAGAGGGGGCATGATTGAGATGTATAAATTTATGAAAGGCATAGATAGGGTGAAACCTTTTCCCCTTGTAATCAATGGCTGGGCTAGAGCTTTATCTAAGAGGAAGAAGGTTTCGAGAAGATGTCAGAAAATACTTTTTAACATTAAGGGTGTTGATAATCTGTAATTCACTCCCTGTAAGGGTGGTTGAGGTAGAAACGTCATAACAATTAAAGAAGTATTTAGATGTGCATTTGTGATGCAGAGCATAAAAGGCTGTGGGCCAAGTGTTGGGAATGAGATGAAAATGTTAGTTGGTTATTTTTGATTAGTGCAGCCTCATTGGGCCAAAGGGCCTTTTCTCTGTGCTGTAGAATTCTGTGACTCTAGAGTAAAAACGATATTCTCTGATGCCTCACTTTAGAACACGCTTGAGTGAAAAGTTGCCAGGCAATATAGAAAGGAGAGACATCCAATTGAAATGTTTCCTCATGCACTTATCAGGACCAATGCAAAAATTCCCAAATTTCAACAGTCTTGGCAATTTATATTGCCAGAGAAAATGAGCCTGGTTAGTTGACAAATCAACTCTGGCTGAGGTATTACCATATGGAATGCAACTAGGAACTGTAGTTTCTCTAAGCTACCAGGTAATCTAAAATAAAAAGCTTGAGGCATGGTCAAATTCCTTTTATTTGCAGAGAGTAGCTCTGTTGCACATGAATGTGTGCTACTGGCAATGAGTGTCACTAATCTATGCCACAGACTAGATTGTTTACCTTAATCTTGTTCTTTGTTTAGCAAATGTGAAATTTGAGCCACATGTGCATCTTTCTGATATTCTTGCATTGGAAGCAGTTAAGAGAAAATTCACTTGGTTGATTCCTAGGATGATGGGATTTATCTTGCAAGGGAAGTTTGAGCAGTTTGCATTTTGGACCTATATTCATTGGAGTTTAGAAGAATGAGAGGTGAGCTTATTGAAGATTGCGAAGTACTGGTTCTGTCCCTACTGCTAAACAATGAGACCCAAGTCATGTTCCACCTGATCCAGAAGTGTGCAGTAACACCTCTGAACAGGTTGATAGCAAATATCAGGTTCTGAGGAAAGTTGACAGGGTGGATGCTGAGAGAATGTGTCCTGTCATTGGAGAATCTAGACTGAGATGGTGCAGCTTCAAAACTCCCATTTAAGATGAAGATGAGGAGGAATTTCCTCCCTCAAACTGTTGTGAATTTGTGGAATTCCATCTGCCAGAGAGCAGTGAGGTTGAGGTCATTGAACATTTTCAAGGCTGAGTTAGAGACGTTTTTGATTGACAAGGCAGTGACGGCTACCAGAGGGAGGTATATTGACAGCTAGGACTGTGCTGATCAAGACCATGATCTTATAGAATGGCAGAAAAGGCTGGAGGGGCTGAGTAGCCTCCTTCTGCCCTTGTGTGAAATTCTTTCATTTTGCCCTACTTGTAATGCTAATTGACAAACCTCTAACTGCTCATAGTGACAGTTTAGGGACATTTTCCCTTCACTCCTTGTCCCTTTATTAATAAAAAAGGCTATTTCGCCCACTGCTGCATATGACACCCTGCAGGAATAAGTTGCATCTCCTCATACTATCCCTGAGCAAAATGAATTCTCCTGAATTCCTGATTGGATTTATTCATTCCGTCATTCTGTTCTTCCCCCTACAAGTGGGACATCTTTTCAATGAGTCAAAACTTTGAATTAGAGGAAACCTTTCAGCCCCTCAAGCCTGTTCTGCCATTCAGTGAGATCACGGCTGACTTGTGAGCTAACCCATCCTCTCACCATTGTCCCATGCTCTTAACTCCTTTGATTTTATTTATCTACCTTTAATTAAAAGAACAATTAATCGAGTAATTATTGTCCTTTCTGGAAGAGAGTCCCAGATGACTGAGATAGTAGGCACTGCAGATGCTGGAGAATCTGAGATAACAAGGTGTAGAGCTGACTTTTCTGAAGAAGGGTCTCGACCTGAAACGTCAGCTTTCCTGCTCCTCTGATGCTGCTTGGCCTGCTGTGTTCATCCAGCTCTACACCTTGTTATCTTGTAGTCCCAAATGACTACCATCTTTTGTGTGTGTAAGTGCTCCTTAACTTTCACACTATGCCCCTAAGACTGACCTCTTTTGGAAGCAGTACTTTTCTATCCATCCAGTTCTAATTATCATCTCAAATGACTGAATCACCCCCAAAGCCTTGTAAATTCCTGGAAATACTACCCTAATTTGGTGCACTCCTCCTTGTGATGTAACTTTCGATGGAAGAATCAGCGATCGGGGCATAGATTTAAGATGAAGTGCAGAGGGTTTAGAGGGGATGTAAAGCAAACCTTTTTCACCAGAGGTTGGGGAGAATCTGGAACTCATTGCCTTGGTTGGTAGCCGCAGAAACCCTCATAGCATTGAGGAAATACTTAGATATACATATGTGATGCCAAGGCATGCAAGGCTTGAAAATGGGATTAGAATATTTAGGTGGCTGTTTTGATGAGCATGATGGGCTTAACAGCCTTTTTCTGTGTTGTCGATCTCATTGATGGCTAAGGCTAATATCACCTTCCAAAAGTGAACTGCTGACAGGAACCCTAGTTATGGCTCAATAAGGGCTTAGTATAACTGGTTGAGGTTATCACGAAGGACCTACCTTCTCAACCTCTCCCCTCACTTGAGACATCAGACCACCAGTTGTCTCTCTCTCTCTCTAATGGGAAAGCAGCCCTATGATCTGATAGGACTATCATGATCTTACCTCCCCGTATTCTTGTCAGTTAGATATGATGGTTGGCATTTCATGAGCCTTTTAGACTAGCTTTAGAATGTGTTCATGAGATTTTAATGATCTTTGGGCCTGAAATTTCCCCACCAAAACTGCTTTCTCAACACACACACACACACACACACACACACACACACACACACACACACACACGCGCGCTCTTTTTGGGCCAATATTATCTCACTTTTTTGATTCTTTTAAATGTTCACTGTTTAGGTCCAAAGTGGATGGTCTAACAAAATTTAGAATTAAAAGCCTAACACTGACCATGGAACTTTTGTTGGAAAAACCCATCTTGTTCACTAATGTCCTTTAGGGAATGTTACTGACATCCTTACTGATCTGCCCCACATGTGACTCCAGACCCTACAATGATAGGGTTGACTCTTAACTGACCTTTAGCAATTAGGGATGGGCACTTCCTGGCCCAGCCACCTATGCCCTCATCCTGCAAATGAATAAAGAAAATTTGCTTAATCCGAGATAAATTTGCCATGTGTTTCCCATTCACTTCATTGCTTTGGCTTTTAATGCTGCCAACAACATCACTATTGACTTGGTGTCATCAGCAAGTTTGGACAGGTACCTTTCAATTATATCACCTCAAAAACATAGAGAATAGTTGGGGCCCAAACACAAACCCTTGCAGGGCACCCTTCATCAAATCTCCCTTATCAAATCCTTTCCGAACTTTACAGACATTTATCTTATTTTCCCTTCAACTTTCTCCTGTACAGCAGAGAACCCCAAACCTGTTCTGTCTTTGCAACGGATAACTGTAAACTTCAATGATAGGATCATTTTGTGCAGCTTCTTTTTGCAAGCAAAGAGTCTGTATACCCTCTGTGCTGCATCATCAACAAATTGTAAATTGCAAGATGTTTCTCTGCATGGTTTGTATCTCATTTCATGTGTACTGGCCATGTCACTGATTTTCAGTCTTGTCTTTTGTATCAGCATGTTATGATGAAATTGCATTTGAAAACAAGTTGCATTTGGAAAGAATATGTATTTTTTTTCAGTAATTGAAATTTCTAATGCCCAATATTTTCTTTTTGAAATTTTTAAAAACTGTGATTCGTAAGTGAATTTGCACAGTTGAGTAACCCTTTGTGCTGTTTAGTACCTTGCTTAAAGTCTCAACCTCAGGGTCTGAAGCTGTGCTGAAAGCTTAGATTTTAATTTGAAGCTCTAACACAAAACAATGGAAGAGATTTGCCAAACACTTCTGTGCGTCTTAGTGTGTATTTGTTGTCATTTTAATTGAATCAAGGACACAGCTTATAAGGATGTATGTGTGTGTGTCTGTATGCATGTGTGTGCGTGACTTTAATTTTTGGATAGAATAGACATTGAGTGCCAGAAAAGTATTTTTTTTGTTGTACGCATGTCATGCAAGCCAGGCATTCAACATGTTAAATACTGGCTGTCAATTTTCTTGTGAAGTGCTTTTCAGTGAATGCTTGAGATACACCACACCTGGATAATTAATGCCACAATAGAAAGAGGCCGTTTCTCTCGGAGGTTAGAACCCGCTGTTCAAATATTCTGCTGGTGGCCTCTTTTGGGGTGTAAAGAATTTATTGCATATCTTAAGCATAGGAACAGTTAGGACTGGATAAACTTTGTTTGCTACTTCTTGTTTATGAATATCTGCTTATATGACCATTTTGTATACTCAATACTTGTAGAGGCAGTGAAAGTGGTATCTGCTTCATGATAGGGTGAGGGTTATGGAAATGGGGGAAAGGTCTGATAGTAGGTTGTGGGGAGGAATGGGAGGGGTTGTTTTTGGGGCAGAAAATGGATCCCAAAGATTTGAAAGAGATCCTAGGCATTTCAGATCCCTCATGGAAGGCCAATCTCCACCCGACACTGCTGCCTGAACCTGTACCTGAACAGGGGTCCTCCCAGCCCTACTTGAACCCCGAAGATATCACCTCCTTCCCCCCAGAATCATAGTCCTGCTTCAACCATCTAAGACTATACATTGTACTGTCTATGCTTCCCAATCCAACAAGCTACTTCCAATGCCTGCTTGTCTCCTGCCTCACTGCATCCAGGTACCAGATTCATAGAATCATGCAGTGTAGAAATAGACCCAATGGCCCCTCATGTGTATCCTGATCAATAAGCACCAAACTACACTAATCCCATTTATCTGCACGTGGCCCATAGCTGGCTATTCCTTTTCAACATTGCAAGATGATCTGCCTTCACCACTCTGTCAGGTAGCAGATTTCATATATTTGCTACCTTCAGGGTGAAAAAATTCTTTTTCATATCTCCTCTAAACCACTTGCTTGTCACCTTAAACTTATTACCTCTGGTTTTAGACTCATCTGGGATAATAGGTCCGAACTCCATAATTATGAAACTCTTCCAGAGGTTAGTCATGATCTACTCTAAGCCTCTCATAATTGATATACCTCAGTCATATTCCACGCTGTCCCGCAACGAACCTCAGCCTCCACTGCTCCAGTGAAAACAAACCCAGTCTATCCAGCCTGTGCTCATAACTGAGACTTTTCATCGTAGGCAACATCTTGGTGAATCTCTTCTGCACCCTCTCCAGAGCAATCACGTCTTTCTGATAGTGTGGCAAACTAAACTGGACACAGAATTTTATCTGTGACCAAAACAATATTTTATAAATTTGTAACAAAACTTCCTTGCTCCTGTGCTTTGCACTCTGTCTAATGAAGGCAAGCATCGTCTGTGCCTTCTTCACCACCCTGTTTACCTGCGCTGACATTTTCAGGGACTTGTAAGTCAAGATTCCTTTGTTCCTCAGAACTCCCTAGGGATCTACTGTTCACTGTGCACTAACTTACCTTATTAGGCCTCTCAAAACACATCACCACACACCTATTAGGATTAAATTCCATCTGTCATTGTTTTGCCCAGTTTATTTGCAGCTCGAGATCAGACTGAGCAATCAAAGAGCAAAGAACAATACAGCACAGGATCAAGCCCTTCGGCCCTCCATGCCTGCACTGACATGTTTTGTCCTTCTGTACCAAAACTCTCTTCACTTTCAAGGAACCTTATCCCTCTCTTCCCTTCCTATTCATGTATTTATCCAGGTGCATGCTATTGAATTCTGCTATTGTGTCTGCTTCCACCACCTCTTCTGGCAGTGTGTACCAGGCACTCACCACCCATTTTGTGTGAAAAACTTGCCTCGTACATGTCTTGAATTTTCTGTAACCCCCACTCCAATCCTTGAACCTGTGTCCTTAGTGTGTCCCTCCACACTGTTAAAAGCCTCGTACTTTTTACTCTGTCCATGCCAATCATAATCTTATAAACTTCTATCAGATCAACCTTTTGTGTTCCAGTGACAATAAACCCAATCTATCCAACCTTTCTTCATTGTTAAAACCCCCATACCAGCCAACATCCTGGTAAACCTTTTCTGTATCCACTCCAAAGCATCCACATTCTTCTGGTAGTGTGGTGACCAGAACTGTACACAATATTCCAAGTGTGGCCTAACTAAAGTTATATAAAGCTGCAGCATAACTTGCCTACCCTTATACTCAGTGCCCCTCCCAATGAATGTAAGTGTACCATAGGTCTTGTTTACTACCTTATCTACTTGTGCTGCCACCCTCAGTGATATGTGGACCTGCACACCCAGATCTTTCTGCATATCAGTACTCCTAAGGGTTCTGCCATTCATTGTATAATTGTATAATTTTTCACCTGCTCTTGACCTTCCAAAATGCATCACCTCACATTTGTTCAGATTAAATTCCATCTGCCATTTTTCTACCCATGCCTCCATCTATATCGTCTGACAATTCTGCTCACTATCAGCAACTCCACCAATCCTTACATCACCCACAAATTCACTAATTAGACCAGCCGCGTTTTCCTCCACATCATTTATGTAGACAATGAACAGCAGAGATCCCAGCACTGATCCCTGTGGAACACCACCAGTCACAACCTTACATCGAATAAACATTCTCCCACAGCTACCCTCTGTCTCCTATGACTAAGCCAGTTCTGCATCCATCTTCCAGCTCACCCCTGATGTTATATAACTTCACCTTTACCATGCATGACCTTCCTCTGCCAAAACCATGTTGTCTATTGCTAATAAGTCCATTTGCCTCTAAAAGCATATATAACTTGTCCCTGAGAATCTTTGAGAACAATTTCCCTACCACCAATGTGAGGCTCACTGGCCCGTAATTTCCTGGATTATTCCTGCTATCCTTCTTAAAGAATGGCACAGCATTGGCTATTCTCCAGTCCTCTGGGACCTCCCCTGTGGCCAAAGAGGATACAAAAAAGTCTGCCAATGCTTCAGCAATTTTTTTCTCTTGCCTCCCTCAATATTCTGGGATAGATCCCATCAGGACCTGGGCACTTGTCTACCTTAATACTTTTTCACAATCCCCCTCACTATCAATAGTTTTTATGTCATCTGCAGTCTTACTAATTAAACCTTCCACATTCACATTCAAGTTGTTAATATACTTAACAAGTAGCAAGGGTCCCAGCGCCGAATGCTGTGGCACACAGGCTTTCAATCACAAAAACAACCCTGTACCACTCCACTTTGCCTCCTACTGGCAAGTCAGTTTTGAATCCCAATTGCAACTTGCCTTGGATCCCTTGGGCTCTTACCTTTTAAACCTACCTTCTGGGTGAGACATTGTTAAAGACTTTACTGAAGTCCATGTAAATCACATGAACTGCACTACCATCATCAATATATTTAGTCACGTCTCAAAAACCTCAAATAAATTAGTCAGGATCTCCTTCTGATTTATCCATTCTGACGATCCCTGACCAATCCCTGCCTTTCTGATCCTCAATTAGTCCTGTCCCTCAGAATTCTTTCCTAAAATTTCCCTACCACTGACTTCAGACTAATTGGTTTGCAATTACCTGGCCTATCCTTACTGCCTTTCATGAACTAAGGAACAGCTCTCCAGTTATCCTTCAGTCAACTGGCACTTCACTTGTGGCCAATGAAATATTACGTACATCCACTATGGTCCCAGTAATCTCCTCCCTTGCCTCCAGTAGCAGCCAAGGATACATCTCATCATGCCCTGGGGATTTATGCACTTGCATGCCTACTAAAATATCTAATACTCCCACTAATTAACCATACCGTATTCTGAAACCTCACCATCCCAACTGAACATCTACTCCTGTGTCAATTTCGAACTTTACCCATGTCCACTGGTTCCACGCTCAGGTTTCCCGTTTGGTCACTACTAAATATCTGGTAATTTTCTTGCTCTGAATGTTCTTACAGAAAACCTTGTGGTTTTTCTTGATCCCATCTGTCAAAGATACTTTGTACCCCTCCAACCTCCTAATTTCCTTTTTAAGCAGCCGCCTACATTCTCAAGGGTCTCCCCTGTTTTTAATGCTCTATTTGACATATGCTTCCTTCCTTTTCTTTATCAGACTCAAAACATGCCTTGACTTCTAAGGTTCCCTTCACTCTGAAAGGAAAACATTGGCTCTGAGTTCTCATTATACTACTTTTAAAAGATTCCCACTTTCCAAATATAAACTCAGCTGCAAGTAGCTCCTCCCATTCTATGTTTGCCAGATCTTGTGTAAAGATATTAAAATTGGCCTTCCCTCAATTTAGACAATTCTGCGCTGTCCTTAACCCTTCCATAATGACTTTGAATCTTGCAGAGTTATGGTCACTATTCCCAAAATACTCTCGTCCATTGAAACTTATTCCACTTGACCAGCTTCATTACCCAGGATTAGGTCCAGTGCTGCCCTATCTCTAGTGGGACTATGTTTCTACTGGCACAAAAAACTTTCTTGGATGCACATTAACAATTCCACCCCATCTAATCCTTTCACATTAAGGCAATCCTAGTTAATGTTAGCAAAATTGAAGACCTCTACAAGTCTAAGCCTTTTTCTGTCACATCTTTCTATAAAATGTCTCCATATCTGCTCCTGTATCTCCCTCTAACTGTTGGGAGGCCTGCAGTATAATCCCAGCAAAGTAATCACTCTTCTTTTATTTCTGAAATGGCCAGGTCGCCTCATTTGAAGACACTTGTAGGACATCCTCCGTCACTCCTGCATCCTGTCCTACCTTCAACTATGTCTCAGTGATTGTAACAGAACTATATTTGCATGTGCTAATTAATGCTGTAAGTTCCATAGAACTAGTAAGATGGAATCCACTGACCTTGATCGCTGAATCCAGAGTCCAGAATGTTCACTGTTACACTCTGGAAACCAGGGCTTAGAGAGGCGTGCTTCCATGTTTGGGTAACCCTTTTGTTCACCTCACAATGCTCTCATCTCCCCACTCTCCTGCACCCACTCCTGCCTTGTAGCCCAGGGCCGCCTACGTGACTGTTAATTTGCTTCTCATATAGTCAAAGTATTTTTACAGCACAGAAAGAGGCCTTTTGATTTATCTGCATAACTTAACATGCTTTTCATAGATTTTTTTTAACAGCACAGAAAGAGTTCCTTCAGCCCATCATGTTCACACTAGACATCAAACATGCACCCATTCTAATCTCATTTTCCAGCACTTGGCCCATAGCCTTCTCAGTTTTCCCAACTCCCAAATGTACTTCCCACCACATTTTCGATAATAATAGGCACATGGAAACAGGCTATTTGGCCTCACGTGGCTCTGCTGTGTTTTACTCCCTCATTCCTTCTCCCACCAGATCTTTCTCTGTAACGCTACAAATGTTTCCTTTTGAAATTAGTTTCCCTTTTGAAATTGTTTCAGAAATAGTAGGAACTGCAGATGCTGGAGAATCTGAGATAACAAGGTGTAGAGCTGGATAAACACAGCAGGCCAGGCAGCATCAGAGGAGCAGGAAAGCTGACGTTTTGGGCCTAGACCCATCTTCAGAAGTGTTCCATTGCAGAAGAAGGTTCTAGGCCTGAAACATCAGCTTTCCTGCTCCTCTGATGCTGCTTGGTCTACTGTACTCATCCAGCTCTACACCTTGTTATCCCTTTTGAAATTCTTACCTTCCCTATGACACTGTTTTGACCACTTAGTAAACAATTAGTGTCCCTTCCTCCTGCGGTGTTAATTCCTGTTGCTTTGAAGTTTAGCGTTCTTGCATATGACCTGATGGGTGCAGGATCAAAATCTTTGAAAGAGCAGCTCTAATTCAGTGGTATTGTAGAAAGCTCCTGTTGAAACTGCTTCCACCAATGTTTCAGGCAGCGTATTCCAGATCACAACAACTCACTACATTTGGAAAAAAAAACTCCTTGGGCACAGTCCTCTAATTGAGTCCTCATTGAGGTTTAACATAACTTTCTTGCTTTCTAACCACCTCCCTCTGTTTAGAAAAACCTAGAATCCCATTTTTTTTTTCACAGCCATCTCAAGTCACCCTAAACTGGCTCCCTGTCTCCTTCTCAAGGGCAGTTGGGCATGACCAATTAGAACCGGGCTTGCCAACAGTCTTTTAGATATAGGAAGGATATTATAAGCAGGAGCGGGTTCTGAAGAGATTTATCAGGATGTTGCCGGATAGGAAGGTTTGAATTATAAAGAAAGGCTGGATAGGCCGGGACTTCTTTCACTGAAACATAGGCAGTTGAGAAGTGACTTTATTGAAGTTAATAAAAGAATGAGGGGTATAAATATAATTAGAGTTGTTATCTTTCCCCTAGGATGGGGAGATTTCAAGACTAGGGACACATTCTGAAACTGTGAGGAGAGAGATTTTAAAAAGATATGGGGTCGAATTTTATTACTCAAGAGGGTGGTTTGCGTGTGGAATGAACTTCCCGAGGAAGTGGTGGATGTGGGTACAATTACAACATTTAACAGACATTTAGATAAGTACCTGAACAGGAAAGGTTTGGAGGGATATGGGCCAGGAGCAGGCAAATGGGACTAGTTTGATTTGGGATTATGGTCAACATGGACTTGTTTGTTCGAAGGGTCTGTTTCTGAATTGTATAACTTTATGACTCTGAGAATGAGCAGGAATAAATGCATATAGTTTTTTATGTCAGCTGTCATGATTTAGCTGCAGGCACTACTCATTGGGTCGCTGCACAGAGCTTTTTTTATGTCTCTTCCAACTCTGCCTCAGACATGAAGATAAAACCTTGCCTTCATCAGATGATTTTGACAAATCCCACATTGTACTCAACGCATATTTTCCTTTTACATGTGCTGTCCCTGGATGGCAGGGGAATAATCTTTCGGAGGATCATTGGTCAAGTGTTGCATTTTCAAGAGTCAGTGTTTGTTAGTGCAGGAAATGACACAATTTTTAACAATCTATTCTTTGTGAACTGCTGAAACAGATCTCAGTTTTATCCCAGGTTTTTGTCTTGTACTCATTGGGACATTTGCAAGAACACCAATATAAAGGTGAACACCATGTTGTTCCCATGCAATGTAAAAATGTTGTTTCACCTGTATTGACATTCTTGTAAATTGTCCTGATAAGAGTAAGGTGAAAGACTTTGACAAAACATGCCTTTTTGTGGCAATAATCATGCTCCATATTACCAAGTGATCATTGGTTTATATCATAAATGTGTCAGAAAGCAGGAGTGAAGATCATTTCTTGTTGATTTAGAACAGAAAGCAGGAATTTATAAGCAGCTGACAACCTAAACCATGCATATCAAGTTTTACTTGAGCTCAGTGTTTCCAGCCAAAAATGTTGATAGAGAAAAAGTTAGCTCACAGTTAAACATCAAGCAGAATGCTCAATGAATGTACAGAATTGTGGTATCATATAGTACTGGCAGAGGCCATTTGGCCCATCATGCTTGACTTAGGTAGTGCTACCCAAATAGATCCGCTCCAGCCCATTTCCATGTAAGATTTGTTGTAGTCAAGTATTTTTTGGACTTTCCACACCCCACCCTTTGACAGTTCCTATTGAATCTGCTTCCCTGTTCTCGGAGGCCGTGCATTCTAGATCACACCAACCTCGTCCTTATGTTACCTGTATCCCTTTTCCCAATTGTCTGAAATCTATGCTGTTCTGGTTTCTTGACATTAAATGGTTACAGTCCCAAAGAAGACCATTCAGCCCCCAAGTCTATGCAGGAGCAGGCTGTAAGGCCTATAATACCTGCCCTACCTTCCAACATAATCACCACAAATCCTTTATCTCTTCCCCATACCCCTTAACACCATTACCTTTTCGAAATCTGTGTGTGTTTTTTTTCTTGAATAAGCTCAGTGTTGGGCCTGCACACCTTTCTGTAGTAGAAAATCCTACAGGTTTGCTGGCCCCCAAGTGACGAAATGTTTCTTCATCTTAGGTCAAAATGGCCTACAGTGAATACTGAGATTGTGACCCCTGGTTTTTACCAGGGGTAACATCATCCCTGTGTCCAGCAAATTTTGTCAAAGATTTGTTCTAGTCAAGTGTTTCTACATGCCCCTTTTTGACAGTCCCTATTGAATCTACTTCCACTGCCACCTTAGGCAGTGGATTCCAGATCACAACAGCTTTCTGAATTCAAATGTCGTCTTAATGTTATCTCGGACCCTTCTCCCAATCGCCCCAAATCTTGCCCTTTTGGCCTGTCCAGCCCTGTTAGAATTTGATACGGTTCAATCAGATCCCCTCTCAACCTTCTAAACTCTGGTGAATACAATCCCTCCTCGTACAACAGTCCTGCCATCCCAGGAATCAGTCTGGTGACCCTTTGCTGTTCACCCTCTGTGGCAAGTATGTCTTCTGTTGGTAAGGAGACCAAAATTGCACATTATACGTCAGGTGTGGTTTCACCAAGGTACTGTACAACTGCATGATTCTCATGATTTTGATACATCATTAAATGACCAACCACCACCACCAATCTTAGTTATTCTCAGTCGTCCTGAGCTATTCCATTGCCACTGGGATATTTCTGGTAAATCTTCTCTGCACTGTTTCCAAGGTCCTTGATGTCTTCCCTATCAGCAATGCTCATAATTGCACACAAAACTGTACTTGCTTATGATGACATGAATTAGAAGCAAGAGTAGCCCATTCAGAACCTTGAGTCTATTCTGCCATTCAATAAAACCACATCTGATCTGATTGTAGCTTTAACTTCACATTTCCACCTACCCCAGATCCCCTTCTTCTCCATTGTCAGGCATAAATCGATCTACCTATCTCCTTGAAAATACTCACCAGCAGTCCCTGCCCTTTTCTCTGGGGAAGTCAGTCCCAAAGACTCACTGCTGTCTGAGGGTAAAAATTCTCCTCATCTCTGTCTTGAATGGTGCCCCCCAGTTCTGTAGTTAAGCGAGCATCATACCTCTATATAGTGATTGTAACGAGGCCATCCAGGTAGACCTCATAGAATATGAGTTCCCTCATTGGAGCTGTTAAGGGGAGACAATTGCTTCATAGTATTATCATTGGTCTGCTAATCCAGAGACCCAAACAATATTCTGGGGACCCGGGTTCAAATCCTGCCATGGTAGATAGTGGATTTTAAATTCACGAAACAATGTCTGTATTATAAAGTCAAATTATGACCATGAATCCATGGTGGATTGGCAGAAAAACTCATCTGGTTCACTAATATCCTTTATAGAAGGAAACTGCCATCCTTACCTAGGTCTGGCCTATGTGTGATAGAGCCACAACAAAGTTGACTTTTAACTGCCCTTTGAACTATTAGGGATGGGCAATAAATGCTGCCCAGCTAGTAGCCCCCTCATCTCATGAATGAATAAAATAAAATCTGATCCAATCAGGGAGCCCTGGGTGACAGATAACAACAGGGCTGTCACTGTGAGAACTGGCTGTGAGGGAGCTGGATCAGCATCAAGGACTCTTCATGTTTAAATAAAGGGTGACTTGGTGATGGGATATTGGCCTGTATGGCGATGCTAGAAAAGCATGCTCTTGAAGATATTTGCACGCAACAGTTGTTGTTGAGTTCATAAAATCATAGAATTTCTTCAGTGTGGAACAAGGGCATTTGTCCCATCGATTCCATATTGACACTCCAAAGAACAGCTCACCCATACCCACACCCCAACCTGTCCCTGTAACTCTGCATTTACAATGATTAGCTCATCTAGCCTGCACATCCCCGGATACAGTGAGCAATTTAGCATGGCTAATCAACCTAATCTGTACATCTTTGCATTTATGACATCATGCCATTATTTTGAAAGCTTGACTCATTTGCTTGTACCATCAAACAATGGGCCCAGTGTGTGGAAAGAATGGGGTTTTTTTGGGGAAAATGACCTTAGGTTAGTTTAAAGTAACAAGTAATTCTATTGACAGCTTGCGGACCTATAGCTTTTTTGGTTATTAGGAGCCGAGATTTTCTTGAAACATCAGATACTAATATCTTTCAAGAGTTGTTGGATTTAGTTGAAGAATGTTATGACCTCTAATTCTGAGATTCTATCAGTTTTACTTGGCAATGTGAGAACCAGGGGAATCCGTGTGGAGATTTTTGACTAGCTTAAGTCGATTGATAGAGACATCTGACTTTGGTTTAACCCTTAATGAGATGCTGAGAGACTGTTTGGTATGTGGGATTAATGATGTCATAATACAAAAGCACCAACCAAAAATGAAACTGAGCTGAACTTCAAATAGGCACTAAAACTGGCTTTATCATTTGAAAGTGGACCTTGTGAGTTTCAGGCTGTTCCATTGGAAGTGGACTCCCATACCAGTCTGACTGAGCTTGGGGAACACCACTTGAGTGAAGATTGTTGCATAGCTTCACCCAGGATATATCCTGAACAGAAGGGCTCCAGGTCAGCCCACAGCAAAATCCTAAATCAAAGCTAAGCTTCGGCCAAACGGTTAAAATTTTCTTCAGGATCCAGGCTGGCAAGCCATTGTAAGATGCTGTCAGTACATGGACTTGAGACAACAAAAGACTCCCACAGGACCTAAATTGAGTAAGGTAACTCATGGGCCGGTATCGAAGAGAGTTCATCTGGTTTGGAACATTTAAATTGCTTAGCAACATCCAAATCAGAACCAATAAAAATAAAGGTCTAGTTAAATGGTCACCCAGTTCTAATTGAAGTCTATATTGGCGTGGCCATGAAACAATGAGAATCTATGCCAGGGAACCTCTACATATGAAGGGTACAACTTTATTCTCTTATGAGAAACACCTGGTTCAGTAACCACTGTTTGTAGTAAAAGGCTCAGGCCCAAGCTTGATGGGGTAAAAATTGGCTGAGAAAGATTCACCTAGATTGGCTCAACATTTTTAGATGAGAAAATAGCTGCCTGAGTGAAATCCTAATTAAATACTCAGAGTTTTCAGGAAGATCTAGGCGCTATCACAGGAGCCAAGGCCACCTTGCATGTTGACCAGGAAGCAAATCCACGAATCTGCAAAGCCTGCCTTGTGTCATTTGCTTTATGTGCAAAAGTAGAGGCAGAAATCAGAAGGTTGGAAAGCGAAGGAATCATCAACCAATCCAGTTTGCGCAGCACCCGTTGTATAAATTGTGAAGCCCAGTGGGTGGTTTGCATTTGTGTGTATCTTAAACCAATGGTAAACGGCCTTTTCAGCTGGATAAATACCCAATCTATCTTAAAGAAGATTTATCTGCAAAACTCGCAGGGAAGCTGGACATGAGCCATACATACTTGCAATTGGAGTTAGATGAGGATTTCAAGAAGCATGATACAATTAATACCCATTAAATTAATGATTTGTACCAATGTACGAGACTACCATTTGGGGTGTTGTCAGCCTGTACCATTTTTCAGCAGTTGATGGAGAACATTTTACAAGGTCTACTCCAGGTTGCCATTTACCTAGATGACGTTAATAACAGGGAACATCAAAAAGGAGCACTTAGCGAACTTGGGCATAGTCCTCAGACATTTCTCCCAGACAGGTATATGGCTTAGAAGGGAAACCTGTGTGCTCCAGGCACCCCAAAGGTCCTACTTGGGCTACAGAGTTGACAAGACCGGGTTACACCCATTGGAAGATAAAGTGAGGGTGATCAAAGGTACCCTGGCTGCCACATCTGTACTAGAGTTTAAGTCTTTCCTTGAGCTGATGAATTATTATGGAAAATTCATACATAACCTGGCTTCCATCCGGGCCCCTTTTCAGTAACTCTTAAAAAAGGGTCAGCCTTAGAAATGATTATGTAGCCAAGTGATAGCTTTCACGGAAGTGAAGAAACAACTGCCATCCTCTAAGATGTTGGCCCACTGTGTTCCCAGATGAGATCTGTTATTGGCATGCAGTGCCTCCTTGTACGGCAAGAGGGTAATATTAGTTCATTGGTGGCCCAGTGGAGAGAAAGGAAAGCAATTGCATCTAGGACTTTGGCCAATGCAGAGCATTAATATGCCCAGATAGAGAAGAAGATTAAGTGGTCATATTTGGAGTCAGCAAGTTCCAGCAATACCTGTATGGACATAAATTTGTAATAATAACAGACCACAAACCCATGCTAGGTCTACTTAAAGAGGACAAGCCAGTACCACCTTTAGCTTCAGGCAGTACCAGTGGTGGGCTGTAATACTAAGTGCGTATAATTACAAAGTTTGAATACCATCTGGGAGGCCAAATAACAAAAGCAGATGCATTAAGCTGCCTCCTACTGGCAGAAACACCTGGGGTGGTACAGCCACTTCAAGAAACCATATCTTCTGCACACGCTTCCAGTCATATCTGACAATATCAGATGTTGGATCCAGGAAGATCCAGTCCTGGCAAAACTGAAACAATCGGTGGTGATGGAGGAATCCAAAGGGCCATCGTAACTAAAATTGAAACATTTTTGGACGTGGAGAGACCAGATCAGAGGAGAAAATGGCATTTGTTAAGGAGAGCGAGAGTGATTACCCCAAACAAAAGTTGCTGCTAGATACTTGCTGAACTATACCAAGGTCATCCAGGGGCTTCCAAAATAAAGATGTTGGTAAGAAGTTATGTTTGGCAGCCAGGATTGGATGCAGACGTAGCCATGTTGGTGGGCCGTGCCCAGAGTACAAGCAAGGACAAAACTTACTGCCAGCAGCTCCTCTATACTCCTGTGAGTTGCTGAATAAACCCTGAATTCAGTTACATATTGACTTTGCAGTCCTTTCATGGGCTCAATGTTCTTCGTCACTGTGGATGTCCACTGAAAATGGTTGAACATGCATAGGGTTCATTTATCAAACACAGGGAGGGTGATAGGAAAAATGCACACTTTTTTTGTAATACACGGGCTCTCAGAATTGTTGGTCGCAGATAATGAATCCTCGTCTATCAGCAGAAATTTTGTGTGTTTCTTAAACTTGAGTGGTATTCCGCATACAAGGACAGTTTCATATTATCCATCATCCAATGGTCTGGCAGAAAGAACAGTCCAAAATTTGAAGACAGGCTTAAAGAAACACCCTTTAGCTTCACTCAGTGCCAACACCTGGCCCAGCTCCTATTTGATTGTAGGACCACCCCTCATGCAGCAGTAGGGATAACTCCAGCAGGGACACTGATGGGGAGAAGACTCTGCAGCAGGTTAAATCTGATCTTCCTGGTTGTTTTGGAACAGTGGGGGGAAGGGGGTGGGAGGTGGTCGTGAGGGTGTTAACTGGCATCAGGGAATACCAGGGACTCAAGACTCCCCTAAGCAAGAGAGTTTACTTCAGAGGATGAAGTTTGGTGTAGGAACCATGGCAATGGCCCTGTTTCGATAAGAGGCATGGTCAATGTGAGGTTAGGTCTGGGGTGTATAAGGTTCAGATAGGTTCAATGATCCTGAGCAAGCACAATGATCATATGAAAGCTGCAAACTCGCAAATGGTGTGGGATCAAAACGTGCCTGGCTCCTTGACAACCTTTCCGACTGTTCTGGAACCCATGGGTTCTCCCTTTCTATCAAACATTGAAGATACCGTGGAACCTGAGATGGACAGGGCAGATGTCACTGCTTCAACGCCTTTGCCACCTGAAGAAGAGAATGATTTTTTTTGTGAGACGTTCTGGGTACAAAAGGTGAGCTACTGTGCATTACATGCTGCCTGTATCCGAGGCAGAGTTGGTGCTAAAACGCTCCAGAATGAGCTACAAAATAAAGAACCGACCTATGTCCGCGGACTCGGAGTTGGGGGATATAGTGAGTGTACTGAGGTCAGCCAGGTGGAGCTCTTAGAATGTGAGTTTCCTGATTGGGGCTGTTAATCTAGGTCAATCAGGGAGCCCTGGCCGACAGATAAGAACAGAACTGTCAGAGACCCTGTTCACTCTGAGAGCTGGCTTTGAGGGAGCTGGATCAGTGTCAAGGATTCTCCACATGTAAATAAAGGGTGACTTGGTAACAGGACACCGGCCACTGTGGAGTTATTTCACTTTAGATCAGGGTCTCCAAACTGTGGGTTGCAAACCAAAATGGAGTCAGGATGGGTAAAGGTTCAGGAAGAACTCCCCTTTCCACAAACAAGTTGGATGCCAAGGCCAAATTAATGGTTTATAACAGGTTTGGCATAACCCCCTTGCTTTTGGACTCAGTGTCATGATTTATGAAGCCAGCAGCTCTATTGGCTTTTTTGTCGATTGACCATCTTCAAGGATTTGTGTGAATATACCCGTATTCACACCACCCCTTCCCCCACCCATACCCTAGTGCCACCCACACCCTTGTACATGTTTATATTAACTTTTCTGTCTTCAATGTGTCACTCTACACTTCTAGTCTCAAAAATAGTGGTTTCTCCTGCTTTCTGTCCCCTTTGTAAATCCCATTTTCATGCTATCAACCATTCTTCTAATTCCGCTGGCCTTCACTTAGCTAAAATGACCTTTGTTGTATTTGTTCCAAAAGTCCATACACACAACATCACCCACAGTATTCTGAACACTAATTTACATATCTGTGACGACAAACTCATAAGTCCATCTCATAAGTTCAACAGTGAAGCACTGGATATTCTGGCTTACTGTGATAAGAGACTCACTTGTGTTACTTAAATTCAACACCAAATCGAACAGGAACAATGCATCATTAGTAGATATTTGAAGTATTGTCCAGCTTTACAATATTCGAGTTAGGAGTTCACCAAATGTTGATAACTAAGTAAGTGGGATAAAGCATTCTCATAATAGATAAATGACTCTTGACATCAGCCTAGCCAGCTTTGAAGCCTGAGTCAAAATTGATAAATCAGTTGGCCTCCCAACAAATTAGCAGTTGGTCAGTTACATATTAGTGCCCTAGTAGAATAGTTTCTTCATCCTTTGCCCTGATCACCATATATTCTGAAGTTAAAAAATAAATTTTTCAGCTGGTTTGTTATCAAAGTCCTTTGAAGTCAGGCCAGGGCCTACCTAGAATTAGAGGAAGAGAGATTTCTCTTTGTCCTCTGCCCTGAGTAGGATCCCAATCTCTTCCAACAAGCTAAGGCTCCACTGAGTACCTCAGAGAGTGCCTTTGCTCAGGGTAGTCCTGGTGATGAATGTCTGAGGCTGTCCGTTGCCAGCAGGCACACGGAGATGGGGCTTGGCTTATCTACGTTTTATTCACAATTGCTCAGTTTCCTTTTCTGTTGCGTTATTTGAAGATGATAAGTTTTATTTGGAACCCCAATCCCATGCCCTGACACCACCCCCCCGGATCTTTTATCATATTATTATTGCCTACAAGAATGGGATACTTGTCAAGTGACTGTGGCAACGTATTGAGGCGTGCAAGCCTGAAGCCTTAATCTACAGGCCACTGAGGAGCACCATTGACCCTATGATGCAAATGGCTGCCCAGGGTCAGTGAGGAGTTTTCTTCTTTTTTTGATTTTTGATCGTTTATGAAAAAAGCTTTTCTTTCAAATGTTTATTGGTAATGTGCATCTCTAACATGGATCCAAAATACTTCGACAGTCCCTGGGAAGAGAGGCCAAGAGCGAACAGAAACTAAAACATTATTAAGGGCCAGAATGACAAACATTGACTTTTGAAATATTTTTGAGTGGGTTCAAGGGAAAAATATCCAAGATTTCAAAAATTCCAAGATTTCATATTTGTGAGAAGAAAAATCTTGATGTGAGTGAATTCTTGAGAAAATGCACATGAAGTCGGTTGACCTTCTTGTCAATCCAGTTTTCTCTTTTTTTTGTGTTTGTGGGGTGCGGGCGGGAGGGGTGGAATGTGAACTTTGTTCTTTTTGAATTGTCTAACTTTTTTTATTCTCTCTCTTGCTCAAATTGACTTTAAAACAGAAGTGTCTTGCCTTGTGTGTTTTGATGCTTGTCTTTTTTTTTCTTATGTAAAGAACAAATTGAATCATCTTCTTAGGTTTTTTGTGCAATCAATTCTTGACTGTATCTTTTTTTTAAAAAAAGAACAAATGATTGAGAAAAAAAGCACAAAATGTTGTTTTTTGAAATCTCTTTTTCTCTCCTCCCGTTTTTTTCTGGTCCTAGGTCCACTCACAAAAAAATCAGATGATAACGACGCATTTGGCAGTCTTGAAGATGAAGGTATTTTTTTCCAATGCATGTTAACAATTCCCTCCCACCCCAACCCCACGACCCTCTTTCGAATTTTTTCTTTTTTTTTAGAAAAAAACAAAATAAAATCTTTTATTTCCAAAGCTTCTTCCTTTTTTTTAACATCTTCGAAACTTTTTGCACTCTCTTACAATGTGCTTTTTTGTTCTTTTCAGTAGTTTTTTTTTGTGTGCATATATATATGTATATATATATAAAAATACGGTTGTTTTCATGTTCTGTAAGCTTTTGAGAGCGGCGTTTTGCAAGAAAATTGTTCCTTTTAAAATTTTGTAAGAACAAAATGCAGAAATTAAATTGCTTGATGGTTGAACCTGGTCTGCCGTCTTGCTCCCAAGACCTGTTTGATGAACTGTTTTTGGTGATAGTGGTTATATAATCATTGTTTGTCCTTTTGTTTTGTTTTGAGTGTGCATTTGGGTGTGAGTGTGTATGTTGTATGCATGTGTGTCTCACCTTCGGGTGTATTGATGAAAAGTATTGGTTGTTAAGTGACTAGAGCTCACGGTGGGTTTCGACCATTCCTTCTCCTCCTATCACTCCTGATCATTGTCGTCTGCGACTAAGCTCTGAAACTGCACAGTGGTTAACACTGCTCCCTCACAATGCCAGGGACCTGGATTCAATTCCACCCTCTGGCGACTGTGTGGGTTGTACATTCTCTGTCTCTGCCTGGGTTTTCTCCAGGTGTCCCAGATACCTCCCATGGTCCAAAAATGTGTGGGTTAGGCGGATTTGCCATGGGAAATGCAGGGTAGGTCTGTGTATGCTCTTCTGAGAATTGGCATGGACTTGGTGGGCCACTTGGTCTGCTTCCACACTGTAAGGATTCTATGATTCCATGATACATGTCCATCTGTAACCCAGACATTAGATGGTGTGAGGATCTGACATGTCGGTGGCTCTGGACTCTAATTCAGTGGTTTTGACTGCCATTTGCAGCTTTGGGAAGACATCTCTTCAGTCACACGGAGATGTTTTGTGCCTTGGCCCCAGTGAGCACTCCTCCCAACCGTTAGCATCTTTGCTGCACTCCATGTGCTGAAGTGGGGAGCTGCCAGATCTTGCTTGAACTCCAGGTGCTGGCCTGTAACAGAATCACACTGGCATTCTGGCATAGAAGGCGGCCACTTGGGACCAGTTGCCCTATTGTTCCTCTGAAACAGGCCCTGATGTGACTCCAGCTGTTCCCAGGTCACAGGTTGCATGGTTTGCTGGGGGCTTCAAAGGGCATCTGAGGCAGTGACTGTAAACCTGGATTAAAACAGCATGAAACGTCATCAGTCTGATTCCAGATTACTGCTCCTAATCGCTCCAGATCTCTGCTTGAGATCACTCCATTGTGAGTCACCACATTTCATACCTGATCACCCCAGATCTCTATTGCTGATTGCTTCACATCCATATTACCCTTTGCTGCAGATTTATGCTCCTGCTCACTCTGGATCTGTGCTCCAGAACTCTGCTGTTGACCGCTACAGATCTGTGATCCTCTCCACTCTGACTACTCCATATTTTGCTTCTTGCCATGCTTGATCTCTGTCTGAACATGGCACCATAGATCTGGATACCTTGTAGAGGAGAAGAGTCGTACAAGATTTGAAAAATTAACTCTGTCTTTTTCTCCATGGTCATTACCAAACCTGCTGAACTTCTCCAGCACTTTGTTTTATTCTAGACTGCTGTTCCTATTCACTCCACATCTATGTTTTCCATCTCTTGGTCCTCTGTCCCAAAACATTCGTGATCTCTATTCTTGACCATTTCAGGTCTGCATTTCTGTTCAGTCCCGATCTCTGATCTCTGATCCTGATCACTCAACCCTCTTTGTTCCTGACCATACCATCTGTTTTCAAACCTACTCAGGGCCTCTGTATCTGCCCTCTCAGGTCTGTTCCTGATCATCCTGGATCTCTGCCCTCAGTATCTCCAAATCTTTGTGGCACTTCACTCCAGATCTGTTGTTGATCACTCTCAAACCACTGATTCTGGCTGACTATCTACTAATCGATGTAGGAGGGCAATTTATGGTCCAATCATAATCTCTCCGAACCCTGGAATCTGCCCAATTGAAAGTTGTCTTTGTGTAGAAATTAAGGAGACTTGGTGACCTCAGCTGTCAGCTTGTAGCTTTAACAACTGTCGAAGATGGAACTGGTCCCTTGTTCCGAAGAAGCAGAATCTGGTGAGTGGGACCCAATTAGTCTCAATTGCTAACATTGTCATTAAGCTGTGACTGCTCATTCTGGCTCCATCTGTTTATGATTCTGTCTACATCCCACTCCCAGTGTTCACTCTGCTCCTGCCTCCTGCTCCAGAGGATGGTTGATGTCTCCACCTTCCAGTTGCAGTGATCCATTACCTTTCCATGCTTTTTTTGATTTGTCAATGCTTGAGTAGCTGGACGAGCACCATTACTTGCCCAATCTTGATCTCTTCTAGTAGTTGATCCAAGCCTCCAGGTTTAACCTGAAAATGAAAAAAAATGCTGAAAATCACAGTCGATCAGGCAGCATCTGTGGAGAGAGAGAGCAGACTGAAGCTCCATGCATAGATAACTCTTCATCAGAGTCTTCATCTGCTTTCTCTCCATGGATGCGACCTGATCTGCTGTGATTTGCAGCAGTTTTTTTCAGTACAGATTCCAGCATCTGCGGTGATCTGCTCCTCCAGTATTGTCCAACACAAGTCTCTATTATTGACAACTCCTGATCTCAATTAATGGCCAATCAACATCTTTTTCCATGCCCAATTTCATACAAACAGTCAAAATAGGAGCATGTTCTGCCAATCAGCCCCTTAAGCCTGTTTGACTGAATGTGTCATCCAATATAGATCTTTGTTACTGAGCTCTTTGTTCTTGATATCTATAACTGGATAGTATATATCCTGCTTGTCAACTCCTGAACGCTATTTCAGATCCATTGCTTGGGTAGCCGAGCTCCATGTTTTCCACTCCCTTGCTCACTATTTGAGGAGTTCCAAAAGTTCACAACCCTCTGAGAGAAGAAATTCCTCCTCACCTTAGTCTCAAATTGATGCCCTTTACTTCTGAGACTGTCAGAACTTCTTATACAAAAAATATGGTAGCAGTTTAGGGACTCTTTTCCACAAATGGCAACATACGCTGGATCAGTCATTAAATTTAAATCTGAGGTAGATACATATTTGTTGAGCAAATATATGAAGAGATATGGGCCAAAGGAATATGGATTTAGAACACAAATCAACTATGATCTCATTGAATGGTGGAACATGTTCAAAGAGCTGAAGGGCCTACTCCTGTTCCTATGGTCCTAAATGGGATTTTGCAACAATTGATGACAGTTTCATGGTCACTATTCAACTCTTAATTCCAGATTTTCCATATGAATTCAAATTCCACCTTGGCAGGATTGAAAGCTGGGACTCCAGAATATGATCTTACCTGGGTTAAAAGTTTAACTATAATTCCATGAGACAATTGCCTCTCCATTATGAATGCCCTGTTCTTGTCATCTAGAGCTGTAGGGGCAAAATTCTGGGGGATATTAAATGCTGAGCTAGATGGGTAGATTCTTGATCAGTTGGAAAATCCAGACCCAAAACGTTAACTCTGATTTTTTCTTCACAGACCTGCTGAGCTTTTTCACCAACTTCTGTTTTTGTGTTATGACAGGAAATGAGGCCAGCATCCTTATAAAATCATGAAGGGCACAGAGAAGATGACTAGCAAAGCTACTTTGCCTAAAGTAGGGAAGTTCAAATCTAGAGGCATATTTTTAAGATGAGAGGAGAATGATTTAAAAGGGTCCTGAGGGTCCATTTCTTCACACAGAGGGTGGTTCGTATGTGGAATGAACTGCCAGAGCAAGTTCATGATGTAGATACAGTTGCATCATTTAAGAGACATTTAGAGAAGTACATGAATAGGAAGGGTTTAGAGGGATATGGGCCAAATGCAGGCAATTCCTGTACTCAGTGCACTGACCAATAAAGGCAAGCATGCCAAATGCATTCTTCACTATCCTATCTACCTGCAACTCCACTTTTAAGGAACTATGAACCTGCACTCCGAGGTCTCACTGTTCAGCATTCCCCAGGGCCTTACCTAAAAGTGTTTAAGACCTGCCATGATTTGCCTTTCCAAATGCAGCACCTCACATTTTTCTAAATTAAACTCCATCTGCCAGATCTCGAGATCTAATATCATCCGCTGTACAGTGAGGTAGCCTCCTTTGCTGTCCTCTACACCTCCAATTTTGGTGTCATCTGCAAACTTACTAACCATGCCTCTTGTGTCCACATCCAAATCATTTATATAAATGACAATAAGCAGTGGACCCAGCACTGATGCCTGCGGCACACCGCTGGTCACATGTCTTCAGTCTGGAAAGCAAAACCTCCACCACCACCACTACCACCACTTCTATTTTTGAGTCAGTTCTATATCCAAATAGTTAGTTTCCCCTGTGTTCCATGTAATCTAACCTTGCTAACCAGTCTACCATGAGGAACCTTGTTGAACACCTTATTGAAGTACATATAGATAATTTCTACTGCTCTGCCCTCAATCCTCTTTGTTATTTCTTCAAAAAACTCAATCAAGTTTCCCATGCAGAAAGCTGTGTTGACTATCCTTAATCAGTTGTTGCCTTTCCAAACCAAAGGGTCTGTTTCCATGTTGTATGATTCTCAACCCATTCCTGGTTCTTCCGGATGACCACTGCCCACTCTGTTACTGTGCAGATCTCCATGGGGGATCACCCCAGATCTGTCTTCCCAGCCTATCTCGGTCCTTCAGCCTGATACTTGCTACATATGATTTCCGTTCATGCCTCTGTTCCTGATCCCTACAGACCTCTGTGATAGGGCTTTGGTTTCTGCTCACTCTAGGTCTTGTCTTTTGAGCCCATTCCCTGATCACAGTGGATCCTGATACCTAATCACTCCCAATCTTGATTCCTGATCATTCTGGATGCTAATTTCTGATCGTTCAGGATCCAAATTCCTAACCACACTGGATCCCATTCCTCACTGTAGATCTTGGTTCCTGGTTTCTCAGATCTCAGTTCCTAGTGTCTCCACATCTCAGTTTCTGGCCATTTCAAGATCTCAGCTCCTAATCACTCTGGATCTTAGTTTCAAATCACTGTAGATCTTTGTTCCTGATCCTTGTTGCTCCACCTCTGATGCTAATGGCTTCTGATCTCAGTTCCTGATCGCAGATTATGGTGCCAGCTCTGCTCCCCAGCTGCTCCAGGTCTTTGTTGCCACCTCCATGGATCGCGCCTCCTCATTTGAATCGTGGCTGCTTTGCATCTGTTCGCATTGCAGTACTGGGCTTTCCAGATCACGGTTCTAGAATGTTACAAATCTCCACTACTCCAACTGTTGTAGGACACTTAAAATCCTGTTCATCTGTCGCAGCTCCTCTGCCAATGAAATCCTCATTACTGCTCTGAAATGTTAATTTCAATAACTGATTTTCCATCTCCTACCTGAAAGGTGCAGGACCTCATCCAAACACTCACTTGCACAAGCCTCACTTGCCCAGCACCCCTATACTTAATGGCCTGTTTGACTTGCTGATCTGGGGGAACACTGTGACTTAACAGTTCTTTGCATTGTGTACAATTTCCTCCACATCCTCATTAGACAGCTTTCTAATCTCCCAACCATTGCCCACATCTGAGACCTCTGCACTCCTCCAGTTGTTTTCCTGACCCACACCAGCCAGTTGATTCCTGTTTCATTCTGTGCCTCTCCAGGTATCTCATTGTGGTCACTCTACATTGTTTGCTCTCCTCCATGTTAGTTGCCTCCCCCAGTCACTGTCCTGTGCTCTGAAATTGGTCAGGCTAGACCTCTGTTGCTGACTGCACCTCAGTTCCTTTAAATTAATCCTTTCTCATTTTCTGCTCAATACTGTCTAGTACCATTCCCCATTGATCTCCAGATCTCCAAAATCCATTGATCATTGTTGATCCCTGTTAGTGACTATGTTAGATCCTGTGTACTGACCAATTTAGATCCTTGTCATCGATCAATCTAGATGGCTGTTACTTCCTTGACTAGATCTCTCACACTGACTATTCTGGATCTCATCATTGTCCATTCTGGATCACCTGAATTACTGACCATTCTAGATCTCCAATACCATCCAATATGGATCATCTAAATTATCCTCTATTCTGCATTCCCATCATGGTCTATTCAAGATTCCCAAATTACTGACCGTTCTAGATACCTATCACAATCCATTCTAGTTCACTGATACATGTCAGTCTGGGTACGTATTGGTGGCCATCCTAGATTCCCATCACTGCCCTTTCCAGATCATCCAAATTACCATCATTTTAAATCCCCAAATCAATGACCATTCTAGATCTCTAAATTATCATTCTAGATCCCAATCACTATCCATTCTAGACCACACGACTCTAGATCACTATCACTGTAAATTCTAGATCCCCACATTTCTGTCCATTGTAAATCATTAATACAGATCAGTCTGGGTATGCATTGATGGCCATTCTAGATCCCCATCAATGCTCATTGTGGATACAGGACATTCTTTGCACAAATTGATGACCATTCTAGATCCCCATCATTGTCCATTCTAGATTGCCACTGCTTGTCATTAAAATCTCATTAGTCCAATTCCCTCATACTACTCCTCAAGTGTTTGTCTGATTTTCATTTGAAGTTGTTCATTGTTTTCACTTCCAACCTCAGTTCAGTTGGCTGAGAGTTCTGCATCATTTCCACTGGCTGCAGAAAAACACTCCTGCTTTTCTTCATGCCCCTTATCTAAACCCCTCATTATCTCATATACCTTGATCAAATCTTCCTTTGGTCTTCTTCACTTTGATGAGAATAAGCTCAGTTTATTGAACACAACCTCATTGCTAAAACCTCCCTCATTCCTGGAACCATTCTGGGAAATATCCTCTGCACTCTCTCTCAGGTATTCACATTCTTCCTATAGTATGGAAATTGGACACAAGGCTCTAGTTAGGGTGTAACCAGCACTTTTTGCTTATTCTCCTAGCCTATTGGGAGTCTGTCAAGTATTTTCCTAAGATCTGAAATGTCTATCGACAACATATGTCACATTTTCCTCATATCACTTTATCAAGAAGCTTGTCAAATAAATTAAAAGCAATCAGCTTGCTATTAGTCCATGCTGGCTTCCCTTTCTGAAACCCCACCCCTCACTGACTTTAAACTGATTGGACAATAGTTGTGAGGAGTGTTAGTACTCCCTTCCTGACATAATGATGTCACATTTGCCACAAATCCTTTGACATCTTGCCCACCTCTAGAGAAATGCTGGAAGATTATGGCTAGCCCTTCATCTATCTTCAGTCTATCTCCAAGAGCAATCTGGGATGTAAGCTGAGGACTAGGGGACTTAAAACCTGGAGTAACGTCTGCTTCTTCAGTACATTCTGTTTCTCAGTTTTTGACTCCTATATTACACCTTACATCTCTGCCTCTACAAATAATTTATCAGCATCCTTGTGTTTAGTACAAAGTTTTCTTTCAGTATTTTAGTCCTGCCCTGTGCCTCGATATATGTATTAACTCACTTTGACCCTAATGGGACTGTCCCGAGCCTTAGAAACAGAGGAAGTAGGAGCAGAGGCCACTCAATCCATTGAGCCTGATGTACCATCCAAGAGATTATTTCTGAATTTTTACTTCAGTGTCATTTTCCTGCCTGATATCTATATGCCCTGATAGGTTTAAAGTCTGGAAACCTATTGATCTTTGTCTGTAATGAACCTACTCAATGATTGAAGCTTCACAGCGGTCTTATGTAGAGAATTCTAAAAACTCATTGCTCTCTGAGTGAAGAAATCCCTCCTTATCTCTTCCCTCAATGGTTGACCCCTTATTTTGAGATTTATCTGCTGGTTCTACACTACTCCCCCACTCCCAAAGCCAGAGGGAAAAACAATCCCATTCTCCTTAATCTCTCCTCATAGGATAAACCCACCACCTAATCCTGGGTTTCACTACCTGCTTGGCTGCTTACTCACCGATAGGCAATTCCTGAAGTTCCATTGACGTTGATTTTCATCCTGTTCTCTGTTTTTCTTTTACCGACTTCATTTTTCTCTTTCTCTTGTATTTGGGTTTCACATGAGTATGACATTCCTCATGTAAACTTTTATATCTTATCCTCTGTCTCCCTCGTCATCCACCAAATTTTTGATTCCCCTGCTATATCCTTGCTGGAACATGCCTAACCTGTAACAAACCTTACCTATCCAATGACATGTGGGCATGGTAGCATAGTAGTAATGTTACATAATTGGTAAAGCAATGCTCCAGTTCATTCTAGACACCCACTGTGGAGTGATCATCCCTCCCATCATCGACCATTCTAGTTCCACTCGACAATTCAACATCTCTAACAGATCTCTACCAATTTAGGATCCATTTCAGATCTCTTCTCCAAGGCTACCCTGCACTGCTGTTTGCTGCCCACTGCCGATCCTGATCTGGCTTCCCAACTGTGCTCCTGACTACCTCTCTCGGCAGCTGCTTTACTTTCCTTCCCTTTTTTAAGATTAAATTCTAGCCGTTCACAACATTCCTGAAGCCTTGATTCCATTAGTGTATTTATTACCCCAGATCATAATTTCCTAGTTTACTCTGGGACACTCCAGACCACTATTCCAGACCGGTTGCCCTTCTCTTTGCAACCCTTTGTCCTTATCCTATACCTGCTGATCTGAAAAAAACCTTCACGGAGGAACAGATCTGTGGGTTCCGGAAATCTGAAATGAAAGCACTCGTGGCTGGGAGTAACGCTTTTCTGCCTGGCAGTGCCTGAGTAATGCTTTCAGGCTGATGCAAGATCAACCCCTCTCACATTTTTTTTCTCCCTGAATGCCATCCTCATAAGGTTCCAGATCTCTGCTTGCACCTCATTCCCAAGCAGAACCATTTCTGATCCTGTTTCTGACAGGTACAGCTTTACATTTATAATATTGTTCCCAAGCCTGTTACTAGCCAGTCTAGTTCCTGTCCTTTGTTCCAGCTATCTCTCAATCTGCTCTGGCCACTGCAGCTTTCTCTTCCTGATCAAAAACAAAGTTGCTGTAAAAGCTCAGCAGGTCTGGCAGCATCTGTGGAGGAGAAAACAGAGTTAACGTTTTGGGTCCAGTGACCGTTCCTCAGAACTGATGGTGGCTGGGAAAACGTCAGTTTATATGCAGGAAATAGGGAGGTGGGTGGGGAGGGAGTAAACAATAGGATAGAACCCAAAGACAGAGAAAGACAGTTGGACAGACAAAGGAGTTGCTAACGTTCGGGCTGGGAGGGTGAATAGTTGTTAATGGGGACTGTTAATGACTAACAACAGGGGGTGTGGAATGGCAGCCTGTATGGGAACATAGCCTGTTCTGTGGGTTGAGAGGCTGGGACATGGAGGAGTTTATGCCCTAAAATGATTGAACTCGATATTGAGTCCGGAGGGTTGTAGGGTCCCCGAGTGGAAAATGAGGCGTTGTTCCTCCAGCTTGCGCTGGGCTTCACTGGAACACTGTAGCAAGCCGGAGACACAGATGTTGGCCAGGGAGCAGGGTGGTGCATTGAAGCGGCAGGCAACTGGTAGTTCAGGGTCTTTTTTGGGAGCAGAACATAGATGTTCTGTGAAGCAGTCGCCAAGTCGATGCTTCATTTCCCCAATGTAGAGGAGACCACATTCTGAGCAATGAATGCAGTAGACTAGATTCTTGGAAGTGCAGGTGAAGTGTTGCTTCACCTGGAAGGTATATTTGGGCCCTTGGATACTGGGGAGGGAGGAGGTAAATGGGCAGGTGTTGCACCTGCACCGGTTACAGGGGAAGGTGCCGTAGGGCTGTGAGGAGGTGTTGGGGATGAAGGAAGTATGGACCAGGGTGTCCTGGAGGAAATGGTCCCTGCAGAAGGCAGACAAGGGAGGGGAGATGAATATGTGTCTAGTGGTGGCATCTTGCTGGAGGTGGCAGAAATGGCGTCTGATGATCTACTGGATGTGGATGCTGGTGGGATGGTTAGCGAGGATAAGGGGAACCCTATCGCTGTTGCTGGAGGGAAGAGAAGGGGTGAGGGCAGGAGTGCAGGAGATGGGTCAGACCCAATTGAGGGCCCTGTCAACAACGGAGCTGGGGAATCCTCGTTTGAGGAAGAATGTGGACATTTCGGAGGCTCCCTTGTTGAAGTTGGCCTCATCTGAACATATGTGACAAAGACGGAGGAACTGAGAGAATGGGATGGAGTGAGGTGTGAGGATGTATAGTCCTGGTAGCTATGGGAGTTGGTGGGTTTATAATGGATATTAGTGGCCAGTCTGTCCCCAGAAATGGAAGGAAAGGGAGGAGTCAGAGATAGACCAGGTGAAAGTGAGGGCAGGGTGGAAATTGGAGGCAAAATTGAGGAAGTTTTCCAGGGAAGGAGAGGAAAGCAGCACTGATGACATCATCGATGTATCGGAGATGTATCTTCCTGATCTCTCCAGATCTGTTCTCAATTACTTTAGATCTCTCTTCCTGATAACTTCATATCTCCATTCTAGATTATGCCAGATCTCTGTTCCTGATCAGATATCTGCTCCTGATTAAGCGAGATCTCAGTTGTTACCTCCTTATATCTATTTCAAAATATTCGTGATCTCCATTGCAGATTGCTCCAGGTTACCATTCCATATCCATTCCAGATCTTTGTTCCTGATCTCTGTTCCTGAGCACCCCAATCCCACTTGCCTGGCTGCTTCAGATCTGTGTCTCATTCCTAATTCAGTGACCTGTTTTTCATAATATTCCCAGAACTCCAGAACTGTATTTTTCACTCCATTACTAACCACTCCAGAACTGTGTTACCAAGCTTGTAGCTGGAACTATCGCAGGTCATAGTTCCAAGTTGCTGTTCATCCCTCCGTTCCATAGTTCTGTTCTTTGCATTTATCCATACACAATGCTGGCTTCTGATCTGTTAGCACCAGAAAGGAAAACAGTAGGATCCCTCCTGTGGTATCCAGGGACAGTAATTACCCACAATCACCCTCAGTAACATAGTTTAGCTACTCAAGATCACCATGTGAGTTTACAAACACAGATGCCAGGTAAGCAGCAGGAGTAGACCACTCGGCCCCTCAACCCCTTGTTCTCGCCCCAGCGTTCAGTAAGATCATGGCTTATCCAGCCCTTTCACCGCTTATTTAACAAGAAACTCTCCATCCCAGCCTTAAAAATAAAACAAGGATCTGTTTCCACTTCTTTTCAAGGAACAGTTCCAAAAATTCACCACGCTCTGTGAGAATAAAACTCCTTCTTATTTCTGTTTTAAACAGCGCCATCTGATTTTTTCGCAATGGCCTCTGGCCCCTAGTCCTAGATTCTCCCACAGAGGAAACATCCTTCCCTACTGCACATAAAAGCAAAGTGCCACATATGCTGGATATCTGATATTAAAAAAACCTCAGGGAATGCTGGAGAAACTCAGCAAGTCTGGGCAGCATCTGTGGACAGAGAAACAGAGTTAATGTTTCAAGCCCATTGACCCTGCTCTCTCCACGTCTGTGTGTTGAAACCTCTCCAAATCTTTAAAATATTTCAACAGCGTTGCCTCTTATGCTTCTAAACTCCTATACGTCCAAGCCCAGGCTGCCCACCCTTTCCTTATGAGGCAACTCCCTCCATTCCAGATACTCTAGAATATTCTGAGGTGCTGACAAGCACTATGTAAATGCAGGGCTCTCTTTACCTACCTAATCCATTTGGCCCAGCTTTCTGCTTTCCTTGGATATTTTGGTGGATTAGAAACATAGAAGCGTAGAAAATATGTGTAGGGTTAGGACATCTGGCCCTTTTGAGGCTGCACCATCATTCAATGTCATCATGGCTTTTCTTCATTTATTCATGGGATGAGGGCGTTGCCGGCCAGGCCCAGCATTTATTGCCCATTCCTAATTTCTCAGAGGACAGTTAAGAGTCAACCACATTGCTTTGGGTCTGGAGTCACATGTAGGCCAGACCAGGTAAGGACGATAGTTTCCTTCCCTAAAGGGCATTAATGAACCAGATGGGTTTTTCCCCAACAATTGACACTGGATTCATGGTCATCATTCGACTCTTAATTCCAGATATTTAATGAATTCAAATTCCACCATCTGCCTTGGTGGGATTTGAATCCAGGTCCCCAGACATTGCCTGGGTCTCTGGATTAACATTCCACCGATAATACCACTAGACCATCGCCTCTCCCTTTTTTAAAATGCTCATGCAATTTCAAATCCAACTCCCACTTTCTCTCCATACCTCTTGATCCCTTTAGCCACAAGGGCCATTTCCAGCCCCGTCTTGAATGTATCTGATGGACTGGCCCCAACAGCTTTCTGTGGTAAAGAATTCCACAGGCTCACAACTGTCTAAAGGAATTCTTCCTCATCTCAGTCCTGAATGGCTTACCATTTATTCTTAGACTATGACTCCCAGTTCTGGACTGTCCCAGCATTGGGAACATTCTTCTTGCATCTAGCCTGTCTAGCCTCATCAGCATTTTATATGTTACTATAATAATCTGCCTTCCTCTTTTGCCAGATTAGAATCACATTTCAGACAGACTGATATTCCAGATTGTATGGATGTTGGTGAATGGTTCACGCATGGTAGCATTTCCAGTGACAAGGATTTATTGTCTTAATGTTTCTTCTATAGCTATGATGAGCAGAAACACCTTAGACTAGTGGTGCTGAAGTAGAAGGTGCATGTACATTAGACAGATGTAGATACGTTGTTACTGACCATCAAATAAGGTATTCAGTGTCGGATGCCTTCACCATATTACTACTGATAGTCTGGATCTCAAATATAAGAACAATGAAGTCAATGTGCACAAGTGAAAAGGGCAGGAGTAGGCCATTTGGTCCCTCAGACCTGCTCTGCCATTCAGTGAAAATTTGGCTCACCTGGTTGTGGCCTTAACTATACTTCTCTGGCCTATTTGCCCCGTTCCCCTGCATAACCTTTGATGTAAGGTCCGTTTAACTCACCCTAGAATGTACATATGGCCCCAGCTTCGACTACTCTTAAGGAGAAGAGAATTCCAAAGATTAGGTTCTCTACAGTGTGGAAACGGGCCCTTTGGCTCAACAAGTCCACACCACCCTTTGGAACATCCCACCCAGACACATCCCCCTATAACACACATACCCCTGTACACTACGGGCAACTTAGCATGGCCAATACACCTAGCCTGCACATCTTTGGACAGTGGGAGGAAACCGGAGCACCCTGAGGAAACCCACGCAGACACGGGAAGAATGTGCAAACTCCACACAGACAGTTACCCAAGGCTAGAATTGAACCCGGGTCCCTGGCGCTGTGAGGCTGCAGTGCTAACCACTGAGCCACCATGCCGCCGTATAACACTTCCTTTGAGAGCATACGATCCTGTTCATCTTGGCCTTAAATGAGAGATCCCTTGATATAAACTGTGGCACTCTCCATTTCCTTGGTACCCTGGGGAACAGGGGCTGATAGGGGATGGTGGAGGGGTGGCGGGGGGCGGGGTAGGTGGAGAACAGGAGAGTGATGGGGGAGTAGTGGAAACAACCTCTTCACTTCTATCGTGTGAAGTTCCCTCAGAATCTTCTTCAAAAACAAATTGCTGCAGATGCAGAAAATCTGGAAGAAACACAGAGAATGCTGGAGAAACTCAGCAGATCTGGCAGCATCCATGATAAGAGGCAGACAGAGTCAATGTTTCGAATCTGGTATGACTTGTCTTGTACACTGCCCTATCAAATTTGTCCAGGACTGGTACAGCAGGGAATTAGGTACAGTGTAAAGCTCTTTCTATACTTCCCCATCAAACATATCCGAGACAGGGGCAACATTGGGTTAGATACAGAATAAAGTGCCCTCTACAGTGTCCTCATCAAACACTTCCAGGACAGAAACGGCCGGGCGGCACACTGGTTCAGTGCTTAGCATTGCTGCCTCACAGCGTTGGGTGACTGGAGTTGCACATTCTCCCCATGTCTGCATAGGTTTTTGCCAGGTGCTCTAGCTTGCTCCCACAGTCAAAAATCTGCAGGTAAGGGTGGATTGGCCGTGCTAAATTGCCGTGTAGTGTCCAGAGCTGTGCAGGCTTGGTAGATTAGCTATGGTAAATGTGGGTTACAGGGATGGAGTAGGGAATTAGGTCTGGGTGGGATGCTGTTCAGAGTGTCAGCACAGGTACAATGATTCTAATGGACTCTTCCTACACTGTAAGAATTCTACGATAATAGAATCCCTACAGTGTAGAAATAGGCCCTTCGGCCTAACAGGTCCACACTAACCCTCCCAAGAGCATCCCGCTCAGACCCACCTTCCTACGCTTTCCTTGTAACCCTGCATTTCCCAAGGCTAACGCATCTAATCTAAACATCCCTGGACAATACGGCCAATTTAGTTCTGGGAAGAAACCAGCGCACCCAGTGGAAACCCAAACAGACACAGGGAGAATGCGTAAAGAAACAAAGAAACAAAGAAACCTACAGCCCAGGAACAGGCCCTTCGGCCCTCCAAGCCTGCACCGATCAAGATCCTCTGTCTAACCTGTCAACTATTTTCTAACGGTCTGTGTCCATTTGCTCCCCGCCCATCCATGTACCTGTCCAAATATCTTAAAAGACGCTAACGTGTCTGCGTCTACCACCTCCGCTGGCAACGCGTTCCAGGTGCCCACCACCCTCTGTGTAAAGAACTTTCCACACATATCTCCCTTAAACTTTCCTCCTCTCACTTTGAACTCATGACCCCTGGTAATTGAGTCCCCCACTCTGGGAAAAAGCTTTTTGCTATCCACCCTGTCTATTCCCCTCATGATTTTGTAGACCTCAATCAGGTCCCCACTCAATCTCCATCTTTCTAATGAAAATAATCCTAATCTATTCAATCTCTCTTCATAGCTAGCACCCTCCATACCAGGCAACATCCTTGTGAACCTCCTCTGCACCCTCTCCAAAGCATCCACATGCTTTTGGTAATGTGGCATCCAGAACTGTACACAGTACTCCAAATGTGGCCGAACCAAAGTCCTATGCAACTGCAACATGACCTGCCAACTCTTGTACTCAATACCCCGCCCAATGAAGGAAAGCATGCCTTATGCCTTCTTGACCACCCTATTGACTCCACTAAACTCCACTATTGTCCAAGGGCAGAATCAAACCCGGATCTTTGACACAGTGGGGCGACAGTGCTAACCACTGAGCCACTGCGCTGCCCAAGTAACCATTGTTAGGCAGGCCAGCATCTATCCCTCTAACCACCCTTGTGAAGGTGTGTGGCTTGCTGAGCTAGTTCAGGGCCAACCACTTGCTCTAGGCCAGTGAGGATCAGTTTAGATTTTAGTAAAGGAGGACATAGGGATTGATTAAGAGGGGGAAAATAGAATAATAGAGTAAGCTTCCAGGGAACATACAGAAATTGCAGCATTCTTGCTTGGCACAAAAATAAAAAAAACGTAATGACAGGGACAGCATAGGGATAGACAAAAAATAAAACTCCGTCGACTCTTTTAAAATGAAATAAAAACTCTGTTTACCTTATCCCCATCAAACACTCCAAGGGCCGGTATACAAAGTGGTTAGATACAGTGCAGACTTCACTGGAGACTGTATCTATTAAACAGTCCAGGGGCAATTATGACACAGGGTTAGATAGTGGGTAAAGCTTTCTCTGCACTGTCCCACAGTTCATGGTCATTATAGAGCTCAGGATTCGAAGGGCTGATTCTTTATCGTCTCCTGTTTACCACCTGCACAATCTGATGGATGATGGAGTCTCTCCACATGTGAGATTAATGTGTCCTTGTAATTATATCTCTGTTCCATTTACTTAAATTGTCAGACAAAAGTCTTACTGACGTCCTGGCAATAAACAGATTATGTTCTATTGAGCTCTGAGCTGTAGGAACAGCTGAGTCAGCCCCAGGCAGTCGCCCCCACTGGTTGTGGTGATGGTCAAGTGATAGAGTGGTCCCAGTAAAAAAGCAGCCCTCCCCAGCACTCTCCATACAGCTGATAGCCCAAGGCCTGTGGGAATTGGATTACTTCCTGCCACCATTACAGTAACTTGCACTTTGCTTGGGGCTGCCTGTGGTTCCCAGTGAAACGTCTGTGCATTTTACTGAATGATTCTGAACATGTTGAAGAGGAACTAAAGTATTCAATGGAATGCATTCATTTTGAACCTTCAGAGGAGGTTGTTGTTAAGCTATGTAAAAGCAGCAGTATTGAGAGAGTTTGACTGTATTTTAATTGATTTGACACCCATCTGCCACCTTCAACACTTGCCCCATCACTGGCACTCAATAGCAGCAGTATGTCCTACCTACAAGATGCACCGCAGAAATTCATCAAAGCTTCTCAGACAGCCCCTTCCAAACCCATGACCACTTCCACACAGAAGGATAAGAGCAGAGATATGTGAGAACACTAACCCCTCTGCGTTCACCTCCAAGCAACTCCCCATCCTAACTTCGAAATATATTGCTGTTCCTCAAGTATGGTTGAGTCAACATCCTGGACTTGCCCGTCAAGAGCATTGTGGAACAACCTACACTACATGGACTGCAGCAGTTCAAGATGGTAGTTCACCACCAACATTCCCAGGGCAACAAAGGGTGGGCATGCAGCGACGCCCACATTCCATGAGCAAAAAGAGCAAAAGCAAATTTTCTGACAGGGCAGCGCCCCCTCCCTACTGGCACCAGGTGTGTTTAACTTGGATCATTCATTCAGCTACTGCAGATTATGTCGTCGGTGCTGTGCTCGCTGAATTCCCAGTGATACCCCATGCAACTCTCACTGGACTTCTGCATTCTTATGAGATTTATATCCCTTTTCCCTTCACTTCTGAGGAAACTGATTCGTTGCTGGCTGTTAAAATTATATTGAATTATGCAATGAAAGAGAAATGGCACTTTCAGCTCATCTGTTAAATGCTGGTATCCTACTCCACACAAACCTCTTCCGAACCTAACCTGTTACATTCTTCCCATATCAGAATATCCTCCTATTCCTTTCTTCTTTGTGTAATTACCCAGTTCCCCCTTCATTCTCCTCACCCATTCTCTGTAGAAGTTAGTTCCACATTCTCCTCCCTCTCTGGGTGAAGATATTTCTCCTGAATTCCCCTTGGGATTTATTAGGAACTATCTAGGATTGATGATCCCGATGTCTTTTCTTTCGCTATGCATCTGCCCTATTAAACCACTTATTAATTTATGAAAAACATGATATCACCCTCCTTAGGTCACCCTTCTTGTAAAAGAGCAAAACCTATCCCGTTCAGGCTTTGTGGAATCTCTCAGTTCCTTTTCCATTGTCTTTCCAATAGAATCTGGAGGCTGAGAACCATATACATTCATCTGCAAGTGTAGTTTAACCAAGGTCGGATACAACTTTAATGTATTGCAGGATTGCTGCAGTGTAGAATGAGGCCATTCAGTGTATGGTGCTTGCAGTAGCTTTCCTCTGAACAAGCAGTTTAAATAGAACCATTCTCATCTTCTTCCTTTAACCCTGCTCAATCCTCTTTTACTGAATAACAGTCTTGTGATTTCTTCAAAGTCTCAATTGAGCCTGTGTCCACCATGTTCCCCAGCAGTCCTCTTCAGATTCAAACCTCCTAACTTCATGACAAGGTTTCTCCTCTTGCTTTTTGTTTTGTTTCTTTTACCAAAAGGTTCAAATCTGTGCCCTCTCCTCGATCTTCCCTCTGTTGGGAAGTTTTCTTCTTTCGATTCTGATGTTAAACACCTTAATGAATGGCCTCTTGTCAGAGGAAACGGTCCCAACTTCTCCAATCTATCCATGTCAGTGAAGCTCTTCATCTCTGGAACCTTATTGCTGTGAATCCCATCTGCACTCTCTTTAATTCCTTTATATTCCTTCCAGAATGGAATGCTGAGAACTGCATGCAGTATTTCACTGGAGATGAACAGAACCACCTTGCTCTTGTACTAGTACCAGGATACTAAATGCTTTATTAACCATTCTCTCCTGTCTTCAATGACTCTAGTGCATACATGCAGTACCTTTGCTGCTGCACCCCTTTAAATTTGTAGCTTTGTTTTGGATTGTCTGTCTGATTCCTTACAAAATTGATTCACTTCCCATCTCACGGGTGGCACGGTGGCTCAGTGGTTAGCACTACCACCTCACAGTGCCACGGACCTGGGTTCGATTCCAGCCTCGGGCAACTGTCTGTGCAGAGGTTGCACGTTATCCCCATGTCTGTGTGGGTTTCCTCTGGGTGGTCCGGTTTCCTCCCACAGTCCAAAGATGTGCAGGCTAGGTGGATTGGCCATGCTAAATTGCCCAAAGTGTTCAGGGGTATGTGGATTATAGGGGGATGGGTCTGGGTGGGATGCTTCAAGGGGTGATATGGACTTGTTGGGCTGAAGGGCCTGTTTCCACACTGTAGGGAATCTAATCTAATCTTATTGCATTAAGACAGTGGTGCAGAAGGAAGTAATTCAGCCCATCAAGTCTGCTCCACTGTTCAATGAGATCATGGCTTATCTGAGCATCCTCAACTCCATTTTCCTGATTTTTCCCCATAAGTCTTGATTCCTTGACTAATTAAAAATTCACAAGCTTTACTCTGAAATGATGCCCTCTGGTCCTAGACTCCGACAAGAGGAAACAATCTTTCCACATTGACCCTGTCATGTCCTCTAAAAACCTTGTATGTTTCAATGAGTTTGCTTCTTATTCTTCTAAACTTCAATGTACTCAACCTCTCCTGCTATTGTCTTTCATCTGTCAGCCCATTCTCCCAGCTCATCAAGTCATTATGAAGTTCAGCATTGTTCTTCTCACAGTTCACAATGCTCCTGAATTTTGTTTCATTCTGGTTCAACTTCCATAAACTTCAATTGTATTCCCTCTCAAAGTGAATCAATACTGGTTCTTTTTTGTGTGGTCTACAGCTTGGAAACAGGCCCTTTGGTGCAACTTGCCCATGCCATCCAGTTTTCACGTTTAAAGTAGTCCCATTTGCCTGCTCTTTTTACATATCCCTCCATACCTAGCTCATCTATTTACCTGTCTAATATTGTTTATTAAACGACTAAACTGTATTCGCTTTCACCACAAGCTCTGGCAGCCCGTTCCAGACACTCACTACCATCTGTGTGAAAAAATTGCCTCTCTGGACCCTTTTGTATCTCTCCCCTCTTACCTTAAGCCAATGCTCTCTCGTCTTAGACTCCCCTACCGTGGGCAAAAGCTGTTGGCTATTTTGGTTGGGAAATCTCAAACTACGTGGAATGAATTCTGCATCCATGACTTCAGGCTCATCTCTCTTCATTTCAAAACTCAATTTCCAATTACTTTTAATTGTCTAATGCTTCCTGACTGTGCACTGTATCACACCCCCTTTGACTAGGGCTGCAGAGTTGGTCAGATGCTAGGAATTCTGCAGGAACCAACTCACCAAAGACTGTACATCATCTACAAATCACTTGTAAAATATGGACATCGCTGGCTGGTTCAGCATTTATTTACCATCCTTAATTGCCCCTTGAGAAGGTGAGCTGCCTTCTTAAACCGCTGCGATCCTTTTGCTGTAGATAAACCCAGAATGCCTTCAGGGAGGGCATTCCAGGACTTTGACCTAACAACAGTGAAGGAGCAGTGATATATTTCCAAGTCAGGATAGGGAGTGGCTTGGAAGGGAACTTGCAGGAGCAGTGTTCCCATATATCTGCTGCCCTTGTCAAATTAGATGGAAGTGATCCTCTTATCATGGATTCCTGGTGACTTCTGTTACACTAACCCCTCACATCGGTGAGGAGATGTTTATATTACAAGGCTATTTATCCAGGCAAGCAGTAGCCAAATAGTTGTACCCCCTTAACTGGTGCGAAGTTGTTTCATCCCACTACCATACCAGATGGAATTTTGAAGGTGTTGTCTCGGGTGAATTTCTGTAGTGCATCTTACTGAGTGGTAGTGGGAGTAGATGTTTGTGGATGTGGTGCCAGTCAAGTAGCCTACTTTGCCTTGATGTTGTTGAGTTTCTAGAGTGTCATTGGAGCTGCATGCATCCAGACAAATGGGGAGTATTCCATCACACTTCTGACTTGTAGCTAGTGGACAGGCTTTGGGGAGTCAGGAAGTGAGTTATGCGCTGCAAGATTACTAACCTCTGACCTGCTCCTGTAGTTACTGTATTTATATGGCTACTCTAGTTCAACTTCTGATCAATGATAACCCCCAGAATGCTGATAGTGGGGGATTCAGTAATGGTAATGCATTTGGGATGTGATGATATTCCCTAAAATCCTTAACTCGTTAAGTATCCAAAAATCTATTGCCCCTATGTCCTGAAAAAAGACAGTCCTCTTCATCTCCTAAACTGGTTGACACCTTGCACTGAAACTGTGACCCTGTGTGTTGGAGTCGTCAAACAGGGCTAACACCCTCTTGGGCTCAAACCAGCAGAGCCTTAAAAGGTTTCCACTGTCTCAGGCTAATTGCGATCTGTCCAATTGGAGTTGTGACCGGTTCTGAATCGAATCTCAGCTCGGAGAATCATTGATGCGGGTGAGGATAGTACCAATATCAGGCCGGGGTACTCGATTATGATGCATGGCCGCAGAGGCAGACCATTCATCCCATTGAGTCTGCTCTTCCATTCAGTGAGATCATGGCTGATTTGATCATCCTCAACTCCACTTTCCTGCACTTTCCCCATACACTTTGATTGCCTTACTGATTAAAAATTTATCTGTCTCAACCTTGAATATGCTGAATGCCCCAGTCTCGACAGCCCTTTCAGTAAAGAATTCCACAAATTCACTTCCCTCTGAGGGAAGAAATTCCTCCCTTTTTAAATGGGTGAACATCTTAAATGGGTGAACCTTGAGCATGTTGAGCACGTGTCCATTAGACACAGCCTCTTATCATGGATTCCTGGTGACTTGTGTCACACTAACCCCTCATGTCGGTGAGGAGCTGTTTATATCACAAAGCTATCTACCCAGGCAAGCACTAGCCAAGTAGTTGTACCTCCTTAGCTGGTGCAAAGTTGTTTCATCCCACTATCAGGAACCTAATTTGTTGAAATGTAAGCAATATGATCAATTAACATATACAAATTTAAAGAAAGCATTTACATTTTAACTCCTTTCATATCACAGGGTATCCCCATGCATTACATAGCCAAAGTTATGGCACACATAGGATGGGCTCAATATACACTTCCAGCCATTATTGAAGTGGAAAGCAATGTAGCAGTCTGCTTGTGGGTAGCAATATTCCAGTAACTGTACTTAAAAAAAAGTTCTTTGCTTGCAAGCCTGGCATTAATGCATGTCCTTTAATTAGTCTTGAGAAGGTGACAGTGAAGCACCTTCTTGAATATAAAGCTGAATGATTCTCTGAGACTTTTCAGAGGACTGTTAAGGGTCAGTCACATTGCTGTGGGGTCTAGAGCCAATGTGTAGGCTGAGACTGGACAAGGATGGCTGATTTCCTTCCCTGAGGACATTAGTGAATGAGGTGGATTTTTACGATGATCAAGTAGCTGGCGTAGTGAACATTTAGTCAAAGATATAAATAATGAACAGGAGTAGGCCACTCGGCCCTTCAAGGCTGTTCTGCTATTCAATAAGAGTGTAGCTGATCTACCTCAAGTCCATTTCCTGAACTTGACCCCCAAATTCCCTGATTCCATTGAGTACAAAGGTCAACCAATCCTGCACATTCAACAATGAAGCATCCTTAAGCTCTTTGGTGTTGAGAATTCCAAAAATTCACCACCCTTTTAGTGAAGGAATCCTTCCTTCTTTAAGACTAAGATAGCTGCTGCTATGCCTGAGACTGTGTTCTCCTCCTCAAAGGGCTTTCTGTAAACTCCACACATTGATCTTTTGTGGCAAAAAGAGAAATTGGATTGTGTCATGTTACTTAGCAGCTCTTGGCCTCGTCTAGCCTTTCGCTAGCCATTGGCAGTAAACGGAGCAGTGTTGGATTTCTTGTGCCTGGTTTGGCAGCATGTGTGACTCTATCAGACACGAGCGGCTATTTGGCTCTGCTGGCCACCAATTGTTTATGAGGTAGAGCAATGCCAGGAATTGGGGCCAGAAACAGTCAAGATGTAAATTTTCACTATGAATCGCAACCAAAGGTTCCAGGCAGACGCTTAAGTCATTTTGGTGAGGCCCTTTGTAGTTAGATTTCATTAGAAGCAGTGAGGGAGTTTGTAGATGGGAGAGGGGTGTGTTGGAGGGAGGGAAAGGGTGTGGAATCTGTTATTCTTTTGAAAGATTCTTTTTACTTACTTTTTTCAGTTCTCTCCCTCTCTTCCCTTTTCTTTTCAGACCCCCTTCCTCTGATGGACCGAAGGAGTCCTGGTTGGGGCCAAGCACCTACCAGCTTTGGCTCCAAGTCAACTGCTCAGCAACTGCACAGCCAGTCAAGTATGCTGTTTGCTTCCACATGCTTTATCTTCCAGGTTGACTGCCCCTTCACTTCTGCTGAGGGGTTAACAGATGTCCCGCTCCGACAGGTTGTTGGGGAGGGGTGGGAGGGAGTGGTGGTGCGGGAGGATGGGGAATGACGCGGGAAGGTGGACTGGAGTAGGGGGGGAGGGGTTGGGGTTCCAGTGGAGTGACTGTCTGCTTGTCTCCTGTTGGCCAACCCATGAGCAGCAAAGAAGGGAGATCATCAGGCAGCAGGAGGTCACTCAGACCCCTTCAGCCAGCTTTGTTCTATAAGATCACAACTGATTTGGTTGTGGCTTGAACTCCACTTTCCTGTACTTCCTTTAGATGGCCCTTGACAATTTGTCTCACTCAGCTTTGAATATAGCCACTTACATAGCTCCCCCACCATGTAGTCGGGGAGAGAATTCGAAATGCTAATGACATTTGGAGAGTCAAAATTCCACTGAATCTTTGTCATAAATAGGGAACCCCTTTATTTTTAAACTCCGTCCCTTTATTCAATGCTCCCCCACAAGGAAAAACATCCTCTTTGCATCTATCCTGTCTCTGAATTTCAACAAGACCACCTCCTTCTTCTAAACTCCCACAAGTGTAGGCCCAAATTGTTCAACCACTCGTCATGTGACAAACTACTTCATCCCAGGTTTCGACTAAGAGAAATTTCTCTGAAATGCCTCTAGTGCAAATCTTCACTATGAAGAATTGCATGAAATTCCTCTTTGAGTAAGGAGGCCAAAATGATACTCAGTACTCCTGGTGTAGTCTCGCCAAAGTCCTGCACAGTTGTAGAAAGACTTCCTGATTGTTATACCCCATTGCTCTTAGAGTAAATGCCCACATTCTGTTTCTTGTTCACTTGCTGCATCTGATGCCAAGCGCTGATGATGAGGTAGGTGGTGTCGGCTTTTCCAACTACACCCAAATGGCACAAATCCTTTCTGTGCCCTTGATTACTGGATTGAATCAAGCACAGGATCAAATCCCCAACATAGCAGGGTTCTAGTGACCACTCATATTCTCGTTGCTGGATGAAGGGCATGGGGCAAAAGAAATATCTGAAGAATGCAAGATTGGAAAAATGCAGTGTCTGCTTTCGTCCAGCCTCTGCTGGAAAACTCAGGCCTTCGTGAAGCTGCCAGCTTTGTAGCATACAGTTTGAGATCAGAAGACATAGGTTTAAAACTCACTAGTAAAATTCTGAATTGTTGTCAGTTTGGGGCCTCTTAGCTAAGGAAGGCTGTCCTGGCAAAGGAGACAGCCAGAGAAGTTTCACTAGGCTGACACTGGATATGGATGGACTGGGCCTAGGAGTTTAGAAGATTAAGAGATGACCTTAGTGAGATATGCAAGATTTTTAAGGGACTTGATAGGGAAGGTACTTGGAAGACATTTTTCCTTGTAGGAGAGCCTAGGACCAGAGGGCATCATGTCAGAATAAGGGGTCTCACCATTTAAGACAGAGATGAGGAGGAATTTCTTCTCTTGGAGGATGTGAATCTGTGGAATTCTGAGCCTGGGTCTTTCAGTATATTCAAGGCTGAGGTAGATTTTTAATGAGTAAGGGAGTCAAGGGTTATGGGAAAAGGCAGGAAAGTGGAATTAAGGATTATCAGATCAGCCATGAACTTACTGAATGGCAGAGCACATTTGATGGGTTGAATGGTGTTTAGCTGTCCTATGTGTAAGGGCTGAAATTTTGATTAAAAAGCTGATCTCGGTAATATTGACATGAAACATTCATCGATTGTTGTAAAAAAAAATCTGAGTCACTAATGTCCTTTAGGGAAGGAAATCTGCCAGTCATACCTGGTCTGGGCCTTCACGTGACTCCAGACTCACAGCTATGGGGCTAACTTTTATCTAGCCTCTGAAATGGGCGAGTAAGCCGCTCAGCTGTGATCATTTGAGTGGCTCACCACTACCACCTCTTCTCGGGCTATTAGGAATGGGAAAAAAGTGCTGGCCCAACCAGCCGAATACACAAATTAAGTGAATGAAGAAAAACTACTGTTGTCTCTGACATCCTTCCCTCTGCAAACTCCAGCTTCTCCAGTGTTCATTGGTGCGTACTCTTGCTACCGATTGATTCGTCACACTCTGAGCTCACTCACCAGTAACAGCTCTGTAAAAACATTCTCATCCATAATCTTGCTCCCCTCTTTACCTTTGTAATCTCCTCCAGCTTGTACACGTCTCCCTAACTCTGGAACCTTCTCCTGTGCCCACATCTCTCCCTAACCTCTCCTTCTCCTCCAGACCACCAAGCCCTACACCCCTCCCTATCTCTGCAACTTCCTCCAGCCCCTACACCTCTCTCTACATCTGGAACCTTCTTCAGCCTCTATACCCCTCCCTATCTCTGTAACCTTCTCCAGCCCCTATATCCCTCCATGTCTCTGCATCCTCCTCTAATTCTCCATCTTGACCATCCCCCAATACCCATTGCTCTGCCGTTGGTGGCTGTGCCTTCATTTCCTGGACCCTGAGCTCTGAAATTCCCTCCCTAAACCTTCCGAGACCCCCCACGTCTCCCGTAACTACGATGGTGCTTGTAACCTCCCTGTTTAACCAAGTTTTTTGTGTTCCTGTCCAAAACATCTCCTTACACCACATTTTGTTCGTCATTTGCTCTCTGTGCAGCACCTTAGGACATATTCTGTGCATTCAAGGTGCCATCTACATTGCATGTTGTTGTTGTAAAGCATAACTGAGTGTGTGTGTGCTGTGCAGTTGTGCACACACATGCATGTCTGTGTGTGTTCACGCATGAGTGTGCATCAGGGACAAAGGAGGGAATTTGCCTGGAGCCAGAGAAAGTTGTGAGGTCCTTAATGAGTATTTCATAACATTGTTCATCTAGGAGGAAGACAAGGTCGATGCTAAGATTAGGGAGGAGCTGGTTGATATTCTAGAGTGTGTCGATATAAATTGCGGACGGCATGGTGGCTCAGTGGTTAGCACTGCTGCCCCACAGCACCAGGGACCTGGGTTCAATTCCACCCTCGGGCGACTGTCTGTGTGGAGTTCGCACATTCTCCCTGTGTCTCCTCTGACAGTCCAAAGATGTGCAGGTTAGGTGGATTGGCCATACTAAATTGCCCATAGTGTCCAGGGATATATAGATTAGGTGGGTTAAAGAAGGATGATTCTGGCTGGGATGCTCTGAGGATTGCTGCAGACATGTTTGGCCAAAGTACCTGTTTCCACAGTGTAGGGATTCAATGATTCTAAAGAAGGGCAGGTGTTAGGTATCTTGGAAACCATTAAGGTAAGTGAGTCTCCAGGTCCTGATGGGATCTTCACCAGGATTCTGAGGGAGTTAAGGGAAGAGATTGTTGGAGCCTTGACAGAGATCTTTGTATCCTCTTTAGCTACAGGTGAGGTCCCAGAAAATTAGAGAATGGCCAATGTTGTTCCTTTGTTTAAGGGCAGCCAAGGATAATCAAGAACTTACAGGCTGGTGAGCCTTACACCAATAGTAGGGAAATTTTTAAAGAAGATTCTTAGGGACAGTATTTACTTGCAGGTGAGGAAGAATGGACTTATCAGGAACAGTCGCTATGGCTTTATGCAGCAGTGGTCTTGTCTCACAAACTGAATTGAGTTTTTTGAGTAAGTTATGAAGATGATTGATGAGGGTCAGGCAGTGGATGTTATCTTATTGGAGTTTACTAAAGCATTTGAAAAGGTCTGTCATGGTAGGCTAGCCCAGAAGATCAAATCGCGTGGAATCTACAGTGAGTTGGCAAGTTGGATACAAATTTGTCTTGGTCTAAGAAAACAGAGGGTATTTGTGAAGGGGTGTTTTTATGACTGGAGTTCTGAGACCAGTGATGTTCCACAGGGATCAGTGCTGGAACCTCTGTTGTTTGTAATATACAGAAACGATTTGGATGAAAATGTAGGTCATGTGATTAGTAAATTTAGAGATGACATAAACATTGGGATTGTGGATAACAAGGGTGGATATCAAAGTCAAAACGAAAAATAGCAGATGGCAGAAAAGGTGTGATGCATTTTGGGAGGTCAGATGCAAGAGGAAAGTACAGTGGAAATGGCCAGCCCAGTAAGAACATTGATATACAGAGGGATCTTGTGGGCCAAATCGCTGGCTGCCTGAAAGCAGCCACACAAGTGGATAAGGCAGTAAGTAAGGTATATGGCATGCTTGCCCTCATTGGTCAGGGCATTGAGTATAAACATTTGCAAATCATGTTGCAACTGTATAAGACATTTGAAGTACTGTGCTCAGTTCAGGTTGCTACGTTATAGGAAGGATGCAGAGGCTTTGGTGAGCGTACAGAAGAGGTTTATCAGTATCTTGCCTGGATTGGAGTGTAATAGCCATCAGGAGAGGTTCAACAAACTTGGATTGTTTTTGCTAGATCCTCAGAGGCTGATGGGTGACCTGATAAGAAGTGTGTAAAATTATGAATGGCATGGATAGAACGGGCAGTTAGGGTCTGCTTAATCATAGAATCCATACAGTGTGGAAGCAGGCCCTTTGACCCAACAAGTCCACATTGACTCTCTGAAGAGCATTCTGCCAATGTCACCCCCCTACCCTATCCCTGCAATTCCCATGGCTAATCCACCTAGCCTACACATCCCTGAACACTATGGGCAATTTAGCATGGCCTAACCTGCACATCTTTGGACTGTGGGAGCAAACCAGAGCACCCGGAGGAAACCCACGCAGACACGGGGAGAATGTGCAAATGCCACAGAGACAGTTGCCTGAAGCTGGAATTGAACCCATATCTCTGGCACTGTAAGGCACTAGTGCTAACTGCTGAGCTACTGTGCTATTCTAATGAGGTTGATGAACATGGTGGTGATATGAAAGGAAGTTGGGTGGCAAGAAGGGACAGAAAGGTTGGCCAAGAATTGAACCTGGGCCTTCTGCATGGTGGAAGGGAGTTCTACCACTGAACCACCAATGCCAGTTGTGCATTTGTGGATATGGGGCATAGGTTTAAGGTGAGAGGTGGTGAGTTTTTTTCCACAGGGGGTCGGTGCCTGGAATGTGCTGCCAGTCAAGGTGGTAGAAGCAGATATGATAGCAAAGTTTGAGAGGGTTTAGACAACACAAGAGCAGGCAGAGAACAGAGGGATATGGATCATATGCAGGCAGATGGGATTAGTGTAGAATAAAAATCCTCACAGTGTGGAAACAGGCCCTTTGGCCCAACAAGTCCACACTGACCCTTGAAGCATCCCACCCAGACCCAACCCCCGTAACCCATACACCCCTGAACACTACGGGCAATTTAGCATGGCTAATCCACCTAGCCTGTATAGCTTTGGACTGTGGAAGGAAACCAGAGCACCCAGAGGAAACCCACACAGACACGGGGAGAATGTGCAAATTCCACACAGACAGTCACCCTAGGCTGGAATCGAACCCGGATCTCTGGTGCTGTGAGGCTGCATCGCTAACTGCTGAGTCACTGTGCTACCCCTGAGGCAGTGGCACACAGCAGAACTCAACGCACCCCAGATGGGACATGAACCCGCAATCCCTGCCTTTGGAGGGCAGTGCCTTATGCGATAACGTCATAGTCAGCACAGACATGGTAGGTTGAAAGACCTGTTTCTGTGATGCATTGTTCTTGCCTCCCATATACCTTCCTCGTCTTTGTCCATCACTCCCTCTTTCTCTGCCTCCTTCTGCACACTGGATATGAACTGAGGGTCTAAAATGAAAAGAGCTATTCACTTGGGAGCTGAAAGGGAAAGTTTGAATTCTTGCCATCTTATCTCCCATGTCAAATAACCTGCTTAAACACTATCCATTTTACTCTGAGCTCAGAGTGATTCACTAAATGGCTGCATGATAACCCTAGTTAAATCTGTTCTCAGTGTCATTTGCCAGGGGATAGTAGGCACATGGAAGAAGCTTGTCCTGTGAATGCTTTAATTGGCCCCAGTTGCCCACAGAAAACATAGCTGAAGCCTAAGCAATGTTTCTCAAGGCACATTATTGAACCTTCGTTAAACTCACATTGAGCCCTGGTGAGAGCGCAAATGGATTAGTGTGCACAGTTCTGGTCCCCACTTGAAGAGATAGAGACTCTGCAGAAAGTATTTAACAAAAATTCTCAAGGACATTAGCAGCACAGGGAGGCTGGAAAACTGGGACTGATGTCACGTTTACATTAATATTTTGATAGTTCATCAGGATCAGAGGCACCTTGGTGTGCATGTCCACCAGCCCATTAAGGTATCAGGACAGGTAGATGAGTGGGTAAAAAGACATATAGAATACTTGCCTAGCGAGTTTTGAGAAGATTTGTAGCTCAGGTTGAGGTTCTGGATGTGAGTTTGCTCGCTGAGCTAGAAGGTTAGTTTTTTTTTCAGACGTTTCGTCACCATTCTAGGTAACATAATCAGTGAGCCTCCGACGAAGCACTGGTGTTATGTCCCGCTTTCTATTTATCTGGTTAGGTTTCCTTGGGTTGGTGATGTCATTTCCTGCGTTGGTGATGTCATTTCCTGTTCTTTTTCTCAGGGGATGGTAGATTGGCTCCAAATCAATGTGTTTGTTGATGGAGTTCTGGTTGGAATGCTATGCTTCTAGGAATTCTCGTGCGTGTCTCTGTTTGGCTTGTCCTAGGATGGATGTGTTATCCCAATCAAAGTGGTGTCCTTCCTCATCTGTGTGTAAGGATACGAATGATAGTGGGTCATGTCGTTTTGTGGCTAGTTGATGTTCATGTATTCTGGTGGCTAGCTTTCTGCCAGTTTGTCCAATGTAGTGTTTGTCACAGTTCTTGCAAGGTGTTTTGTAGATGACGTTTGCACCACACACTGCAGCAGAGGAACTACGCAGAGCAGAGGAAAATCACCTCTACAGCGTATTCAAAAAGAATGGGTACCCTATGAACACAGTCCGCCGATTCCTCAGCAATAAACCCAAACAAACAGACAAAACGGGCTCAGAAACCATAACCACTCTCCCCTACATCAAAGACATTTCCAAAATGACTGCCAGACTACTCGGACGTCTTGGCATCAGGGTAGCCCACAAACCCACCAACACACTAAAACAGCAACTAATGAACTTAAAAGACCCTATACAGACAACAAATAAAATGAACGTCATCTACAAAATACCTTGCAAGAACTGTGACAAACACTACATTGGACAAACTGGCTGAAAGCTAGCCACCAGGATACATGAACATCAACTAGCCACAAAACGACATGACCCACTATCACTCGTATCCTTACATACAGATGAGGAAGGACACCACTTTGATTGGGATAACACATCCATCCTAGGACAAGCCAAACAGAGACACGCACGAGAATTCCCAGAAGCATGGCATTCCAACCAGAACTCCATCAACAAACACATTGATTTGGAGCCAATCTACCATCCCCTGAGAAAAAGAACAGGAAATGACATCGCCAACGCAGGAAATGACATCACCAACCCAAGGAAACCTAACCAGATAAATAGAAAGCGGGACATAACACCAGCGCTTCGTCGGAGGCTCACTGATGATGTTACCTAGAATGGTGATGAAACGTCTGAAAAAAAACTAACCTTCCAGCTCAGCGAGCAAACTTACGTCCAGAATCCTTGCCTATATTAGCCAGGGTATAGAGTTTAAGAGTAGGGAGGTGATGCAGGAACCATATAAAACGTTTGTGAGGCCATAGTGAGAGTATTGTGTGTAGTTTTGGAATCAATATTTCAGGAAGACGTGATAGCACAGGAAAGGGTGCAGAGAGATTTCACAGAATCCCTTCAGTATTGAAGCAGGCCATTCGACCCTCTGCAGAGCATACCACCTAGACCCATCCCCCCAACATCTCCCTGTGACCCTACATTTCCCATGACTAAAACACCCAGTCTTTAGGTCAATGGAACTATGGCCAATCCACTTTACTTGCACATCTTTCGACTATGGGAGGAAACTGGGGCACCTGGAAAAACCCACATAGACATGGGGAGAATGTGTGAATGTAATAGACATTCACCCGAAACTGGAATCAAATGTGTGTCCCTGGTACTATGAGGCAGGAGTGCTAATCATTGAGGCATTGTGCCACCCCTCAGCGAAATGTTGCCTGGGATGGAGTGTTTCAGTTATGAAGAGAGATCGGATAGACTGATGTTGTTTTGCTTCGAGCCGAGGAGATTCAGAGGGTACATGATTGAAATATATAAAATTATGAGGGGCATAGACAGGAAGAAACCTTTTCCTCAAAAAGGGGCACAAATTTAATGTAAGGGGCAGAAGATGTGAGGAGATGTGTGCCTTTTTACCCATAGGGTTGTGGGAATTTGGAACTCACTGTTTCTGAGGGTGGTATAAGCAGAAGCCCTCATAATGTGGAAGAATTATTTAGATGTGCACTTGTGATGCCAAGGCGTACAAGGCTATGGGCCAAGTGCTGGAAATGGGATTAGTACAGTCAGATGGTTGTTTTTGCATTCCCTTCATAGCCAGACATCCTTTCCCATATGAAAAAAAAACCAAAAGTGTACACAATACTCTAGGTGTGTCCTCCTAAGGCCCCATACAATTGTAGCAGGGCACCCCTACTCCTGCACTGGAATTCTCTCACTATATCTGCATGCTTACTTTCATGGATTAGTATACAAGGACAACATTCCCCTCCTATCCAAAAGAAAGTTGACATCTATTTGCAATAAGAAATGAGCCTGTAAATCTCCACACCGTACCAATAAGTTGTTGATTTTATGATGGTGTTTTGTCTAGAGGTGTTGCTTGTTACTGTAGTTGTGAGTGATATTGTCTGTCATTACTGTTTCTATTTGGGATCATGTGTATCTACAGGACTGGGAGAGGGTTTGGAAACTGGAAATACATACCTAATTAGCTTTCACTTCTGTGTCAATATTGCCACCATGTCACGTCAGCATTAGTGGTCTAATAATTAGTCACTTGTCAACGATTGATTAACTTCCTGGGCAGCTTATTTATAACAGTAAACTCAGTCATGAAGCAGACATTATGGGGAACAACTAGCAAGCTGTGTGTGTGTCGTTTGCCAACCCATAGTAGATGAACTGTTGGGCAGAATCACACATTGTGTACAGATTGTACATCGAGTCCTTAAAGATGCACTCTGTTAAAGGTACACATGCAACAATTGGGACAGAGGTGACCTGATAGAAGTTTTTATAAGCTTGATGAGGATTTGATAGGGTGGATATAGCAAATATGTTTCCACTTGCAGGGGTGACCAGAACTCGGGGATCATCAATCTCAGACAGCGACAACTAAATCCCATCGGGAATTCAGGAGGAATGTCTTCACTCAGAGAGTAGGGAGAACGCAGAACTCTGTCCTACAGGGAGCAGTCATGTAGAATAGAACGAATCTATTGAAGCGGGGAGCTGGATAAATTCATGAGGGAGAAAGGAATAGGGGGAAATGCTGATAGGGAGAAATGAGGAAGGGATGGATGGGGAAACATTTGGAGCAACAAAATCATCAGTGTGGATTAAACTACATTGTGTGTGTGTGTGTGTGTGTGTGTGTGTGTCTCTGTGTGTGTGTGTGTGTGTGTGTGTGTGTGTGTGTGTGTGTGTGTGTGTGTGTGTGTGTGTGTGTGTGTGTGTGTTAGCTTCAGTAGAACTCAATGCACCTCCTGTCCATATCAGCCTAGTCTTGTGAAGTTGTGGCGTAGCACTGGAGTAACATGCTCTGTCTCTGTCTCTCTCTCTCTCTTTCTCTCTTTAGACATTCGAGACAGTGGCCCAAAGCCAGTGATGATGTTTGTTCATGGGGGATCTTACATGGAAGGCACAGGGAACATGTTCGAGGGGAGTGTCTTGGCGAGCTATGGAAATGTTATCGTTGTCACCATAAACTACAGACTGGGCGTCCTCGGTAAGATCTGCTCATTGCCTTTTCCTCTTCATTGAAAAATTTACAACTTATGCTTTGTCTATGCTAGACCTTGGCTAGACCACAAAATACAAAGACTGGAGAAAGCACAGAGACAATTTGCAAGGATGATACAGATATGAGTAGGTCAAAAATCAGGAAGGGACTGAGGCTGGATCTCCGATTTCTTGAAATAAGAAAATGTGAGGGGTGACCTCATTGAGGATAATACATGTTAATAACTTGGATAATGGTATGGATGTATGATTGGCAAGTTTGTGGATGGCACAAAAATAAGTGGAAAGGCAAGTGGTGAGGATGATCCAAAGAGAGATATAGACAGGTTAAGCAAGTGGACAAAAGTTGGCAGATGGAATATAATGTGGGAAAGTGTGATATTACGGATTTTACAAGAAGAGTTTAGGAGTTGAATATTTTTTTGAATAGAGAGACTGCAGAAAGCTGCAGCACATACAGGGATTTAGGAGTCCTTGTGAAGGAATTACAAAAGTTGGTATCTGTGTTAAGTGGGAAATGGGGAAGGCAAATGTTATGACCTTTATTTCAAACAGCTTGGATATTAAAATAGGGAGATGTTGCGAAAACAATATAAGGCACTAGCCATACCACAGCTGGAACACTGTAAATAGTTTTGGACTGGTTGTCCAAGGAAAGGTACACTAGCGTTGGAGGCAGTCTAGAGAAGCTTCACTAGGCTGTTACTAGGTATGGAGGGAACGCCGGATGAGGAGTTGTTGAGTAAGTTGGGCCTGTACTCGCTGGAGTTTAGAAGAATTGGAGGTGACTGTATTGAAACATACATACAACATTGAAACATAGGGAACTTGATGTGGTAGAAAGGTTCTTTTCCTTAGTGGGAGAGTCTAGAACCAGAGGGTATCATCTCAGAATAAGGGGTTGTCAATTTAAGATCAGGATGAGGAGGAATTTCTCTCAGAGGGCAGTAAACCAGTGGAATTCTCTAATTTGATTTGATTTATTGTGGTCACGTACCCAAGTACAGTGAAAGTTTTGTTTTGCAAGCAGTTTGCAGATCATTAGCAAACAAGTACAGACAGATCAAAGGGTGCTTAGATAGCATGAGGCATACGGGTTACAGCTGCACAGGAGGTGCTCAAAGCAAGATCAATATTATTTGAAATTAGAAATTAGAGAGGCCCATTCAGCAGTGTAATAATGGCAGGGAAGAAGCTGTTCTTGAACCTATTGGGGGTTTGTGTGTTCAAGCTTCTGTATCTTCTGCCTGATAAAAGAGGTTGAAAGAGAGCGTTACTGGGGTGGGATGGGTCTTTGATGATTTGGCAGCTTTTCTGTAGCAACACAATGTAAATGGAGTCCATGGATGGGAGGTTGGCTTTTGTGATGGTCTAGGCTGTACACACAACTTTTTGTGCTTTCTTACAGTCCTGGTCAGAGAAGTTGACATATCAGGCCATTATGCACCTGGATAGAATGCTTTCTATGCTGCATCTGCCAAAGTTGGTGAGGGTTGTTATGGACATACTGAATTTCCTAAACGTCCTGATGAAGAAGAGTCATTGTTGTGCCTTCTGACCGTCGCATCTGTGTGGGAGGTCCAGGACAGAATGTTAGCTATTGTCATTCCCAGGAAGTTAATGCCATCGACCCTCTCTACCTCAGCTCCATTGATTAAGATAGACAGAAGTGCGTCTATCTCCTTTCTTTCAGAAGTCAATGATCAATTCTTTTGTTTTGCTGACATTGAGAAAGAAATTGTTATCATTACACCATGTCACCAAGCACACTTTCTCCTTCCTGTATTTAGATTCATTGTTGTTTGATATCCATCCTACTTTGGTGGTATCATCAGCAAACGTGTAGATGGTGTTTGTACGGAATTTGGCTACCTAGTCCTGGGTACATAGTAGAGGGCTGAGAACACATCCTTCTGGGACACCAGTGTTGAGGATTATTATGGAGGAGATGCTGTTTTCTCTCTTCACTCTTTGCAGTCTGTGGGTCAGGAAGCTGAGGATCCAGTTGCAGAGGGTGGAGCTGAGACCCACATTTTGGGTTTGGAGACTAATCTGGTCGAGATCATGGTGTTGAAGGCAGAGCTGTAGTTAATGATTAGGAGCCTGATGTAGGTGTTCTTATCATTCTTATGTTCCAGCAATAATTGTGGGGCTAGGGAAATGGTATTCGCTGTGGACCTGTTTTGTTGATGGATGAATTGCCGGAGATAGAGACAGGCTGGGAGGTGAGAGTTTATGTGGGCCATGACCAGCCACTCAAAGCAATTCATTATTATGGAGGTCAGAGTCACTGGACCGCAGTCATTGAGGCAATGTTGCATGTGTTTTCTTTGGTACTGGGATGATGGTGGCCTTCTTGAGGCAGATGGGACTTCAGATTATAACGAGAAGGGGTTTGAGATATCAGTGAATAGCTCTGCCAGCTGGTCTGCACAGGATCTAAGTGCATGGCTGGGGACTCTGTCTGGGTCAGTTCCTCTCCTTAGATTCTCTCAGGAAGATCAATCTGACATCTGCAGCGGTGACAGCGGGAAGTCTGGGGCCGTTGAGGCAGATTACACCGTGCCATCAGCATTCTGCTCGAACTGAACATAGAAAGCATCAAACACATCAAGAATGGATGTGTTTTTGTCTGCTACTTTGTTACACTTCATTTTGTATCCTGTTATATTGTGTAGGTCTTGCCATGGATGGCGGGTGTTCGTGTGCTTAATTTGGGCCTCTAACTGTTCTGGTACTGCCTTTTGGCATCTCTGTTGGCTTTGCAGAGGTCATGTCTGGATTTCCTGTACAGGTCTGAGTCGTCCAACTTGAATGCTGCATGCCTGGTCTTCAGTAGGCATTGGATTTCTTGGTTCATCCAAGTTGCTAGTTGGGGAACACACAGATTGACTTTTTCAGTACACAGTCCTCCACACATTTGCTAATGAAGTCTGTGACAGTGTGGTGTACTAGTTATACAGTCATAGAATCATGCAGCATGGAAACAGGCCCTTCAGCCCAAACTGGTCCATGGTGTCCACTCAGCTAGTTCCAATTACCTGCATTTAATCCATATCCCTCTAAACACCTCTCACCCATGTAACTATCCAAATGTTTTTTAAATGTTGCTATTGTACCTGCCTCATTCACTTTCTCTGGCAGCCTATTCCGTATGCATCACTTTCTGTGTGAAGAGGTTGCTCCGCAGGTCCTTCTTAAATCCATCCCCTCTCGTCTTAAACCTATGCCGTCTAGTTTTTAATTCCCCATCCCTCAGAAAAAGACTATATGCATTCATCCTATCTATGCCACTCATGATTTTATATACCTCATCAAGGTCACCCGTCATTCTCCTACGTTACAAGGAATAAAGTCCTATCCTGGCCAACCTCTCCCTGAAACTCAGGCTGGCTGGTCCTGGCAACATGCACATAAATCTTCTTTGTACAATTTGCAGTTTAACTATGTATTTCCTGTAACAGGGTGACCAAAACGGCATACAGTTCCCCAAGTGCGGTCTCACCAATGACTGTGATCACCTGTAATGCCGCTTTCAACCAACTATGTACTTATATTCCTCAGTCCCTCTGTTTCACAACACTCCTCAGGACCTTACCATTAAAGGACCTATAAGCCTACTTTTCAAAGTGCAACACCTCACACTTTACCTGTATTTAATTGTATTTTCCAATTCTGAACCCACTTCCCCGACTGACCAAGATCCCTCTGTAAGTTTTGACAACTTTCTTCACTGTCAATGATGCCTCCTCACTTGTATCATTCACAGACTTAATAATCATGCCTTTTATATTCACACACGGATCATTTATGTAAATTAGAAATAACAAAGGTCCCAGCAATCACCCTGTGGAACACCACTAGTCACAGTGACTAGTCACTAGTCACCAGACCGAGAAACAACCTTCAACCATCACCCTCTGCTTCCTACCGTCAAGCCAGTTTTGAATCCAATTAGCTAGCTCTGCCTGGATCCCATGTGACCTAACCTTTATGACTAGCCTGCCATGTGGGACCTTGTCAAAGGCCTTACTAAATTCCATATAGACAAAATCCACATCCCTCATCCATCCTCTTGGTTACCTCTTTGAAAAACTCAATAAGATTTGTCAGACATGACTTCCTGTGCACAAATCCATGCTGACTATCCCTTCAGACCATGACTATCCAAATGTTGGTTGATCCTGTCCCTCAGTATCCTTCCAATAACTTGCCTACCACTGATGTCAGGCTCACTGGCCTGTAGGTCCCTAGCTTGCCTTTGCCACCTTTCTTCAAAAAAGGAACAACATCAGCCTAGCTCCAACCTTCCGGAACTTCACCAATGGCTAAAGATGAAGCAAACATCTTTGCAAGGACTTCAGCAATTTCTTCCCTAGCCTCGCACAACATCTGAGAATAGATTTGATTGGCCCAGGTGATTTATACTGTCCTCAATTCATTCACTTGCCTGACCTAATTTCCTCAGATGAGGTCCCTTATGAATCGGACCCTCTACATATTGACTTACGAATCTTTTTTGGACATATTTGACAAATACAAACCCATCCAGGCCTTTTACACTCAGGGTGGCCTAGTCAATACGGGGGAAGTTAAAATCTCCAACCAATGCTACTTCATTACTCCTACAGGCAACTACAATCTATCTCTACATCTGCTCCGCTAGTACCCACTGTCTATTTGAGGGTCTATAGTACAGTCCCAGCAGAGTGACTATCCCCTTCTTGTTTCTGCGCTCTATCTATATGGCCTCATTTGATGACCCACTAATAATATCCTCTCTAAGCATTGTTGTTATGTGCTCCCTTATCAAAAGGGCAACTCCCTCTCCTCACTTACACTTCTGTCATGCCTGTAGCTTCTGTATCCAGGAACACTGATTAGATTAGATTAGATTCTCTACAGTGTGGAAACAGGCCCTTTGGCCCAACAAATCCACACCACCCCTTGGAGCATCCCACCCAGATCCATCCCCCTATAACCCACACACCCCTGAACACTATGGGCGATTTAGCATGGCCAATCCACCTAGCCTGCACATCTTTGGACTGTGGGAGGAAACCCTTGCAGAGGCAGGGAGAATGTGCAAACTCCACACAGACAGTTGACCAAAGCTGGAGTCGAATCTGGGTCCCTGGCGCTGTGAGGCTGCCATGTTAACCACTGAGCTACTGTGCCATGCTAGCTGCCAGTCCTCCCCTTCTCTCAGCCATATTTCTGTTATAGCTATAATATCTCAGTCCCCAGAGCCAATCCATGCCCTGCGCTCACCTGCCCTACCAGTCAGGCCTTGTGTGTTGCAATATGCTCTTTAAACCAAAACTTTTCTCTCCCTTTACCGTGCTCCTGGCTATCCTGAATAGTAAACGTGCTCTTAATGTCTTTTCTCTTGACTTCTCAATTGTCTGTCCCTGATTCAGAGTCCCACCCGACTGCCAAACTAGTTTAAACCCTCCTGGGTGACACTAGCAAATCTCCCTATGAGAATATTGGGCAACTTCTGGTTCAAGTGCAACCCATCCCTCTTGTACGGGTCACCTTTACCCCAGAGAGATCCCAATGATCCAAGAGCTGAAAATGCTGCACCCTAAATTAGGTGTACAAGGTAATGAGAGGCATTGATAGAGTCGATAGCCAGAGACTTTTCCCCAGGGCAGGATTGACTGCCACGAGGAGTCATAGTTTTAAGGTGTTAGGAGGAAGGTATAGAGGAGACGTCAGAGGGAGGTTCTTCACCCAGAGAGTTGTGAGCGCATGGAATAGTTTGCTAGTGGTAGTCGTGGAAGCAGAGTCATTAGTGACATTTAAGCGACTGCTGGACATGCACATGGACAGCAGTGAATTGAGGGGAATGTAGTTTAGGTTATTTTATTTTTGGATTAGGATTATTCCACGGCATAACATCGTGGGCCAAAGGGCCTGTACTGTGCTGTACTTTTCTATGTTCTATGTTCTAAACCAGCTCCTCAGCCACACATTCACCTGGGCTATCTTTTCTATTTCTATCCTCACTGGCGCGTGGCACTTCCCTTGGGGTCCTGCTTTAACTTCTTACCTAACTCCCTGTACTCATTTCGCAGGACCCCACCATCCCTTTGCCTACTTAGGTCATTTGTACCGATGTGTACAATGCCCCCTGGCTGTTCACCCTCCCCCTTCAGAATGTTCTACAACTGCTCAGAGACATCCTTGACTGTGGCACCCGGGACACAGCGCACCATCCTGGTGTGTCTTCTGCGGCCACAGAATCTCCTGTCTGTCCCCCTCACAACTGAGTCCCCTATCAGTATCACTGTATGTGAATGCACCCTTTCCCCCGAGCCTCAGAACAGGTCACAGTGCCACTGACCTTACTGTGCTGCTGCTAGCCCCTGAAGGGTTATACCCCCAACAATATCTAAAGTGATATACTTGTTATTGATGTGAATGGTCACAGGGGACCTCTGCACAATCTGCCTTCCCCTCTTACCTCTTCAGCTAGTCACCCAGTTACCTGCAGCCTGCACCTTTGGCGTCAACATTTCACTGTAGTTGCTATCAGTAATGTTCTCTGCACCCTGGATGATCCTGAGTGCAACCTGCTCCAGCCCCAGTTTCCTAGCGTGGTCTGTTAGCTTGTCGGCTGAGTTCTTGAATATGGTCCAGTGATTCCAAGCAGTCCCAGAGAAACTCTTCTGCTGTTTCAGACCAGCATTGCGCTACTACCTGTGAAGGATCATCTCACTTCAACTTCAGCTTGTAATCTGGGAGAAGGAACATAGCGTTGTGATCTGATTTTCCAAAGTGTGGACCAGGTATGGAGTGGTAGGTGTCTTTGATGGTTGGGTAGCAAAGGTCAGGGATGTTCGGTCCTTTGATGGGGCAGAAGGTGTTTTGGTGTGACTTTGGGAATGCTTTAGCTTTGTTGAAGTTGCTGGCCACAGTGAGTAAGGCCTTGGGAAATTTCATCTCCAGATGTACCGGTCTAAATTTCATCCAGAGCATTCTTCACTTCTGCCTGGGGTGGTGTGTAGACTGCTGTTGGGAACTTACGCGGCAGGTGGTCAAGGACAGTGTTTCCTTGTAAGATATTCTAGGTCCAGGGAGCAGTGAATGACCAGGATTGCCATGTCCAAGTACCAGGAGGTGTTGATAAGGAGGCATACCCCTCTGCACTTTTCCTTACAGCGTCCATGCAGTGCATGGAGAACCCTTCAGCCTGCAAGGCACAGTCAGGTACAGCAGGAGTGAGTCGTCTCCATAAAACAGAGCACACCGAAGTTTCTCAGTTCCCGCTGAAAGTAAATCTAGATCTGAGTTCGTCCGTATTGTTTTCAATAGCTTGGATGTTTGCCAGGAGTATGCTGGAGACGGGGGACTTGAAACCGCATTGTTTCATTCAGCCAGCGTGACTTCCCCATTGTTAAACAGAATTGAATGGAGTAGATTAGAATATAATTTATTGTCATTTCTACTACAATACCGAAGTGTAGGAGTACAGTGAAAACTTTTAATGGCACCATCTTAGTGACAAAGTAAAAATCTTACACAAAGAGGATTAAAGCCAAGCAGACGCATTATTTACAGAGGTAGTTACAACATAGCAAAACGTTTTAAATTGCAGTCTGGGAACAGCAGCTCAGCAAGTGGTGCCAGGCCCAGGTCCAGCAATTGTTCCACATTGCTTCAGACTCCAGTCCGCTCCTCACTGGCACTCAGCAGCAATCAGGTAAGTCGCACTTTACCGGGATTCATACCTCGGCCCCCTCCAACACTCCGGGACTAAAACCCCAATGGTCCGGGGCCGTAGCCTCTCAGTGCTCTGGTTTCGCAAACCATCTGTCGCTCCACTGCCATAGCCGCTTTATCATTGCCTCGGGCTGCCTGCTCCCTCACTCATCATCACTGCCTCGCGCTGCCTGCTCCCTCACTCACGCTAATCGCCTCGGGCTGCCTGCTCCCTCACTCACCAATACCGCCTCCTCCCTCACTCACCGTCACCGCCTCAGGCTGCCTCCTCCCTCACTCACCGTCACCGCCTCGGGCTGCCTGCTCCCTCACTCACGCTAATCGCCTTGGGCTGCCTGCTCCCTCACTCACCAATACCGCCTCCTCCCTCACTCACCGTGACCGCCTTGTGCTACCTGCTCCCTCACTCACCGTCACCGCCTCGCGCTGCCTGCTCCCTCACTCACCGTCACCGCCTCAGGCTGCCTCCTCCCTCACTCACCATGACCGCCTCGCGCTGCCTGCTCCCTCACTCACCGTCACCGCCTCGGGCTGCCTGCTCCCTCACTCACCGTCACCCCCTCAGGCTGCCTGCTCCCTCACTCACTGTCACCGTCACCGCCTCGCGCTGCCTGCTCCCTCACTCACTGTCACCATCACCGCCTCGAGCTGCCTGCTCCCTCACTCACCGTCACCGCCTCGCACTGCCTGCTCCCTCACTCACCGTCACCGCCTCGGGCTGCCTGCTCCCTCACTCACCGTCACTGCCTCAGGCTGCCTGCTCCCTCACTCACCGTGACCGCCTCGCGCTGCCTGCTCCCTCACTCACTGTCACCGCCTCGGGCTGCCTGCTCCCTCACTCACCGTCACTGCCTCAGGCTGCCTGGTCCCTCGCTCACCGTCACTGCCTCGGGCTGCCTGCTCCCACCTGCTCCTGCTTGAGCCGTTGGCACTTGCTGCCTGTACTGTTCTCCAGAGTCAATGGTCTTAGGCACACGCCACTATATTGGTGTTGTCTATTATCAGATCAGCCATGGTGTTATTCAACGGTAAAGGTCAGAAGTCACATGACACCAGGTTATGGTCCATCAGATATATTTGAAAACTCAAGCTTTCGGAGTGCGGCTTCTTCCCCAGTTAAAGTCCCTGACCTGGTGTTGTGCAACGTCTGACCTTGTGCACCCAGACCCAACACCAGCATGTCCGCAACATTGAATGGTGGAACAGACTGAGTGGACTGATTGATGTACTTTTCTGCTCCTATGTCATATGGTTTGTAAAGTGATTAACCATTTTATCCGAAAGTTTGTGTTTTCAAATGAACCTGTTGGACTATAACCTGGTGTTGTGTGATTTCTGACCTTTTCCACCCCTGTCCAACATCATGGGTTCTTTTGGAGGCCGAGAGAATGTTCCCTCTTGTGAGTAAGAGTCAACCCAGGCCCTGTGTTTAATGTAAACACCAAGAAATCCTATCAGGAATTCAGGAGAAATCTCATCACAGAGAATGGGACCTACAGGGGGTTTGAATCAATAAAGGGAGCTGGTTAGGTCCCTGAGAGAGAAGTAGAGTGTTACAATGATAGATTTAGATGAGGAAAGGAATGGAACAGAAGAGCCAACATGGCCTGTTTGTGTGCCCTGTGTCCTGTGGAATCCAGTGTATATCTCTCTGCTGAATTATCAGCGGAGCAGTCAAGAGTGCTGTCAATGTTACTGCACAGACCATGGGGTTCTGGCTGTCTTAAGTGCAGTGCCTTCTCCTTTGGGCACCTTACTGTGGAATGGAGTTGACATTAGGTTCTGGGGTGAGAGGTTTTCACTAGAATGTAGGAGATTTAAATATCTGGGGATCCATTAATTGAGCATTGGAGACTCAGGGGAAAGTGAATGGCAACATTCCAAGTTTGAAAATCTGGAAAAATAACAATTTTTAGTAGAATGGGACTGGAGATATGGAACTTCTTTGAATGAGGGGAGCCTGGGAGAAGCTGGGATTCTTCTCCTCGGAGTAGGGAAGGTTAAGGGGAAAACATACAAAGAACTGTAGATGCTGGAAATCCAGAACTGAAACAGAAATAGCTGGGAAACTCAGCAGGTCTGACAGCATCTGTGGAGAGAAAACAGTCAATATTTTGGGTCAGTGACCCTTATTCAGAAGTTCATTGTTCAAATGATGGGTCACTGAGTCTGAAACACTGACTCTGTTTTTGTCTTCATAGATATTGCCAGACCCACTGAGTTTCTCTGGCTGTTTCTGTTTTTGCTCCCTACTACTATGTTCTGCGGTCTTTGAAATAAAAGCTGCCATTCCACTTGTCTTCCATATTACCTAATGGATGGCAAGTTTTTTTTATGATGCATGGACAAGGACTTTAAAATCCCTTTATTCTGTAGCTTTGTATAGTCTTTCGCCATTTTAGTAATACTCAGCTCCTTTATTCTTAATACCAAGTCATATTCTCATATTTCCATACATTGTATTCGATCTGCCAAGTTTTTGCCCATTCACTTCAACTTCGACAGTTCCTCTGTAGACTTTTTGTGTTATCCTCAACACTTGGCTTCCCATCTATTATTGTGTTATGTGCAAACATGGCTTTAGTACATTCACTTTCCTCATCCGAGTCATGAATATATAATGTAAATAACTGTGGCCCCAGTGCTGATCCCTGCAGCACTTAACTAGTTACAGGTTACCATTCTTAAAATGCCCCTTTATCCTCACTGTTTTCTATTGATTAATCGTCTTATCCATGTTGATATAGTATCTCCAGTACTATAAGCTGTTATGTTATTAAGTAGCACAAGATGTGGCAGCTTATCAAAGGCCATCTGGAAAACAAATATATCATATCCACTGCTTACACTTTAACTATCCTACTCATAACCCCATCAAAGAATTATAGTATGACTTCCCCTTCATGATGCCGTGCTGACTCTGCTTGATTATATTTCTTTCTCAATGCGGTGCCATTGCTCCTTTTATAATAGAATCTAATATTTTCCCAATAACAGAGACTAAGCTGACTAGCCTGCAGTTTTGTTTTGTCTCCTTTACTGTTTGAAAAGAGGTGTATTATTGAAAGTTTTCCAATCTTCTGGGATTTTTCCAGAATCTAAGGATTCCTGAAAGGTTACTACCAATGCAGCCTCTATCCTTGGAGCTACTATCTTTAATATCTGAGGATGCATCCCGTCAGATCCAGGAGGTCTTTACTGGTCTTTAACCTGATTAGTTTCCCTAGCTATTTTTCTCTACTGATAGTTATTGTATCTATTTCCTCTCTACTTGCCTTTGATTATTTTGGGATGCTATTAGTGTCTATTATTGTAAGGACTGATGCAAAGTATTTATTCGACTGCTCTGCCATTTTTCAGTTCTCCATTATTATTCCCCCGGCCTCTTTCTCTGAGGAACCTATGTTAACTTTGGCTTCAGTCTTCTTTTTTATACATTTATATAAGCTCTTGCCTGCCCATCCTCACATTGTTTGCAAGCTTACCCTCAATTTATTTTCTGTCTTTGTTTTTGATCATCCTTTGCTGATTTTAAAATTCATGAATAGAACGCTTTAGGGGGATCTCACATTCACTGGGCAACGGGACATAGCTGCAACCCCATTAAGCCCATTAAGTCCTTGCTGCCTCTCTATACAGCAATCTGTCAGTCCCATCCCCTCAGCACCATCCCTGTAGCCTCCGCAATTTTGTTTCTTTCAAGAGTCCACCCGATTTCCTTCTGAAAACTTTCATCATTCCCACTTCCATACACCTTTTTCCTTTCTGTGCAGCTAGTTTAAGTGATTCTCAGAATTGTTAAGCTGCAAAAAGAGACCATCCAGTGTGACTGCATTGACTCTCTGATGGACATGTCAACTAACAAGTGGGAGAAGGAGTTGAAATGGTTCGCGACTGGGAGGTGCAGTTGTTTTGTGCGAACCGAGTGTAGGTGTTCCACAAAGCGGTCCCCAAGCCTCCGCTTGGTTTCCCTGATCTAGAGGAGGCCACATCTGGAACAGCAGATATAATATACCACATTAGCAGATGTGCAGGTGAACATCTATTTGATGTGGAAAGTCTTCTTGGGGCTGGGGATGGGGGTGAGCAGGGAACGTTTAGTTGAAGGGAAAAGTGCCAGGTGTGGTGGGATTGGAGGGAAGTGTGGAGTGGACAAGGGAGTCACGGTGAGAGTGGTTCCTCCGGAAGGCAGATAAGGGTGGGGAGGGGAAAATGTCTTTGGTGGTGGGGTCAGATTGCAGATGGTGGAAGCGTCGGAGGGTGATGCGTTGGATCTGGAGGTTGGTGGGATGGTACATGAGGACGAGGGGGATTCTGTTTTGGTTACATGGTTACATGGAACAATCCCTCTTCCATAGCTACACTGGCCTTAAACCTGAACTGTTCCTCCGTTACATCAATGACTCTATCGGCGCCGCCTCATGCTCCCACGAGGAGCTCAAACAGGTTAACCACTTCACCAACACCTTCCACCCAACCCTAACTTCACCTGGACCATTTCAAATACCTCTGTTTCCTTCCTGGACCTCTCTGTCTCCATCTCTGGCAACCACCTGGAAACCGACATCCATTTCAAGCCACAAACTCCCACAGCTACCTAGAATACACCTCCTCTCACCCACTTTCTTGCAAAAAGTCCATCCCCTATTCCCAATTCCTTTGCCTCCGCTGCATCTGCTCCCAGGATGAGGCATTCGACTCCTGAACATCTCAGATATCCCCATTTTTCAAGGACCACAACATCCCCCATCATCCCTCACATCCCCTCCCTGCAATAAAAACCAAAACAGAATCCCCCACCGCAGAGGCTTGGGGACCGCTTTGTAGAACACCTACACTCGGTTCACAATAAACAACTGCACCTCCCAGTCGCGAACCATTTCAACTCTCCTCCCGACTCCTTAGATGACATGTCCACCCTGGGCCTCCTGCAGTGCCACAACGATGCCACCCGAAGATTGCAGGAACAGCATGTTTCGCTTGGGAACCCTGCAGCCCAACGGTTGTCAGTGTGGACTACACAAGCTTCAAAATCTCCTCTCCCCCGACCACACCCCAAAACCAGCCCAGCTTGTCCTTGCCTCCCTAAACTGTCCTTCCTCCCAACTAATCCCTCCTCCCACTCCCACCTCAAGCCCCACCCCCATTTCCTTCCTGCTAACCTCAACCTGCCCCATTGACCTGTCCGTCCTCCCTGGACTGACCTGTCTTCTCCCTCAGTACCCACCTTTACTGGCTCCATCCCCGTGTCTTTGACCTGCCTGTCTCCTCTCCACTTATCTTCTCCTTTATCCATCTTGTATCTGCCTCCCCCTTTCTCCCTATTTATTTCAGAATCCCCTTCCCCTCTCCCATTTCTATGGAAGGGTCTAGGCCCAAAACATCAGCCTTCCTGCTCCTCTGATGCTGCTTGGCATGCTGTCTTCATCCAGCTCCACACCTTGTTATCTCAGATTCTTCAGCATATAAAGTTCCTCCTACCTGTGTATTCTAATTTCATATCCCATCACTTGGCCAATAGCATTATACGCCTTGGCATCACAAGTGCACATCTAAAGACATCTAAACATTATGAGGGTTTCTGTTTCTACCATCCTTATAGGCATGAGTTTCAAATTCCCACCATCATCTGGAAGAAAAAGCTATTCGTCACATCTCCTGTAAACATTCTGCCCCTTACCTTAAATCTATGTCTAACTTATGAATGTCCCTTGTAATATGTAAAACCCAGTCAAGCCCCTTCTCAATCTCTTGTGCACTGAGGAAAATAACACCTTCATAGTTGAAACTCTCCAGCCCAGGTAACATTCTGGTAATTTTCCTCTCCCCCTCCTCCAGTGCTGTCACATCCCTCCTACCATGTGAATTCCAGAACTGGATTCAATACTCTAGATGAGGCCTAATCAACATTTCATACAGTTCCAGTATAACTTCCCTGCTCTTAAACCAAGCCTCCACTAATAAAGATAAGTATCCTACATGCCTTCTTAACCACTTCATCTACCTGTCTTGGTATCTTAAGGGACCAGTCAACATACACACCAATGTCCCTCTGATCCTCAGTGCTTCCTAAGATCCCACTGTTCATGATGTATTCCCTCCCAAGTGCATAATCTGGCTAAAAGAGGAGCAGGAATCTAGAGCTCTTTGCCTCTTGCAAATATTCGTCAAAGCTGTGCACAGGGCTCAGTTAGACATTTCAAAGCTCAAACGCTAAACTTCATGAGGGTGACAGCTGTAAGGGTTAGTGGAACAAAGGCAGGTATATAACAGTGTCACAATGAAACAGAATGGCACAGCAGGTTGAGCAACCTGTTTGTCCCTGGTCATCCAGCTCTGTTTCTGTCCAGTCTTATGCCTCGCCTAAATTTGCAATTGCTCTCCCTCTTCACAAGCTTTGCAAGGCGAAAGGTTGTGGTGGTTTTTTGTTCTTTCGTGGTATGAGGGTATCACTGACTAGACCAGCATTTATTGCCCACCCCTAATTGCCCAGAGGGCAGTTAAAATCACCCACATTGCTGTGTGTCTAGAATCACATGTAGGCCAGACCAGAAAGGATGGCAGTTTCCTTCCCTAAAGGGCATTAGTGAACCAGAGGGGTTATTCTGACAATTGGCAATTGGCAGTAGATTCATGGTCATCATTAGATTCTTAATTCTAAGTATTCCACCAACTGCTGTGGCAGAATTCAAACCCAGGTTCCTAGAACATTAGCTGGTCTCAGGATTAGCAGTCCAGTGATAATGCCATGAGGCTGTTGCCTCCCCTGCTATATTTCTAAGATCAACACCTTGTCACTTCCACTCTTTCTCACCTTGATTGTGTTCTGTGGTCTCCTTGTGACTCACAGAAACAAAGAAAGTTGGAGCGAGAGTAGGCCATTCAGCCCTTTCAGTCTACTCCGCCATTCAATGTGATCATGGCTGGTTATTCCAACTCATTACCCTATACACGCTCTTGCCCCATACCCTTTGATCACTTTAGCTCTAAGAACTGTATCTGATTCCTTCTTGAAAACATTCAATGGTTTGGCCTCAACCACTCTCTGTGGCAGAGAATTCCACAGGCTCACCATTCTCCGAGTGAAGACATTTCTTCTCATCTCAGTCCTAAATGGCCTCCCCTGTAACCATTGATTGACCCCTGGTCATTAGGAATATCCTTCCTGCAATTAAGCTGTCTAGTCCTGTTAGGATTTTGTAGGTTTCTCATTCTTACAAACTCTAGTGAATAGAATCCTAATTGATTTCACATGTCAGTCTGCCATCCCAGGAATCAGACTGTTAAAGTTCTGTTGCATTCCCTCCTGAGGAACATCCTTTCTCAGATAAGGAGACCAAAACTATACACTATACTCCAGGTGAGGTCTCACCAAGGCCCCTTACAATCGCAAAACATCTCTGCCCCTGTACTTGAATCTTCTCGCTATGAAGGCCAACTAGTTCATGCTGAACATAATACCAAATCAAACCAGTCTCAGCTGCCTACTGCTGCCTGATATCCCTCCAAACTTGCTGATTCATGTACCAATCCAGCACTATCCCTGTATCACTCGCTGATTTTACTCTGTCAAAAGCCACCAATTTCTGTCTGAGATGTACTCATTGACTGAGCCTCTCACAGCCCTCTTGGGTAGAAAATTTGAAAGTCAACATTCTAAGTGAAGAGATTCCACTTCTGTACCAATGGCTGACTCCTCCCAAATCCTGTCCACTATCCACAAGACACAGGTCAGGAGTGTGATGAAATACTCCCTTGTTAGCACTTTCCAAACCCATGACTTTTCCTATCCAGAAGGCAAGGCCAGTCGATACGTGGGAACTCCATCCCCAAAAGTTTCCATCCAAGCCACTCACCAACCTGTCTTGGAAATATCCTTCAGTATTGTTAGAGAATCATGGAGTCATACAGCACAGAAACAGACCTTTCAGTCCAACCAGACCATGCTGAACATCATCGCAAACTAAACTTATCCCAACTGCCTGCTCCTGGCCCATATCGCTCCACATTTTCCTATTTATATTCCTATCCAAATGACTTTTTAAATGTCATAATTTTATCCACATCCATCGCTTCCTCTGGAAGTTCATTCCACACGCGAACCACCCTCTGTGTAAAAAAAAAACTGCGATTCATGTCTTTTTAAATCTCTCTCCTCTCACCTTAAAAATGTGTTGAAATCCCCCATTCTAGGGAAAAGACAACTACTATTAACTCTGTCTGTACCTCTCATTATTTTATGAACTTCTATCAGGTCGCAATTCAACCTCCTATGCTTCAGTGAAAAAAGCCCCAGCCTATCTAGGATAATAAAATGTGAGGCTGGATGAACACAGCAGGCCAAGCAGCATCTCAGGAGCACAAAAGCTGACGTTTCGGGCCTAGACCCTTCATCAGAGAGGGGGATGGGGAGAGGGAACTGGAATAAATAGGGAGAGAGGGGGAGGCAGACCGAAGATGGAGAGTAAAGAAGATAGGTGGAGAGAGTATAGGTGGGGAGGTAGGGAGGGGATAGGTCAGTCCAGGGAAGACGGACAGGTCAAGGAGGTGGGATGAGGTTAGTAGGTAGATGGGGGTGCGGCTTGGGGTGGGAGGAAGGGATGGGTGAGAGGAAGAACCGGTTAGGGAGGCAGAGACAGGTTGGACTGGTTTTGGGATGCAGTGGGTCGGGGGGAAGAGCTGGGCTGGTTGTGTGGTGCAGTGGGGGGAGGGGACGAACTGGGCTGGTTTAGGGATGCAGTAGGGGAAGGGGAGATTTTGAAACTGGTGAAGTCCACATTGATACCATTAGGCTGCAGGGTTCCCAGGCGGAATATGAGTTGCTGTTCCTGCAACCTTCGGGTGGCATCATTGTGGCAGTGCAGGAGGCCCATGATGGACATGTCATCCAGAGAATGGGAGGGGGAGTGGAAATGGTTTGCGACTGGGAGGTGCAGTTGTTTGTTGCGAACTGAGCGGAGGTGTTCTGCAAAGCGGTCTCCAAGCCTCCGCTTGGTTTCCCCAATGTAGAGGAAGCCGCACCGGGTACAATGGATGCAGTATACCACATTGGCAGATGTGCAGGTGAACCTCTGCTTAATGTGGAATGTCATCTTGGGGCCTGGGATAGGGGTGAGGTAGGAGGTGTGGGGGCAAGTGTTTCCTGCGGTTGCAGGGGAAGGTGCCGGGTGTGGTGGGGTTGGATGGCAGTGTGGAGCGAACAAGGGAGTCACGGAGAGAGTGGTCTCTCCGGAAAGCAGACAGGGGTGGGGATGGAAAAATGTCTTGGGTGGTGGGGTCGGATTGTAAATGGCGAAAGTGTCGGAGGATGATGCGTTGTATCCGGAGGTTGGTAGGGTGGTGTGTGAGAACGAGGGGGACTTCACCAGTTTCAAAATCTCCCCTTCCCCTACTGCATCCCTAAACCAGCCCAGTTCGTCCCCTCCCCCCACTGCACCACACAACCAGCCCAGCTCTTCCCCCCCACCCACTGCATCCCAAAACCAGTCCAACCTGTCTCTGCCTCCCTAACCGGTTCTTCCTCTCACCCATCCCTTCCTCCCACCCCAAGCCGCACCCCCATCTACCTACTAACCTCATCCCACCTCCTTGACCTGTCCGTCTTCCCTGGCCTGACCTATCCCCTCCCTACCTCCCCACCTATATTCTCTCCACCTATCTTCTTTACTCTCCATCTTCGGTCCGCCTCCCCCTCTCTCCCTATTTATTCCAGTTCCCTCTCCCCATCCCCCTCTCTGATGAAGGGTCTAGGCCCGAAACGTCAGCTTTTGTGCTCCTGAGATGCTGCTTGGCCTGCTGTGTTCATCCAGCCTCACATTTTATTATCTTGGAATTCTCCAGCATCTGCAGTTCCCATTACCCCAGCCTATCTAGCCTTTTTTTGTTGTTCAAATCTTCCATAACCAGCAACATCCTGGTAAATCTCTTCTAAACATGTTGGGTCAAAATCCTGGAACTCCCATTCTAATGACATTGTGGCTCTACCTACAGCATATGGTTCAGGAAAGAGCACACTACCACCTTCTCAAGGGGCAACTCGGGACATGCAATCATTACAAGCACAGCCAGTTCCACTCACATGCCAAAAATGTATGATTCCCTCCATTTCAGCAAGGCTGGAAATTGCAAGTGTTAGCCCCAAAACGCAGCACTTCACATGTTCTCAGGGATTAGACTAGAATCAGATAGGAGTTTGCACATTTGTAGTTCACCAAGGCACCAATTGGAGGGTTGAACTAGTTATGAATTCTATCCTCCTTTAGACGAAATAGTCCTTTCAGTACATGTCTTACCATGTCAATTTTTTTGTTTATCAAAAACATTTTGTTGATTTAAATGCTGCCAAGAGTCACCCAGAGTTTGTTCTGTACAAGTGTTTGGCATGGAGTTTCAAATTTCTTGTTGTAAAGAGTGCAAGGGATAGTAATTCAAGGACTGCAACTTGCCCCCGACCCCCGCAGTGGTCAAGAACACCCTCGACCGTGTTTCCTGCAACTCATCCCTCACATCCCCTCCCTGCAATTACAATCAAACAGAATTCCCCTCGTCCTCATGTACCACCCCACCGACCTTCGGATCCAACGCAATATCCTCCGACACTTCCGCCATCTGCAACTCCAACTTCCTACAGACAAAGGGGGTGACCATGGGTACCTGCATGGGCTCAAACTATGCCTACTCCTTGTAGGTTATGTGGAACAATCACTCTTCCATACCTACACTGGCCCTAAACCCCACCTCTTTCTCCGTTATATTGATGACTGTATCAGCACCGCTTCGTGCCCCCACGAGGAGCTTGAACAGTTCATCCATTTCACCAACACCTTCCACCTCAACCTTAAGTTTACCTGGACCATCTCTGATAACTCTGTCTCTTCCCTGAACCTCTCTGTCTCTATCTCTCACAACCACCTAGAAACCGATGTTCATTTCAAGCCCACTGACTCCCACAGCTACCTAGAATACACCTCCTCCCACCCACCTTCCTGCAAAAATGCAATTCCCTATTCCCAATTCCTTCGCCTCCGTCGCATCTGCTCCCAGAAAGAGGCATTCCACTCCCATACATCTCAGATGTCCTCGTATTTCAGGGATCGCAATATCCCCCCCTCAGTGGTTGAGAATGCCCTCAACCGTGTCTCCCGCATTTCCCGCAACTCATCCCTCACACCCCCCTCCCCGCAATATCAACCAAAACAGAATCCCCCTCATGCCCATGTACCACCCCACCAACCTCCAGATCCAGCGCATTATCCTCCTACACTTCCGCCATCTGCAATCTGACCCCACCACCAAAGACATTTTTCTCTCCCCACCCTTGTCTGCTTTCCGAAGGGACCGCTCTCTCCATAACTCCCTTGTCCGCTCGACACTGCCCTCCAGCCCCATCATAACTGAGACTTACCCCTGCAACTGCAGGGAAGTGCTACACCTGCCCCCACACCTCCTCCCTCACCCCTATCCTAGGCCCCAAGAAGACTTTCCACATCAAGCAGATGTTCACCTGCCACCGCTGTTCCTTTTGTGGCCTCCTTTACATCAGGGAAACCAAGCGGAGGCTTGGAGACCGCTTTGCAGAACACCTACACTTGGTTCGCACTAAACAACTGCAAGTCCCAGTCACGAACCATTTCAACTCCCCCTCCCATTCCTCAGATGACATGTCCACCCTGGGCCTCCTGCAGTGCCACAACGATGCCACTCATAGGTTGCAGGAACAGCAACTCATATTCCCTGGGAGCCCTGCAGCGCAATGGCATCAACGTGGACTTCACAAGCTTCAAAATCTCCCTTCCCCCTACCACATCCCAAAACCTGCCCAGCTTGTCCCCGCCTCCGTAACCTGTCCTTCCTCCCAACTATCCCCTCCTCCCATCTCAAGCCCCACCCCCAACTTCAACCTACTAACCTCATTCCGCCCCCTTGACCTGTCCATCCTCCCTGGACTGACCTATCTCCTCCCTACCTCCCCACCTACACTCACCTTTACTGGCTCCATCCCTGCGTCTTTGACCTGTCTGTCTCCTCTCCACCTATCTTCTCCTCCATCCATCTTCTATCTGCCTCCCCCTCTCTCCCTATTTATTTCAGAACCCCCTTGCCCTCCCCCATTTCTGAGAAGGGTCTAGGCCCGAAATGTCAGCCTTCCTGCTCCTCTGATGCTGCTTGCCGTGCTGTGTTTATCCAGCTCTTCACCTTGTTATCTTGATTTTAATTTCATTCTGTATATTTTTTAAATGAAAAGCCATGACTTGGTTCCAGGAGCAGGAACCAGGTAATCTCAGGCTTGCTATGATACAAAGTTTGAACAGATAGAATCACAAATTTGCAAGGCTTTTAGTGAATCCAGACAGTCTGGATATTTGCTGCTTAATAACATTCTCAATTGCAGTGAAAAGTCATCGACTGAGACCCCGACAGCTGTCTCATATGAATAATATCTCACAGCTAAGATGCTTTCACTGTCATACAGAGGGACTGTGCATAATACATCTTTCATCTACTCCTAGGAATGTAATGAGCTCCCTCTGAATGCAGTGATCTCTGTGTGTCTGGGGTATTTCACAGTGGGTTTTGAAGGTCTCAGAATCAAAGAATGATGGAAGGTGCAGAAATATGCCATCTGGTTCATAGTGCCTGCACTGCCTCTTCAAACCAGCATCAGTACCTATGCCAATCTCATGCCTTTTCTCATACCCTTCCACACTATTTCAATCAAAATTATCATCCCATACCCCTCTTGAATGCTTCAATTGAACCTGCCTCCATCACATTTCAGGGCAGTGCATTTTATACTTGCTGTATGAAAAGGTTTTCTCTCACAACACAGTAGCTTCATTTGTGCATCACCTTAAATCTGTGCCCTCTCATTCTTGTTCCTTTTTATGAGTGGTAACAGTTTCTCCCTATGTACTCTGTTCAGCCCTCTGATAATTTTGAAAACCTCAATCATATCTCCTCTCAGTTACCGTCTCTTGAGGGAGAATAGTCCCAACTTTTTCACTCTATCATAGTCACTAAAGTTTCTCATTCCTGGCACCATTCTTATGAGTTTCTTCCACATTCTGTCCAATACATTCACATCCCTCCTCTAATGTGGTGACTACAACTGTACACAGTATCCAGCTGAGGTCGAACAAATGTCTTGTTTTAGTTGAATGTCACCTCTTGCTGTTGTACTCTATGACTCTATTCATAGAGCTGAGAACACTGCCTGCTTTATTTTCTGATTTCTGTACCTGTCTTGTCACCTTCAACTTGTGCACATATACACCCAGCTTCCTCTTCAAAGTGCGGTCTCTGCCTAACCTATCTCTTCCACTGCTGTGATTGTGTTCCTGTAACGAAACAGAAGTCAACATTAGACTTTGGAAATATTAAGACTGACTGTGATTGGCTTTCCCACTTCACCAGCTCCCTTTCCCAGCCATCACTATCTGAGATTATCAGAAGCTGATACACGCCCTTCACAAGTGTACAAGCTTCGTTCGGACCCGATGATGGGATGATGTCCACCCCACCTAACTCCCCACCTATGTCCGTGACACCACCCACGCCCTCCACCTCCTCCAGGACTTCCAATTCCCTGGCCCCCAACACCTCATATTCACCATGGACGTCCAGTCCCTGTACACCTGCATTCCGCATGGAGATGGCCTCAAGGCCCTCCGCTTCCTCCTGTCCCGCAGGCCCGACCAGGCCCCCTCCACCGACACTCTCATCCGCCTAGCGGAACTCGTCCTCACACTCAACAACTTCTCTTTTGACTCCTCCCACTTCCTACAGACTAAGGGGGTGGCCATGGGCACCCGCATGGGCCCCAGCTATGCCTGCCTCTTTGTAGGTTACGTGGAACAGTCCATCTTCCGCACCTACACAGGCCCCAAACCCCACCTCTTCCTCCGGTACATTGATGACTGTATCGGCGCCGCCTCTTGCTCCCCAGAGGAGCTCGAACAGTTCATCCACTTCACCAACACCTTCCACCCCAACCTTCAGTTCACCTGGGCCATCTCCAGCACATCCCTCACCTTCCTGGACCTCTCAGTCTCCATCTCAGGCAACCAGCTTGTAACTGATGTCCATTTCAAGCCCACCGACTCCCACAGCTACCTAGAATACACCTCCTCCCACCCACCCACCTGCAAAAATTCCATCCCCTATTCCCAATTCCTCCGCCTCCGCCGCATCTGCTCCCACGATAAGACATTCCACTCCCGCACATCCCAGATGTCCAAGTTCTTTAAGGACCGCAACTTCCCCCCCACGGTGATTGAGAACGCCCTTGACCGCGTCTCCCGCATTTCCCGCGACACATCCCTCACACCCCGCCCCCGCCACAACCGCCCCAAGAGGATCCCCCTCGTTCTCACACACCACCCTACCAACCTCCGGATACAACGCATTATCCTCCGACACTTCCGCCACTTACAATCCGACCCCACCACCCAAGACATTTTTCCATCCCCACCCCTGTCTGCTTTCCGGAGAGACCACTCTCTCCGTGACTCCCTTGTTCGCTCCACACTGCCCTCCAACCCCACCACACCCGGCACCTTCCCCTGCAACCGCAGGAAATGCTACACTTGTCCCCACACCTCCTCCCTCACCCCCATCCCAGGCCCCAAGATGACATTCCACATTAAGCAGAGGTTCACCTGCACATCTGCCAATGTGATATACTGCATCCACTGTACCCGGTGCGGCTTTCTCTACATTGGGGAAACCAAGCGGAGGCTTGGGGACCGCTTTGCAGAACACCTCCGCTCAGTTCGCAACAAACAACTGCACCTCCCAGTCGCAAACCATTTCCACTCCCCCTCCCATTCTCTTGATGACATGTCCATCATGGGCCTCCTGCACTGCCACAATGATGCCACCCGAAGGTTGCAGGAACAGCAACTCATATTCCGCCTGGGAACCCTGCAGCCATATGGTATCAATGTGGACTTCACCAGTTTCAAAATCTCCCCTTCCCCCACTGCATCCCTAAACCAGCCCAGTTCATCCCCTCCCCCCACTGCACCACACAACCAGCCCAGCCCTTCCCCCCCACCCACTGCATCCCAAAACCAGTCCAACCTGTCTCTGCCTCCCTAACCGGTTCTTCCTCTCACCCATCCCTTCCTCCCACCCCAAGCCGCACCCCCAGCTACCTACTAACCTCATCCCACCTCCTTGACCTGTCCGTCTTCCCTGGACTGACCTATCCCCTCCCTACCTCCCCACCTACACCCTCTCCACCTATCTTCTTTACTCTCCATCTTCGGTCCGCCTCCCCCTCTCTCCCTATTTATTCCAGTTCCCTCCCCCCATCCCCCTCTCTGATGAAGGGTCCAGGCCCGAAACGTCAGCTTTTGTGCTCCTGAGATGCTGCTTGGCCTGCTGTGTTCATCCAGCCTCACATTTTATTATCTCTCTCTCCATCCCTAAGAACTACCCAGTCTCCTCTTCGGACCATGAATCACCTCTGTCTCTGCCTCAGGTTGTCTGTTGCTGAATCCCTCAGCTATCACTTTCTCAATGCTAGTCTTAAATCTTTTTACCAGGCTCCCATTTGGGATGCTCATCTCATCCAAATGTCTGTACCTCACTCTGCTCCAATTCTGTCCTGTACCCTGCATTGTCTCCCTTCTCACTCCTTTCTCCGTAAAGTTGCGTCTTAATTCTGACCTCCTTGACCAAGGTTGTCCCTGAAACCTGTTGATACATCTTGTTGTTAGTCTCTACCTGAAAATGCTTCTGTGAAATGCTTTGGGCTGTTGAATACAATTAAAGGCATGATCTCAATGAAAGTTGTTGAGATTAATCTCTGTCGGGACTTGAGCAGATGTTTGCTGCACACTGGCAGTAGGGAAGGACCGGCTAAAAGAGATGTTGCCTTCGAGTTTGAGGGGGTTGAGCTGAAGTGCTGCCAAACTGTTTTGCTTTTCTTGTGCAGCTTAAAAGCAGCAACAGGGAATGTTGGGGCTGAGTGGTTGTTCTCGCAGCTCATTTTCCACAATTAGTAGGAGTTTGTTCTGGGGTGTTGTGTGGGGCAGTCCTCAGTGCCTGAAGTACATGGAATTCTTCCTCATTCTTGTGTTTGAAGGAGACACCATTTCAAGTTCCCTCTGGCTGACATATAACTTGCATAGAATCCCTACAGTGTGGTAACAAGCCATTCAGCCCAACAAGCCCACACTGACTCTCTGAAGAGCGTCCCACTCAGTTTTTCTCCTCCCCTACCCTATCCTTGCAGCCCTACAGCTCCCATGGCTAATCCACCTAAACTACACATCTTTGGACTGTGGGTGGAGACCCACACAGACATGGGGAGAATGTGCAAAGTCTGCACAGACAGTTGCCTGAGGCTGGGATTGAACCCGGGTGCCTGGTGCTGTAAGGCAGCGTGCTAACCACTGAGCCACCATGTCATCCCCTTCTTCTAAGCTCCAATGAGTACAGGACCAATCTATTCAACCTCTCCTCCTAAGGCATTCCCTCCATGCTTGGTATAAGCCTTCTGTGAACTGCCTCCAATGCCAGTCTATCTTTCCTTGGATAAAATAAGAAAATATACTGTAGCCAAATCTACAGACGACACAAAAGTAGATGGAGAGTGAAAGTTGTGAGAGGAATACAGTTTACAGAGAGGCATTTCCTTACACAGAGAGTGGTGGGCATGTGGTAGTGGAGTCAGATATTTTAGAGACTTTTAAGCGACTCTGAATAGGCACATGGAGGATAATAAAATGTAGGGTATGCAGGGTAGATTCACCTTAGTCAAATAATAGGTCAGCACAACATCGTGGGCCAAAGGCCCTGTACTGTTCTATGTTCTATGTCCTGTGTTCTGCGTTCTACGTTCTATGTTCTATATTGCTAGACGCAAATGGATTTTATTGTGGGAAAATGTAAATTTTGGAAGGGATAACAAAAACTTGTATTATCTAAATGGAGTAAACTGCAATGCAAAGGGATTTGGGGGTACTTGTATTTGAAACACAGAAAGCACAGGTGTAGCAGGTAATCTGAAAGGCTAAAGGAATGTTGGCCCTTATTTCAAGAGGTAGGGAAGTCTTATTGCAACTGTACAAGATGCTGGTGAGGCCACAACTGGAGTACTATGAGCTGTTTTACTTCCCTTGTTTAAGGAAAGGTATTATTTCATTGGAAACAGTTCAGAGAAGGTTCACTAGGATGATCCCTGGGACAGAGGAGTTGTTTTACCAAAATGACTAAATGGGTTGGGACTGTACTCTCTGAGGTTTAGAAGAAAAAAGAAATGAACCCGTTGAAACATATTGGATTCTTAAGAGACTAGACAGGGTAAATGCTGAGAGGATCTTTCCTCTCATGGGGATGTTTAAGATCAGAGGACAGTCTCAGAATAAAGGGGCACCAGTTTAAGACTGAGATAAGAGGAATTTCTTCTTTCAGTGTTGAGAGTCTTTGGCACTCCTTGCCACAGAGAGCTGTGAGGGCAGAGTCCTTTAGTACATTTAGAGCTAAGATAGAGAGATTCTTGGTCAGTCAGGGAATTAAGAGCGACAGGAAAAAAGGACGGGAAAGTAGATGTCAAGGAATGTCAAACAGCCTCAATCCTACTGAATGGCAGAGCACGCTCAAGGGACTGAATGGCCTGTTCCTTGTAGAGCCATAGAATCCCAACAGTGTAGGGATAGGCCATTCAGCCCAACAAGTCCACACTGACCCACCAAAGAGCTTCCCACCCAGATTCACTCCTCTGACCCATCACCATGCATTTCCCGTGGCTAATCCCCTAGCCTACATATGCTTGGACACGGCCAATCCACCTAACCTGCACATCCTTGGACTGTGGGACAGACATTGAGAGAATGTACAAACTCCTCACAGATAGTCACCCGAGGCTGGGATTGATCCCAGGTCCATGGTGCTGTGAGGCAGCAGCATTAGCCACTGTGCCACCTGTGGTCTAGTTGGCTGTGGTAAGGGACCCACAGCTATTCACAGTATTCCAGCTGTGGTCTGACAGGTACTTTGTACAGGTTTAGCAAACCTCCTTGCTTTCGTATTCCATTTCCTTTGAAATAAACGCCAACATTTCAATTATTTTCCCTCTTACCCACTGAACTTGGAAGCTAGCTTTTTGTGATACATGAATGAGGTTTGACAAATCAGCAAAGCTGGACCACATAGACATATGGGAACATATCACCATTTGTAACCATGTTGGAGATGTCACATTCTTGTCTGTTGCTTTCTCTTTAATCCTTTCAAGCAGAATCCGTGATTGGTAAATTTTCTCTGACAAAGCGTGGAAAGACTAGAGTCATCCTCCCTGCTGCCTGACAGTCTACGTTTGTACAGTAATTGTTGTTAAATGGATTGGAGTAATATGTTTGCTTGAGACAGTAATCGGCTGTCAAGTGTTCACAGCTCAATGCTTTCTTCTGGAGAATTAGGCAATAGTCTGGAATTCAATTCAACCTCCTCCTTGCACCCAACATTCCAATTCAAGGACAGCCCATTCAGCCTGTCTGCTCCATGCTGGTGTTTCTGCACTTCCTAATAGGAAAGGTTTCTCCTGATCTACTCATGACTTTGAAAACCACTACCAAATCTCCCCTCAGCCTTCTATTCTCCAAGAAGAACTCACAACTTCTCTAGTCTATTCTCATAACTGATGTTTCCCATCTCTGGAACCATTCTCAAAAATCATTTCTGCACCCTCTCCAATGTGTTCAAATCTTTTACGTAGTATGAAGAGTGATGGTATGATACAGGTACGATGACCTGGTACGATACAGGTACACTGTAGCAATCCCGTGTGACATTTAGAGTTATATATCACACTCCAGCAGAGGTTTAACCATTCTCCTACATAGTTGCAGCTGTTGTACTCTGTGCTCTCATTAATAAAGCTGAGACTATGATCTGCTTTATTAATAGCTCTCTCTGCCTATTCTGACACTTTCAGTTACTAATGTATGTATACACCCCAGTGCCTCTGCTCCTGCAGCCCCTTTAGGATTGTACTGCCCATTTTATACCGTCTTTCAATATTCTTCCAACCAAAGTGCATCACCTCACGCTTCTCTGTATTGAACCTCATTTGGCACCTTTCTGTCCACTGCACCAATTTGTCAATGTCTATTTGAAATTCCATACTGTCCTCCTCACAGGTTACAATTCTTCCAAATTTGGTGTCATCTGAAAACTTTGAAGTTATCCTCTGTGCACCAAGAACATTAATACATGTTAGGAAAATCAAGAGTCTCAATACAGATCCGTGCAGAACTCAAATACAGACTTTCTTTCAGCCTGAAAAATAGCCATTTACCATTGCTCAAAATAACTCAAACAACTGCGAATGTTTGAAATCAGAAACAAAAGCAGAAATTGCCAGCAATTTTGTATTTATGTTGCAAGTTTTCTTTTTGTACTATAACATATAACTTTCCTCACAAATTTGTTATATGGCACTGTATCAATCACCTTCTGCCAATCCATGAAGAGCACATCAACAGCATGATCCTCATTGAGGCTCTCTGTTACCTCTTCAAAAAAAAAAATCCAAGTCAGCTAGATGTAATTTTTCCTGAACAAATTCGTGCTGACTCTTCTGAATTAACTCACATCGTTCCACGTTCTATCATGAATGATTGTTTCTAGAAGTCTCCCCACTATCAAAGTGATTGATCTGTCATTGCTGGGATTGTCCTGACAAGCTTTCTGGAAAAAAGGCAATAAATTTGGTATTTCTCCAGTCCCCCAGCAACTTCTATGAGTCCAGACAGGATTGTGGCCAGTACCACTGCAATTTCCACTCTCTGTCCCTTCATTAAACCATTCCCTATTTCTGTGACCTTTTCCAGACCCTACATCCCTCCCTATCTCTGCACCCTCTTCCACCCTCTTCCTAGCTCTGTAACTTCCTCCAGTCCCTTGACCCCTTCCTATCTCTGTAACCACCTTCAATTCTGCACTCTCGCAAAATACCTTGATTCCCATCTCTGCACTGTCAGCGACCATGCCTTCAGCTGCTTGGGGGCCGAACCCTCAAATTCCCTTCCTAAACCTTTTCACTTCTCTCCCTCTCTCTCTTCTCTTTTAATCTGCTCCCTAAATCCTACTTCTTTGACCAGGGGTTTTGATCACCTATCATTAGTAACCCCTTGCATGTCTTGGGTGTCATTTATGTTCATGGTCCAGCAAGGAAGAAACAGAGCATCACGGTGAAATGATCTTTTTTGGGGTGACAAGCTGTAAACAGTGAACTGCCACCAAGAATTTGATGCCTGCTCAGTTATTTGCGATTAATCAATGACTTGGATATGGGGAACAAAGGTATCGTACTAAAATGTGCTGTCAGTAGGTCTATTCATAAAACCTCATGATTGTAGCGGGTTTGCAAACAGAGTTAGGTTACATGAGTGGGCCTAAAGTTAATAGATGGAGTGAACATTGTTAAAAGGTGATCTTGACCAGTTTGGCAGGACGAACAGAAATATGGCAGATTATTTAGGTGGAGAGAGTTTGCAGAACTTTGATTGACAAGTTGATTGAGCGGGCAGATAGCTGGCAGATGTAGTTCAATTCAGAGAAGAGGGAAGTTATGTACTTTGGTTGGGAGAACTTTGTAAAACAATATAAAATATAGGGTATAATTTTAAAGTTGGTGCAGGAGCAGGTAGACCTGGGTTTAAATGTGCACAGATCATTGAAGGGACAGGATAGGCAGTGAGAGCAGGTAGTAAAGCAGGCAATGATCTTGGTTTATAGTATAGATTATAAGAGGAAGGAGGTAAAGTTGAATGTGTACAAAACACTTGTTAGACACTGTATTGTGTACAGTATGGGCACCACATTACAGGAAAGATGTGAACACATAGAGAGAGTGTAAGAAGCGATTCTCAAGAATGGTTCCAGGACTGACAACCTTCAGTGATGAGGATAGATTGAAAAGAAGTTGGAGCTGCTGTACTTGGAGAAGAGAAGGCTAAGAGGAGATTTTATTGAGGTTTTCAAAATCATGAACAAGTTGGATAGAGTGGGCGGCATGGTGACTCAGTGGTTAGCACCGATGCTTCACAGTGCCACGGACCTTGGTTCAATTTGAACCTCAGGTGACTGTCTGTGTGGAGTTTGCACATTCTCCCCATGTCTGCGTGGGTTTCTTCTGGGTGCTCTGGTTTCCTCCCACAGTACAAAAACATGCAGGTTAGGTGGGTTGACCATGTTGAATTGCCCGTTCTGTCTGGGGATGTGTGGGTTAATATGTTAGAATGGGACATGCAGGGTTACAGGTGGGGTGCTCTTCAGAAGGTCGGTGTGGACTTGTTGGAATGAATGGCCTGTTTCCACACTGGAAGGGTACTATGGTACGAAACTGTTTCTTCTTGTAAGGGTACAAAAATGAGACGGGATTAGATTTACGATGATATGCAAATGAAACAAGGCTAATGAGAGAAAATTCTCGCACAGCAAGTAGTTAGGGTCTGGAATGCACTGTCTAGAAATATAGTGGAGGCAGGCTGAATTGAGGCATTTAAGAAGGGCATTAGATGATTATTTGGAGAGAACTGGTGTGCAAGGGAATGGGAAAAAGGCAGGAGATTGTCACTGGATAGTTGAGCCAGTATGGTGGGCCAAATGGCCTCCTTCTGTACCATCATAGTTCTGTAATTCTGTAAACTCTGAAGCACAGGGGGATCTGGGTGACCCCTACATGAAGTTAATCTGCAGGTACAGCAAGTGATCAGGGAGACAAAAAATAAAATATTGTCATTTATTGCATAGGGATTGGAGTATAAAAGTTGGAATGTTTTACTGCAACTGTACAGGGCCTTGGTGAGACCACATCAGGAGTACTGGACAGCTTGGTCCTCCTTATTTGAGAAAAGGCATAATTATTTTAGAAGCTGTTCGGAAAAGTTTCACTCAATTCAGTCCAAAGGTGGCGGTGATTATCCTTTGAGGAACTATCATAAAGTGGGATCTCCATGTATTGGAGTTCAAAAGAATGAGAGCTAATTGTGTGGAAACACATGGGACTAGATCTGAGACTGGATGCTTGGGAGCATGGCTTTTTTAGATATGTAAAAGTTAAAAGAGAGGCAGTAGTGAAAATTAGACCACTGGAAAATGAGGCTGGAGAAGTAGTATGGAGAGCAATGAAATGGTAGAGGAACTAGCTACTTTGCATCTGTTTTCACAGTAGAAGACACCAGCTGTATACCAGCACTTCGAGAGGGTCAGGAGGCTGAGATGAGTGTGGTGGCCATCACTGAGGAGCAGGTGCTGGGGAAGCTGAAAGGTCTGAAGTTGGACCACATGTATTACATCCCAGAGTTCTGAAGGAGATAGCTGAGGAGATTGTAGAGGCATTGATGATGATCTTCCAGGAATCACTGGAGTCAGAAAATCTCTTAGGACTAGAAAATGGTCAATACGACATCCTGTTTAAAAAGGAAAGGAGGCAGAAGACAGGAAACTGGTTAACTAGTTGTTGGTAGACTTTAGAGTCCATTATTAGGAATGAGATTGTGGAGTACTTGGAAATGCATGGTAAAATAGGGCTATGTCAAGAGATAGTAGGAATTGCTGATGCTGAAGAATCTGAGATAACACGGTGTAGAGCTGGATGAACACAGCAAGCCAAGCGGCATCAGAGGAGCAGGAAAGCTGACGTTCCAGGTTGAGACCCTTCTTCAGAAAATGGGTCTTGACCCGAAATGTCAGCTTTCCTGCTCCTGTGATGCTGCTTGGCCTGCTGTGTTCATCTAGCTCTACACCATGTTATCTAGGGCTATGTCAACAAGGCTTCACCCAGGGGAAGTTATGCCTACCAAATCTGTTAGAATTCTTTGAGGCAATAGCAAGCAAGTTAGACAAAGGAGAGCCAGTGGACGTGATCTACTTGGATTTCCAGAAGGTCTTTAACAAGGCAGCACACAGGAGGCTGATAAATAATATGGTATTAGAAGCAAGATACTAGCATTGTCAGAGGATTTGCTGACTGGTAGAGGACAGAGAGTGGGGATAAAGGGGTCTTTTTCAGGGTGACAACCGGTGACTAGTGGGGATCTGTAGGTGCAGTATTGAGACCACAACTATTCACATCATACATTAATGATTTGGATGAATGAATTAAGGGCATTGTTGCTCAGTTTACAGATGACAAAAAGATAGGAGCAGAGATACATAGTGTTGAGGAAGCTGGAAGGCTGTCGAGGTCTTGGACAGGCTAGCAGGCTGGGCAAAGAGGTAGCAGATGGAATACAATGTGACAAACTGTGAGTTTACACAGTTTGGTGGGAAGAATAGAGGCATAGAATATTTTCTAATTGGGGAAAGGCTGTGTAAATCTGAAGCACAAAGGGACTTGGGAGTTCTAGTTCAGAACTCTCTTAAGGTTAACATGCAGACTCAGTTGGCAGTTAGGAAGGCTAATGCAATGTTAGCATTAATTTCAAGAGGGTGAGAATGCTAGAGGTTGTAGACATGCTCACTGAGCCAGTGTGTTTGATTGCAGACGTTTTGTCACCCAGCTGGGTAACATTGTCTGTGCACCCCCCCCCCCCCCCCCCCCCCGCCTCCCCGGTGAAGCATTGGTGTTCTGTCCTGTTTGTTGTTTATATGCCTCGGTTTGCTGAGGTGGTTGGCATCACTTCCAGTTCTGTTTTCCAGTGGTTTGTATGTTGGGTCCAGTTCAAGTTGTTTGTTGATAGAGTTCTGGTTGGAATGCCAGGGCTCCAGGAATTCCCTGGCATGGCTCTGTTTGGCTTGTGCTATTACGGATGCATTGTCCCACTCAAATTCATGTCCTTCGTTGTCCGTATTTATTGAGACCACTGAGAATTAGTCAAGTCTCTTGGTGGCTAATTGGTATTTGCATATCCTTATTGAGGGTTTTCTTCCAGTTTGGCCTATGTAATGTTTCTAACAGTCCTCGCATGGTATTTTGTACGATAGTTTTATTGGTTTTGGGTATGGGATCCTTTACGTTCATCAGTAGCTGTTGCAGGCTGGTTGTTGGTTTGTGGGCCCATGATACCTAGGTGTATGAGTAGCCTTATGGTCATCTCTGATATATCTGTGATGTAAGGTAGGGTGACTGGTGTGTCTGGCCATGTTGTGTCTTCTTGTTGGCGTCTGTCATGGATGTAATGGCAGATTATGCTTTTTGGGTATCCATTCCTTTTAAAAACTCTGTATAAATGCTCCTGTTCTGCTTTGTGCAGCTGCTGCATTAGGCTGTGGCTCATTTGAATAACGTCCTGATGCAGCTCCATTTATGAGTGTTGGGGTGGTTGCTGGAGTAATTAAGAATCGGGTCTGTATGAGGAGTCTTTCTGTATATGCTAGTTTGGAGTTCCCTGTTGTTCTTATGTTCTACCATTATGTCTAGGAAGAGTAGTCAGTTATTGTTTCCTTCTTTGGTAAATTTTATTGTGGTGAGCGTGTTGTGTAAGTATCGGTGGGTTTCTTCTTGTCTTGTGCATTTGCTAATCATGAAGGTGTCATCTATATATCAAACCCAGCATTTGGGTTGTATGGTAATGTTCAGAGGGACTTGGATTTACATCCCACCATAGAAGGTAGTGAATACAGATGTGGATCTTGAGAGTTCAATGATGACTCAAATCCATTCATCCACAATTCTTTGCTGATCTGTGTGCAACCTTGCAAATAGTTTTGTCATGTGCACACTCCTGCCCTCTCTACTCCATCCTCCCATTGCCTGGTGAGTTCTGTGGATTTGGTAGCCAGGCTGGAGTAGAGGACTACGTGAGAGATTTTTGATGAGCCTATGGTGCGTAACCCTTTGTGAGTCACTTTGCCCACCATTAGGTGTAATGAGTGCTTTTAACAAATGGGATGATTTGACATGAAAAGGCATGTAGGAGTGAAAGAGTGGAGAGAGTCGTGACGTTGTCGAGGGATGTCATTCACCTGTGCCCTTCCAGACTGTGCTGAAACTGATACAAGATTGACAGAGACCTCTCAACTACAAATCAGTTTGATCGCAGAGCCTAAAATAGGCCCAATCCAAGGTTGCATTGGATACATTTGATTTTTGAACTTTGTTTGCCTGACAGGAATTTCTGTAAGAAAAAAAATTCACAAGACATTAGCTGAACACCTCCAGGGAGAATTAGTGAAGGAGACTCAGAGAGATGATAATCCATTTTTGCCTGGTTGTCATGGAAACAGGCTTTCTGGAGAAAGATTTGATCCAGTGCTCGTTGCTCTCAATGGGAGTGCTTTCTGTTCTCCTCCCTGACAGTTTAGGAGAATGTTATTCACAGAGAGAGAAAAACAAGCCAGAGGCCTAGAGGCCAGGTTAGATAGGGTCCTCCAAGGGAGATGTTCACAGAGTGTTTATATGTAGAACAGATATTAGGAGTGAGTGACAGAGTAGAATCTCATCAAGGGATGTGTGGGGAAGAAGAGTTTCTGTACGAAGTAACAGCTATCCAGGAATGATTTACGGAGTGCAGTAGATTTGTAGTGGTTCAGGGTGGTTTATAGGTGGAACAGTAGATAACCGGAATTGAGTTATACATTGGAATCTAGTCAGGGGGTCCGGGTCAACTAATGTATAGAATAACACATACCAAGGAGGGAGTTACAATGTGGAACCTAATTGTGGGGTTCAGTAGTTTATATATAGAATAACAGATACCCATGAATGAGTTGGGATCATTGGAATCTCTTCTGGGGTAGAGGTGACCTGGACAAGAGAGACAGGCTACACCTGAGCAGTTTGGTGTTAACGATCACAATATGTGGTGTATACCACTGGGCAAGAGTTATAGCTGGGGGAAAGGCAATTACAATGAGATTAGGCAAGATTTAGGGAGCATAGAATGGGGAAGGAAACTGCAGGGGATGGGCACATTAGAAGTGTGGAGCTTATTCAAGGAAAAGCTCCTGTGTGTCCTAGATAAATATGTATCTGTCAGGCAGGGAGGAAGCTGTAGAGTGCAGGAGCCGTGGTTGACGAAGGTGCTGGAATCTCTGGTCAAGAGGAAGAAGAAGGTTTATGTTAGGATGAGATGTGAAGGCTCAGTTAGGGCACTTGAGGGCTACGAGGTAGCCAGGAAAGACCTAAAGAGAGAGCTCAGAAGAGCCAGGAGGAGACATGAGAAGTCGTTGGCAGATAGGATCAGGGTAAACCCTAAGGCTTTCTATAGGTATTTAAGGAATAAAAGAATGACGAAAGTAAGATGAGGCCCAATCAAGGATAGTAGTGGTAAGTTGTGTGTGGAGTCAGATGAGATAGGGGAAGCGCTAAATGAATATTTTTCAACAGTATTCACTCTAGAAAATGACAATGTTGTCGAAGAGAATACTGAGATACAGGCGACTAGACTAGGTGGGATTGAGGTTCACAAGGAAGAGGTATTAGAAATCCTTCAGAGGATGAAGATAGATAAGTCCCCTGGGCCAGAAGGGATTTATCCTAGGATACTCTGGGAAGCCAGGGAGGAGATTGCCGAGCCTTTGGCATTGATCTTAACTCGTCATTGTCTACAGGAATAGTGCCAGACGACTGGAGGACAGCAAATGTGGTTCCCCTGTTCAAGAAGGGGAGTAGAGACAACCCTGGTAATTATAGACCAGTGAACCTTACCTCAGTTGTTGGTAAAGTGTTGGAAAAGGTTATAAGGGATAGGATTCATAATCATTTAGAAAAGAATAAATTGATTAGGGATAGTCAGCACAGTTTTGTGAAGGGAAGGTCGTGCCTCACAAACCTTATTGAGTTCTTTGAGAAGGTGACCAAACAGGTAAATGAGAGTAAACCGGTTGATGTGGTGTATATGGATTTCAGCAAGGCGTTCGATAAGGTTCCCCACAGGAGGCTATTGTACAAAATGTGGAGGAATGGAATTATGGGAGATATAGCAGTTTGGATCGGAAATTGGCTTGCTGAAAGAAGACAGAGGGTGGTAGTTGATGGAAAATGTTCATCCTGGAGACCAGTTACTAGTGGTGTACCGCAAGGGTCGGTGTTGGGTCCACTGCTGTTTGTCATTTTTATAAATGACCTGGATGAGGGCGTAGAAGGATGGGTTAGTAAATTTGCAGACGGCACTAAGGTCGGTGGAGTTGTGGATAGTGACGAAGGATGTTGTAGGTTGCAGAGAGACATAGATAAGCTGCAGAGCTGGGCTGAGAGGTGGCAAGTGGAGTTTAATGCAGACAAGTGTGAGGTGATGCACTTTGGTAGGAGTAACCGGAAGGCAAAGTACAGGGCTAATGGTAAGATTCTTAGTAGTGCAGGTGAGCAGAGAGATCTCGGTGTCCATGTACACAGATCCTTGAAAGTTGCCACCCAGGTTGACAGGGCTGTTAAGAAGGCATACAGTGTTTTAGCTTTTATTAATAGAGGGATTGAGTTCTGGAACCAAGAGGTTGTGGTGAAGCTGTACAAAACTCTGGTGCGGCCGCACTTCGAGTATTGTGTACAGTTCTGGTCACCGCATTATAAGAAGGATGTGGAAGCTTTGGAAAGGTTGCAGGGGAGATTTACTAGGATGTTGCCTGGTATGGAGGGAAGGTCTTTCGAGGAAAGGCTGAGGGACTTGAGGCTGTTTTCATTAGAGAGAAGTTTGAGAGGTGATTTAATAGAAACATATAAAATAATCAGAGGGTTAGATAGGGTGGATAGGGAGAGCCTTTTTCCTAGGATGGTGACGGCGAGTACGAGGGGGCATAGCTTTAAATTGAGGGGTGAAAGATATAGGACAGATGTCAGAGGTAGTTTTTTTACTCAGAGAGTAGTAAGGGAATGGAACGCTTTGCCTGCAACGGTAGTAGATTCACCAAGTTTAGGTACATTTAAGTCGTCATTGGATAAGCATATGGACGTACATGCAATAGTGTAGGTTAGATTGGCTTGAGATCGGTATGACAGGTCGGCACAACATCGAGGGTCGAAGGGCCTGTACTGTGCTGTAATGTTCTATGTTCTATGTTCTATGAATGACAGACTGGAATCTAATTGAGGGGCTCAGGAGGATTTATGTACAGAGTAACAGATACCCTGGAGTGAGTTACAAATCATTAGATAATCGAGATGCTCAGGGTGGCTAACTGAAAGAATAATAAATATCAAAGAGTCAGTGACACCATGGAATCTAATCCAGGTGTTTGGAGTGGTTTATGTTCGGAATAACGAATACCCCGCACTGAGTTATAGACTGGAGTCTAATGGAGTGGTTTGAGATGAGTAACTGTACCACAACAGGTACGAAGGAGTGAGTTACAGTCTGGAATCTAATTGAGGTGCTCAAGGTGGTTCTTACATAGAATAACAGCTACCTGGCAATAGATTATAGACTAGAACCTAATCGGGGAGTTTGGGATGTTTAGGTGTAGAATTGCAGGTACTCTAGGGTGAGTTATGAATTGGAATCTAATGAGGGATTTAGGATATTTAGGTATAGAATAACAGGTACCTGGGCTTGTGTTAAACTGGAATCTAATTGAGGGGCTTACATGTAGAATAATAGATATTCATGAATGAAATACAGACTGGAATATAACTGAGGAGTTCGGTGGGATTTATATGTAGAATGACATACCCTAGTATAAGTGACTTACTGGAGTCTAATGAGGGATTTGGGGTGTTTAATTGTAGAATAACAAATGGTGGGGTGTGAGTTACAGTGTGGAATCTAACTGAGTGGTTCAGGATGGTTTATATATAAAATAACAGATACCCAGTGTGCAGTATTCTACCCAGGAGTGAGGTTTATTTTGTGTTTTTCTCTCCCTGGCTTGTTCTGTGAACCTCCATTTTTGCAATGTGGTTCCTCTCCTTTGTATCCACACGAAAATAAGGGTCATTCCATTACCCGGACAGTGCTTCCTCTCATTCAGTTTCAAATTTTATTTCAAAAGGTTGTGAAAAGTTAGTCTAATAATGGCACTCCTCATTAGCCAGGAGCAATGGCTGCTTTGCTACATTTTTCTTCCCGAATTTAGAGGATTGTAAAAGGCGACACCGAGCAATACTGAAATGCAGATGTGGAATGAGAGGTTTGCAGTATGGCTCATCAACACAGCAGTCCGAGATCAGCAATAACAACTGTCAAAGCTTTCCATGGCATCTGTGACACAGGTCATTGAGTCATACAGCATGGAAACAGACCCCTTGGTCCAACTAGTCCCTGCTGACCATGTTCCCAAACTAAATTAATGCCACCTGCCTGCATTTGGCCAATATCCCTCCAAATCTTCCCCAAATATCCTTTGAATACACACACACGCACACACACACACACACACACACACACACAAAAGATGGTCCTTTCTAAATCCTTCCACTCTCACCTTAAAACCTATACCCTCCAGTTGTGGACACCCCCTACCCTGGGAGAAAGACCTTGACTATTCATCCTTTCCATGTCCCTCATGAAACAAACAAAGAAGAAACAAAGAAACCTACAGAAAGGAACAGGCCCTTTGGCCCTCCAAGCCTGCGCCGATCAAGATCCACTGTCTAACCTGTCATCTATTTTCTAAAGGTCTGTGTTCATTTGCTCCCTGCCCATCCATGTACCTGTCCAAATATATCTTAAAAGACGCTAACGTGTCTGCGTCTACCACCTCCACTGGCAACGCGTTCCAGGTGCCCACCACCCTCTGTGTAAAGAACTTTCCACGCATATCTCCCTTAAACTTTCCTCCTCTCACTTTGAACTCATGACCCCGAGTAATTGAGTCCCCCACTCTGGGAAAAAGCTTTTTGCTATCCACCCTGTATATACCCCTCATGATTTTGTAGATCTCAATCAGGTCCCCCCTCAATCTCCATCTTTCTAATGAAAATAATCCTAATCTATTCAACCTCTCTTCATAGCTAGCACCCTCCATACCAGGCAACATCCTGGTGAACCTCCTCTGCACCCTCTCCAAAGCATCCACATCCTTTTGGTAATGTGGCGACCAGAACTGTACACAGTGCTCCAAATGTGGCCGAACCAAAGTCCTATACAACTGCAACATAACCTGCCAACTCTTGTACTCAATGATTTTATAAACCTCTATAAGATCACCCCTCAGTGTCTGATGCTCCAGCAAAAACAGCCTATTTAGCTTCTCGCTATAGCTCAAACTCTCCAACCCTAGCAACATCCTTGTAAATCTTTTCTGAATTCTTTCAAGTTTAACAACATATTTCTTACAGCAGGAAGATGAGAATTGCATGCAGTATTCCAAAAATGGCCTAACCAAATGTCCTGTACACCCACAAACTGACCTCCCAACTCCTATACTGGATGGACTGGTGAATAAAGGCAAGCATACCAAATGCCTTCTTCACTACCCTATCTACCTGGAAGTCCAACTTTCAGGGAGCTATTAACCTGCACTCCAAGGTCTCTTTGTTCAGCAACGCTCCCCTTACCATCAAGTATGTAAGTCCTGCCTTGTTTTGCCCGAGCATTGCCCTAACCTGACATTTATCTAAACTAAATTCCATCTGCCAGTCCTTGGCCCATCTGACTGAGGTCCCTTTATACTCTGGGGTAACCTTCTTTGCAGCCCACTACACCACCAATTTCAATGTCATTTGCAAACTTACTAACCATATTTCTTATATTTGCACCCAAATCATTTATATAAATGGCAAAAAGCAGTGGACCCAGCACCAACCCTTGTGGCATATCACTGATCACAGGCCTCCAATCCAAAAAGCAACCCTCTGTCTCCCATTTTGAACTCCCCCACTTTAGGGAAAAGACCTTCACTGTTCTCCTTGTCTGTGCCCCATAATTTTACAAACGACTATAAGGTTACCCCTCAAACTTCTACGCTCCAGTGAAAAACATTCCAGCCCATCCAGCCTCTCTTTATAAGATGTTTGTATACATATACAAACAGATTCAAGAACAACTTCTTCCCTGCTGTTATTAGACTTCTGAATAGATTACTCAAATTTTGAATTTAACATTGATCTCGGTCTCTCTCTGGACCTCATCTGTTCCCATAATGTTGTATTTTTTTGCACTGTTCTATTACCCTTTGCACTTTGTATGGTATGATCTGCCTGTACTGCATGTAAAACAAAATGTTTCACTGTACCTGGGTACATGTGACAATAATAAATCAAATCAAGTCAAACCCTCCGTTCCCAGCAGTATCCTGGTAAATCTTTTCTGAAACCTCCTCCAGTTTAATCTGGGTGACCAAATGCACACTGTACTCCAGAAGAAGCCTCACCAGTTGTCTTGTACATGATGCCGCAACTCCTATATTCAAAGATCTGAGCAATAGAGGGCAGAGATTGTTAGAGTGAGGGGTGTAGCAGTATTACAGTGAGAGATGCACAAGTGTTACAGTAAAGGAGGGGTGTGACATTGTAACAATGGGACATGTTGGGTATATCAGGTAGAGTTACAGAGAGGGGATTGGGGTATATGAGAGAGTGTTATAGTGAAGGGTGTGGAGCGTGATTGTGTTACAGTGAGGGGTGCTTGGTATATCAGTGTTACAGTGAGGAGATTGGAGTGTATTACAGTGAGTTACAGTGAGGGGCTTGAGTATATCAGAGTGTGTTACAGTGAGGTGCGAGGGATCTATCGATGATTACAATGAGAGGTATGTATATTGCAGTGTTACTGAAGAGTATTACAGTGTTGTGAGGGCTTTGGTATATTATCAGTGTATTACAGTGCGTGTTTGGGATACATCAGAGTGTTACTGTGAGGGATGTGGCTTATGTCAGAGTGTTACAGTCAGGGATTTGCAGTATTTCAAGAGTGTTACAGTGAGGGATGTGATATATACCAGAGACTTCTGCGGAGAGGCATATATCTGTGTTACAATGAAGAGTGTGCCACATATCAGAGCATTACGGTTAGGGGAGTAGGGTATATGAGTGTTACAGTGAGGGTTGTGGCTTATATTAGTGTGTTACAGTAAAGAATGAGGGTTATATCACCATAAGAGCAGTGGGCTATCTTAGAGTGTTACAGTGAGGGGTGTGGTATATATCAGTGTTTCATGAGCTGTGTTGGATATAGGAAAGAGTCTTACAGTGAGGATATATTGATGTTATAGTGAGGGCAGTGGGTAATATCCAGTGAGGGTCATGGGTTATATCAGATTGTTAACAATGAAGATGTGCAGAATATCAGAGTGTTACTCTGAGAGCTGTGAGCTGTATAGTAGAGGTGTCACAGTGAGGAGTGTGGGGTGTATCAAAAAATGTTACAGTGAGGGGTGTGGGGTATATCAGAGAGTTTTACAATAGAGAGTGTCAGATGTATTAGAATTTTTTTAGATTAGATTCTGTACAGTGTGGAAACAGGCCCTTCGGCCCAACAAGTCCACACCACCCCTTAAAGCATCCCACCCAGACCCATCCACCTATAACGCACACACCCCTGAACACTATGGGCAATTTAGCATGGCCAATCCACCCTAACGTGCACATCTTTGGACTGTGGGAGAAAACCGGAGCTCCCAGAGGAAACTCACGCTGACACGGGGAGAATGTGCAAACTCCACGCAGACAGTTGCCCGAGGCTGGAATCGAACCCAGGTCCCTGGTGCTGTGAGGCTGCAGTGCTAACCACTGAGCCACCGTGCCGCCCCGGTGTATAGCGAGAGTGTAAGATATATCCGTGTATTACCGTGAGGTGTGTGGGATATATCAGCATTATGTTGTTGGTTGTGGGATATATCAGAGACTGTTACAACATGTAGCAGTATTACGGTGATGGGTGTGGTATATATAAGACAGTCTTATAGTGAGTGGTGTACCAATATCATCGCATGGGGTGTGGGGCATACCCATGGGTGGCACGGTGGCTCAGTGGTTAGCACTGCAGCCTCACAGCACCAGGGACCCGAGTTCAATCCCAACCTTGGGCGACTGTCTGTGTGGAGTTTGCACATTCTCCCTGTGTCTGCGTGGGCTTCCTCCCACAGTCCAAAGATGTGCAGGCTAGATGGATTGGCCATGCTAAATTGCCTTAGTGCTCAGGGGTGTGGGTTATGGGGGAATAGGTCTGGGTGGGATGTTTCAGGGGGTGGTGTGGACTTGTTGGGCCAAAAGGCCTGTTTCCACACTGTAGGGAATCTAATCTAATCTTTTTTAAAAAAAATTGTCACAGTGAGGGTGATGAGGTACATCAGAGAGTATGACAGTGTGAATGTGGTGTGTATCTGTTTCAGTGAGGAGTATGGGGCATATCAATGAGTGTTACAGTGAGGGGTGTGAGGTACATCAGAGTGGTACAGTAAGGTGTTTTGGGGTATATGAGAGATTTACAGTGAGGGGTATATCAGCATTCCCACGAGGGGCATCTTGTGGTTTGATTCTTTGTCTTGGCATTGTGCCATGCAGTGTTTGGTGGGAGAGACAGTATAATTTGATGTTTTGTCTCTCATCACTCATAGTTACATGATGCTGAATGGATTCTTTGTGTTGATTCTCAGCTGTCTGGGGCCACATGGTTAGTAATACAGCTTCTGTGTTGATATTCAGGCAATCAGGGAAAGAAATAACTGCATTTACTTGTCTGTGTGTGTGTTTGTCTGCCTGTGCAACCATCAGTCCATGTGTGTCCCCTTGAGTGTTGTGTGTGCGTGTGTGTCCATCCACATGCATATGCACATTTAATACAAAAAAACAAGTTTAGGCTACTTATAGACAAATAAGAACTACAGATGCTGGATTTCTGAAGAAGGGTCTCAAACCGAAATATCAACTTGTCTGCTGCTGTGATGCTGCCCGGCCTGCTGTGTTCCTCCAGCTCCACACTGTGTTATACAAGATTAGGCTACTTGACCTTTTAAGCCTTCTCCACCATTCAAAAAGATTGTGGCTGATCTGATTTTAGTCTCAACTCCACATTCCTGCATATCCTCTGATCATCTTTCATCCCAGCAGTCTTCAAGAATTTATCTACCTCTGTCTTTAAAATTTTGAAAGATTCTATGCCCACTGCCTTTTGAGGAAGGGAATTCCAAAGATTCTCAGTCCTCTTTGAGGAAAAAAAACTCATCTGTGTTTTAAATGGGCATCCCCTTATTTTTAAACTATGACCCTAGTTCTAAACTCTATCCCAACAGAAAACAGAATTTCAACATCTACCGTCCTCTCAGAATGTTTTATGTTTCAGTGAAGTCACTTCTGAGTCTTCTAAACTCGGGGGTAAGAACCAGTCTGTCTAGCCTTTCTTCATAAGGCAGCTCACTCATTCGAGGTATTAATCTAGTAAGCCCTCTATGAACTGCTTCCAGTACATGAACATCCTTCTGGAAGTATGGTGACCAGGACTGTACACAGTCATCCAGTCTCGCCAGTCTCTTGTATAACTGCAGCATTATCTCCCAATTCTGGCATTTAATTCCCCTCACAATAAAACAGAACATTCTTTTGGATTTCCTCATTACTTGCTGTGTCTGTGTGCTAACTTCCTACGGCACGGTGGCTCAGTGGTTAGCACTGCTGCCTCACAGTGCCAGGGACCCAGGTTCAATTCCAACTGTCTGTGTGGAGTTTGCACATTCTCCCTGTGTCTGTGTGGGTTTCTTCTGGGAGCTCCAGTTTCCTTCCACAGTCCAAAGATGTGCAGGCTAGGTGGATTGGCCATGCTAAATTGCCCGTAGCATTCAGGGATGTGTAGCTTAGGTGGATCATAAGGGGATGGATCTGAATGGGATGGTCCAAGGGTTGGTGTGGACTTGTTGGGCTGAAGAGCCTGTTTCCACACTGTAGGGATTCTGTGATCTATTATGTATGACTCATGTACTAGGACACCCGGATCTCCCTGCATTTCAGAAAGCAGCAGAACATTTCTGCAGCATCTTCACTAAAAATGTGCTTTTTTATATTCTTTCTGCCAAAATGGACAGTTTTACACGTTCCCATATTATACTCCATTTGCTAGATCTTTGCCACTCACTTAACCTAGCTGTTTCCTTTACAAGCTCCTTGTGTTGTTTTCACAACTCACTTCTGTGTATGTCTATGTTTAATATGTGTTTGTATCTAAGTACTTCACATGTAGATATCGCTGAGAATTTATTTCCCTTCCCCAGGTGTCCATGAGATGATAGTGAGCTGCTTTCTTGAACTGCTCCAGTCTATGTGATGTAGGTAGACCCCCAGGGCCATTAGGGATGGAATTTCAGGATTTTGACCTAAGTGACAATGATGGAAAGACAAAATATTTGCAAGTCAGCATGATGAGTGGCTTATTCTCCTAGATGGTAATGGTTGTGCGTCTAGAAGGCGCTGTCTAAGGATCTTTGCTGAATTTCTCCTGTGCATCTTGTAGATACTACACACTGCTGCTACTGAGTGTCAGGGATGGACACAGTCATAGAGATCTACAGCACAGAAAAGGGCCCTTTGGCCTATCATACCTATGATAAATGCAGGGTTTGGGGTGTTGGGCTGTGTCTGGGTCAGATGCAGACTCAGTGGACTGAATAGCCTCTTTCCACAATGTAGGGATTCTATATCTGCACACCAGAACAACCATCGAACTCTTATAATACCATTTTACAGCACCTGGCTGATAGCCTTAAATGCCATGAATGTGGTGGATTTGTTCCTGAAAGTTTGGAGCCTGCCTAGTTCAGTTTCTGGTCAGTGTCAATCCCAAGATACTGACAGGAGGAATACAGCGATGGGAGTGCCATTGAATTCGATTCTATCTTATTGGAGATGGCCATTGCCCAGCATTTGCGTGGCACAAATCTTCTTTGCCAGTTTTCAGCTCAAGCTGAAAATATTGTCCTGGTCTTTCTGCATTTGAACATGGAATGTTTTAATATCTGAGGCATCATGAAGGATGCTGAACATTGGGTATGAGAAGTGCAACAGGAGGGTGGATGTTAAGAGGATGTTCCCCCTTGTAGGAGAGTCCAGAACAGGTACACAGACAGTGATGAAGAGAATGATTTTCACTCAGAGTGTTGTGAGTCTGTGAAACTCTCTTCCCAGAGAATGGTGGTGGTTGGGTCATTGAACATATTCCATGGAGCGTTTTACAGTTTCTTGACTTACTAGGCAGTCATGGGTTATTGGGGGATTTAAGGGTGCAGGGAGGCAGAGAGGAAATTGAAAATCAGCTCATAGCTGAGTCTCACAATATTTTCTAGGATAATGGGGCAGGGTCAGGGGCAAGAATGCTTTCATGTCCCATATTCCTATTGTGTGATCATTTAGGAACTTCCCCATTTCTGAACTGCAAGCATCTGTCTGTATTAATGTGGCTGTATTTGTGTTTTTATATGTGTATACAGTAGCAAGGGACTGGGAACTAGAGATGCAGGTCAGTAAGTGGAGGTTTGCGGGGAGGGTAGATGTTAGGAGCAGTAGATCAGAAAGAAAGGACAGGTAAATGAACATGATGGTACTAATGGGCTGAAGTGTGTTTATTTCAATGCAAGGAGTATCATAAGTAAGGCAGATGAGCGCAGAGGCTGGATCAGTACATAGGACTATGATGCTGTGACCATTACAGAGACTTGGCTGAGAGAGGGACAGGACTAGTGATCAACATTCCAGGGTTTAGTTGTTTTAGATGAGATAGAGAGGAAGATAAAAGAGGTGGAGGAGTTGCATATATGTAGGCAGTTTATGGAAAGATGCAATAAAAAAAATTTGACAGAATGGGCGACTTTAACTTCCTCAATATTAAATGGGACTCCCTTAGATTAAGAGGCTTAGACAAGGTAGAATTTGCAAAGTGTATCCAAGAGGGTTTCTTGAAATATAAGGTGGATAGTCCAACTAGAGGGGAGGCCATACTGGACCTTATATTGGCTTATGAGCCTAGCTAAGTAAACTGACCTTTCAGTGGGACAGCATTTTGGAAACAGTGATCACAGCTCCTTAAGTTTCAAAGATAATGCAGTGTGGAGCTAGAGGAACACAGCAGGCCACGCAGCATCAGAGGAGAAGGAAATTTGACGTTTTGGGCACTGTAGTACCTGGTTTGCTCCTCTGGTGCTGCCTGGCCTGCTGAGTTCCTCCAACTCCACACAATGTTATCTCTGACTCCAGCACCTGCAGTTCTTAGTATCCTTAAGTTTTAAGATGGGTATGAATAAGTATAAGTCAGGACCTTGCGGCAAGGTGCTAATTTGGAGCAGGGCAATTTACGTCAGTGTTAGGCGTGAGCTATGGAATGTTAATTAGGAGGAGCCAATGTGAGGCAAGTGGGAATTTTGACATGTGGGAATTGATTAAAGACCTGCTGGGGAGAGTTCAAGACCAGCATCTTTCAGTAAAGAGAAAGGATAAGGATGGCAAGGTGAGGGATCCTTAAAATATAAACTTGAAGGTAGTAAGTTTGTAGATGATACAAATATCAGTTGAGTTGTGGATAGGATAGAAGGTTGTCAAAGGATACAGCGGGATATATATGAGTAATGGCAGATGGAGTTTTTTTGTCCCCGAGAGAGTGGTCCCTCCGGAAAGCAGAAAAGGGTGGGGAGGGACAAATGTCTTTGGTGGTGGGGTCGGATTGTAGATGGCGGAAGTTTCGGAGGATGATGCGTTGATAGGATAGAAGGTTGTCAAAGGATACAGCGGGATATATATGAGAAATGGCAGATGGAGTTTAATCTTGGTAAATGTGAGGTACTGCACTTTGGAAAATCAAATGTTAATGAAAAGTGTACAGTTAATGGCTGGACCCTGACCAGCATTGATAAGTCCATAGCTCCCTGAAAGTGGCCATGCAAATATATAGTGTGGTAAAGAAGGCATATAGCAGGCTTGCATTTATCGGTCAGCGAACCTAGTACGAGCGTCAGGATGTCATGTTGCAGCCTTATGAGACCTTGGTTAGGCCACACATAGAGTATTGTGTTCAGTTTTGGTTGCCACACTACAGAAAGGGTATGGAGGCTTTGGAGAGGGTGCAGAGGAGGATTACAAGGATGCAGAGATAACAAGATGTAGAGCTGGATGAACACAGCAGGTCAAGCAGCATCAGAGGAGCGGGAAGGCTGACGTTTCAGGCCTAGACCCTTCTTCAGAAATGGGGGAAGGGGACGGAGTCCTGAAATAAATAGGGAGAGAGGGGGAGGCGGATAGAAGATGGATAGAGGAGAAGATGGTGGAGATGAGATAGACAGGTCAAAAAGGCAGGGATGGAGCCAGTAAAGGTGCTTGTAGGTAGGGAGTTAGGGATGAGATCGGTCAGTCCAGGGAAGACAGACAGGTCAAGGAGGCAGGATGACGTTAGTAGGTGTTCTGCAAAGCGGTCCCCAAGCCTCCGCTTGCTTTCCTCGATGTAGAGGACGCCACAACGGGAACAGCAGATGCAGTATACCGCATTAGCAGATGTGCAGGTGAACTTCTGCTTATTGTGGAAAGTCTTCTTGGGGCCTGGGGTGGGGGTGAGGGGGGAAGTGTAGGGGCAGGTGTACCACTTATTGCGTTGCGGCGAAAAGTGCCGGGTGTGGTTGAGCTGGAGACGAGTGTGGAGCAGAGAGAGTGGTCCCTCAGGAAAGCAGAAAAGGGTGGGGAGGGAAAAATATCTTTGGTGGTGGGGTCGGATTGTAGATGGCGGAAGTGTTGGAGGATGATGCGTTGTATCCAAAGGTTGGTGGAGTGGTACGTGAGGACGAGGGAGGTTCAGTTTTGGTTGTTACTGTGGGGAGTGGGTGTGAGGGATGAGTTTCGGGAAATACGGGAGACATGGTCGAGGGCATTCTTGACCACTGAGGGTGTGAAGTCGCGGTCTTTGAAAAATGAGGACATCGGAGATGTACGGGAGTGGAATGCCCTATCCTGGGAGCAGATGTGGCAGAGGCGAAGGAATTGGGAATAGGGGATGGCGTTTTTGCAGGAAGGTGGGTGGGAGGAGGTGTATTCTAGGTAGCTGTGGGAGTCAGTGGGCTTGAAATGGATATCAGTTTCTAGGTGGTTGCCAGAGATGGAAACAGAGAGGTCCAGGAAGGAAAGAGAGGTATTGGAGATGGTTCAGGTGTACTTAAGGTTGGGGTGGAAGGTGTTGGTGAAGTGGATGAACTGTTCGAGCTCCTCATGGGAGCACAAGGCGGCACCGATACAGTCATCAATGTAACGGAGGTAGAGGTGGGTTTTAGGGCCAGCGTAGTGCAGAAGAGGGACTGTTCCATGTAACGTACAAAGAGGCAGGCATAGCTTGGGCCCGTGCGGGTACCCATGGCCACCCCCTTTGTCTGTAGGAAGTGGGAGGAATCAAAAGACAAGTTGTTGAGGGTGAGGACGAGTTCTGCTAAGCAGATGAGGGTGTCAGTGGAGGGGGACTGGTCGGGCCTGCGGGACAGGAAGATGCAGAGGGCCTTTAGGCCATCTGAGGTGGGAATGCAGGTGTATAGGGACTGGACATCCATGGTGAAGATGAGGTGTTGGGGACCGGGGAATTGGAAGTACTGGAGGAGGTGGAGGGTGTGGGTGGTGTCATGGACGTAGGCAGGGAGTTCCTGGACCAAGGGGGAGAAAATGGAGTTGAGATAGGTGGAGATAAGTTCAGTGGGGCAGGAGCAGGTGGAGACAATATGGGTCGCCCAGGCAGTCAGGTTTGTGGATTTTGGAAAGGACTCAGAAGCGGGTAGTGCGGGGTTGGGGAATGCTGTGTTTGAAGGCTGTGGGTGGGAGGTCACCTGAGGTGATGAGGTTGTGGATGGTTTGGAGATGATGGTTTGGTGGTGAGGGGCGGGGTCATGATCAAGGGTGTGGTAGGAGGAGGTGTTGGAGAGTTGGCGCCTGGGCTTGTTGATGTAGAGGTCAGTGTGCCATACTACAACTGCGCCTCCCTTGTCTGCGGGTTTTATGGTGAGGTTTGAATTGGAGCGGAGGGCTGCCCATTCTGCGGAGGAGAGGTTGGAGTGGGTGAGAGGGGTGGAGAGGTTGAGGCGATTAATGTCACGATGGCAGTTGGAGATGAAGAGGTCAAGGGAGGGTAGGAGGCCTTGGGGTGGTATCCAGGAGGAGGACTTGTGTTGGGTGCAGGAGAAGGGATCAGTAGAGGGAGGGTTAGGGTCACAGTTAAAGAAATAAGTGCAGAGGCAGAGACAGCGGGGAAACTGCTCAATGTCCAAGCGTGAGCAGTATTCGTTGATAAATGGGTTGAGGGGGACGAAGGTGAGCCCTTTACCAAGGACTGACCGTTAGTCCTCAGTAAGAGGGATGTCTGGGGGAATGGTGAAGACTCGACAGGGCTGGGTGCTGCTGTCTCCTCTGGAGCTGCTCGCTGTGGAGGTGTTGGGCGGTGCGGCGTCGGCATCAGCGGTGGCCAGAGTTGTGTCGGCTCGACTCCATTTTCTCCCCCTTGGTCCAGGAACTCCCTGCCTACGTCTGTGACACCACCCACACCCCCCACCTCCTCCAGAACTTCCAATTCCCCAGTCCTGAACACCTCACCTTTACCATGGACATCCAGTTCTGATACACCTGCAGTCCCCATACAGATGGCCTAATGGCCCTCCACTTCTTCCCGTCCCGCAGGCCTGACCAGTCCCCCTCCACTTAGCCGAACTCGTCCTACCCTCCTCTTGTGCAGTGTTGGGAGTGTCTTTCTCACAAATACAGCTCTTCAGTGTGGACCCAGGTTGAATTCTCTTCCCCACCTTGTTCACTAAATGTATTTCAAACTTGTTTCAAAATATAACAATCACAGGTAATTATGACAATTGCCAAAAAGTAATTTTGTCACTTAAAATTCAACCGTCTAGAAAAATCTGCTCACTGCATCCTATAACAGATTTTCAATGATTATTTATTCATCACTCGATTGTATCAGGCTGAAGTTTAGCTTTACATTGAAAATGCCCCTTCCCTATTTCGAATAACCACCTCCAGCCTCTGCACGCCTCTGTGTATCTGTAACCTTCTCCAAAGCCTACACACCGTCCTTTCTTTATAGCCTTCTCCACCAACTATAGCCCTCCCTTTCTCTGTAATCTCCACCAGCCGCTACACCCCTCCCTTTTTCTGTGACCTACCTTACAAGCGAGGTATCACTAGACTTATCAATACAGAGATTAAGTAGTGTTCTGCTGACCCAGGTTCAAATCCTGCCATGGTAGATGGTGGAATTTTATTTCAATAAAAATCTGGGTTTAAGAGCCTAGTGATGACCATTGTCGGAAAAAAAAACTTCCAGTTCACTAAAGTCCTTTTGAGGAGGAAGCCTCCCATCTTTACCCTGGTCTGGCTTCCATGTGACTCCAGATCCACAACAATGTAGTTGACTCTCAACTGCCTTCTTGGCATTTAGGAAATTACAATTAATTAATTAATAATACTGACTTGGCCAGTGACATCCACATCCCATGAATGAATGATAAAGTCTCCTATATCCCTCCCTGTATCTGTAATTTACTGCACTTCCAGCTTGTTGAGCACCCCCGATTCCCATCACTCCATCTTTGGCTTCTGTGCCTTCGGCTGCCAGGACCTGAGCTCTCTCTCCTATTTTAGGATGTACCTTAGAAACTGAAAACTTTGATGATATGGTCACTTGTTTTTTTGACCTAGGATGCAGTTTAGGATGCCCTTGGGAGGTTGCAGGTGCTTTATGTATGTGAGTTGTTGTTGTGTGGCTGCAGAAACATGTGGAATGGGGGGAATTCTACAGGCCACCATTTGACTAAGGTTGGGAGTGGACTTTGGTCAGTGGTGTTGGATGTGTGGATTTGTTAGCAATGGGCACTAAATCTCTCCACCGCCTTCTTTGGCTTCCCCCACCCACAATTGGGTGAGAGTGACAACCTTGACATCAAGGCTGCATTTGACCAAGCGTGGCATCAAGGAGCCTTAGCAAGACTGGAATCAACATGTAACAGACACAAACTCTCCTCTGCTTAGAGTCATACTTAGCATGTTGGAAGGTGGTTGTGGTTGTTGGAGTTCAGTCATCTCTGCTCTAGGATGTGTCTGCAGGAGTTCCTCAGGACAGCATCTTAAACCCAATCATTTCCAGCTGCTTCATCAATGACCTGGGCTGGGTCTAGGTGGTATGCTTGTCGGAGGTTTGGTTTGGACTCAATGGTCCAAATGGCCTCCTTCCTCACTGTACGGATTCTTTGCCAAATGCAAAAAGACCTGGACTTGGGCTGACAAGTGGCAAATAACATTCACACCATAGAAATGCCAGGCAATGACCATCTCCAATAAGATACAATCTAACCGTAGCCCCTGATGTTGTTGCCATCACCAAATTCCCACTACCAACATCCTTGGGGTTACCATTGACCAGAAACTCAACTGGACTTGCTGTATAAATACAGTGGATACAAGAGTAGGTCAGAGGCAATGAATATTGCAGTGAGTAACTTACCTTCTAACTGGATGTAAGTTTGCTCGCTGAGCTGAAGGTTCGTTTTCAGACGTTTCATCACCATTCTAGGTAACATCATCAGTGAGCCTCCGATGAAGCGCTGGTGTTATGTCTTGCTTTCTATTTATCTGGTTAGGTTTCCTTGGGTTGGTGATGTCATTTCCTTCGTTGGTGATGTCATTTCCTGTTTTTTTTCTCAGGGGATGGTAGATTGGCTCCAAATCAATGTGTTTGTTGATGGAGTTCCGGTTGGAATGCCATGCTTCTAGGAATTCTCGTGCATGTCTCAACCCAAGGAAACCTAAACAGATAAATAGAAAGTGGGACATAACACCAGCACTTCACCGGAGGCTCACTGATGATGTTACCTAGAATGGTGACGAAACATCTGAAAACGAACCTTCCAGCTCAGCGAGCAATCTTACATCCAGAACCTCAACCTGAGCTACAAATCTTCTCAAAACTCGCTACCTTCTAACTCCCCAAAGCATGTCCACTATCAACAAGGCATATGTCAGAAATGTGATGGAATACTCCCCGCTTGCCTGGATGTGTGCATCTCCAACAACATTCCAGACAAAGCACCACATCCTGAATCAACCATTCACTCTACTACTGATGATCAGCAGCAGCACTGTGTACCCATCTACAAGATGCACTGCAGAAATTCACCAAAGATCCCAACACAGCACCTTCCAAACTACGAACCATTTCCAACTAGAAGGACAAGAGTAACAGACACATTGTCATTGTCGTTATTTCAATGTCACTTGATAAAAATCTGGAATTCCCTGCCTGACAGCATTGATGGTCTACTTACAGTAAATTGACGACAGTGGTTCATGACCTCAAGAGGCAACTAGGGATGAATAGTAAATGCTGGCCATCCAGTGACACCCATCTCCCACAAGTGAATAAAAAAAACCTGACATTTGCAGCTGGGGAAATCTCTGAACTCAAGAAGGCCCTGCTTGGGGTAGAGGCTATCGCCATTGAGACAAAAGCCTTCAGTCATGCCCTTTCACACAGCTTCAAGCAAAGCTCATTGCCTAACCTTATCCTGAAAGCATACTGACCATGATGATGATGCCCCTGCTTGTTTAAGCCGGATTTAATTCCCTAACTTAATGCTTCCAGGAATCTGGACTCCTGTTTTCAAGGTTGGGGAAGATTTATTCTCTCACCCTCCTGACACAAACTCATACCTTCTCTGCGCCCTCCTTGGAAAGCTAAAAAATTGTTTTTCTCCACGCAATGTGTAAGAAAGCTTTTCTTTGTGCACAGCAAGCTGCCATGAACAGATGGGGCAATGGTCTTCTCAGGAAACAATGAGTAGTCTAAATTCCAGGCTATGCCAGCGACAGATATCTTCCCCCACCTAGATTTCCATTTGGGCCTCAATTTGATGATCTGAAGTCTAAAGCAACTTGTGAGGAAGATATAAGCCCGAAGAAGCTCCTGGATAGGTTAAGTGAGTGGACCGAACTATAAGAGAATATGTAAAGCCTGCCCTCAGCAGGAAGGATGGAAAAGTGAGATATTATTTCATGGAGTGCGCATTGACCAATGCACAGGTGGCCAACAAGATGGTTGCCTGCTCATGCAACCACTACAGCAGCATCTTCTGGCCACCCCACAGCCACAGCCGACCTCCCTGTCAATGTGGACAGAGTCATAGAGATGTAAAGTTCATGGAAACAGACCTTTTGGTCCGAATTGTCCATGCCGACCAGATATTCTAGATAAATCGAGTCCCGTTTGCCAGCATTCGACACATATCCCTCTAATCTCTTCCTATTCATACACTAGATATCTCGTTGGCTGCTAGCTCTCCCCTTTCAATTCTCCAACCCCTTCTAGCCACTGTTTTTACAGTCCATGTACAACAGCTGATACTGTGACATGCACACATTGGCACTGTGTAGTACCAGACAGGAGTGAAACATTTGTTTTTACCTGTGTTAGCTGTGGTATTGGATTTTCATCAAATTAGTTGATACTGTGTCTTTTTAATGAGTGCTAGAAAATCTCAGAATTTGCTCCATATGGATACAGGACTGAATAATTTCAGAACTGCAGATTGCACAAAACATTTTGTTATACTGGAGACAGCAATAAAAACCCTCCAAATTATAATTCCCAATGTGAATTCATTTCAAAATCCCATCGAAGTTATTATAGTTTCATTTTGGCTGTCAGAAACAGAGCGGGAGATTATTAAGTTTGTGCTTTGAGTCTCTTGTGATTAGCCTACCATTTCCAAGCTGCTGTATCTCTTATCGATTGGGAGATAGCAAGAACTGCAGATGCTGGAGTCAGAGTCAATACAGTGTGGAACTGGAGGAACAAGCAGGTCAGGCAGCATCGGAAGAGCGGGAAAGTCAACATTTCTGGTTTATACCCTTCATCAGAACCTAATGAACCCATGTGAACATGTGAACCCGAAACATATTGTCTCTTATTGATTGGGGATGTTCTGTTTGTGCCGCTGTTTCCCAAAGGAAGGTGGGGAGAGGCTTCTATTGTGGCTCATTACGGTGAGGGTGGAGGCTGGGCACCTATCAGATAAGGAGATTCGTCAAAAAGAATAGACAGAATGTGCATTTATATAGTACCTCTTACACTTTTCTAGTTCCACATTTATTGACTCCAGCTTCAGGCATCTGCAGTCCTTACTGCCTCCAACGGCCAAAATTGATGGTTACTAGAAAACTGGTTTGCACATCTTCACTGTGGACTATGCAATCGCCATGTAGCTCACCATGAATAATAGCCAGCAAAGCACCTACTCTTCTTAGCCTCCGTCATTGTCTGGAAAGAGCATTGAACATATCCTGAGGTCAGGTCCTTTACATGAGAAGAGATGTAGCACATTGTGAGGTGGTTCTGGGAAGGTTTATTAGTCTGGAAATCTAAGCTTTTTTTGCTTGCACTGCACCATTTCTTCTCCCTCGCTGTGTTTCCCCTCTATTTATTACTGTGCTTCTTACTCTCCCTCTTCAGTTCTTTTCTCCTTTTGCTTACTGTGAGCCTTGTACCTTTCCCTCTTTTTCTATCTGTCTCTCACACCTGTTGCAGTGATGTTGGGAATAGCATTAAATTAAAAAGAAATCAGATGTGATTAAGGAACATTTGTAATTATGGGTGACTTTAGTCTACCTATACATTGGGCAAATACGATTAGTCATAATACCATCGAGAAGTAATCCCTGGAGCGTATATGCAAGAACAGACCATCTTAAAGTGACCATAATTTGATAGAATTCTTCATCTCGTTGAAGAGTGAGGTAGTTAATTCTGAGACTAGGGTCCAGAATCTTGATGAGGGAACCTACGATGGCATGAGGCATGAGTTGGGTATGATGGATTGGGAAATGTTATGGAAAGGAATTACAGTAGATAGATAATTGCAAATATCCAAAGAGTGAATGGGTGATCTGCATAAATTGTTTATTCCTGTCTGGTGCAATAGTACAAAGAGAACAGTGGCCAGAATTGGCAAGAAAAAATAACAGATCTGAGGATTGAGGACAGTTTAGAAGTCAGCAGAGGACCAAAAGATTGATTAAGAAAGGAAAAATAGGGTATGAGAGTAAGCTTGCAGGGAACTTAAAAACTGACCGCAAAGGTTTTATAGGCATATAAAGAGAAAAAGATAGGTGAAAATTAATGCGGGTATATTACAGACAAAGATGGGGAATTTGTAGTGAAGAAGAAAGAAATGGCTGACAACAAAGTTCATTCTTCACTTCTGTTTTCTCAAAGGAGGACACGAATAATGTACCAGAAACAATTGGGAATGTAGGGTTTAATGAGAAGCAGAAACTGAAGCTAATCTGGATCAGTGGAGAAATTGATGGGGTTAAAGGCTAATAAATCCCCAGTTCTTGATCATCCACATGCGATAGTACTTAATGGCCTTAGAAATATTGAATGCATTGGTGGTCATCTTCCAAGATTCTTTAGATTCTAGAACAGTTTGAACAAATTGCACGGTCGCTTATGGTTTCTTCACTATTTAGAAGGGGAGTTAGAGAGAAAATTGAATTATCAAACAGTGAGTCTGACATCAGTAGTGGGGAAGTTCCATTATCAAGGAATTTTTTTAGCGGACTGCCTGTAAAACAGTGGTACAATTGGACATGGTCAGCATGGATTTAAAAGGGAAATCATGGTTGACAATTTTACTGCAATTCTTTGAGGAGGTATCTTGCAGAGTTGACCGGGAGAGTCAGTGGATGCAGTTTATTTAGACTTTCAGAAGGTTTTTAACAAAGTCCCACAGAAGAGATTAATGTATAAAATTAAAGAGCATGGGACTGGGGATAGTGTTTTAAGATGGATAGAAAATTAGTTGGCAGGGAAGTAACAAAAGTGTAGGAATAAATGGGTCTTTTTCTGAATGGCAGGCAATGACTAATGGGGTATCGTAGGGATCAGTGCCAGGACCCCAGCTATTCTCATTTATGTTAATGATTTAGGTGGGGGAACCAAATGTAATATCTAAAAATTTGCAAGTGACACCAAGCTGGGTGTAAGGGTGAGGTGTGAGCAAGATGCAGAGATGTGTGTTTCGGTCAAGCTGAGTGAGTGAGCAAATAGATAGTAGATGCAGTTTAATGTGGATAAAGATGTAGTCATCTACTTTGGTAGTTGAAATAGGACGGCAGATTATTATTTGAATGGCTGTAAATTGCGAGGGGGATGTTCTCATGAGTGGGTGTTCTCGTGTACCTGAAAGTCACTGAAAGTAAACATGCAGGTGCAGCAGGCAGCAAATGAGGCAAGCTGTATGTGGGTCTTCATAGTGAGAATTAAGGTACAGGAACAGGAATGTTTTCTTGCAATTACACAGGGCATTGGTGAGGCCACACTTGGAATATTGTGTGCAGTTTTAGGCTCCTTATCTGTGGAAGGATGTTCTTGCTATAGAGGGAGTGCAGCAAAGGTTGCCCATATTTATTCCTGGAATGATAGGACTGATGTATGAGGAGAGATTTGCTTGTTTGGGATTGTATTCACTGGAGTTTAGAAGAATGAGAGAGGATCTCAGAGAAACCTATAATATTATAACAGGACTGGACAGGTTAGGTACAGAATGGATGTTCCCAATGGTGGGCCAATCCAGAACCACAGGTCATTATTTAAGGATAAGGCAGAAACCTTTTAGCACAGAGATGAAAAGTTTCTTCACCCAAATAACAGTGAGCCTGTGGAATTCACTACCACAGAAAATGGTTGAGGCCAAAACACTGTTTATTTTTAAGAGGTAGAAGATATAACTCTTGTGGCTAAAGGGATATTGTAGGAAGTTAAGATTACAATATTGACTTTGATGGTCAACCATGATCATAAAGAATGGTGGAACAGTCTCAAGGGGTTAAATGGCCTATGCTTGCTCATATCTTTTGATTTTATATGTCACATTCTTCCTTTGTCTGGCTGAGCCTCTCTCCCACCCTCTCTTCCTCAGTCTGACCAGCTATCTGTGCTCCTCTGACTCCCTTTCTCTCTGCCCTTTCTCTTTCTGTTCTCTTCCTATTTCCACCGACTATAGCTTTATTTCTCTTTCTACCCCCCCCTTTTCTGTGTCTGTCCATCTCTGCCTCTCTACCTGAGTGCCTCTGCCTCTCTCTCTCATTAACTGCATATCCCACTCTGTCTGTGTGCGCCTTTCCCTCATTTGCTCTATCTTTGTCTCTTTCTTTCTGTGTGAGTTTTCTATCTCTCTCAGCCTCAATCCCTGTATTACTTTGCCTCTTTGTCAGTGTTCCTCTCCCTCGAACCATGTGCCCGTCTCTCTGCCTCTCTCTCTCTTGCTTTGTGTCAATCCTCCTTTCTGTCTGCCTCTCTCCCTGCCTGTCCCTCTCATTGCCTGACTTGCACCTTCCTCTCTTTTTCTCCCATCCTCCTTCTCCTGACTATTTACTGGAAGCTGGTCTGAGAGTGATGAGCACACTTCATTTGAGTGGAGAAGGTCTTGGGAGGCTGTGATCCAGTGCTGCGTGCTTGTTCATACTAATGCTGCTGAAATTTACTGTGATCATTTCATTGCAGTAGTGTGTGTGTTGTGGTGTTACAGGCCAGCAGGAGTGCCGAGATCCCAAATATTATGGCCTTACAGAAATTACATTACTCAGAGCAAGCTTCAGGAGGGACATTAATCCCAGGGGCAGTGTGGACGGATGCAAAGATAATACAGTGAAAAGCCTTTTGGGATTTGTCTTGTCTGATCGAAGGTTTTGAGGAGGAGACTGTTACATCCATTTGCTGTCTAGAATTCAACAATAACCCACATTCATAGAGAACCTTGAATGCATTGAGATAGTCACATGGACTACTCAAAGGAAGATTTTCAAACTGTACTTGACACCAAACTGAAGAAGGTCTGAACTGGAGACCAAATCCTTGGATAGCATTTGAGAAATTTGAGGAAGATGGGGAAGAAGGCAGGAAGATGGAATTCAGGTAGAGGATCAGCTGGGATCATACTGAATGGGAAATAGCCTTGGAAAGATGAATATTCTTCCCCAACTGAGTGTTCCTCTGTGGAAATTGCAGTGAAGAAGGGAGATAGTTATAGCATTCCTGCAATTTTATTGGCGCAGATTAAATCCCCAGTGCCTTGAAAATTGAGTTGCTCGTCACCTCTGGTTGCAAAATAAAATAATCCTCTGACAGTGCCTATTCCCTCAGTACTGACCCTCCAACAGCATGGCATTCCCTTGGCATTGACCCTCTGAAAGTGTGGTACTCCCTCAACATTGACCCTCTGATAGTGCAGTGCTCTCTCAGTATAAAGCCTCTGACAATGTGGCGCTCCTTCAGTACCCACTCTGGGAGCATGGGCCTTCGTCCTGAGCTCACATTCTCAGTCAGACAGTGTGTGCTTGTGAAACAGGCCTCTCCAGCTGACCAGGACCTGTGCCGAGAATGCAACACTGAGACAGCAGTAGCAAGCGTTGCTCCAATTCCTTGGAGTTGGTGAGCTCAACATTTTCCAGATTCTCAGGATTCCTACCATGGATTCCTACCACTATCTCTACAACTATCTCCTTTAGTATCCTAAGAAGCATCCCATCAGGTCTGGGGGCTTGTCAGTCTTCAGGCCCACTTTGTTTCCCTAGCAGTTTGACTCTAGTGATAATTATTATGTTCATTTGCTATGCTCGAGCCCCTTGTATATCTAGTAATTTTGGAATGCTATTAGTGTCTTCTACAATGAAGACTGATGCAATGGCTTTATTAAAGTCCTCTGCCATGTTCTGGTTCACCATTACTATTTCCCCAGCCTCATTCTCTGAGAGGCCTGAGTCCACTTTGGCCTCTCACTTCCTTTTTCAGTATTTAAAGAAGCTTTTGCTGCCTGTCTTGAGTATACTTGCAAGTTTACCCTCAAAGTTTATTCTCTTTCCTTTATCATTTTTTAGGTCATCTTTCATTGTTTTTTAAAGCTGTCCCAATCCTCTGATTAACAACTAATCTTTGCCACATTTTATGTATTGCTCTTTCATGTTGATGCTATTCTTAACTTTGCTAGTTAACTGTGATTGGTTTATCCCCTTCCTAGAATCCTGGTGCAGATTCAATGGGCTGAAAGGCCTTTTTCCGACTCTGTCTGTTCTACAATTCTAATTAGGAGCTAGGGTAGGCCATTCGGCCCTTTGACTCTGTTACAGCGTTCAATGAAGTCGTAGTTTGATAGAGGTCTACAGCACAGAAAAAGTCCCTTCTACCCACTGAGTCTGTGATGGTCAGAGACAATAATGCCTTTTCCCAGCACTTGGCCCAATGCTTTGTATACCTTGGCATCATAAGGGCACATCTAAATACTTCTTAAGCATGCTGAGGATTTCTGCCTCGACCACCCTTACGGTGAGTTCCAGATTCCCACCACCGTCTGGGTGAAAAGGTTTCCCTCACATCTGCTCTGAACCACCTGCCCCTTACTCTAAATCTATGCCCTTTGGTCATTGAGCGTTCTATCAAGGAGAAACATTTCTTCCTCTCTGTGCCCCTCATAATTTTATACATCTCAATCATGTCCTCCTTCTCAATCTCCTCTGCTTTAGGAAAACAACTCCTAACCCTATCTGTCTTCAAAACTACAATCACATGAGATTGAGCAATAACGGGTCTGTGATACCCTTAGATATCTGGAGTTACAAGAGCACTACGTTATCTGGGTGAGCATGTATCTATCCTACACTGCTAAGTGTGGCTAACCTATTGGACTTCATTTGTGATAGAGATTGGGAATTGCAATTATTCCCCATGAGCAAGCTTTGGGTTCTAGGAGGGGGATGGTTGCAAAGCTGAAACTTAAAGGAATTGATGGAAGGGCACCACCAGGAGTGGAGCCTGCATCTTAATCTGACTCAACACCAGAAAACAACTGTAACTCTCCAACACAGGCAACATCATTGCAAATCTTCTTCCCTGCTCTCCAGGGCTATCACATCCCTACCATCATGTGGATTCCAGAATTAACCAACATTTTGTACAATTCTATCGTAACCTCCCTGCTCTTAAATTCCAAACTTCAGCTAATAAAAGAAAGTTTCCTATTATGCCTTCTTAACCACTTTATCTACTATCCCAAGTCTGTGTGCATATAAAACAAAACATTGTGTTTTGCCTTGTCTATATCTTAAGGAGTCATCCTTTCTTTCTTTCAGGGTTCCTGAGCACAGGAGACATGGCCGCCAAGGGTAATTACGGCCTGCTCGATCAGATTCAGGCCTTACGGTGGCTCAGCGAGAACATTGGCTTTTTTGGCGGTGACCCCATGAGAATCACTGTATTTGGATCGGGTGCTGGTGCTTCCTGCGTTAACCTCCTGATTCTCTCTCACCATTCTGAAGGTAACCGTTGGAGCAATTCAACAAAAGGTATTCAGCCGGCACAAACCATTTGACAATTTTGGTGTCTGCATGCTGCTGTTGTAACTTCCAAAGGGAAAAACTGAACCCTGGTTAAAAAAAAGACAAAATGGAGGATGAGGTCAAAGGTCATTTGCTGAGATGGTCAACTCTCTATTGGTCTCCACAGTGCATTCCTGCTTGCTCCCACCCCCTTCCTCCCCACCACTGCCCTGGCCCAAACGGCACAGAGTCTATTCCTATTTGCTCCCCATGTCTACAACTTTTACACAAACATAAACCTGCTATTCGGTGTCACTAACTTGGTCTGTTAGGATCTGTTTTAGAAAGCTTCTCCCTCAACAACAGGGCTTTCCAGTGCATCTACTTGCCCTTCCTAGGCCCATCAATGGGGAATTAGTCTGGCCACCTCAGTCAGTACTTATCAAGATTTGTGAGGCCTCGTGTCAGAGCCAAACATGGACATCTTGAGGCCTGGGCATTGTCATTTCACTTTTCTTTTGCTCCTAGAATGACTTTGTCCTGCCTGTGCAGAGCTCTCATTGACAGATTGGGTCATTTGATTTTGAGTGATTGGGTTTATGAAAAATCCAAACTTCCCAATTCAGTGATCTTTCTGTGAGGACCTGGTAGAATGGCACTTCCTCCCTGGAAGCTTCAATAACTATCTCCTGGCCTCAGAGTATATAACAGAAAGTTCATTGGAATCTGGCCTTTGATCCTCAGGAGCATCTTCAACGATGGAAGCTTCATCATGTCATGAGCGGGGTAGAGGAATTGTGATGTCACCCTATCAACAGAAGTTTTCCTGTTGTATATCATCACTATAGCAACAGAGCTTGTCCTGCTGTGAAGTCATTGGCCTAGCAGCAGGAGTTGTCTAATTGTGATGTCATCAGCCTATCAACAGAGGTTTTCCTGTTGTGCCATTTTCCTAGCAGCAGGGGGCTGTCCTGTTGTGATGTTATTGCCATAGCAACAGGTATTGTGTCATTGTTTGATCTCATCACCCTGTCAACAGGGTCACCCTGTTGTGGTGTCATCATTATAGTGGTCAGTATTTAGGATAGTTTTCCCTTCACATATGCCCCCGCCTCCCATCTCTCCCTTGACTGTCTGATATTATTGGCCACCCACCACATTCTCAAATGCTTTTCTCAGGGGCTGGTACCCTAAAAGGGAAGACGACACACCAGGAGACGCAATGGCACTGCGTGCCCTCCATGGAGGCAAAATACCATTGGTGCCAAATCCAGGGGAGATGACAATCTGCCCTATCCAAGTTGGGGTCTGGAGGTGTGAGGGGAGTACTGGCTCCACTCTGTATAGGCCTTATGTTTGGCAGAAAACTAAGCCAAGCCAGACAATCCATTTGCTCCACTCCTGAAGTGAATAGTGGAGCAGTTAATGGTGCTCCCTCACCTAATGGATCGACTAAGAGACCTAGCTTCCGACAAAACCACGCAGATCCACATCTGGCTGGGGGCCGAAGTGGTGGGAGGGCGAGCTGGCCATAGTAACAAGTGATCTTTAACCTCAGCCATGATTATAACTAAGGTTGAGTAACCCTTTAAGATAACAAGTTATACACACTGGACCACGCGAGATATTCCGAGGGAACAACTGATTTTTTTTTCACTTAATTCTATCAGACGGCTTTCTTAATTCACAAAAAAAAAGTCACGAGCTGTCAGACGATGAGTTGGCTGCTCATTCAATGCCGTTTCTCCCTTTGGCTTGTGAGAAACGGAAGTTTTTTTTTGTCTTGAGCAAGGTGGGGAGAAGGGTATGGGAGGGGGACAAAAGAATCGGAGAGAACAAAAAAAAGCAAGAAAGACAACCCCACCACACGCACCAAAAAGTTCTTGCACTTTTGGTGATACATGTAAGAGACGGTCTGGGCAGCCTGTGATTGCAACTGATCCAAACTAAAAGCCAACGAAAATAAAAACAAGCCAAAATTAGGAACCAGCTGCTTTGGGCCAACATGCTGGTGTCTGTGACCCACATAAAATGTAGTCAGCAGCAAATCACCACAGAAATTTCAAATTACTTGAATAAAATGAAAAATAAAATCCCTCTGCTAAAATACTGCTTGACTATTCTTCCTGTCTCGGAATGGAGAAACAGAGGGCTGGACAACGAACCAGGCAATGCTTTCAGTGTTTCAAAGGATAGAGTAGAAATTAGGGAAACAAAGGAAATAGGAGCAGGAGTGGGTGGTTTGGCCCCTTCAGACTGCTTTGTTGTTCAACATAATCATGGTTGATCATTCACCTCCCATTTGCTCCCCATTCCTTTTGATCCCTTTAGCCATAAGAACTATATCTACTACTTGTTGAAACTATTCATTGTTTTTGGCCTCAATGCTTCCTCTGGCAGACAATATCTGGGTGAAGACATTTTTCCTCATCTCAGTCCCAGTCTCGGTGGAATTAGTGTAACAGGTTGACGAAGGATAAAGTGCTTCTTCTGTGCTGTATGGCTCTGTGATTCTCCTTGTAACTCTAAATAGCCAATGCCATATCCTTAGACAGTGACCCCTAGCTCTGGCCTCCCTGGTTATTGGGAATACCCTTGCTGTGTTTATCCAGTCTATTTCTGTGAGACCTCCCTTATGTCTTCTAACTCCAGTGCGTATAATCCTAACCAATCCAATCTCTCTTTATAGATCCCAGAATCAGACTGGTAAACCTTTGTTGCACACCCGCATAATGGTTCTCAGATCAGGAGACCAAAACTGCACATGGTATTCCAGGTGTGGTCTCACCAAGGCCCATGTCCTGAATGGGCAACCCTGTGTCCTTAGGCTATGACCCCCTGATTCTTGTTTCCCAGACCTTATAAATCAAGTAGCCCCACCTTAAAGGGATCCCCGGGGATGGTCCCCAGTATTTACAGGAGATGCCCAAGGTTGGGGGGGGTTGTGTCAGTATTTACAGGGGGTGCCCTTGGGGAAGAGTATGTCAGTGTGAGCATTTACAGGGGGACCTGGGTTATAAGGGTCCCCGAGGGAGGGAATGTTTCGGTATTTGCAGGGCGAGCCCTTGGAGAAGAGTGTATCAGTATTTTCAGAGGGATCCTGATGGGAGGAGTGTGTCAGTATTTACAAGGAGACCCCTGGGGGAGAAGTATGTCACTGTACTCAGGGGGACCCCAGGGGCAGTGCCTCATATTTACAGAGAGACGCAGGGGTGGGGGTGAAGAGTGTCAGTATTTACAGCAAGTCTGTGAGGAAGTGTGTGTCAGCATTTACAGGGGGACCCCAGTAGGAGTGTGCCAGTATTTGCAGAGGGTCCCTGGAGGAGGAGTGTGTCAGCATTTACAGGCCTTCACCGAGGTGGAAAGTATGTCAGTTTTTACAGGGCATCTCCAGGCGATGTACGATGGCATTTACAGGGGCCCACTGGGTCAGTGGAGCTTAGCATGTCAGCAGTTAGAGGGTGTCCCGGGGGAGTGTGTCAGTATATGCAGGCAGCCCCGTGGGGCGAGTGTATCAGTATTTACAGAGGGTCCCTGGGGAGAGTGTAATGGCATTTACCAGGTGTCCCTGGGGAGAGTATATCCATATATACAGTGGGTCCATGGGGAGAGTGTAATAGTATATCCAGGGTCCCCAGAAGGAATGTATCAATATTTACTGGGGAACCTGTGGGGGACGTGTCAGTATTTACAGGAGTCTCTGGGTGGAGTATGTCAGTATTTACAGGTGATCCCTGGATTGGGTGTTGGGGATGGGAGCGAGCACGGGAGTGTGTCAGTGTTTACAAGGAGTCCCCAGGGGCAGTGTGTGTCAGTACTTACAAAGGCTCTCTGGGGAGTGGGGGAATGTGTCAATATTTCCAGGGAATCTCCCAGTTACACAATGTGTCAGTGTTTACAGGTTGTCCCTGAGGAATGTGTCAGTATTTACATGGGGTTCCCAGGGTTGGAAGTGTGACAAGATCTACATGGTGTTCCTGGGTGGGTGTGTGCATATTTACAGGATTACTTGTGAGTCAGTTTTTAATGTGGTCATGTGAGCAACAATCTCTGTGAGTTATAGGGTATTGGCTGTCACTTTTTCAAATCCTGGCTCCCTGTCATTACAGAAGCAGACAAAGGTGGTGACCTCTTCACCAGCTTTGAGTCTGCCATTAAATATCTCTGCATTATGTTCATGAAGAATTGATTGTGATAAACATTGCCCTTGTTTCTATCAATAATGTGGATCACTCTGAGATTAAACTCTGACTCATCCTTTATGAGATCTCAGACATTGTCATTCCCTAGAGTCATGGAGCCATGCAGTACAGAAGAAGTCCCACAGTCCATTGGTTCTGTGTTGTCTGCACATCTCCACCTGCCTTTGTGGAAGCTGCATGAGTTTGCAGTGCACTCTCTCCCTCCTGACAGCTCATTGCTTGTGATAAGCTGATTGGTGTTTATACATGTGATGGAGTGTACAGATGTGCCACTGTGTCAGTGTGTGTGTGTATATGTACATGCACCTGTCAAATGTGTGCTCAAGTGTTGGTGTGTGCATGAGTGTGGTGTGAGTGTGGTGTGCGTGTGCAGGTACTTATGTATTTTTACCCAGAGGTAGCAGTAGGGCTTTCAGCCCCTGACCCTGTCCTGGTAGTCAGAGCACAGCTGGCTCGTAAACCCACTTTTATCCATTCATGCTCTTACCTAGCTTGAATATCACTTTGCTCAGTTGCTATTTTGACAAGGCTAGTATAAACTCAGCCATCACTCCTGAATGTCATGGCTCAAATTTCAAAGCTTTTTCACTGTTTTGTACACACTCACCCCACAAATAGATTCTCTGAGTCGACTCTCAATTACTTTCATCATCCTTATTAGACCATCCTTACACTCCAGCGAATACGACCTAGGAGTGTACTGACTGTCCTCATTATGTACCCCTCTCAGCCCTGGGTCAGTCCTTTCAATCTGCTCACTCTCCAAGCCTGATACCTCCCTCCTGAAGAGTGAGGGCCTGGCACTGAATGCTGTGACTCCATATGGTGTCAGACTAAATGGGAACTCATTGGTAACATAAATTTATCACCTTTACATTCCATCATGCAGAAAATATTTTCATTTGTCTTTTTGAGTTAAGAGTTCCCCAGGGGAGAGTTCTAGGTCCAACCATCTTCAGATCCCTCAACAATGACCTTCCCTCCAACCATAAGGTCAGAAGTAGGGAAGTTCATTGTTGATTGAGCACCATTTGATACTCCTCAGATACTGAACCTGCCCATGTACAAATGCAGCAAGACCGATTCATTCCACAAAACGCCAGGCAATGACCATCTCCAATAAAAAAACAACCTAATCATTGCTCCTTGACATTCAATGGCATTGCCAGCAATAAATCCCTCCCCTCCCCCATGCCCCACAATCAACATCTGGAGGGTTATCATTGACCAGAAACTGGACTGGAGTAGCCATATCAATGCAGTGGCTACAAGAGCAGGTCAGAGGTTGAGAATCCTGCAGCAAGTAACTCACCTCCTGTAACAGACTCGCTGAAGTCGGTCCTATCTACAAGGGACAAGCCAGGAGTGTGATCAAATACTCTCCACTTGCTTGGGTGGGTGCAGATCCTACAACACCCAAGAAGCCTGACACCATCCAGGACAAAGCAGCCCGCTTGATTGGCACCACATCCACAAATGCTCACTCCCTCCACCACCGACACTCAGTAGCAGCCATGTGTACTATCTACAAAATGTACTGCAGAAATTCACCAAGGCTTCTCATACTCAGTCCCCTTCTAAACCCACCCCACTTGCATCTCGAAGGACAAGGGTAGGAAATACATGCTGACCATCACCTGAAAATTCCCCTCCAGGAAAAGCAGCTAACATAATCAAAGACACCTCCCACCCCAGTTACAATTTCTTCCAATCTCTTCCATTGGGCAGAAGATGCAAAAGCTTAAATGCACACACCAACACGTTCAAGAACAGCTTCCAACCTGCTGTTATTCTGAATAGACCTTTCAGGTATATCATTGACATCACTCTTGGTGCACCTTTTCTGCAGCCATTGCATTGTATTCCTTGCTCTGTTTTATTACCCTAATGGTATGGCATGCAAAACAAAACTTTTCACTGTACCTCGGTACATGTGACAATAATAAATCAATTCAAATCAAAGCCACTCACCATCCTGAATTGCAAATGTATCACCATACCTTCAATGTTGCTGTGTCAAAAGATAGGGATGACAATAAATGCTAACCTGGTCCACATGCCCTGTGTGAAGAAAATAAAACAAACTGCCTCACCCTCCCCAACACATTGTACCTCATGTATTTTAGACTGTCACAATCTGATCCCATTCATTTGCAACTTACTGCTGAGGTCTATGTTAATCAGGACAAGATCCCATCCAACTGAGTTCTGATCGTTTGCTTATGAGTTGGAACACAAAGTTTGAAAAGTCTCCTGGAACACTACACCCACCCTCCAGCTGAAATGGTCAATATGGTGGATGCTTCATCTAGAGGGATGGGGTAGGGTCTGCTAAACCCCCTCCCTTCAGTCAGAATGGAGTGGGACCGCTCAGTTTTTAAAGGTTGCAGGAAATTCCGTAGCCTGACAAAAATATCCAGGCTGTAGTTTAACCTGCAAACTTTTAGATATGGCTTCCTCTTTGTTCATTGAAGTCATTGACAATGAACTTTGAGAAGCTGAGGAAGTAACTCCCAGAGACTCCATTTGGCATATGCCACATTCCATATCTTTGAGAAGTTGCGTGTATGAGTATATGTGTGTGTGTGTGGATATGAAAGAGAGTTGTGTGTCAAGAATGTGTATTATTATTGCCCTTCGCCCTCGTCTCATAGTCATTAGACAAGTTCGTTGACATGGAAATTATAGAAAATCTTATCGCACAGCTACAGATTATTTGGAGAACAACTGTGCTTCACACAATCCGCTTCCCACCTCCTCCCATCTCTTCCGATCACCATATCCCCCATCCCTGTCTCCCTCATGTGTTTATCAAGCTCCCCACTCGAATATTAAGATATTAAGAACAAAGAAAGAACAATACAGCAACATACATACAACAATACAGGCCTTCCAAGCCTGCGCCATCACATTATGCCCTTCCATACTAAAAATGTCTTCGCTTACAGGATCTGTGTCCCTCTATTCCCTTCTTATTCATGTATTTGTCCAGACGTTTCTTGAATGCTGCTAATGTGTCTGCTTCCAGGCACTCACCACCCTTTGTGTGAAAAACATGCCTCTTGCATCTCTTTTAAACTTCCCCCCTGCACTTTGAACCTGTGTCCCCTAATAATTGACCCTTCCGCCCTAGAAAAAAGCATCATACTTTTTACTCTATCCACACCATTCACAATCTTATAAACTTCTGTCAGGTCACCCCTGAACCTCCTGTGTTTCCAGTGAAAACAAACCCAGTCTATCCAACCTTTCGTCATAGTTAAAATCCCCCATACCAGGCAGCACCATGGTAAACCTTTTCTGTACCCTCTCCAAGTGTGGTGACCAGAACTCTATGCAATATTCCAAGTGTGGCCTAACTAAAGTTCTATAAAGCTGCAGCGTAACCCAACTATCCTAATATTCAGTGCCTCTTCCAATGAAGGCAAGCATGCCATACACCTTTTTTAACTACCTTATCTACTTGCCCTGCCACCTTCAGTGATCTGTGGACCTGCACACCCAGATCCCTCTACATATCCATACCCATAAGTGTTCTGCCATTCACTGTATAATTTCCACTTGTACCTGATGTTCCAAAATGCATCACCTCACATTTATCCAGATTAAATTCCATCTGCCGTTTTTCTGCCCATGCCTCCAACTGATCTACATCCTGCTGTATCCTCTGACAGTTCTCCTTACCATTCACAACACCACTGTCTTGGTCTCATTCACACATTTACAAATTAGACCAGCTACATTTTCCTCCAAATCATTTATGTAGACCATGAACAGCAGAGGTCCCAACACTGATCCCTGTGGAAAACCACAACTCACAACGTTGCATTCCAAAAAACATTCTTCTACTGCTACCCTCTGTCTTCTATGACTAAGCCAATTTCATATCATTACTATTCTCCTGGCCCTCTTTCAATACTCCCCGTTTCGTGTGGGAGAGAGTCCCATATTGTCCCCCTTACCCTTGCGAACAAGTCCCAATTTCTGAAGGGTCTCGACCCGAAACATCAACTTTCCTGCTCCTCTGATGCTGTTTGGCCTGCTGTGTTCATCCAGCTTCACCGTGTTACCCCAATTTCTCCCACTTCACTGTGGGAGGGAGAACCATATTCTAAGCCTTCCCCGTGGGAGAGAGTTTTACAATTTCCGTCCTGTTTGGTTGAATATGTTTCTCCTGGATTCCTTTTGGGATTTATTAGGGACTGTCTGAGATTGATGGCTGCAAGTTCTGGTTTCTCCCTGATGTCCACCTTTCGAATTCCCTCAGTAAAGACTGAGATCACTTTCCAACTCTACTCAAAGAACAGGGACCTACTTGGTATTTGCACAAGGCAACCTCTCCTTCCCTAGAGAAAGTGAGGCAGGGAGCTAGAGGACCAGGATAGTGAGACAAAAGCATTGCCTGAGCTCAGTAGGTCCAGGAGTAACAAGAGATTTTACCGTCCCTGAGTGACGGACAGTGTTGGTCTGACTGACAGATGGGAATCTCCCTCCGAGCGAGCCATATCTCCTGCTTGGAATATTTTACTGTTCTTGCATGCATGATCCAAAATTGTCAAAACCAAAAAAAAAGGAAAGAGAGAAAGAAAATCATCAAGGGTCCAAATCAGATATTTCTGAGTAATGAGCACCTCAAAGGTAATAATGCTTTGTTCACTGTGGGAGCTTTGGATTAGCCTTGGCATTGGTTAATTCTGTTTCCATTGTAGCTTCAACACAATCTCTCATTCACCCCACTATCCAGCACGTGCTTGGACCGCTGGAGGGGGTGGAAGTGGTGAGTGTTACCAAGCCTCCAGGAAAAAAATTCCATGGATTTTGTGGTGAGGTTAAAGAGATGAGTAGTTAGGATGCCTTCAAGGCAGAGATCAACAAATTCTTGATCTCAGAAGGAATCAAGGGCTATGGGGAGAGTGCAGGGAAGTGGAATTGAAATGCCCATCAGCCATGATTTTAATGGCGGAGTGGACTTGATGGGCCTGAAATTGTGGTGGTTTAGATTCTTGAGACATTGGGATCATTTCTGGGGAAGGTGGTACCTGTGCAAGCCTGACATGTTACACTGGGCAGACCTGGAACAAATATCCTTGCCGCTGATTTTGCTTGTTCATTATTGAGGTCTGAAATTCATATGACAAGGGGATGCGAACCAAAGCATAGGCTTAGATGGATCAGATTCCAATCAGGAAACAAGAGGTAGAATATTAGTTAGTGATGTAGTCAGCGAGTTGGAAGGACAGAAGACGGGGTGGACGCTAGGAAGTTGTTTCCGTTAGGCGGGGAGACTAGGACCCGTGGGCACAGCCTTAAAATTAGAGGGGGTAAATTTAAAACAGAAATGAGACGACACTTCTTCAGCCAGAGAGTGGTGGGCTTGTGGAATTCATTGCCACGGAGTGCAGCAGGGGCCGGGACGTTGGATGCCTTCAAGGCAGAGATCAACAAATTCTTGATCTCAGAAGGAATCAAGGGCTGCGGGGAGAATGCAGGGAAGTGGAATTGAAATGCCCATCAGCCATGATTTAAATGGCGGAGTGGACTTGATGGGCTGAATGGCCTTACTTCCACTCCTGTGTCTTATGGTCTAAGACACAAGATTAAAAAGCATCTAGCAAAGCAAATTGACAGGGTTGAATGTTTATACTTTAATGCAAGAAGTATTACGAATGAGGCACATGAGCTAAGAGCCCAGATGACACAGCATGTGACACAGCATGATCCTGTTGCTGTAATGGAAAGCTGGTAAGAGGAGGGGCAGATTTGGAAGCTCATAAAGCCTGGAGGTAGAGTTTTCAGGCAGGATCGAGTAGGTGACAAGAAGGGAGGGGGTAGCAGTGTTGGTTAAAGACCAATTACAGTTGTGAGAAAGCATGATATATTAAATAAGTTAACAAATGAAACTTTATGGGTTGCGTTTAGGAATAAAAAGCAGTCACACTACCAGAAGCATACTACAGACTGCAAATAGCAAAACGGAGATAGAAGAACATATATGGAGACAAATTTCTGCCTCTAGGAATAAAAGAGTAATAATAGTAGGAGTCTTTAACTGTGCCAATATCATTGTGTTTCAAACAATAGAAGGAGTAATGAGGATGAAAAAAAAATCACGTACTCATAGAAGCCCTACAGTGGGGGAACAGGCCCTTTAGCCCAACAAGTCCACACTGACCCTTGAAGCAAGGCACCCAGACCCATATAACCCACACACCACTGAACACTACTATTACATTTTAGCATGGCCAGTCCACCTAGCCTGCACATCTCTGGACTGGGGGAGGAAACCAGAGCCCTGTGGAGGGAATCAGCTCAGACACAGGGAGAATGTGCAAACTTCTACCTGAGGGTGGAATTGAACCTTGGTTCCTGGTGCTGTAAGGCAGTAGTGCTAACCACTGAGCCACCGCGCCACCCATAACAATGTATAGGAAATTCTTCTTAAACAATACATGACAAGACCAACAAGAGGAAATGCAATCCTGGATTTAGTTTTGTGAAATGAGGATGGGCAAGCGGGTGAACTGACAGCGGGGATGACCATATTGGGAATAGAGACTGAAACTGGGTTAGATTTAGTAATACTACTGGAACAGACGGAGATAAATCAGGAGTATAAGTTTAAAATGGGGGGAATGCAAATTTTAAAAATGTTTGAAGTAATTTGGCTGAGGTGGACTGGACATGACTGCTAAAGGATAAATCAGTGGTAAACCAATGAGAGGCATTAAACTGTGAGATCCTTGGGGCACAAAGCTGACATGTACCCCCCCAATGTAAGAAAGATCCTGCCAAATCTAGACGTTCATAGTTGTTTTGAAATGAAAAACAGGTAAAGATTAAACAGTAAAATAAATCTAATAGTCACAAATAACTCAACACTGCAGATAGTCCAGATGAGTATAGAAAGTACAGGGATCAAATGATAAAAGAAATAAGGAAATCAAAGAGAGGACATGACAAAAATATTAGCAAGCAAGATAAAGGAAAACCCAACGGTGTTTTACTAGCATATAAAGTGCAAAATGATAGTTAAGAAAAATGTGGAACCGATCAGAGATGAAAAAGGGGAACTCGTCTGAAGATGCAAAGGATATGGGAAGAATTTTAAATGAATTTTTTGACTCCGAATTCACAAAGGGAAGGGGTGATATGGTTAATAATCCAGGAGAACCAGCAGGAAATACTGGACAAAATAAATGTAATGAGAAAGGAAACATTAAAAGAGTTGGAATCCTTGAAAGTAGATAAGTCGCCAGGACTGAATGGATTGTTCCCTAGGATGTTAAAGGAAGTCAGTGAGAAAATATTAGATACCCTGAGGATTATTTTCCATCTTCACTAGACACAGGTGAGATGTCAGAAGATTGAAGGAGTAAAAATATGGCTCTGTGGTTTAAGAACGGTACAAAGGAAGTGCCGAACAATTACAGGACACTTAGCATTTCTTCGATGGTGGGCAAATCTCCTGAGAGATTTTACAAATTGTGACTTAGCAGAGCATTGAATAGTCAGGATAACTTTGTTACGGAAGTGTCCTGCCTTAAAAATGTGATGGAATTTTTTGATGAAGTGACAAGAAGGATCGATGGGAGTAAGGAGAGATCGTTGTCTGCACAGATTTTAGTGAGACATTTAACAAGGCCCCACATGGCAGACTTGTCAAAAAAAAGTTCATTGGCTACGGAGTAATGTGTCAAATTAAATCCATCATCATTATCATCGGCGGTCCCTCACAGATGGGGATGACTCTCTTCCACTCTCAGGGTGAGTCCACAAGTGCCTTTACACATAAATGCAACTACTGCAGGCTATTACACTTGGAGCAGGTGGTGGTCACAGGAAGGGGTAGGTAACGCGTTGGTGTGTCAGCCCACCCCTTTCACTGTTTTCATATGGCTTCCATTTTTTTTCCTGATGGCAAGCCTCAAGGGGTTCAATGCCTTCCTGGATGCACCCCCTCCACTTTAGATGGTCTTGGGACAGTGATTACCTGTCGGAATGTCGCACTTTGCCGTTGAGGCCTTGAGGGTATCACTGAAGTGCTTCCTCTATTGACCTGGGGCTCATCTGCTGTCTCAAAGCTGGGAGTACCGCACATGCTTGGGAGTCTCGTGTCAGTCACATGGACACCATGGCCAGCCCATTGTAGCCGATCGAAGGTGGTCAGTGCCTCATTGCTAGGGATTGAGGATGCTGATGTTGGTGCTTCTTCCTTCCTAACAGATTGACAGGATCTTGTGCAGGCAGTGGTGGTAGTACCGCTGCAGTGCCTTGAGTTGTTTGCTGTAAACAGTCCACCTCTCAGACCCATAGAGGAGGGCAGGAACCACCACAGCTCTGTAAACCATGATAGAAGCTGACGTTGCTGGAAAAGCTCAGCAGATCTGGAGCATCTGTGAAGAAAAATCAGAGTTAACATTTCGGGTCTGGTGACCCTTCCTCAGAATGGTTTAAACTAGTTTGGCAAGGGGAACGGGACCCTCAACAGCAGGGAGGCAAGTGCGAGGCTGGAAGGAGAAATAGCAAGTTGAAGAAGTGGGTCAGGTTCGAACAGGACAGGGAGCGAGGAACCCCTGTTGGATTAAATTGCATCTATTTCAATGCAAGAGGGCTGACAGGTAAGACCAATATACTCAGAAGTGGATAGGTACGTGGGACTGGTACATTATAGCCAGAAACATGGCTAAGGGAGGGACTGGACTGGCAGCTTAATGTGCCAGGGTACAGGTTCTTTAGGCAGGACAGAGGTGGAGAAAAGAGGGGAGGGGAAGTTGCATTTTTGATTAGGGGATAGATCACAGCAGTAGTCGGAGATGAAATAATACAGTGAGGATTTGTGGGTGAAGCTAAGAAATAAGAAGGGGTTGGTGACGTTACTGGGGTTGTACGATCGCGCCCCCCCCCCCCCACATAATCAACAGGAATAAATGAACAGATATGCAGCGCAGTTATGGAGACATGCAGGTGGAACAGGGTTGTCACAGTGGGGGATTTTAATTTTACTAACATAGACTGGGACTGCCATAGAGTTAAGGGTTAGATGGGGTGGAATTTGTTAAATGTGTTCAGGAACATTTCCTCAAGAAGTCTATAGAGGGCCCTACTTGGGGAGGGGCAAAACCCAGTGTACTCTTGGGAAATAGGGCAGGACAGGTGACTGGGGTGTCAGTGGGGGAGCACATTGGGACCCATGACCATAGTTCTATTCAGTTTAAAATAGTTATGGCGAAGGACAAAACAGGTACACAAGTTGAAGTTTTAAATTGGAGCAAGGTGAATTTTGATGGAATTAGACAGGAGCTTGCAGGGATTGATTGAAGTAGTTTGTTCACAAGCAAAGGGACCTGTGGCATGTGGGAGGCCTTTAAAATTTGGTAGCTAGTGTTCAAGGTCCATATCTTCCTGTGAGGGTGAAATGCAAGCTTGGCAGGAGATATTGAGGCTTTGACCAGAAAAAAGGAGACTTGGCTCAGGAACAAGCAGCTTTGGATCAAGGGAATTCCTGGAGATATATAGGGGATAGAGGAGTTTACTGAAGAAGGAAATCAGGAGAGTGAAAAGTGGGCATGAGATAGCTTTGGCTGATAAGATTAGGTTGAATCCAAAGAGATTCTTTAAGTATATTAAAGGAAAAATTAGCGAGACAACAGGACCCCTCAAGGACCAAAGTGGACATGTATTTGTGGAACCGTAGGAGATGGGAGAAGACTTAATGAATATTTCTTATTTGTGTTTACCATGGAGAAAGACATGACGACTTGGGAACTTGGGGAAGTTCGTGGCAACACCTTGGGGATAGCCCATAGTAGAGGAGGTGTTGGAAGTATTAGAATGTATGAAGGTGGATAAATCTTCTAGTCATTAACACAATATATCCAAGAACCCTGCAAGAGGTAGAGAAGAAGTTGCGGGACCCTGTCTGATATATTTGCACATTTGCCATGGGTGAGGTCCCCAAAGACTGGAGAGTGGCAAATGTTGTGCCCTTATTCAAATCCATCTGTGGTAGGTAAGTTACTTGAGATGATTCTGAGGGATAAGATACACATGCATTTAGGTAGACAGAGTTTGTTCAGGAGTAGTCAGCATAGCTTCGTTCATGGGAGGTCATGCCTCACAAATTCGTTAGAGTTCTTTGATGAAGTGACCAGGAAGATTGATAAGGGCAGGGTAGTAGACGTAGTCTATGTGAATTTCAGTACGGCCTTTGATAAGTTTCCACATGGTAGGACGCTCTGGAAGGTTCGATTGCATGGAATCTAGGGAGAGTTGGTAAATTGGATATACAGTTGACTTTGATGGTAGGAAGCAGAGGGTAATATTGAAAGGATGCTTATCAGACTGGAGGCCTGTGACTAATGGTATGCTTCATGGGTCAGTGCTTGGCCCATTGCTGTTTGTCATCTACGTCAGTGATTTGGATGGGAATTTACAAGGCATGATCAGTAAATTTGCAGATGACACAAAAATAGGTAGTATTGTGGACAGTGAGGAAGGTTATCAGAAATTGCTGCAGGATCTTGATCAGCTGTGGGGAAATGGGTCAAGAAATGGCAAATAGAGTTTAATATAGATAAGTGTGAGGTATTGCATTTTGGAAAGTCAAATCAAGGTGGGAGTTTAATGGTGAATGGTAGGGCCTTAAGGAGTGTAATGGAGCAGAGTTACACAATTCTGTAAAAGCGGAGTGACAGGTAGACAGGGGTCTGTAAAAGTGGAGTCACAGGTAGACAGGGCAGTGAAGAAGTCTTTTGGGACACTGGCCTTCATCAGTCAGGGCTTTGAGTACAGAAGTTGGGAACCTATGTTGCAGTTGTACAGGATGTTAGTGAGACCGCACTTGGAATTGACAAGCTAGAACATTTTTCTTCAGAGCGTGGGAGACTAAGGGGGGGAATCTTATAGAAGTGTGCAAGATCATGTGAGGCATGGATAGGGTGAATGCACTCAGTCTTTTTTTGACAGTAGGGAAATCGAGGACTAAAGGGCATCAGTTTAAGGTAGGAGGGGAAAGAATACATGGAAACCCGAGGGGCAACTTTTTTACACGGACGGTGGTATGCATATGGAATGAGCTGCCAGCGGAAGTGGTTGAGGCGGGTACATTAAGAACATTTGAAAGACATTTGGATGAATACATGGATAAGAAAGGTTTAGAAGGATAATGGGCCAAGTGCAGGGAAGTAGGGTTGGTGTAGATGGACATTTTGGTCGACATGGACCAGTTTGGGCTTTAGGCCCTGTCTCCGTGCTGTAGGACTCTCTATGACTCTATGACCACAAAATCAACTCTGACTTTTCTTCAAAGATACTGAGCTTTTTCCAGCAACTTGTGTTTTTGTTTCTGATTTACAGCACCCGGACTTCTTTCGGTTTTTATTCTGTAAACCATGATATGGGTATTGGATCTGATGTTAGAACAAGAACAAAGAACAAAGAAAATTACAGTACAGGAACAGGCCCTTCGGCCTGCCAAGCCTGCACCAACATGCTGCGCGTCACAACTAAAACCCCCTATCCTTCTGGGTACCATATCCTTCTATTCCCATCCTATTCATATTTATCAAGACGCCCTTTAAAAGTCACTATTGTATCTCCTGCCACTACCACCCCCGGCAGAGAGTTCCAGGCACACACCACCCCCTGTGTAAAAAACATGCCTTGTACATCACCTTTAAATCTCGCCCCCCGCACCTTCAACCCATGGCCCCTGGTAACTCACTCTCTCACCCTGGGAAAAAGCTTCTGACTGTCCAGTCTATCCATGCCTTTCAAATTCTTGTAAACCTCTACCAGGTCACCCCTCGACCTCCATCATTCCAGTGAGAACAATCCAAGTTTCTCCTCATAACTAATGCTCTCCATACCAGGCAACATCTTGGTAAATCTTTTCTGTACCCTCTCCAAAGCCACCACATCTTTCTGGTAGTGTGGTGACCAGAATTGAACACAATATTCCAAATGCGGCCTAACTAAGGTTCTATAAAGGTGCAATATTGCCTGCCAATTTTTAAACTCAGCGTCCCAGCCGATGAAAGCAAGCATGCCATACACCTTGTTGACTACCTTCTCCACCTGCATTGCCACTTTCAGTGACCTGTGTGCCTGTACACGCAGATCCCTCTGCTATCAGTACTTCCAAGGATTCTGCCATTTACGTATATTTTCCATCTGGATTAGACCTTCCAAAATGCATTACCTCGCATTTTTCCGGATTAAACTCCATTTGCCATCGCTCTGCGCAAGTCACCAACCGTTCTATGTCCAGCTGTATCCTTTGATGGTCCTCATTGCTATGTGTCAGCAGCAAACTTAGTAATCAGACCAGCTACATTCTCCTCCAAATCATTGATATACATTACAAATAGCAAAGGTCCTAACACTGGTCCCTGAGGAGTGCCACGAGTCACAACCCTCCATTCAGAAACACATCCTTCCACGGCTATCCTCTGTCTTCTATGACCGAGCCAGTTTTTTATCTATCTTGCAAGCTCACCTCTGACCCTGTGCAACTTTACCTTCTGTATCAGTCTGCCGTGAGGGACCTTGTCAAAGGCCTTACTGAAGTCCATGTAGACAACATCCACTGCCCTACCCTCAGCAATCATCTTTGTCATTTCCTCAAAAAACTCAACCAAGTTAGTGAGACACAACCCCCCCGCTTCACAAAACCTTGTTGCTCCTTGCTAATACACTCACTTATTTCCAGATGGGCGTAAATCCTGACTCGAAGAATCCTCTCCAATAATTTCCCCACCATTGACGTAAGAATTACCGGCCTGCAATTAAATGGATTATCCTTGCCACCTTTCTTAAACAAAGGAACAACATTGGCTATTCTCCAATCCTCTGGGACCTCCACTGTAGCCAGTGAGGATACAAAGATTTCCCTCAAGGCTCCAGCAGTTTCCTTCCTTGCCTCTCTCAGTATTCTGGGGCATATCCCATCGGGCCCTGGGGACTTGTCTACTTTTACAAGACCCCCAGTACCTCCTCCCTTTTGATCTCAACATGACCCAAACTATCTACACACCCTACCTCAGACTCATCATCCACCAAATCCTTCTTCATGGTGAATACTTAGGCAAAGTTCTCATTTAATACCTCACCCATTTCCTCTTGCTCCACACATAAATTCCTTTCCCAGCCCTCGAGTGGGCCAACCCTCTGCCTGGCTACCCTCTTGCTCTTTATATATATATACTAAGAACAAAGAAAATTATAGCACAGGAACAGGCCCTCCACACCTGCACCGATCGAGATCCTCTGTCTAAGCCTATCATCTATTTTCTAAGGGTCTGTATCCCTTTGCTCCTGGCCCATCCATGTACCTGTCCAGATACATCTTAAAAGACACTAACGTGTCTGCGTCTACCACTTGCGCTGGCAATGCGTTCAGGCACCCACCACCCTCTGTGTAAAGAACTTTCCACGCATATCTCCCATAAACTTTCCTCCTCCCACTTTGAACGCATGACCCCGAGTAATTGAGTCCCCCACTCTGGGAAAAAGCTTCTTGCTATCCAGCTTGTCTATAACCCTCATGATTTTGTAGACCTCAGTCAGGTGCCCCCTCAATCTCTGTCTTTCCAATGAAAGTAATCCTAATCCACTCAACCTTTCTTCATAGCTAGTGCCCTCCATACAAGGCAACATCCTGGTGAACCTCCTCTGCATCCTCTCCAAAGCATCCACATCCTTTTGGTAATGTGGCGACTAGAACTGTACACAGTACTTGAAATGTGTCAAACCAAAGTCTTATACAACTGCAACATGACGTGCCAACTCTTGTACTCAATACCCAGTCCAATGAAGGAGAGCATGCCGTATGCCTTCTTGACCCCTCTATTGACCCGTGTTGCCACTTTCAGGGAACAATTGACCTGAACACCCAGATCTCTCTGTACATCAATTTTCCCCAGGATTTTTCCATTTACTGTATAGTCCACTCTTGAATTAGATCTTCCAAAATGCATCACCTCGCATTTGCCTGGATTGAACTCCATCTGCCATTTATCTGCCAACTCTCCAATCTGTCTATATTCTGCTGTAACCTCTGGCAGTCCCTTCACTATCTGCTACTCCACCAATCTTCTTGACATCTGCAAACTTGCTCATCAAACCACCTACACCTTCCTCCAAATCATTTATGTATATCACAAACAACAGTGGTCCCAGCACAGATCCCTGTGGAACACCACTGGTCACAGGTCTCCAATTTGAGAAACCCCCTTCCACGACTACTCTCTGTCTCCTGTTGCTGAGCCAGTTTTTTATCCATCTAGCTAGCACACCCTGGACCCATGTGACTTCACTTTCTCCATCAGCTTGCCATGGGGAACCTTATCAAACATCTTACTGAAGTCCATGTATATGACATCTACAGCCTTTCCCTCATCAATCAACTTTGTCAAGTCCTTAAAGAATTCTCTTAGTGATAATGGGAACTGCAGATGCTGGAGAATCCAAGATAACAAAGTGTGAAGCTGGATGAACACAGCAGGCCAAGCAGCATCTCAGGAGCACAAAAACCGATGTTTCAGGCCTAGACCCTTCATCAGAGAGAGGGATGGGAACAGGGTTCTGGAATAAACAGGGAGAGAGGGGGAGGCGGACCGAAAATGGAGAGAAAAGAAGATAGGTGGAGAGGAGAGTACAGGTGGGGAGGTGGGGAGGGGATAGGTCAGTCCAGGGAGGATGGACAGGTCAAGGAGGCAGGATGAGGTAGTAGGTAGGAAATGGAGGTGCGGCTTGAGATGGGAGGAAGGGATGGGTGAGAGGAAGAACAGGTTAGGAAGGCAGAGACAGGCTGGGCTGGTTTTGGGATGCAGTGGGGGGAGGGGACGAGCTGGGCTGGTTTTGTGATGCGGTGGGGGGAGGGGAAGAACTGGGCTGGTTTTGGGATGCACTGGGGGAAGGGGGGATTTTGAAGCTTGTGAAGTCCACATTGATACCATTGGGCTGCAGAGTTCCCAAGCAGAATATGAGTTGCTGTTCCTGCAACCTTCGGGTGGCATCATTGTGGCACTGCAGGAGGCCCATGATGGACGTGCCGTCTAAGGAATGGGAGGGGGAGTTAAAATGGTCCACGACTGGGAGTTGCAGTTGTTTATTGCGAACGGAGCGGAGGTGTTCTGCAAAGCACTCCCCAAGCCTCCGCGTGGTTTCCCCAATGTAGAGGAAGCCACACCGGGTACAATGGATACAGTATACCACGTTGGCAGATGTGCAGGTGAACATCTGCTTAATATGGAAAGTCATCTTGGGGCCTGGGATGGGGGTGAGGGAGGAGGCGTGGGGGCAAGTGTAGCACTTCCTGCGGTTGCAGGGGAAGGTGCCGGGTGTGGTGGGGTTGGCGGGGAGTGTGGAGCGGACAAGGGAGTCATGGAGAGAGTGGTCTCTCTGGAAGACAGACAGGGTGGGGACGGAAAAATGGCTTGGCTGGTGGGGTCGGATTGTAGATGGCGAAAGTGTCGGAGGATGATGTGTTGTATCCGGAGGTTGGTGGGGTGCTGTGTGAGAACGAGGGAGATCCTCTTGGGGCGGTTGTGGCAGGGGCGGGGTGTGAGGGATGTGTTGCGGGAGACGTGGTCAAGGGCGTTCTCTCCGGGGGGGGGACGTTGCGGTCCTTGAAGAACGTGGATGTCTGGGATGTGTGGGAGTGGAATGCCTCATCCTGGGAGCAGATGCGGTGGAGGCGGAGGAATTGGAAATAGGGGATGGAATTTTTGCAGGAGGGTGGGTGGGAGGAGGTGTATTCTAGGTAGCTGTGGGAGTCAGTGGGCTCGAAATGGACATCAGTTTCTAGCTGGTTACCTGAGCTGGAGACTGAGAGGTCCTGGAACCTGAAGGATGTGTTGGAGATGGCCCAGGTGTACTTGAGGTTGGGGTGGAAGGTTTTGGTGAAGTGGATGAACTGTTCGAGCTCCTCTGGGGAGCAAGAGGCGGCACCGATACAGTCATCAATGTACCGGAGGAAGAGGTGGGGTTTGGGGCCTGTGTAGGTGCGGAAGAGGGACTGTTCCACGTAACGTACAAAGAGGCAGGCATAGCTGGGGCCCATGCGGGTACCCATGGCCACCCCATTTATCTGTAGGAAGTGGGAGGAATCGAAAGAGAAGTTGTTGAGGGTGAGGATGGGTTCGGCTCGGCGGATGAGGGTGTCAGTGGAGGGGGATTGGTCGGGCCTGCGGGACAGGAAGAAGCAGAGGGCCTTGAGGCCCTCTGCATGAGGAATACAGGTGTATAGGGACTGGATGTCCATGGTGAAAATGTGGTGTTGGGGGCCAGGGAATTGTAAGTTCTGGAGGAGGTGGAGGGCGTGGGTGGTGTCATGGACGTAGGTGGGGAGTTCCTGGACCAAAGGGAAGAAAATGGAGTCCAGAAGGGTGGAGATGAGTTCTGTGGGAGAGGAACAGGCTGAGACAATAGGTCGGCCAGGGCAGGCGGGTTTGTGGATTTTGGGAAGGAGATAGAAACGGGCTGTGCGGGGTTGGGGAACAGTGAGGTTGGAGGCAGTGGGTGGGAGGTCCTCTGCGGTGATGAGGTCATGGATGGTGTTGGAGATGATGGTCTGGTGCTCGGGGGTGGGGTCATGATCCAGGGGGCAGTAGGAGGAGGTGTCGGAGAGTTGGCGTTTGACCTCGGCGATGTAGAGGACAGTGCGCCATACTACCACTGTGCCACCCTTGTCTGCAGGTTTGATGGTGAGGTTGGGGTGGGAGTGGAGGGCTGCCTGTTCTGCAGGGGAGTGGTTGGAGTGGGTGAGAGGGGTGGAGAGGTTGAGGTGGTTGATGCATCGACAGCAGTTGGAGATGAAGAGGTCGAGGGAGGATAGGAGGCCTTGGGATGGTATCCAGGAGGAGGGCTTGTGTTGGGTGCGGGAGAAGGGATCAGTAGAGGGAGGGTTAGGCTCACGGTTAGAGAAGTAAGCGTGGAGGCAAAGGCGGCGGAAAAACTGCTGGATATTGGGGAAACCCAGCGGAGGCTTGGGGGCCGCTTTGCAGAACACCTCCGCTCGGTTTGCAATAAACAACTGCACCTCCCAGTCGCGAACCATTTCAACTCCCCCTCCCATTCCTCAGACAACTTGTCCATCATGGGCCTCCTGCAGTGCCACAATGATGCCACCCGAAGGTTGCAGGAACAGCAACTCATATTCCGCTTGGGAACCCTGCAGCCCAATGGTATCAATGTGGACCTCACAAGCTTCAAAATCCCCCCTTCCCCCAATGCATCCCAAAACCAGCCCAGTTCTTCCCCTCCCCCCACCGCATCACAAAACCAGCCCAGCTCGTCCCCTCCCCCCACTGCATCCCAAAACCAGCCCAGCTTGTCTCTGCTTCCCTAACCTGTTCTTCCTCTCACCCATCCCTTCCTCCCACCTCAAGCCGCACCTCCATTTCCTACCTACTACCTCATCCTGCCTCCTTGACCTGTCCATCCTCACTGGACTGACCTATCCCCTCCCCACCTCCCCACCTGTACTCTCCTCTCCACCTATCTTCTTTTCTCTCCATTTTCGGTCCGCCTCCCCCTCTCCACCTATTTATTCCAGAACCCTGTTCCCATCCCCCTCTCTGATGAAGGGTCTAGGCCCAAAATGTCAGCTTTTGTGCTCCTGAGATGCTGCTTGGCCTGCTGTGTTCATCCAGCTTCAGACTTTGTTACAAAGAATTCTATTAAGTTGGTAAGACATGACCTTCCCTACACAAAACCGTGTTGTCTATCACTGATAAGCCTATTTTCTTCCAAATGGGAATAAATCCTATCCCTCGGTATCTTCTCCAGCAGGTTCCCTACCACTGACACTCACTGGTCGATTATTACCTGGATTATCCCTGCAACCCTTCTTAAACAAAGGGACAACATTAGCAATTTTCCAGTACTCCGGGACCTCACCCGTGTTTAAGCATGCTGCAAAAATATCTGTTAAGGCCCTGGCTATTTCCTCTCTCGTTTCCCTCAATAACCTGGGATAGATCCCATCCAGACCTGGGGACTTGTCCACCTTAATGCCTTTTAGGATACCCAACACTTCATCCCTCCTTATGCCAACTTGACCTAGAGTAATCAAACATCTGTCCCTAACCTCCTCATCTGTCATGTCCCTCTCCTTGGTGAATACCAATGCAAAGTACTCATTAAGGATGTCACCCATTTTCTCTGACTCGACGCATAACTTTCCTTCTTTGTCCTTAAGTGGGCCAATCCTTTCTCTAGTTACCCTGTTGCTCATTATATATGAATAAAAGTCTTTGGGATTTTCCTTAACCATGTTTGCTAAATGCAGTGAGGATCAAATATTCTAAAAGTTGTTTCACAGGAAGTAAAGTAAATTTAACACACCCCAGATGGGACTCGAACCCACAATCCCTGGCTTAGGAGGCCAGTGCCTTATGCATTAGGCCACTGGGGCTATATGTATAAAAGGGCCTTGCGATTTTCCTTAATCCTGTTGGCCAAAGACTTGTCATGATTCCTTTAAGCCCTCCTGAGTCCTTGCTTAAGTTTCATTTGATTTTCCTTGTATTCCACCCTTGCTTCGTGTATTCCCCATCTCCTAGCCTTGCTAAATGCTTCTTTTCTCTTTTTGATTCTTCTTACAGTATCTCTTCATTCTCCAAGGTTCCCTAAACTTGCCATACTTATCCTTCATCCTTAAAGGAACATGCCAGCCCTGAGTTCCCACCAACTTACTCTTGAAAGCCTTCCACATACCATATGTTGATTTGCCCTCAAACATCTTCCTCCAATCTACAAACTTCAGTTCCTGCCTAATATTGTTGTAATTAGGGGGCCTTGTTCTCAAACACCCTTTTCCTCTGGCAGCTTAAGGCTGTGCTACCACTCTGAAATTGAATTGAATTAATTTGAATTGAATTGAAATGAATTGAATCCAAAGTGGTGGTTTAGTAACAGGAAATATATGGTAATGGCCAATGGCTGCCTTTCCAAATGGAAAGCTGTTTCAATGGTGTTCTACACGACTCAGTGTTGGGACCGCTGCTGTTTGTTAAATACATTAATGATTTAGACTAGAATGTGGGGGGCACAGCTGGGAAATTTGCAAACAACACAAACAGTGGCAGTGTACCAAATAATACATAGGGTAGCTGTAAGCTCCAAAATTATATAGATGGGTTGGTTGAGTGGACAGGAAAGTAGCAGATGTAGTTCAACTTTGATAAGTATGAGGTAATGCAACAGTAAAAGAGAATACACAATAAATGAGAGTATACTGAGAGAGTTAGATGAAGTGAGAGATTTTAGTTTGCGTGTGCAGATAGCAGTGCAGGTAGATAAGGTTGTAAAGAAGGCATATGGAATGTTCGCCATTGCCAAAGTGGGGATATAAGGACAAAACTGTATAAGACACAGGTGAAACCTCAGTTGGAGTATTGTGTGCAATTCTGGTCACAGGAAGGATGTAATAGCTATAGAGAAAGTGCAGAGAAGATTAATAGAACGTTGCCAGATCTGGGAATTGTAGCTACAAAGAGACACTGGAGAGGTTGGGGTTGTTTTCCTTGGAACAGAGAAGGCTGAGGTACTGACATTTTGAGGTGTAGAGATAGAGTGGACAGGAGGAACCTGTTTGCTTTGGCAGAGAATTCAAAAACCATGTTTCACAGACTCAAGCTCCCTCAAAGTTGCCACCCAGGTGGATAAGATTGTTAAGAAAGCATATGGTGTTTTGGCTTTCATTAACAGGGGGATCGAGTTTAAGAGTCGCGAGGTTATGCTGCAGCTCTACAAAACCCTGGTGAGACCACACTGGAATATTGTGTCCAGTTCTGGACGCCCTATTATAGGAAAGATATGGAGGCTTTGGAGAGGATGCAAAGGAGGTTTACCAGGTTGAGGAGGTTGACTGAGCTCGGACTTTTCTCTCTGGAGAGAAGGAGGAAGAGAGGTGACCTGATCGAGGTGTACAAGGTAATGAGAAGCATGGATAGAGTCGTTAGCCAGAGACTTTTCCCCAGGGCAGGATTGACTGCCACGAGGGGTCATAGTTTTAAGGTGTTAGGAGGAAGGTATACAGGAGACATCAGAGGGAGGTTCTTCACCCAGAGATTTGTGAGCGCATGGAATAGTTTACCAGTGGTAGTCGTGGAATCGGAGTCATTAGTGACATTTAAGCGACTGCTGGACATGCACATGGACAGCAGTGAATTGAGGGGAATGTAGTTTAGGTTATTTTAATTTTGGATTAGGATTATTCCACGGCACAACATCGTGGGCCGAAGGGCCCGTACTGTACTGTACTTTTCTATGTTCTATGTTCTCTACGTTCTAAGGTCAGTCGCAGCAAGATTAAATGGCACATGAGGAAAAATATTTTAATGCAGAGCGTCTGGAATTCTCTGCCTGAGTTGGTGGTGGAGGCATAGACCCCAAAACTCTATCAAAAAGTATCTGAATATGCATCTTATGTGCTGTAAACTGCAGGGCTATGGGCGATGTGCAGAAGATGGGATTAGAAAATCCATATGGATGTCTTTGTGTTGGCATAAACAATAGACCTTTTCTGTGCTGTTTCACTTTTATCTTTCAGTTTACTTTCAGTTTAAAGCAGTAGAGCAAGCTTTACCCTGCATGTTAACTTTATGTGGTCTGTATCCTGTGAGTGTTTGGTGGGACAGTGTGTGGAGTTGGTTTTACTTCCTATTTAAAAGTGTAGAGGGAGGTTTACTCTGTAACAAACCCTGTGCTCTCCCTGTCCTGAGACTGTTTCATGGGGGACATTCTTGGGGGAAGATTTACGCAGTAGTTAATCCCATACTATACCTGTCCTAAGAGTGTTTGATGAAGACAATAAAGAGGCAGCTTTACTTTCAGTTTAAAAGAGCAGTGTGGCCTTGTTGCTGCTTCTGACTCAGTGCTATTTGTGTCTTGGGAGTGCTTGACGGAGATGGTATTGAACGGAGCTTTATTTTATGTTTGCTTTTAGGTTAAAAGAGTAAGGAGAGCTTTACTCTGTATTTAACCTCGTGCTGTCCCTGTCCCGGGAGTGTTCGATGGGGACAGGGTGAACCTTCCATTTACTTTCAGTTTAAAAGAGAAGAGGGTACTTTACTGCACATCTGCCAATGTGGTATACTGCATCCACTGTACCCGGTGCGGCATCCTCTACATTGGGGAAACCAAGCGGAGGCTTGGGGACCGCTTTGCAGAACACCTCCGCTCAGTTCGCAAAAAACAACTGCACCTCCCAGTCACAAACCATTTCCACTCCCCCTCCCATTCTCTTGATGACATGTCCATCATGGGCCTCCTGCACTGCCACAATGATGCCACCCGAAGGTTGCAGGAACAGCAACTCATATTCCGCCTGGGAACCCTGCAGCCATATGGTATCAATGTGGACTTCACCAGTTTCAAAATCTCCCCTTCCCCTACTGCATCCCTCAACCAGCCCAGTTCGTCCCCTCCCCCCACTGCACCACACAACCAGCCCAGCTCTTCCCCCCCACCCACTGCATCCCAAAACCAGTCCAACCTGTCTCTGCCTCCCTAACCGGTTCTTCCTCTCACCCATCCCTTCCTCCCACCCCTAGCCGCACCCCCCACTACCTACTAACCTCATCCCACCTCCTTGACCTGTCCGTCTTCCCTGGACTGACCTATCCCCTCCCTACCTCCCCACCTACACTCTCTCCACCTATCTTCTTTACTCTCCATCTTCGGTCCGCCTCCCCCTCTCTCCCTATTTATTCCAGTTCCCTCCCCCCATCCCCCTCTCTGATGAAGGGTCTAGGCCCGAAACGTCAGCTTTTGTGCTCCTGAGATGCTGCTTGGCCTGCTGTGTTCATCCAGCCTCACATTTTATTATCAGGGTACTTTACTTTCAGTTTACCTTCTGTTTAAAAGAGTAAAGGTAGCTTTATTATGTCTATCACCCTGTGCTGTCCCTGTCGTGGGAGTGTGAGATGGGGAGACTGTAGAAGAAACTTCACTTTCAGTTTAAAATAGCAGAGATACAGCGATTGTAACGAGGTCAGCCCGGTGAACCTCATAGGATATGTTCTGAAGAAGGGCCACCTGACCCAAAGCGTTAACTCTGATTATTTCCACAAATGCTGTGAGACATGCTGAGCTTTTCCAGAAATTTCTAGTTTTGTTTCTTATACAATATGAGGTCACTAACTGGGCTCTTAACCTGGTCCGATCAAGTATCCCTGATACTCCCCTAAATAGGGGTTTCAGAGTTCTGTTTACTCTGAGAGCTGGCTCTGTGGGAGGCAGTTCAGTGTCAAAGACTCTGTGCGTGTAAATAAAGGGTTTCCTGATGACAGGATTCAGGCCTTTTGTGGAGTTATTTCAAGATCGAGCTTTATCCTGCAGTGTGCTGAGCCTGTCCTGGGAGTATTTGATGAGTATAAAAGACGTTTTTACTTTGTTTCTAACCCCATGATGTACCAGTCTTGGGAGTGTTTAATGGGGACAGTGTGGCGTGATCGTCACTATGTATCTAACTCTGTGCTGTACCTGTCCCTGGAGATTTAATGTGGACTGTTGTACAGAGCTTTACTTTCAGTTTAAAAGAGTAGACTCTCATTGTAAAATAGCAAAGAAAGCCTTACTTTGTCTAGCCCCATGCTGTAACAATCCTGGGAGTATTTGAGGGGTACAGTGTAGAGTTTCACTTTAAGTTTAAAAGAGTAGAGGTAACTTTACCCTGTATCTAACCCTGATCTGTCCCTGTCCTGGGAACTTTTGATGCGGACAGTGCAGATGGTGCTTTACTCTGCATCAAGCCTTGTGCTGTATTTGTTCTGAGAGTTTTAATGTGTGGAAGATGCTTTACTTTCAGTTTTAAAAAGTGGAGAGAGCTTTAGTTTCATTTTAAAATAGCTGAGGGAGCTTTATTCTGTATTGAACTGGGTGCTGTCCTTGAGCGAGTCTGGGCCCCACATCCTGATCATTGGTGATAGACTGTTAGAAATGCGGATCCTTCCAAATGAATCAAACAATAACCTATTCCAAGATATTACTACGCATCTCTGGAGCAGGTGGGACTTGAACCAGGTCTGCTAATCTCAATGTAGACACAATATTACTGTGCCACAAAATACCCCAATTCTCTTCAACACAATGAGTAATGAACTGTGATCAGAGATAATGGGAACTGCAGATGCTGGAGAATCTGAGATAACAAAGAGTGGAGCTGGTTGAACACAGCAGGCCAAGCAGCATGATAGAAGCAGGAAAGCTGACGTTTCGGGCGTAGACCCTTCTTCAGAAATGGGGGAGGGGCAGGGGGTTCTGAAATAAATAGGGAGAGAAGGGGAGGTGGACAGAAGATGGATACAGGAGACGATAGGTGAAGAGGAGACTGACAGGTCAAAGAGGCAGGGATGGAGCCAGTAAAGGTGAGCGCAGATGGGGAGTTAGGGAGAAGATAGGTCAGTCCAGGGAGGGTGGACAGGTCAAGGGGGCGGGATAAGGTCAGTAGATAGGAGGAGGGGATGGGGATTGAGTAAGAGGAGGGAATAGGTGGGAGGAGGGACAGGTTAGGGAGGTGGGGATGAGCTGGGCTGGTTTTGGGATGCGGTAGGGGGAGGCGAGCTGTCCTGCTCCTAAGATGCTGCTTGGCCTGCTGCGTTCATCCAGCTCCACACCTTGTCATTATCAGAGAATATAGAGAAATGGGGCTCTGACTGATAGGATGTGATAAGGGTGTCTCACAGAGATCATTTTTTATGCATTCATGGGATACAGGCACAGCTGATTGTAATCCCTAATGCAGGGACCTCAACGTTTTACAACTCACAGAAAAGGTTCTGATGGCAGGAGAAAGGTATGGGGCTAACTTTGCAGATAACACCAACATATAGGGGGAAGTATGTTGTGAAGAGGGCAGAAGCAGATTGCAGATATAAAAACAGTCAAGTCGGTAGCAAAATCTTGGCAGATTGCAGATTTAAATTTGCCAGAGTCCTACCAGACTTCAGGCTGCTGTCTAATGAGAGATATGACTGGTGATGGTTTAACTTGAATAACAGCACAGAGAGGTTGAGAAGGGAAGTATTCCACTGGTGCAGAACTGAACTCACACTGCAAGCATCACTGTATCAGAGACCCAGCAAGCTGAGCTAGCCGAGCCCTAGGTTGCAGATAAGTGGGAGGGTGAACTATGAGGAGAATGCAGAGCTGCTTCAGTGTGATTTGGACAAGTTGAGTGAGTCGGTAAACACAGGAAGACATATTCTTGTTTGGATGATGATAGATTGTTAAGGGGAGAGGTTCAAAGAGACCTGGGTGTCCTGGTAGTTCTTACAACTTAAAGGATAAAAAGGTACGGGGAGAAAGCAGGAACAGGGGACTGATTTTAATGATCAGCAATAATAATGCTGAATAGCGGAGCCAGCCCAAAGGCTGAGTGGCCTACCCCTGCTCCTTTCTATGTCTCTAGATGGAGCATAATGCAGGAAACGTGAAGTTGTTCATTTTGGCAGGAAGAATTTAAAAAGCTGAGTATTTTTTAAATGGAGAATTAATTTAGAATTAATCACCTTATTTAAAGGAGGATGGAAATGCATGGGAGGCATTTCAGAGGAGGTTTACTAAATTGATACCTAGAATGAGTGGCTTGTCTCATGAGGAACAGTTGGACAGACTGAATATGTTTCCACTACAGTTTAGAACAGTAAGGGTAAGAAGGTCGAAGGGTGTAAGATCCCGAATGATCTTGATGAGGTGGACGCGGGAAGGATGTTTCCTCTTGTGGGTCAGTCCAAATGTCTGGCTCAAAAAGCAGGAATATGACTGCTGTGCCACCAGAGCCCCTAAAAATCCAGCTTTTGCTCAAGTTACTTTCAAATCATTCTGTTCTGAGGTGCTATTACACACCTCTGGAACAGTGGGACTTGAGCCCCGGTGTCCTGGTCCAAAGGTAGCGATACTACCTACAGCAGCACAAGACTATGAAAGACCAAACAGTTCCACAGTTCATTGCTCTTCATCAGAGAGGGGGAATGGGGACAGGGTTCTGAAATAAATAGGAGAGAGGGGGAGGCAGACCGAAGATGGATAGAGGAGACGATAGGTGGAGAGGAGAGTATAGGTGGGGAGGTAGGGAGGGGATAGGTCAGTCCGGGGAGGACGGACAGGTCCATTATCTCTGAGTTCATCCAGATTCACACTTTGGTATCTCAGATTCTCCAGCATCTGCAGTTCCCATTATCTCTGACTCTTTGACCTGTCTGTCCTCCCCGGACTGATCTATGCCCTTCCTACTTCCCCACCTATACTCTCCTCTCCACCTATCTTCTCCTCTATCTATCTTCGGTCTGCCTCCCCCCCTCCCTAATTATTTCTGAACCCTCTCCCCATGCCCCTCTCTGATGAAGGGTCTCAGCCCAAAACTTCAGCTTTTGTGCTCAACGCATCATCCTCCGACACTTCCGCCATCCACAATCTGACCCCACCACCCAAGACATTTTTCCATCCCCACCCTTGTCTGCCTTCCAGAGAGACCACTCTCTCCATGACTCCCTTGTCCGCTCCACACTCCCCTCCAACCCCACCACACCCAGCACCTTCCCCTGCAACTGCAGGAAGTGCTACACTTGCCCCCACACCTCCTCCCTCACTCTCATCCCAGGCCCCAAGATGACTTTCCATATTAAGCAGATGTTCACCTGCACATCTGCCATTGTGGTATACTCCATCCACTGCACCCGGTGTGGCTTCCTCTACATTGGGGAAACCAAGCGGAGGTTTGGGGACTGCTTTGCAGAACACCTCGCTCGGTTCACAATAAACAACTGCACTTCACAGTCGTGGACCATTTTAACTCCCCCACCCATTCCTTAGTGGACATGTCCATCATGGGCCTCCTGCAGTACCACAATGATGCCACCCGAAGGTTGCAGGAACAGCAACTCATATTCTGCTTGGGAACCCTGCAGCCCAATGGTATCAATGTGGACTTCACAAGCTTCAAAATCTCCCCTTCCCCCACTGCATCCCAAAACCAGCCCAGCTCATCTCCTCCCCCCACTGCATCCCAAAACCAGCCCAGCTCGTCCCCGCCTCCTAACCTGTTCTTCCTCTCACCTATCCCCTCCTCCCACCCCAAGCCGCACCTCCATTTCCAACCTACTACCTCATCCCACCTCCTTGACCTGTCCGTCCTCCCTAGACTGACGTATCCCCTCCCTACCTCCCCACCTATACTCTCCTCTCCACCTATCTGCTTTTCTCTCCATCTTCAGTCCGCCTCCCCCCTCTCCCTATTTATTTCAGAACCCTCTCCCCATCCCCCTCTCTGATGAAGGGACTAGGCCCGAAACGTCACCTTTTGTGCTCCTGAGATGCTGTTTGGCCTGCTGTGTTCATCCAGCTTCACACTTTGTTATCTTGGCTCTGAGATCATATTTATTTAATTAAGTATAAACCTCGTAAACATCTCCCTACCTCAAGCATGCTGTCAATCATTCTGAAACTAGGGTCCTAATTTTGTGTAAATGAAATTGAGAGTTTGACGGGCAAGTTGGCTCAGGTGGATTATGAAAATACACTAAAAAATTTGACATTTAATTGTGCAATAACTAGAAATAAAAGAACTACTACAGGATCTGCAACAGATGTGCATTCCTTTACGACACACAACGCAAAAGGAAAGGTAAAGAAACCCTGGTTAACAAAAGGACATAAAGGTTGCATTATATCAAAGGAAGTGACTTATAAAGATTCCAGAAATAGTGGTACACCTGAGAATTGGAAGTAATTTAGTATCCAAAATAGGAGGCTCAAGAAACTGGTCAGGACAAAGAAACAAGTGAGAAATGTAAAAGTAGATTGTAGAATCATAGAACGCCTGTAGTGTGAAAACAATCCATGCCAACTCTCTAAAAAGCATCCCATCCAGATTTACCCCCTACCCTACCCCTATAACCCTGCATTTCCCATGGCTAATCCACCTAACCTACACATCTTTGGATTGTGGGAGGAAACCTTGGACTGTGTCCAATTTTGGGCCCCACACCTCAGGAAGGACATACTAGCCCTGGAGCGTGTCCAGCGGAGATTCACACGGATGATCCCTGGAATGGTAGGTTTAACGTATGGTGAACGGCTAAGGATCCTGGGATTGTACTCATTAGAGTTTAGAAGGTTGAGGGGAGATCTAATAGAAACTTACAAGATAATGTATGCTTTAGAAGGGGTGGACACTAGGAAGTTGTTTCCGTTAGGCGGGGAGACTAGGACCCGTGGGCACAGCCTTAAAATTAGAGGGGGTAAATTTAGAACTGAAATGAGATGACATTTCTTCAGCCAGAGAGTGGTGGGCTTGTGGAATTCATTGCCGCAGAGTGCAGTGGAGGCTGGGACGTTGGATGCCTTCAAGGCACAGATCGACAAATTCTTGATCTCAAAAGGAATCAAGGGCTATGGGGAGAGTGCAGGGAAGTGGTGTTGAAATGCCCATCAGCCATGATTTAAATGGCGGAGTCGACTTGATCGGCCGAATGGCCTTACTTCCACTCCTATGTCTTATGGTCTTATGGTCTAAACTGGAGCACCCAGAGGAAACCCATGCAGACACAAGGACAATGTGCAAACTCCACAGAGACAATTGCCTGAGGCTGGAACTGAACCCGGGTCCCTGGCGCTGTGAGCCACCATGCAACCCTGTCAATGATTGTTAAGGCTTCTACCAACAAGTAAAAAAGGTAAAAAATGAGCAAGGATAAATATAGACACTTCACAAGATGGGACAGGAGAATTTATAGTGGAGAACAGAGAAATGGTGGGGTAACTAATCAGTCACCTTGCTTCTGACTTTATGGAAGAAGGTACAGAAAATCTCTCAGAAGTACTTGTCTAACGGGCGATTAAATGAAGTTAGTGTTGGTGAAGAGGTAGCACGTGAACCAGGAAAATATTATGAAGGGCATTGATAGGGTAGATATTAAGAAGTTTTTCTACTTGGTGGAAATGTCAATGACTAGGAGCATAGAATTAAGGTAAGGGGCAGGAAGTTTGAAAGAGATATGAAGAAAATTGTTTTCACCTAAAGGGTAGTGCAAATCTAGAGCTTGCTGCGTGTAAAGTTGGTAAAGACAGAAATCCTCATAGCATTGAAGATATATTTAGGTAGACACTTTCAATGCTCAGGCACACAGCATTCTGGTTGAAATGCTAGAAAGTGGGATTAGATAGTTAGGAGTGATAATGGGAACTGCAGATGCTGGAGAATCCAAGATAATAAAATGTGAGGCTGGATGAACACAGCAGGCCCAGCAGCATCTCAGGAGCATAAAAGCTGACGTTTCGAGCTCTCTGATGAAGGGTCTAGGCCCGAAACGTCAGCTTTTATGCTCCTGAGATGCTATTGGGCCTGCTGTGTTCATCCAGCCTCACATTTTATTATCTTAGATAGTTAGGAGTTTGTTTTTGACTGTTGCAGACTCAGTGGGCCGAATGACCTTTTTCTGTGCTGCAGATCTCTGACTTTATTAGCTTCTTCCCACTGTTGAAGGAAGTAGAAATAGAGACAGTGGGGGCATTGGCGGTTATCTTTCAGAATTCTGCAGATTATGGAAAGTTCCTGCTGACTGTAAGGGAGCAAGTATAACTCTACAATTTAAGAAGGGAGACAGTAGGAAGTGTAGAATTACAGCTTAACATTGTCAGCAAATTGTTAGAATCTATTATTATAAAGGACGTGATAAATGCATTTAAGAATGAATGTCAAAATTGGGCAGAACAAACCTGACTTAAAGGCCTAGGTACCTGAAGAAACTAAACAGAACTTTAAATGATGTTCTTCTGAGAGATTTGGGGTAAGTCAATAAGAGATAGAGTGAGGGATGGATGACTGACAGAGAGAGTAACTGAAGGAATGAGTGAGAGGGCAGGGAGGAAATGAGAGAGAGCGGGAGTGAGACGAATGAGAAAGCAAGAGAGACAGAGGAGAAGGAAGTGGAAAGAGGGAGAGAGGGATATTGAGAGGCAGGGAAACTGAGAGAGAGAGAGGCAGGGAGAGATAGTTGTGAGAGGGAGAGTTGCAGAGGCAAGCGAGGCTGAGAGAGACACAAAAAGATGGGGACAGATAGTGAGAGACAGCAAGAAAGAAATATACTAGGGACAAGGAGCAAGAAAGAGAGACAGAGAAAAGAAGAGAGATATGAGAGACGGAGAGGAAGATAGACAGGGAGGAAAAGCTACAGAGATACAGAGAGTGAGGTAAGACATGCCCAAATGATCATAAGACATAGGAGCAAAACCAGGCCATTCAGCTCATGGTGCCTGCTCCGCTATTCAATGAAATCATGGCAACTCAGTCTTAAAATGATGACTTGTGTCCTCTGGTCCAATACTCTCCCACAAAGGAAAGCAACACACGAGCATAAGAAATAGAAGCAAGAGTAGGTCTTTTGGCCCATCAAGCCTGTTCAGCTGTTCATAAGATCATGGCTGATCTTTTTGTGCAGTCAGCTCCAATTACCCACCTGCTCACCATAACCGTTAATTCCAAAATCTGTCTTTGCCTTAAAAACATTCAATGAGGTAGCTTCAACTGCTTCACTGGTGGGGAGTTCCATAGATTCACAACCCTTTGGGTGAAGAAGTTCTTCCTCAACTCAGTCCTAAATATGCTCCCCCTTATTTTGAGCCTTTGTCCCCTGTACTAGTTTCACTCACCAGCGGAAACCACCTCCCATGAGGGGCATAGGTAAGGTAAATAGCAAATGTCTTTTTCCTAGGGTGGGGAGTTCAAAACTAGGAGACATTTTTAAGGTGAGAGGAGAAAGATTTAAAAGAGACCCAAGTAGCACCTTTTTCACACAGAGGGTAGTTCATATGTGTAATAAACTGCCAGAGGAAGTGGTGGATGCAGGTACAGTTATAACATTTAAAACATATTTGGATAGGTACATGACTAGGAAAGATTTAGAGGGATGTAGGCTACATGCAGGTAAAACGGACAAATTTAGTTTGGGAAACTTGTTCGGCATGGATAAGTTGGACCGAAGTATCTGTTTTCCATGCAGTTTGACTCTGTGTGAGATCGTACATGTTCGTAGGGAAAAGTGGAAAAGCCATTTATGACTGGTAAGGTGAGTTCACCTGTAGTAGCTGAAAGGGGTCACAAGGTACATCATCGCTCAAAGTTGGCAAAGTCTTCGGAAAGTAAACTAAACTGTGCAGTTGATTTGTAGAAGACTCAAATTGAAGTCAGGAATGAAAACAGAAAAAGCTGAAGAAACTCAGCGGGCTTGGTGGCGTCAGTGGAGAGAAAGCAGATAACAACTTCAGGTCTTCAAACGTTCTGGAGGAAGGTTTCCAGACCCGAAGATGTTTAACCCTGCTTTCTCTCCACAGATGCTGCCAGACCTACTGGGTTTCTTTAGCAATATCTGGTTTTGTTTCAGATTCCAGCATCCACAGTTTGTTTTATTGAAAAGTCAAGAGTTGTACTGAACCTATATCAAACTTAGAGCACTATTATAATACTGTGTGCACATTGGATCGCTGTATTAGAGACACATTGGGAAGGGTGTTGAAAAGTTTGTAAGGATCATGCCAGAATGTATATATCTCAAAAATGCATTCAGTGGATGGGGGCATCACTGGCGAGGCCAGCATTTCTCCCCCATCTCTAGTTGTCTCTTGAGCAGGTGGTGGTGAGCTGCTTTCTTGAACCACTACAGTCCATGTGCAACTAAGGATGGGGAATATCGACCAGCCAGCTATAACCATGTCCCACAAGTGAATAAAAAATGACCCACAAGGCTGTTAGGGATGGAGTTTCAGGTTTTTTGACCCAGAGACAGTGTTATTCTGATGGTGAGGTTAAATGAAAAAAAACCCTGATATTCACTTTATAAGTAATAAGTAGACAGTGAATAAATGAACAGAACACTAACAAATTGAACAATTCTTCCCCAACTCCTAACTATTTCTTAATTGAACAAAATTCTACTGGTATGCTATTCCAATAAATGCAAGTCCCACTGATATAAACCAAGTAGTAAGAAAAGAAATTTAAAACTTAGTCTGTCAAAGTTCCACTGTTTCTGCAGTCATAAATGCCTTTCTTCGGCTGCTCTTGAGTCATATAACGCCTTTCTTCCACTGATGTTCCAGGGATGTTTTCTCTGTAAAAACTCTTAGCCAGAAATGCCATGGGACCTTTTATGGCTAAGGTGGTGCTTTCAAAGAGAGTTTAGTGATTTCTTGTGAGAGCTAGGTATTTATTTCTTAGATTGCGTTTGCTGTAACATTGATTTTTAAAAATCCTCTCCTTATATACCTTGGATGACATAGCAATTTTCTTACAATAACATTGGTTCGAGGTCGTCAAAACCATCAGATTTAAATTCAGTTGGCTTTCAATTGCTAAGTGCTTGGATTAAATTAATTGGCTGATTCCAGCTTGTTGCAAAAACGTCAAAACAAGCCTAAAGTTTCCAATTGATACAGTTTTCAATTTTGGAACCAGCTGTACATCTTCAGCTACATGCAGACTCTTTTTTCTGTATCAATCTCTAAGCTTAGAAAGGCACTTTATCCCTTAAAAGAACCATATACTCCAAGCAACTTTGTAACATAAAGCCATATAATCCCACAACCACTGGATAAGATCTACGCTCTGCAGCCCTACCATATCCAAATGAATGGTTGTGAAAAATTAAACAATGAAGAGGTGGTAGAAGATCTGTAAGTCGATGGGGACATCCAGCACATCAGTGCAGAAGACAAGACTCAAGCATTCGCAACAATCTTCAATTGGAATGCCAAGGGGATGATCCATCATGATTGCCTCCAGTGGTCCCCAGCATCACAGAAACCAATCTTCAGGCACATTCAATTCGTTCCATGTGATGTCAAAAACCTGTTGGAGGTACTAGGTGCTAGAAAGGCTGTGGGCCCTGACAACATTCTGGCAATAGGACATTTAGGGGGACAGATAGGAGGTTCTGTGGGGACGAGAGAGACTCATGGTTGGTGTGTTGCCTCCCAGGTGCCAGGCTGCGTGATGTCTCTGATCGTGTTTTCGGGATCCTTAAGGGGGAGGGGGAGCAGCCCCAAGTCGTGGTCCACATTGGCACCAATGACATAGGTGGGAAGAGAGATGGGGATTTAAGGCAGAAATTCAGGGAGCTAGGATGGAAGCTGAGAGCTAGGACGAACAGAGGAGTTGTCTCTGGTTTATTGCCTGTGCCACGTGCTAGTGAGGCGAGGAATAGGGAGAGAGAGGAGTTGAACACATGGCGACAGGGATGGTGCAGGAGGGAGGGTTTTGGATTCTTGGATAATTGGGGCTCTTTCTGGGGTAGATGGGACCTCTACAAGCAAGATGGTCTTCACCTGAACCAGAGGGGTACCGATATCCTTGGGGGGGAGATTTGCTAAGGCTATTCGGGTGGGTTTAAACTAATTCAGCAGGGGAATGGGAACCAAAATTGTGGTTCGACCACAGAAAAGGTTGAGAGTAGGGAGGCCCGAAATAAAGTTTCAGGGACGCAAGATGGCACTGGCAAGCAAGAAGTTGGTTTGAAGTGTGTCTACTTCAATGCCAGGAGCGTCCGGAATAAGGTGGGTGAACGTGCAGCATGGGTTAGTACCTGGGACTTCGATGTTGTGGCCATTTCAGAGACATGGATAGAGCAGGGACAGGAATGGTTGTTGCAGGAAACGGGATTTAGGTGTTTCAGTAAGAACAGAGAAGATGGTTAAAGGAGGGGAGGTGTGGCAATGTTGGTCAAGGACAGTATTACAGTTGCAGAAAGGATGTTTGAGGACTCATCAACTGAGGTAGTATGGGCTGAGGTTAGAAACAGGAAAGGAGAGGTCACCCTGTTGGGAGTTTTCTATAGGCCTCCGAATAGTTCCAGAGATGTGGAGGAAAGGATAGCAAAGATGATTCTCGATAGGAGTGAGAGAGACAGGGTAGTTGTCATGGGGGACTTCAACTTTCCAAATATTGATGAGGAACACTATAGTTCGAGTACTATAGATGGGTCAGTTTTTGTCCAGTATGTGCAAGAGGGCTTCCTGACACAGTATGTAGATAGGGCAACAAGGAGCAAAGCCACATTAGATTTGGTATTGGGTAATGAGCCCGGCCAGGTGTTAGATTTGGAAGTAGGTGAGCACTTTGGTGATAGCGATCACAATATGTGGTGTATACCACTGGGCAAGAGTTATAGCTGGGGGAAATGCAATTACAATGAGATTAGGCAAGATTTAGGGAGCATAGGATGGGGAAGGAAACTGCAGGGGATGGGCACATTAGAAATGTGGAGCTTATTCAAGGAAAAGCTCCTGTGTGTCCTAGATAAGTATGTATCTGTCAGGCAGGGAGGAAGCTGTAGAGTGCGGGAGTCGTGGTTTACGAAGGAGGTGGAATCTCTGGTCAAGAGGAAGAAGAATGCTTATGTTAGGATGAGATGTGAAGGCTCAGGGCGCTTGAGGGCTACGAGGTAGCCAGGAAAGACCTAAAGAGAGAGCTCAGAAGAGCCAGGAGGAGACATGAGAAGTTGTTGGCGGATAGGATCAGGGTAAACCCTAAGGCTTTCTGTAGGTATTTAAGGAATAAAAGAATGACGAAAGTAAGATTAGGGCCAATCAAGGATAGTAGTGGGAAGTTGTGTGTGGAGTCAGAGGAGATAGGGGAAGCACTAAATGAATATTTTTCAACAGTATTCACTCTAGAAAATGACAATGTTGTCGAGGAGAATACTGAGATACAGGCTACTAGACTAGGTGGGATTGAGGTTCACAAGGAAGAGGTATTAGAAATCCGACAGAGGGTGAAGATAGGATGGGATTTATCCTAGGATCCTCTGGGAAGCCAGGGAGGAGATTGCCGAGCCTTTGGCATTGATCTTTAACTCATCTTTGTCTACAGGAATAGTGACTGACGACTGGAGGATAGCAAATGTGGTTCCTGTTCAAGAAGGGGAGTAGAGACAACCCTGGTAATTATAGACCAGTGAGCCTTACCTCAGTTGTTGGTAAAGTGTTAGAAAAGGTTATAAGGGATAGGATTTATAATCATCCAGAAAAGAATAAATTGATTAGGGATAGTCAGCACAGTTTTGTGAAGGGAAGGTCGTGCCTCACAAACCTTATTGAGTTCTTTGAGAAGGTGACCAAACAGGTAGATGAGAGTAAACCGGTTGATGTGGTGTATATGGATTTTAGCAAGGCGTTCGATAAGTTCCCCACAGGAGGCTATTGTACAAAATGCGGAGGAATGGAATTGTGGGAGATTTAGCAGTTTGGATCGGAAATTGGCTGGCTGAAAGTAGACAGAGGGTGGTAGTTGATGGGAAATGTTCATCCTGGAGACCAGTTACTAGTGGTGTACCGCAAGGGTCAGTGTTGGGTCCACTGCTGTTTGTCATTTTTATAAATGACCTGGATGAGGGTGTAGAAGGATGGGTTAGTAAATTTGCAGATGGCACTAAGGTCGGTGGAGTTATGGATAGTGATGAAGGATGCTGTAGGTTGCAGAGAGACATAGATAAGCTGCAGAGCTGGGCTGAGAGGTGGCAAATGGAGTTTAATGCAGACAAGTGTGAGGTGATGCACTTTGGTAGGAGTAACCGGAAGGCAAAGTACTAGGCTAATGGTAAGATTCTTGGTAGTGTAGATGAGCAGAGAGATCTCGGTGTCCATGTACACAGATCCTTGAAAGTTGCCACCCAGGTTGACAGGGCTGTTAAGAAGGCATACAGTGTTTTAGCTTTTATTAATAGAGGGAGTACTGGTTGATAGCGCTGTTACTGACACCTTCCATCACTTAGTAGACTGATTGGGCAACAACTGATCAAGTTGGATTTGGCATACTTTTTAAGTGCAGGACATATTTCCACATTGTTGGGTGGATGCTAATTTTGTGGGAATAGCTGCATTGGAACAGCTTGGCTGGTACTAAGAGGTTGTGGTGAAGCTGTACAAAACTCTGGTGCGGCCGCACTTGGAGGATTGTGTACAGTTCTGGTCACCGCATTATAAGAAGGATGTGGAAGCTTTGGAAAGGGTGCAGAGGAGATTTACTAGGATGTTGCTTGGTATGGAGGGAAGATCTTACGAGGAAAGGCTGAGGGACTTGAGGGTGTTTTCATTAGAGGGAAGAAGGTTGAGCGGTGACTTAATTGAAACATATAAAATAATCAGAGGGTTAGATAGGGTGGATAGAGAAAGCCTCTTTCTAGGATGGTGATGGCGAGCACGAGGCGGCGTTGCTTTAAATTGTGGGGTGAAAGATATAGGACAGATGCCAGAGGCGGTTCTTTACTCAGAGAGTAGTAAGGGAATGGAACGCTTTGCCTGCAACGGTAGTAGATTCGCCAACTTTAGGTACGTTTTAGTCGTCATTGGATAAGCATATGGATGTACATGGAATAGTGTAGGTTAGATGGGCTTCAGATCGGTATGACAGGTCGGCACAACATCGAGGGCCGAAGGGCCTGTACTGTGCTGTAATGTTCTATGTTCAAGACTTATGCTCTAGAACCTAATGCTCCCTCCAGCCAAGCTGTTCCAATGCAGCTATTGCCACAAAATTAGCATCCACCCAACAATGTGGAAATATGTCCTGCACATAAAAAGTATGCCAAATCCAACTTGATCAGTTGTTGCCCAATCAGTCTACTAAGTGATGGAAGGTGTCAGTAACGGCGCTATAAAGCAGCACCTACTCAGCAATAACCTGCTCAGTGATGCCCAGTTTGGGTTCCGCCAGGACCACTCAGTACATTACCTCATTATAGTCTTCATTCAAACATGGACAAAAGAGTTGAGTTCCAAAGGTGAGGTGAGAGGGACAGCCTTTGACATAAAGTACATATTTGACTGAGTGGAGCATCAAGGGGCCCTAGCAAAACTGGGGTTAATGGTTATCAGAGGGAAATCTGTCCACTGGTTGGATTCATACCTGGCACAAAGGAAGATGTTGGAGGTCTGTCATCTCAGCTCCAGAACATCTCTGCAGGAGTTCCTCCAGATCATGTCCTAGGCACCAATTATCTTCAGCCATTTCATCAATGACCTTCCCTCTGTCGTAAAGTCAGAGGTGGGGATGTTTGCCGATGGTTGCACATTCGTGACTCCTCAGATACTAAAACAGAACATGTTTAAATGCAGCAAGATTCAGACAATACCCAGGCTTCTGATGACATGTAAGCGACACGTAACATTCACTCTATCATAATGCCAGGTAATGACCATCTCCAACAATAGAAAATCTAACTAGCAACCCCAGGCACGACATTACCCACACTGAATCCCCTACATCAACATCCTGGGGTTTACCATTGACCAGAAACTCAACTGAACTAGGAATGTAAATACAGTGGATACAAGAGTAGGTTGGAGGTTAGGTATACTGCAGTAAGTAACTCATGTCCTGTCTCCCATCTAAAAGGGACAAGTCAGGAAGTGTGAAGGAATACTCCCACTTGCATGGGCGAGATATGAACAATCAAGAAACTGGACACTATCCAGGTCAAAGTAGCCTGCTTGACTACCACCACATCCACAAACATCCACTCCCTCCACCACTGATGCTCAGTAACCACAGTGTGTACTATCTACAAAATGCACTGCAGTAATTCACCAAGGCTCCTTAGACAACAGCTTCTGAACCATCTAGAAGGACAAGGGCAGCGGGTACATGGGAACAGCAACCCCTGTAAATTCCCCTCCAAGCTATTCACCATCCTGACTTAGAAATATATTGTTTCTTCAATGTCACTAGGTCACAATCCTGGAATTCATATTCCCTAATGGCATTGTGGCTTTAACTTCAGCACATAGACTGCAGTGAGTCAAGAAGGCAGCTCACCATCACCTTAGGAACATAGAAACAACAGTAGGTCATGCTCCACCATTCAATGCAATTGTGGCTGATCAAACACTTCAATGCCTTTTACCCACACCAGCCCCATAACCCTGTAGGCTTTTGAGAATCAGAAATCTATTAATCTCTTTCTTAAACATACCAAAGATAATTTCCACAGCCTTCTATGTAAAAACAAAATTTCCTCATCTTGGACCTAAGTGGCATCCCAGTTATTTCTAAATGTTCTAGACTCCACGACCGGAAGAAACATCTTAGCTGCGTCCACTATGTATATCCCATTAAATATTTTGTGGGGTGAAATGAGATCACCTCCCATTCTTTAAAACCCTCGAAAACACAAGTCAGTTTGCTCATTCTCTCTTCAGAGAACAGTTCCACCATCCCAAGAACAAGTCTGGTGAACCTTCACTGCACTTCCTCTATAGCAGGGATAGGCAACAAATACTGGCCAACCAATAACGCGCACATCCCACACATGAATAAAACAAAATCTTAAAAACTTCACACAATATTCCATGTATGGCCTAACCAAGCTTCTATATAATTGAAGCAAGACTACATTATTCCTGTACTCCAATCCTTTTATGATAAAGGCTAACATTCAGCTAGCCTTTTGAACAGATAGTAACTTAACAACAGGGACCCCTAGGCTCTTTTGTACATCTACACTTCCTGACTTCTCAGCATTGAAGAGATATTCTGCACATCTGCACCTGTACCAAAGTAGATAACCTCACGTTTTCTGCATTATATTCCATCTGCCATGTTGTTAATCAGCTGTCCACTTCCATCTGAAACAGCTTGACATCTTTCGGACAGCCCACTTTTCCATTTATCTTTGTATCTACCTTCTCCAGTGCAGTTAGAGCAATAAATTCTGGCCCAGCCAGTGACACCCATGTCCCAGGAATGAAGATGAAATAAAATGTGAGAAATCAATTTTTTCTGTCTTGACCTAAGAAGTCTGAAGGATAACCTAAGTGAGGTTTTTAAAATGATAAAATGATTTGATAGAGAATGTTTCTCATTGAAGCAAAGAGCATGAAGAAAGGCTGTCAGTCAGACACAGTAATCAAGAAACCCATCAGGACTTCAGGAGAAATGTATTTACCCACACAGTAGCCAGAATGTTGTCCAGTCTCAAAATCATGTTTCTAAGTTGAACATTGTCTTGTGAATTTTGTAAGCAAGGGCATAGTTGGCTACAGTCAGTTCATTGTTTATTGTGAACAGCTGGAAGGACAGACTATTCAGTACGATCCGCTAGTGTTTGGGATGTACAACCTACATATATGGCATCGCACTGACGTTGAAACTCATATGCCACATCACCCATTTGTATAATTGGCTAAATATTCATGCTGAATGTGCAAAGAATTGTGTCAGCAACCAACTTAAGACTGAAAAAAACCTGAAAGAACTGCGGATGCTGTAAATCAGGAACAAAAACACAGTTGCTGGAAAAGCTCAGCAGGTCTGGCAGCATCTGTGAAGGAGAAAACAGATTTAACATTTCGAGTCCGGTGACCCTTCCTCCTCAGAACTGAGGAGATGCTGCCAGACCTACTGAGGTTTTCCAGCAACTTTGTTTTTGTTCGTAATTTAAGACTGAAACTTGGGTTTACAGTGTGATGCACTTGCGTATTGTGGAAGCTACATACATTAACACTTAAAACCTGAATCATTAGTTCTAGTCTTTGCAAACAGCAACAACATGGACATGCATTGCACCCATTTCAACTCAACAACATTAAGTGACAGCCATTTGATGGGTCAGTTCTCAGGGTAATGCCTTTACCAATCAAGATGTGGAGGTGCTGGTATTGGGCTGGGGTGGACAAGGTCAGAAATCACACGACACCAGGTAATAGTCCAACAAGTTTATTTGAAAACACAAGCTTTCAGAGCCTCACTCCTTCTTCAGGTGTTAGTGAGAGAGATGGCATCAGACAGAGAATTTATCAGTAAAAGAACAAAGGGTCGCGCAACTGATGAGCATATATTAAACAAACCTTAGATGCTGTTCAATTTTTAATCAGTTAGACGGTTTTAATTGTTTAAGTAAATCCTCAGATTTCTTTCAAGTCACTGCCCTGAGAGAACTAAAGGTTTTATCAATGTAAAGAAGAGGTGACAATTTAGGGCAGACAATACATGTTAGATGTGAGCCGTTGCTTAGAACCTGTTTGTGTTGTGGTTTGGAGTCAAACTGATTTTATCTCAAAAGTAGGAATTTGTAAAACGCCACATTGATTGACTATAAATTATGTGCTTTTGAATGAAATAGAATGAATCAGCAAATACAAATACAGATCTATGAGTGTGTGTGTGTGAATGTGTGTGTGGAGAGAGAGAGACTGAGTGTGTGTGTGTGTGTGTGTGTGTGAGGGGGGAGAGAGAGACTGTGTGTGTGTGTGAGGGGGGAGAGAGACTGAGTGTGTGTGTGTGAGGGGGGAGCGAGACTGAGTGTGTGTGTGTGTCTGTGGAGAGAGAGAGACTGTGTGTGTGCGTGTATGTGTATGTGTGTGAGGGGGGAGAGAGACTGAGTGTGTGCGTGTATGTGTATGTGTGTGAGGGGGGAGAGAGACTGAGTGTGTGCGTGTATGTGTATGTGTGTGGAGAGAAAGAGACTGTGTGTGTGCGTGTATGTGTGTGTGTGTGAGGGGGGAGAGAGACTGAGTGTGTGTGTGTGTGTGTGTGTGTGTGTGTGGAGAGAGAGAGACTGAGTGTGTGTGTGTATGTGTATGTGTGTGAGGGGGGAGAGAGACTGAATGTGTGTGTGTGTGTGTGTGTGTGTGTGTGTGTGTGTATGTGTGTGAGGGGGAAGAGAGACTGAGTGTGTATGTGTGTGTGGAGAGAGAGAGACTGTGTGTGTGCGTGTATGTGTATGTGTGTGAGGGGGGAGAGAGACTGAGTGTGTGTGTGTGTGTGTGTGTGTGTGTGTGTGTGGAGAGAGAGAGACTGTGTGTGTGCGTGTATGTGTATGTGTGTGAGGGGGGAGAGAGACTGAGTGTGTGTGTGTGTGTGTGTATGTGTGTGAGGGGGGAGAGAGACTGAGTGTGTGTATGTGTGTGTGGGGAGAGAGAGACTGTGTGTGTGCGTGTATGTGTATGTGTGTGAGGGGGGAGAGAGACTGAGTGTGTGTGTGTATGTGTATGTGTGTGTGGAGAGAGAGAGACTGTGTGTGTGCGTGTATGTGTATGTGTGTGAGGGGGGAGAGAGATTGAGTGTGTGTGTGTGTATGTGTGTGTGGAGAGAGAGAGACTGTGTGTGTACGTGTATGTGTATGTGTGTGAGGGGGGAGAGAGACTGAGTGTGTGTGTGTGTGTATGTGTGTGAGGGGGGAGAGAGACTGAGTGTGTGTGTGTGTGTATGTGTGTGTGGAGAGAGAGAGACTGTGTGTGTGCGTGTATGTGTATGTGTGTGAGGGGGGAGAGAGACTGAGTGTGTGTGTGTGTGTGTGTGTTGGGGGGGAGCGGTGACAGAGACACTGTGTGTGGGTGTATGAAGAAAGAGACTGAGTGTATCTGTGGGTGGGGGAAAGAGAGAAAAAATGTATATGTTTGGGAGATTCTGTGTGTGTGTGTGTGTGTGTGTGTGTGTGTGTGTTGGGGGGACTGAGTGTGTGTGTGTGGGGTGACAGAAGCACTGTGTGTGTGGGTGTACGAAGAAAGAGACTGAGTGTGTGTATCTGTGGGTGGGGGAAAGAGAGAAAAAGTATATACATTTGGGAGACTCTGTGTATGTGTGTGGGAGAGAGAGAGTGTGTGTGTCTCTCTGTGTGCTTGAGAGACAGTGTGTAGAGAAAGGATCTGTGTGTGTGTTGCGTGTGTGAGAGTGTATAGTGTGGTGGGGTCACCTGTAGTGTGACATGAACTCAAGATCCTGGTTAAGACTGTCATCATTGACGCTGAGCTTGGCTGTCAGCCTCTGCTCGGTGACTCTGCGTTGTTATATATACCAAACTATGCCTTGGAGGATGTTTACCCACAGATCCGAGGCCAAATGTCCTTTACTTCTGAAGGGTTCTGCCACTGGGAGGGAACATCCCTGTTTGGTGATTGTTGCGCATGTCCATTCATCTGTTGTTCTAACTTATGCATTTCTTGCAATATACCTTGCCTCAGGGCATCTTTGCTTGCAGTGTATGGGATAGACAACATTGGCTGAGTCACGTGAGTAATTGCTGTGCACATGGTCGGTGGCGTTCACACGTGATGATAGTTTCCATGTCAAAGATCTGACATGTCTTCCGGAGGTTGCCATGACACAGTTATATGGTGTGGTGGTCGATGTTGTCCTGAAGGTTGGGTAGTTTGATGCAAACAATGTTCTGTTGAAGATTTGGCGGTTGTTTGAAGGCGAGAAGTGGAGGCACAGGGAAGATTTTGGTGAGGTGCGCATCAATATCAATAATGTGTTGAAGGCTGCGATGAACATGGTATAGTTTCTCCACTCCAAAAAGTACTGGATGACGAAGACTATCCTATTGGTTGTATCCCATGTTATCCATAGGCTTGCGGTATATTGATGACATTTCCTTGCTTTGGACTCATGGCGAGGAATCACTGAAATGACTACATCGCGATATCAACAAGTTTCATCCCACCATCAGACTTACCATGGACTACTCTTTAGAATCAGTCTCATTCTTGGATATATGCATCTCCATCAGGAATGGACACCTCTGTACCTCAGTCTACCGCAAGCCTACGGATAACCTCACGATGTTGTACCTCTCCAGCTTCCACCCTAAACATATTAAAACAGCCATCCCCTACGAACAAGCCCTGCACATACACTGGATCTGTTCAGATGAGGAGGAACGCAATGGACGGTGTTGAAGGTGTTGAAGGTCGACCTCATTAGAACAAGATACGATGATCACCAGTTCTGACTTCCCACAGTGAAAAACCGTAATGACCTCTTCAGAAGTTAGACATGGGATACGACCAATAGGGTAACCTGTTGTCTAATACTTCCCGGGAATGGAGAAAATAAGTCATGTTCTTTGCAACGTTCAATATATTATTGATGACAATGAGCACCTCACCAAGATCTTCCCCACACCCCCACTTCTTACCTTCAAACAACCACCAAACCTTAAACAGACCATTATTCACAGCAAACTACCCAGCCTCCAGGACAATATCGACTACAACACTATAGAACCTTGTCACAGCAACCCCTGTGAGACATGTCAGATCATCGACATGGACACTACCATCACATGTGGGAACACCACCCACCACGTACATGGCAATTACGCATGTGACTCAGCCAACATTGTCTATCTCGTACACTGCAGGCAAAGATGCCCTGAGGCATGGTACATTGGCGAAACCATGCAGACACTACAAAAACGGATGAATAGACCCCGCGCAACAGTCACCAAACAGGGATGATCCCTCCCAGTGGCAGAACTGTTCAGTGGTCAACAACACAGAGCCACCAAGCAGAGGCTAATAGCTAAGTTCGGTACCCATGAGGATGGCCTCAATCAGGATTGTGGGTTTCATCTCGCACTACGGGTGACCCCACCACACTACACACACACACACACATTCTCTCTCTCTTTACCCCCTCATACATACATACACAGGCGCTTACTCTCTCTCTCACCCCCTCTCACACACACAGACATACACACAGTCTCTCTCCTCCCATCTGTCTCACACACACACACTCTGACACACAAACACACACGCACACGTGCACGCACACACACACACATACACACACACACACACGCGCGTGCGCGTAATCTATGGAGTGAATTTGTGTTTGCAGATTCATTCTATTTTGTTCAAATAGTACACTATTTATAGACAGTCAGTGGGGCATTTTATAAATTCCTGCTTCAGAAATAAAACCAGTCTGACTCCAAACCAAAACACGAACAGATTCTAAACAACGCCTCATACCTACCATGCGTTGTCTGACCTAAAATGTCACCTCTTCTTTACACTGTTAAAACCGTTCTCACAGGGCAGTGACTTGAAAGAAAAATGGGGATTTACATATATATATTAATCAATTAAAACCTTCTAACTGATTAAAGATTGAACAGCTTCTTAAGTTTATTTAATACATCCTTATCAGTTATACATCCTTTGATCTTTTACTGATAAATTCTCTGTTTGATGCTACTTCTCTCACTAACACCTGAAGAAGGAGGGAGGTACTGAAAGCTTGTGTTTTCAAATAAACCTGTTGGACTATAACCTGGTGTCATGTGATTTCTGACCTTCACTAATCAGGGAGCCTGTCTAGTTTAAATTTAATCAATGCCCAAGCCTGGCAGTTAACTGTCAGTCAACATATAACTTGTAAATATACCACGGCAACTTTCTGATCAATCGCACTGCACTCCCCAAATAGTATAAAATATTGTTCCCCTTTAGAATGGCGTTCTTGCAAATATCCTGATGAGTGCACCTTGAGAAACATCAGCAAAATATTTTTCATCACCAATACTTTCTTTCAGGGGATGTCAGCTTCACTGGCAAGGGTAAGGCCAGCAGTCGTTACCCATCCCCAGTTGCCCCTGAATTGAGTGATTCGCTAGGCCATTTTGGAGGAAAATGAAATGCCAGCCCCGTTGCTATTGTTTAGGAGTTACATATAGACTAGAACTTGGTGAGGTCAGCAGATGTTCTTCCCTGAAGGATGGGAATGAACCAGAGAGAATCACACAATGAGGGCATTTCATCCATCATTCCTGCACCAGCTCTTCGGATAAACATCATTATGCAGTGCTGATACCCTGCCTTTTCCTCATATCCCTGCACACTACTTTTATCCAAATAAATATCCAAAGGCTCTCTTGAATGCCTCAGTTAATTCTGCTTCCACCACATGGCCAGGCTGTGCATTCCAGGCCTCAACTACTGTCTGTGTGAAAACATGTTTTTTCTCACATCACCCTTGCTTCATTTGTACATCACTTTAAATCTAGCCCTTCTTGTTCTTTTTCCTTTTATGAGTGGGAGCAGTTTTTCTCTGTCCATCTCACTCATGATTTTGAAAATCTCTATAAGATTTGCTGTCAGTCTTCTTCTCTCCAAGGAGAACAGTTACAACTTCTTCAATCTATCCTCATTACTGAAGTTTCTCATTCCTGGAATCTTTCTTGCAAATCTCTTTTTCATTCTCTCCAATACATTCACATATTTTCTATAATGTAGCATCCACAATTGTACACAAGGGGAATGTTCACTTACAAAGCAAGATATGGCAATATTACAGCACAACTACCTGGATAATGAAAGCCAGAGTAGAACAGGAGGGAAAGAGTTTCAGACAGCAAGAGGAAAGAGGGAAAATGTTACAAGGCAGAATTAATGGTTTGTTTACTTGTATTTGGAACAAAGTAAATTAATAAATGGCACAAATAGAGGTAAATTGATATGATCTTTACTGAGATTATGAAGACATGGTTACAATGGGATTGAAGCTAAATATGCAGGGGCATGTGAGCTTTTAAATGAACAGATAGGAAGGAAAGGGTAATGGATTGTCTTTATTAGCTTGACATGGAAAACATACAATAACAAGAAATAATCTTGAATTACAAGGTATAGAATCCATATGGATGGAGGTAAGAAATAACAAGGTGAAGACGATAAAAGTGGGATCAGTGTAGAGGCTCCCTAACAATAGCTATATGGTAGGACATAAGTGATGTGGGCATTTAAAAAGGCAGCACATTAATCATGAGTGATAGTCTACACATAGATTGGGATAGTCAGATTGGTAGAGGAAGCTGTTAGAGAGAATTCATAGAGTGTATTTGGGACAGTTTCCAAGAACAATAATTGTGGATCCAATTAGGATCAGGATTTTTTGGGGCCCGAAATGGGTAATGTGGCAAAGTTAATAAATTATCTAAGAAATAGTGACCATAACATTATAGGATTTAGCATTCAGTTTGACTGAGCAGACTGAATGAACCAAATTGCCTACTTTCTTCCTAAGAGTATGATCTTAGGCCAGACCAGGTAAGAACGGCAGTATTCTTTTCTGAAAGAGCAGGCAAGTGGGACTAATTTAGTCTGAGAATATGTCAGCATGGACTTGTTGGACTGAAGGGTCTGTTTTCATGCTGTATGATTGTATAAGTGCCACAGGAATCAATGCTGGGGCCAGAATTACATGGAACATACAGCAATACAGCCCAGGAATGAGCCCTTCAGCCCACAGTGTTGTGCCAAACATGATGCCAAATTAAACTATTCCTTTCTGCTTGCCCTTGGTCCTTATCCCTCCATTCCTTCCATATTCATGTGTTCGTCTATGCCCCTATTGTAACTGCCTCCACCACGACCCTGGCAGTGTGTTCCAGATCTCCTCTGTGTAAAAAAAACTTTCCCCGCTCACCTTAAGTGCATATCCCCAGTATTAGGTGTTTCAACTCTGGGAAAAGGATTCTGGCCATCAACCCTATCTAAGCACCTCTTAATTTTATAGAATTCTATCAAGTCTCCCCTCAGCCTTCACCATTCTTGAGAAAATATCCTGAGTTTTTCTAACTTCTCCTTATAGCTCATACCCTCTAATCCAGTATCCTTGTAAACCTCTTCTATTGTCTTTCCAAAGCACTACTCCTTCCTGTAATGTGGCAACCATAACTGAATGCAATATTCTAAGTGTGGCCTAACCAAAATTTTATAAAGCTGCAATATGACATCCTGACTCTTATACTCAATTCCTTGATGAATAAAGGCAAGGATGTTGTAAGTCTTCTTTACTACCCTATCTATTTGCATGACCGTTTGCAGGGAGCCAAGGACTTGAACCCCAAGACATAAATTAATGACTTGGAGAAGGAAAGTGAATTTTCTATCACCAAGTTTACACATGACATAAAAGAGATGGGAAAGCAAGTGGTGAGGATGGCACAAAAAGTCGATGAGGGGATAGACAGGTTAAGCCAGTAGGCAGAACTTGGCAGATGAAATATAATTCAAGGAAATGTGAGGTTTTGCAGTTTGGCAGGATGAATAGAAGAGCTGAATATTATTTACGTGAAGAAAGACTATAGAAAGCTACAGAACACAGGGATTTGACAGTCCTCGTGCAGGAATGATATAAAACTAGCATCTGAGTTCAGTGGGTACCAGGGAATTGAATGGACTGTTGGCCTTTATTTCAAAGGGAATGGAGTATAAAAGCAAGAAGGTCTTGCTGAAGCTATATAAGCTACTAATCAGACCATAGTTGGAAACTATGAATACTTTTAGGACTCTTATCTGGTCATGGAAACATTTACTAGCATTGGAGGCAGTCCAAGGAAGGTTCACTGGCCAGATATCAGGTGTGGAGGGAATATCTTTATGAGGAGAGGTTGAGTAAGTTAGCCCTGTATGTACTGGAGTTTAGGACAATTTGGTTTGATCTTCTTGAAACATTCAAGATTCATAGGAGACATGACAGGGTCAATGTAGTTTCAATACAGATCAGTGTTGTTTCCCCTTGTGGGAGAGTCTAGGGCTGAAGGCAAAATCTCAGAATAAAGGCTCACACATTTAAGCCAATATGAGGAAAAAATCTCTACTCTCACAGCGTTGTGAAATTGTGGAATTCTTAACCACAAAGGGTGATCGAGACTGAGTTTATAAGTGAACTCAAGGCTGAGATAGACATTTTTACTCAGTAAGAGAATTGAATGTTATGGGGAAAAGGCAAGAAAGTGAAGTTCAGATCAGATCAGCCGTGATCTCATTGCATAGTGGAGCAGACTTGATGGGTTGATTGACTTACGGTGTCTTACAGACTTATTGTAGTACATAGCCCCACAGTGTGGAAACAGGCTATTCAGCCCAACAAGTTCTCGCCGACTGTCCAAAGAACATCCCAACCAGACCCATTCCCTTAACCCTGAATTTCCCATGGCTAATGGAACTAACCTACACATCCATGAACACTACGGATAACTTAGCATGGTCAATCCACCTGGCCTGCACAACTTTGGAGTTTGTAAGGAAGCTGGAGCACCTGGAGGAAACCCATGCAAACATGGGTAGAATGTGAAAGCTTCACACAGCCAATCACCTGAGGCTGGAATCGAATCTGAGTCCCCGGCACTATGAGGAAGCAGTGCTAACCACTGAGTCACTATGCCACCCCAATTTCATTTGGATTAATAGCCAATTCTGATGTTACAATGGGAGGTTGGGGTGGGGGCTGTCATTTGCCTCCGTGGGCTGAACTTGATTTTCAATATATGAACCCTCACATAACACTGTCCCCAGAGTGAACCAACACATTGGCCAAACTACCAGCTGACGCCAGCCATGATTTCATTGAACTATTTGATTTGATTTACTATAGTCACATGTACCAAAGTTCAGTGGAAAGCTTTGTTTTACGAACAGTACAGGCCAATAATAACAAACAAGGACATACAGATCATAGGGTGTTTAGACCGAACGAGGCAGACAGGTTATAAGTAGATAACAGAGCAGACTTAATGATCTACTCATGCTCCTATATCTCATCGTGTTATGGTGGGAAAATGATTCGCATTAAAGCTAAGACGTCTGCAGCATCTAAAGGACTTTATTCTAGGATCCTACATTCTTGAAAGAAAAAGATGTCAAGATAGTTAATGCTTTAGTGGTAATTTTCCAAAATTCCCTGGAATCAGAAAGGTTCCATCTAATTGGAAAACAATGAATGTAGTAAAGTTCAAGAAAATTAGCTTAGGAAAATGGCAGAATCTTTTATGAAGAAGGTTACAACTCTATACCCCAATTCAATCAGGCAGTGTCAACATAGGTTGTGAAAGAGAAATCATGTTTGACAAATTTACTCAAGTCCTTTGTGAATATAACAAGCAAAGTGGATAAAGAGGACCCTGTAGCTGCGGTATACTTGGATTTCTAAAAGGCATTTGATAAGGAAGCATATCTAAACATGCCAAAGGAAAGGCTCAGGATGTAAGTGAAAACATATTAGTATGGATAGAAGATTAACTGGGCCATTTTTGTGTTGGCAATCTTTAACTAGTGGAGTTCCACAAAAATACATTTTGCAAAGAGAATGGGAGTAAGTTGTGAAGAGGATGCTACAGACTTGATGGGCTGAATGGCCTCTTCTGTACTGTATGATTCAATGATTCTCAGACCTAAGCAGTCAATGGATGGATACATAGATGGGCTAAGTGAGTTGACAGACGTCTACAGAATGCTTTCATTCTTTTGTGGGATATGGGAATCACTGGCAAGGCCTGCGTTTGTTGCCCATCCCTAATTGCCTTAGAACCGAGATGCTTGCTGAGCCATTTCAGAGGCCATTTAAGAGCCAGCTACATCATTGTACGTCTGGAGTCACATGTAGACCAGACCAGGTGAGGATGGCAGATTTCCTTCCCTGTTACTCCTTTGTTCAAAAAAGACAACTGGGATAATTGAGAAAATTACAGGCCAGTGGTGGGCAAAGTATTGGAGAAGACTCTTAGGTACAGGATTTACTTGCATTTGGAGAAGAATGGAATTATTAGGGATAGTCAGCATAGCTCTATGCAGGGAGGTCCAGTCCCACTAAACTTTGGTGTGCCTTTTGAGAAAATGACAAAGATGATTGAGAGTTAGCTAGTGGGTTTTGTCTACGTGGAATTTACTAAAGCATTTGACAAGGTTCAATGTGGTAGGCTGATCCAGAGAATCACAATGAGTTAGCAAGTTCGGTACAAAATTGACGGCTACGGAAGACAGTGTAGTTGTGGAGGAGTGTTTTTCTGACTGGTGGTGTTCTGTAAGGATCAACGCTGGGACCTCTGTTGTTTGTAATATATATAAATGATTGGATGAAAATTTCAGTGGTCTCATTAGTAAGTTCACAGGTGCCATGAAAATTGGTAGAGTTGTGGATAATAAGGAGCGATATCAAAGGATGCAGCAGAAAGTTGGGCACAGAAATGGCAAGTAGAGTTTTGGTTTATGGTGGCACAGTAGTTAGCAGTGCTGCCTTACAGCACCAGGTACCTGGGTTCATTTCCACCCTCAGACGACGGTGTGGAATTTGCACATTCTCCCATGTCTCTCTGGTTTTCCTGTGGGTGATCTACTTTCCTCCCACATTCCAAAGATGTTCAGGTTACATGGATTAACCATACTAAATTGCTCCGTGGCGTCCAGGGATGTGCAGGCTAGGTGGGTTAGCCATGGGAAGTGCAGGGTTACAGGGATTGGCTAGGGATGTGGGTCTGTGTGGGGTGCTTTTTCGGAGAGTTGGTGTGGACTCAGTGGGCTGAATGGCCTGCTTCCACAGTGTAGCGATTCTATGAATTCAGACAAGTATGAGGTGATGCATTTTGGGAGGTCTAATGCAAAAGGAAAGTCTGCTGCAAATGATCAGACAGTTAGGAGCATTGATATATGGAAGGATCTTTGGGTCCAAGTCCGTAGCTCCCTGAAAGTGCCAATACAAATGGATCAGGTAATAAAGAAGGCATGTTTACCTTCATCAGGGCATTGAGTACAGAAGTTGGGAAGTCCTATTTCAACTCTATAAGAACAAACAACAAATGACAATACAGGACAGGAACAGGCCCTTTGGCCCTCCAAACCTGTGCTGACACGGATTCCCTTTCCATACTGAGACGGTGTTAACTTACAGGATTCATATCCCTCTATTCACTTCCTATTCATATACTTGTCCAGGTGTTTCTTGAATGCTGCTATTGTGTCTGCTTCCACTACTTCCCCTGGCAGTGTGTTCCAGTCACTCACTACCCTTTGTGTGAAAAACATGCCTCTCACATCTCTTTTAAACTTAAACCCCCATCCTCCATACTTTGATCCTGTATCCCCTCGTAATTGACCCCTTCAGCCTGGGGAAAAGCCTCATACTTTCCACTGTATCCATGCCATTCGTAATCTTATAAACTTCAATCAGGTTGCCCCTCAACCTCCTGTGTTCTAGTGAAAATAAACCCCATCTTTCCAATCTTTCTTCATAGCTATACCCCATACCAGGCAACATCATACTAAACAGTTTGTGTACCGTTTCCAAAGCATCCACGTCCTTCTGGTAGCATGGTGGCCGCAACGGCATGCAGTATTCAAAAGGTTCTATAAAGCTGCGGCATTACTTGTCTGTCCTTATATTCCAATGAAGGCAAGCAAGCCATAAGCCTTTTTTACTACCTTATCTACCTGCGCTGCTACTGTCAGTGTTCAGTGGACCTGCATACCTCGATCTCTCTAACTCCTAAGGATTCTGCCCTTCAGTGTATAATTTCCACTTGTACTTGATGTTCCAAACTGCATCACCTCATATTTATCCAGATTAAACTTCATCTGCCATTTACTGTCCATGCTTCCAACTGACCTATACCCTGCTGTACCTTCTGACAATCGTCCTCACTGTCTGCAAGTCCACCACTCTTTGTATTGTCCACAAACTTACTAATTAGACCTGCTCCATTTTCCTCTAAAGCATTTATGTAGACCACGTACCGCATAAGTCCTACCTCATTGAACACCACTACTCGCAACCCTCCATTCTGAAAATCATCCACCTACCACTACCTCTGTCTCTTGTGACTAAACCAGTTCTGTACCAATCTTGCCAGCTCACCCCTGATACCAGGTGACTTTGTCTTTTATACCAGTCTGTCGTGAGGCACCTTGTGAAAGCCTTTACTGAAGTCTTTGAAGCCAACATCAACCACTTTTCCCTCAACAATCATTTCGCTACCTTCTCAAAAAATTCAATCAAGTTAGTGAGGCATGACCTACCCCACACAAAACCATGCTGTCAATCTCCAGTAAGTCCATTTGCTTCTAAATACGTGTTGGTCATGTCCCTGAGAACCTTTTCTAATCATTTCCCTACAACTGGCATGAGGCTCACAAGCCTGTAATTTCCAGGATTATCCCTGTTACCCTTCTTAAACAATGGGACAAAATTGGCTATTCTCCAGTCTTCTTGGCCCTTACCTGTGGCCAAAGAGGATACAAAGATGTCTGTCAATGTTCCAGCAATTTGTTCTCTTGCATCCCTCAATATTCTGGGATGGATCCCATCAAGACCTGGGGACTCATCTACCTTAATACTTTTTAAGACACACAGCACTTTCTTTTAAATGGCAACTTGGCTTAGAGATTCGATACTCCCTTTCCTGAGATCATCTTCCATCAATTCCTTCTCTTCGGCGAAAACCAACATTCATTTAAGACCTCACCCACCTCTTCTGGCTCCTCACATAGATTCGCTCATTGACATTGAGTGGGCTAACACTCTCCCTGGCTACCCTCTTACTTTTGTATTTGTATAAACAGCCGTGGGATTCTCCTTAATCCTGTTTGCTAACAATTTTTTCATGACCGTTTTTAGCTCTTCTAATTTTTTGTTTCGGTTCTTACCTACTTTCCTAATATACTTCAAGAGCTTTGTCAGTTCCCGTCCTTATGTATGCTTCCCTTTTCTTTTTGGCCAAGGTTACAACATCCCTAACCATCCAAGGTTCATTTAACCTGCCATATCTATCCTTCCTTCTCATAAGAATGTGTTGCTCCTGAACTCTTCTGCCATCAACTGCCATTTGAAATAGTCCCACATAAGACTTTGTCAGGCCACATTTGGATGACAGTGCTCAGTTTTGCTTCCTGCATTATAGTAAGGATGTAGAGGTTTTGGAGCGGGTACAAAAAGTTGTTTACCAGGATGTTGCTTGGATTGGAGGTGTATTAGCTATAAGGAGGTTGTGAGGGGTGACCTAATGGAAGTTTATAAAATTATGAGAGGAATGAGAGGTTAATGGAGTGTAATCGTGGACACAGAGATGGTTTGAGGTGTGTATACTTCAATGCTAGAAGTGTTAGAAATAAGGAGCAGTCACTTTGTTGGGGTTTTTTTACAGACCCTCTAATAGTTGCAGTGAAGTGGAGGAGCGGATTGGGAGGTTATTACTGGAAAGTTGCAGAAGTCACAGGGTTGTAGTCATGGGTGACTTCAACTTTCCAAATATTGATTGGAAACTTTTTAGTTGTAATAGTTTAGATGGAGCGGATTTTGTCCAGTGTATTCAGGAAGGATTCCTGACACAGTACGGAGATCGACCAACACGAGGAGAGGCCACTTTGGATTTGGTGCTTGGCAGTGAACTGGGCCAAATATTAGACCTGTTGGTAGGAGAACATTTGGCGGTCGCGATCATAACTCAATTTTACAATAGTCATGGAAAAGGATAGGTAAATACAGTAGGGTAACATTTATAATTGGGGGAAGGGTAATTACAATTCTGTTAGGCAAGACCTGGGTAACATAAAATGGGAACAGATGCTGTCAGGGAAGAGCACTATAGAAATGTGAAGATTGTTTAAGGAATGCATACTGTGTGTGCTCGATATGTTTGTCCCTAGTAGGCAGGAAAGATGCGGTCAAGTGAGGGAGCCTTGGTTCTCAAAAGAGGTTTAACAACTGGCTAAGAGGAAGAAGGATGCTTATATCAGGTTTAGGAAACAAGGAATGGAAAAGGCTCTAGAGGGATACAAGTTATTCGTGAAGGAGCTGAAGAAAGGGCTTAGGAGAGCTAGAAGGGGGCATGAGAAAACCTTGGCAGATAGGATCAAGGAAAACTCCAAGGCTTTTTACACATACATGAGAGAATGACCAGACAAAGTGTAGGGTCGATCAAGGATTGTAAAGGGAATTTGTGCATGGAGCCTAAAAAGATAGGAGAGGTCCTTAATGAATACTTTTCTTCAGTATTCACAACTGAGAGGGACCTAGTCGTGGAGAAAGACAGTGTGATACAGGCTGGTAGGCTAGAGGAGGTGGATTTTAGGAAGGAAGATGTGCTAGGAATTTTGAGGAACTTGAAGATAGATAAGTCCCCCGGGCCCGATGGGATTTATCCAAGGATTATACGGGAAACGAGGGAAGAAATTGCAGGGCCTTTGGTGATGATCTTTTCATCTTCACTATCCACGGGTATATTGCCAAAAGACTGGAGAGAGGCAAACGTTATTCCCTTGTTCAAAAAAGGGAACAGGGATAACCCGGAAATTACAGACCAGTTAGTCTTACGTCAGTGGTAGGCAAATTATTGGAAAGGGCTCTGAGAGATAGGATTTATGATCACTTCGAAAGGCACAGTTTGATTTGTGATAGTCAGCATGGATTTGTGAGGGGTAGATCATGCCACACAAACCTTATTGAAGACTTTGAAGAGGTGACCAAACATGTGGATAAAGGTAGAGCAGTGGATGTGGTACACATGGATTTAAGTAAGGCGTTTGATAAGTTGTCCCATGGTAGGCTCATGCAGACGGTCAGGAGGCATGGGAAAGGGGGAAATGTGGCAGATTGGATTCAGAACTGGCTGACCCTTAGAAGACAAAGGGTGGTAGTGGATGGAAAATATGCAACCTGGTGCTCAGTTATGAGTGGTGTACCACAAGGATCTATCCTGGGTCCTCATCTATTTGTGACTTTTGTAAACAGTTTGGATGAAGGAGTGGAAGGGTAGGTTAGTAAGTTCGCAAATGATATGAAGATGGGTCGCATTGTGGACAGTGCGGAGGGCTGTTCTAGGTTACAAAGGGACATTGATAGGATACAGAGCTGGGCTGAGAAGTGGCAGATAGAGTTTAACGCTGAAAAGTGTGAGGTGATTCATTTTGGAAGGAGGAACTTGAAAGCAGAATACAGGGTTAACGGAAAGATTCTTGGCACTGTGGAGGAGCAGAGGGATCTTGGGGTTCACATCCACAGTTCCCCGAAAGCTGCCACCCAGGTGGATAGAGTTGTTAAGAAGGCGCACGGTATGCTGGCTTTCATTAATGGAGGGTTTGAGTTCAAGAGCCGTGAAGTTATGCTCCAGCTGTATAAAAGCCTGCTTTGGCCACATCTAGAGTATTGGGTCCAGTTCTGGTCACCCCATTACAGCAAAGATGTGGAAGCGTTGTAAAAGGTGCAGAGGAGACTTACCAGGATGTTGTCTGGAATGGAGGGAAGATCTTACGAGGAATGGTTGAGAGACCTAGGGCTTTTCTCTCTAGAGCAATGAAGGATGAGAGGTGACTTGATAGAGGTGTACAAAATGATCAGAGGTATAGATAGAGTGGATCACCAGAGACTTTTTCCTGGGGTGGAGGTAGCTATTACGAGGGGGGCATAGTTTTAAAGTGAGTGGTGGTAGTTAAGGGGGAGATGTAAGAGGTAGGTTCTTTACTCAGGACATGGAATGCATTGCCTGAGAGGGTAGTGGAGTTGGCCTCATTACAGCGTTTATGCGGCTATTATATAGGCATATGAATGATAGTGTAAAGTAGGGGTGGAGGTTAGATAGACCTTAGGATTGTGGTAAATGTTTGGCACAACATCATGGGCTGGAGGGCCTGTACTATGCTATACTATTCTATGTTCTCTGCTCTACGTATAGATAGAGTAGATAGTTGGAGTCTCTTTT